>NC_091782.1:47389299-48038390 GCF_029378745.1 Bos indicus | reverse complement strand
TCACATTAACATAGTAAGCACTTGTACCCCAAAAGTGAAATTAAAGAAACAAATTTATTCCCTAGTATCTTCCTGATTCTCACTGATATTTATTGAGTTCTGAAAAAAAGAAAGCAACATATATAGAAGCCTTAACTAAAAATACTATGGATATTCCTCATGGATTTTTTTCCTTCACATTCCTGTTTAACTCATATAATACAATCTAACTCTAAAATCAAAATGAGCAGCTTCTAATCACACATTCATATGTGTACTTAGTATTAAATCTCCTTCTCTTATCAGGTCTTTCTTTGAAATTTTGGTTCTTCTGTTAACTATAAGTACACGATAGAGGATGGAAGAAAGTAATACTTGATGATCTGAACAAAGCGGGGGTGGGTGGAGAACTGGCTGCAGTTTGTAAGAACTGACAGTGTTTTCAATGATATTTTCCTTTTCGTGAAAAAAGCAGCAAATATATTTTGATGCCCACACTCTCCACTGGCAAGGAAATCCATGACCGAGTAACGCACGCGCGCCACGACAACACACCCATTTATGACCAGTGACAACCAAAACCTAGGAAGTTTTTAAAGAATGTGATTGTTGTCAGAAGGCATCGGTCTGCGCCGCGCCCGGGCGGCGCTGGGAGCGGTGGCCGAGGGGCGCGGGCCGCGCGCCTCAGAGCCTGGTGGGCACAGACCAGCCAGGGAGAGGATTCTGCATACTGCACACATCATCGCTCAGTTCAGGCCAGTCACATTGCATCTGGGATCACCCGACTGTGCTCCATGAAACCGTCAGCCCGCATTTGTGTCTGGCTGTTTTCTCCTGTCCGGCTGTAAACAAGGCCAGCTCGGGGTCGCCGCCCTCCCGCCTGCGTGCCCAGGACCCCGCAGTCAGACCCGGCCAGCAGCCCCCAGAGCCGAGTTGACGTTCCTTCTCCCAGACCGAGGTTCCAGGGCGCACGGGGAAGTCACAGGGAGAAGCAGCTTTGGAGTGACAGCCTCAGGGTCCCTTTTCAGAGACGCTCTCAGATTCCTAAGCAACCTGGCCTGGCGGGTCTGTTCCATGAAATTACCGGAGGTGTTCCTAAGGTGAACCATTGTTGTTCAGCAGACTAACTCCGCACAGTCATCTCGTTGCGGAGAAGCGGGTGGTGCTGATTGTTTTTGTTGCTTCAGCGCTCTGAAGCTTTGCTTGGATCAGCCCCCTCCCCACCCCCACCCCCCAAAAAGACACGGGTAGAAATTCTGTCTGGCCCACCTTATAGGAGCCCACTCATGCCTGGATTGCTGGGTGGAGTGCAGTGATGGTAAACAGGAGCCGGTCTGTTGGCTTCTGTTTGCATCCACTTGGCCACCCTGTTGCCTTTACACTAAAGCGAAGTTCGGTTTGGAAGCCACTTCCTCTCAATAATAAAAGGCAGGGGTGTGATTGGAGCCCTATTCCTTGGCAAGTGGCATAAAGCTGATATTTAGTATTCACGACATTGAATTCTCCTGGACAGCTGGTGTGTCCCTGTTAAGGCTTTCATTTATTCAGCTTGAGCAGGAACTCTTTTCGTTCTCCCAGTCTATTACTTTGTCTATTTAAGGGATAACAGCCAAAGTGAAACAGCTTGCAATTTGCACCTGGCTGCTCTAAGCACTCCATGTTAGATAGCGTGGTGAGCACACCCTTCACTGCTAATGAGAGCAAGACTGTGTAGGGCTGAGTGCAATTTTGTTGGGGCTTTATAGAATATGATAGTGTTTTTTTTTTCTTCTGTATGTGATCTGATAATGACTTCCCTATTCTGATCTTTTAGGGTTCCCAGAGTAGATGAATAACATTCCAAAAATGTAAAGTTGCATATTTTTTTTTTAATTTAAATGTCAGGTAACTAAGAATTGAATTAATATTCGGCCTGAGTTGCCTCTGATAAGAAAGAAAAAATTTAAATGCTAAATGATTTCTAAGTTGTTGCAAGCACAAAACATCTACAAAAAGTGAAAATGTTAGTTGCTCAGTCCTGTCCAACTCTATGCAACCCCACAGACTATAGCCCACCAGGCTCCTCTGTCTATAGGATTTTCCAGGCAAGAATACAAGAGTGGGAGCCATTCCCTTCTCCAGAGGATCTTCCCAACTCAGGGATTGAACCTGAGTCTCCTGCATTGTAGGCATATTCTTTACCATTTGAACCACTAGGGAAGCCCCAAAACACCTACAGAGACCTTTACTTTGTAAAACTGGCCATGAAAAAAAAAAGTAGATAAAAGCATTTTAGACAAATTTCAGAAATGGGACTAGTTTTGGAAAAACTGTCAAGTGCTTGAAAGTAAACCAAAGTTCTCTACTTCTATTACCTTTGAAAACTTAAGAACTGAATCAAAAATAAAACCTTGAGTGACTGACTTCCAAATCTTACGTAGAATCTTACGTAGAATCTTACGTTGATCTGACTCATTATCATGTGAATCACAGACTCAGTTTTCAGCAAATGCAAAAATATCAGCACATATGATTCTTTCCAGCTTTTTCCAGAAGTTCCCTGAATCCCGCTTAGCTCTGATTCCTTTGAGGAATTATATCAGGGGACTGGCATCTATTTTTTGAAGAATTTAAATTAAACTCATTGCAATGAAAGAACTTTTTATTATGGCTTATAGCACTTTCCCAAACCTTATGTATTTTTTTTACATCATTATAATGATTTTTGAATAATTTGGAAAAATCTCCTTGAAGATGATCCAAACTTTAGTAAATTACATTTATATATTTATGCGTCTTCTGTTAATCAAAGGGCCCATGCTTCATTTGGATTCCACAAATTTCTTGCATTGGCAGTTCTGTTGAAATAATCGTGGTGGGTTCAGTGAAGTTGAGGTGGTCACAAATGTGGTCTCGCTGGTAATTACTCTAGTTTAACACGATCGTTGGCCTGCATCTCCCTGACAGAGAACCTTCCAGCTTGTCAGTGATGGGCCCTTTCCACACAGCTTCAGGAGCCCCGCCAGCCACTGCCGAGTCTGGTTAGGTCAAAGGGTTGAGCCATGTGTAATTCAGAACAGAGGGGGTCCCACGGTCACTCCACAAAAACAATTACACTACTTATTTCACTCCAGCCCTTGCCCAAAACTCACAAGCCTCATAGCTTCAGTGCAGTCAATCTAATTCTGCCCCTGGGCGATAAGCCACATGAAAATATGTGATGCTGTGTTTATAAATCTCGTCAAAAATAGAAACAGTGGACAGGCACAGTGAAGCCCTACTAAGGATGGTGGGAAGCCCTGGAAATTCTGAAGGCACTTTTGTTTCTGTTCTAGAGACTCTCTTTTGCGGTTACGTTGCCTGCTCCACTCGTGAATCATCCTGTTTACTCGTGAGTGCTGCAATGGAGACCGCATTCCCATTCACTTCTATACTTTCTCTCCACGGATAATATTATGAAAAATAAAGCTTAAAAGGCTGCTTTTAAACAAAAAATAAAAATCAAAAAGGGGCTCCTGTTACATCAATCTTACCTCTCGATCCATGTTCTCTGCTCCTTGCCCTTGGCAATGCACAGATTTAAATCAAGTTCCTCTGAAAAAGAAAAGTAGTATTTGAAAACTAGAATAGATTGGCCCCATCTTAAGACATATTAAGCAATTTGGGCTTGGAGAGAGAGAGCTACGATGCTTCTTAATGGTCCCCGCAAATCTCTGTTTATAGTTAATGCGTTTGATTTGGTGTTTTGGTTTTTTCAATTTTTTATTTTATTGAAGTATATTTGATGGACTAAAGAGCCTAGTGGGCTACAGTCCATGGGGTCGCAAAGAGACCCGATTGCGCATCTAAGACACACACACACGCTTGATTTACTGAGTCATGGTAGTTTCCAGTGTCAGTACAGTGACTCAGTTACACATACACATATTCTTTTCCCACCTAGGTTATTACAAAAGACTAGTATCATCCCCTGTGCTCTTCAGATGGCAACTTGTTTTTATTGTTGTTCTTGTTTGTTTAGCTAGACTTCTAACAAACTGAGAGCTGGCAAATATTCACAAGATGTTTTACACAAGTAATCTCTAGGAAAAAATCAGGCTTCAAGTAGACAGCCTAAACTTCCTTCTTTTATGCCTAAAAAAAAAACCAAAAACAACAACTTCAGATTGCACTGAAGTTTATGATGAAAACTTGTTTTCACATGCTTTCAGTAGATTTTATTTTTATCTTTTTTTAAAATATTAAGATCTAGCTATGCAACTGTCAAAAGTAGATAATATCTGAGAATGTTGTTTAGTCACGAAGTCATGTCCAACACTTTTGTGACCCCATGGACTGTACCTGACCAGGCTCCCCTGTCCTTGGGATTCTCCAGGCAAGAATACTGGAGTGGGTTGCCATTTCCTGCTCCAGGGGATCTTCTTCACCCAGGGGTCAAACCCAAGTCTCCTGCATTGCCAGGCAGGTTCTTTACCACTGAGCCTCCTGGGAACCCCCGTAGCTGATAAAGTTAATGATAAATACATATACTTAGGTAGCAAGCAGATTAAATTCTGAGCACATCATCCAACAACGATATGGATACGCACACTTCGTGAAAGGATATGTGTTTGTAGCACGCATAAAGAATCCTTAGAGTCATGCAGTTAATTATCCAGTTCAACCTATAAGCTATTCCATGTGATATTATTTCAATTGATAAAAATACTGCACGGGAATAATCTGCGGCCAGATGATTATAATAAGTGGGAAATTTCAAAAATGAGGGATTGTCCTAGCATTTATTAGGTTACTATAAATAGTTACCAAAGGAGCTTTTTAAACTTGGAATTTGCCCTCTTGAAATGGTTATCAGTATTTGGCAGTAAAACAAAGTATATCATGTATGAATGATACATGTGACTTTTTTTTTTTTATTCAGAGCTCTCAATCGTAGTTTCAGAAAGTCAGTTCACAAAAGGCAAGCGAGCTCTTTCATGGCAATCAACGTGGCAAAAGGAAAGATTTTAGTCCTTTTAGTGGTAATTTTAAAGCTCTTTTATGTAAGTGAAACATGAAAGATTCAAGTTGATTACCTCTAAAATAGGGGGAAAAAATGTAAAATCATCTAAAAGAAAAAAACTGACATTAAAATGAGGAAATTTTAGCCAAGTAACAGAAATCAAAGTTCAATTTGCTTGTTTTATTCCACGTCACAGTGACTGAAGAGGAATTCAAAAGCATCTACTTCTGAGAACAAACGTGGAGTGGAAATCTGTTTTCTTTTGTTTCCTTGAACTTGGTATCAACCTAATACATAGCTCACCTTCCTTGGTGAAGAAACTGCCTGTAATGTGGGAGAGTCAAGTTCAATCCCTGGGTCAGGAAAATTCCCCTGGAGAAGGGCATGGGACCCTTCTCTAGTATTCTTGCCTGGAGAATCCCAAGGACAGAGCCTGGTGGGCTACAGTCCACGGGGTCACAAGAGTCAGACATGACTGAGTGACTAACACAATACGTAGTTAATATTTGTCTTTAAAATGTTTGTAATTTGCAAAGTTGCTCACTTTATGCTCATCATACATTTATGTGGAGACATAGAATCTAAAATATGGAAGCCGAAAAGCACAAGTTGTCTCTCTTCACATCATTCTAGTGCTCAGGAGACTTGCAGATAAGGTAGACCACTTCTTTCTCTTCGTAGAAGGCTGCGTTTTAAATATCTTCCTGAACCATATTCAGAATGCAATATACATGCAGTAAGACTGAGCACAGTTATGAAATAAGACCAGAATTCCTTCATTCTCTCATATAAAGCAAGTCCTTGAATCTAGAGAGCAGTTTGATAGAACGAAGTGGTGTATCATTTTAAAGCAGGTACCACTAAAGGAAAAGTAGAACCCAGTATTCCTGGGTCTCATGACTAAAGGGTATGGCAGAAGGTCCCTCTGGCCTTGGTATCTCTAGGAGCTTAGATCAAGCATGATTTGCAATAAGGAATGTCAGTCTCCAGGTTTTGATGAGCTGGGATTTGGGGTTTGTAGTCAGGTTCCTTATGATTGAGATACAGCTCGCTGAACAGAGTTGGTAAAGAACAATAGAGCCACCTTGAACCAGAGAAAATCAGAGAGCATGTTCCCTGGCTGTCAGGCATAAAAAGACATGAGCAACATATTGGTTCTGGCCTAAACATTGATACCTCAATGTGTGTTCCCAGTTGCGATTCCTGGGAATTTAATTTGAAGACTTCCAAAGTGGGAAAGCAGTGTTTAAAAGCTTTAAAAATGACCCAATTGCTAAAAGCTGTGACAAATAGATAAAAAAAAATAGGGCTGAGACCAGTTTCAGAGGCCAAATCGGTGAGCTGGAGGCAGCAGAGTGGATTCTGAGGAGTGGGCAGAATTCAGAAACAAGCCGGCAAAGGTGAATGGAGAAGAGCTATGAGCACAGAGGGCTGATGAAAATGAGACTGAGACGTTCACAGAACAGTGAGCAGAGTCCATCAGCAAACAGTACTTTTAGTAAGTTACTGATTGACGAACAGTCCCCACAGCCCCATAAAAACCTATCACTTTTGTGACTCACCAAAGATGAAGCCAATCCGAGAACCGATATTTTTGCCAAACTACCTCTATGACCTATATTGTCAAGAAAGTCCAAAGTGGCTTTCCTTTCATTAAAAAACAAAAGGGAAAATAACAGTTATAAACACTATCAATTTACCCCAAAGCTTGTGTTTGGCCTTTCAGGAACACCTGACTTAATGAACTAATGAGCAAAGTTTTCACTAAGTCTACAAATCTGGACCACAGTGTGGCATGTTTGCTGAAATTCAAGCAGCCTGCACTAGGGCTTGCCGGGTGCCACAGTGGTAAAGAATCTGCCTGCCAATTCAGGAGATGCAGGTTCGATCCCTGGGTCAGGATGATTCTCTGGAGGAAATAGCAACCTGTTTCAGTATTCTTGCCTGGGAAATCCCATGGACAGAGGAGCCTACAGTCCACGGAGTCACAAAGAGTCGGACTGAGAGGCTGAGCATGCACAACAGGAATCACATTTTAAAAGCCGGTCTCAAACTTGCAAGCAGGTTGGTAATTGCAGTATAACCTGCTTGCAAGTATCCCGTTGACCATATCCTGTGGAGCCCAGGTTAATAATCACTAAAAAGCTAATTTGTACAGTCACTTTTTTTTTTTTTTTTTTTGGATTGCTTTAAGACTGATCTTAAAATGGCTTTCACTGAAATTGTTGACCTTGTATTTATTGCAAATTAAATCCTGGCATTGCCAAATCTCTGAGTATGGGTTCATTGCTTCCAGAGAAGGGAATTAGCGTGGCTACAGCTGTCATTCCATTGCATTTTTCTTCTCAAGCAGACCAGCAAGGGCAAAGATGGTGTTAGACAGAGGTCGCAAGCCAGATTCTGTCTGCAAACATGCTTTGTTTGACCTCCACAGTGATTTTAAACAGATTGAGCCAACATTGAAACATAAAAAAAAAATTGCCGTCAAAAATCCGACTTCTGGCTTCTCTTGGAAAATTTTACACTTGGCCACATCGGCGGGCGTGGTGGCAGCATGTTCTTTAGGCAGTGTCGTTAGTGTCCGGGGTCCCTCTCTCCCCGTTGCAGACCACAAACCAAAATGTAGCTCCATAAAGGCAAGGCGCCGACTTCATTGCTGCATATTTAGAGCCCAGAACAGAGACTGGAAGGAGTGGGTGCTTGGCAGACCTTTAACGCTGAATGATCTCAGGACTTCCCAGGCGGCACAGTGGTAAAGAATCCGCCTGCCAATGCAGGAGACCCAGGAGACAGGGGTTTGATCTCTGGGTCAGGAAGACCCCCTGAAGAAGGAAATAGCAATCCACTCCGACATCCTTGACTGGAAAATTCCATGCACAGAAGAGCCAGGCCGGCTACAGCCCATGGGGTTGCAAAGAGTCTGGTGCATCTGAGCAACTGAGCGCACACGAACACACGAAATGATCTCAAGAGCAAACAGATACTTTAATGGATGACTTTAAAACAACAGGCAGTGCTCGGGAACTGCCGCAACATGCAAATTTAAAAAAATTAAATAAATGTGCAGGTCAAATAAATTCTGCCAGTCCTCAGGCAGAGAGAGAGACAGAGTACCCACATATCATTCTGCTATAGCTGCTGTTTTTCTTATAAAGAAACATTTCTCTGTATCCCTGCCACTTTCAAAAATAGAGCCACAAGTGTCAAGGAAAATGACGGTGATCACAGACCCAGAATTCTTCACTCAGTTCTATTTCTGGTCTGGCCTCTATAGGGATCGGAATCTGACATTGCTGTGAGACACATGCAAGTAGGAAGATACTTCTAATAACAACCTGGCCTACCAAGTCTCCTCTCTCATTCTGTGCAATCATTTTTTGTAGTGCAATCTAAATCTATATTCAGTTCAGTTCAGTTCAGTCGCTCACTCGTGTCCGACTCTTTGCGACCCCATGAATCGCAGCACGCCAGGCCTCCCTGTCCATCACCAACTCCTGGAGTTCACTCAGACTCACATCCATCGAGTCAGTGATGCCATCCAGCCATCTCATTTTCTGTTGTCCCCTTCTCCTCCTGCCCCCAATCCCTCCCAGCATCAGAGTCTTTTCCAATGAGTCAACTCTTCGCACGAGGTGGCCAAAGTATTGGAGTTTCAGCTTTAGCATCATTCCTTCCAAAGAAATCCTAGGGCTGATCTCCTTCAGAATGGACTGGTTGGATCTCCTTGCAGTCCAAGGGACTCTCAAGAGTCTTCTCCAACACCACAGTTCAAAAGCATCAATTCTTCAGCGCTCAGCTTTCTTCACAGTCCAACTCTCACATCCATACATGACCACTGGAAAAACCACAGCCTTGACTAGACAGACCTTTGTTGGCAAAGTAATGTCTCTGCTTTTCAATATGCTATCTAGGTTGGTCATAACTTTTCTTCCAAGGAGTAAGCATCTTTTAATTTCATGGCTGCAGTCACCATCTGCAGTGATTTTGGAGCCCCAAAAAATAAAGTCTGACACTGTTTCCACTGTTTCCCCATCTATGTCCCATGAAGTGATGGGACCAGATGCCATGATCTTCGTTTTCTGAATGTTGAGTTTTAAGCCAACTTTTTCACTCTCCTCTTTCACCTTCATCAAGAGGCTTTTTAGTTCATCAAGAGGCTTTTTAGGATTTTTTTTACTAAATCTCTATTAGAGAAAAATAAAAGGGGACTATAAAATTTACCTTGGAAAGTCACTACTTAAACCTAACACGTGCATGCATGCTCAGTCGCTCAGTCATCTCCGACTCTTTGCAACCCCATGGACTAGAGCCCGCCAAGTTCCTCTGTCCATGGGATTCTCCAGGAAAGAATACTGGAGTGGGTTGCCATTTCCTCCTCCAGGGGAATCTTCCCAACCCAGACATCGAACCTGGGTCTCCTGCATTGACAGGTAGATTCTTTACCACTGAGCCACCTGGGAAGCCCTAAAAACATAACACACTATCACTTAAATAAAGAGTCAGAATAACACTGTGGAATCAACTTGTGTTAACAACTAGAAAGACACTGGTCAAATATCATATATTTACGCATATATGTGGAATCTAGAAAAATGATACAGATGAACCCATTTCAGGGCAGGAATAAAGATACGGACATAGACAATGGATGCGTGTTGGGAGATGAGCTGGGAGATTGGGATTGACATATATACACTACCACGTATTAAATAGATAGATAGTGGACAGCTGTTATATGGCACAAAGAGCTCAGCTCGGTGCTCGGTGGTGACCTAGAGAGGTGGGTTGGGGCTGGGAGCGGGTGGGGGGGACGTGGAAGGGAGACCCAAAGGGAAGGGTATATACGTATACTTACGGCTGATTCATGTGTTGTTCAGCAGAAACCAACACAGCATTGTAAAGCAAGTATACCCCAGTACATTTTTTCAGTCTCTTGCACATCGGGAAATTGCTTAACCTCTAAAAGTCTCCAATTTCCCTGCATAAGAGTTGAGAAAATTTTAAAAATTATATATGTCAAATGTCCAGCTTCCACTTAGGGTATGAAAACCTGGCAGGCTGTTAGTCCCAAACATAAAGAAAAAAAAAAAGAATTATGAATGTCTGCAAATTTACAACTTTTCTGAAAGCCACCTGGCAGCTGAAGTCACAGAATAACCAACTAACCCAAAAGCTAAAGAAAGAGCAGTGGGTCCAAGGAGTAACAAGCTGCAAGCACTTGCTTGCTGGAGTCGACATGAAACCCCTTAGAAGCCAGTAGGGAGACTTCAGCTAAAAATTGTTCGTGAGTTTCTGAAGTCATTAGTCAAATTTGAAAATGACCTAGTGTGAGAATATGGAGCGTGTTGGCAGGATGCTCAGCGGGCAGTTCTGTCTGTTTCGAATCCCCAACCGAACAGCTATACAGTCCATGGAGCCCATCCTATGCCCCCAGGCAAGGGTAGAGACTTGAAGTCCCTCCCAGCTGCCCACATCACCTCCAACCCTGCCCCATCGGGGCCATGCTCCCATCAGGAAGCTTGGCCATGATGCCCAGGGGGCACGGGGCACATCCCATAGCCTGTCTTGGGTCTGGACTCAAACCAGCAGCCTTGCCCAGTTATTGAGCCTGAACGGTGACCCTGAGCAGCCTCCAGCCCAGTCTACAGTGATGCTCAGCTGCAGAGCCCAGCATACAATCCTACTCAGAAGTGGAGATCAGCAGTGGCCCTGCTTGACTGTGGGACACAGACGGGCGCTTTGCCCAGGCAGGGAGTCACAGAGCATAGTCCGCGACTCAACTTGGTTTTACAGACAGCTACCACGTGTGACTGTATAGCATGCTCTACAAGGCAGCCCAACTGTGGGCACAGCAGGAGACCCCACTGACCAGAAAACCAGATGAGCAACCACTCCTGACAGATAGCACAGCCAATGACCCACTGGCTGGCATGGAAGTCATATACCTGATACAGATTAATATCCAAATCATATAAGGAACTCATATAACTCAGCAGTGAAAAGAATCAGATCAAAATATGGGGAAAGGACCTGAATAGACCTTTTTCTAAAGAAGATGTACAAATGATCTGAAAGGGGGATCAAAATCACCAATCCTCAGGTAACTGCACGTCAAAACCACAAGGAGCTATCCCCTCACACCTGTTGGATTGGCTGTTACCAAAGAGACGAGAATAACTTGCACTGGTGAGGCCGTGGGGGAAAGGGGAAACCTTGTGCACTGTTTGTCGGAATGTAAATTGGTACAACCACTGCAAGAAACAGTGGGGAAGGGTCTCAAAAACAAAACAGAACTGCCATATGATCCAGCCATCCCCCGTCTGGGTATAATCACTTTTCTGTAACCCCACGTTTACCACAGCTTTGTTTACAGTAGCTTCCCTGGTGGCTCAGATAGTAAACAATCCGCCTGCAGTGTGAGAGACTTGGGTTCAATCCCTGGGTTGGGAAGATCCCCTGGAGGAAGGCATGCAACCCACTCCAGTATTTGTGCCTGGAGAATCCCCATGGACAGAGGAGCCTGGTGGGCTACAGTCCATGGGGTCGCAGAGAGTCAGACACAACTGAGAAACTAAGCACAGCACAAGACATATAAACAATCTAATGTTCATCAGTAGAGGGATGGATAAAGAAGATGTGGCATATATGCAATGGAATATTATTCAACTGTGAAGAAGAAGCAAATTTAGACAAATATTGTGTGATCTCACTTATATGCGGAATCTTAAAAACACACACACAGAGAGAAGCAGAAAGTAGATCTGTCATTGCCAAGGCAGAAGTAGGATGTGGGGGTAAATGAGTGAAGGTGAACTTCTAGTTCTAAAATAAATAAGTTATGGGATCTAATTTAAGCATGGTAACTGTAATTTGTAGTGCTGCTTTTTTTACTTGAAAGTTAAGTGAGTAGATCTTGAAAGTTTTCATTACAAAAAAAATAAATATACAAAGTGATAGATGCATTAACTAACCTTAGTGTCGTTATCACTTTGCAATATTTATATATCAGATCATCATGTTGTACACCTTAAACTTACATGGTGTTATATGTCAATTACAGCTCCATAAAGCTGGAAGAAACATGTAATTAATGTGTTAATAGCTCCCATATAAAGACTGGGTAACATAATGAATATATGAGGAATTTCAACAACGGGATAGAATAATAAAGAATCAGATGGAAATGCAGAAATGAACAATATGGTAAGGAAAGTGCAGAATGCCATCAACAAGCTCATTAGTAGTCTAAGTACAACTGAGAATAAAATCAGTTGAACTCAGTCCATCAGCAACAGAGATTATCCAAATAAAAACAGAAAGGTAAAAAGAGAGCAAAAAGAAAAAAAAGAGCAGAGTATCCAAGAATAATAGAAAAATTCCAAATGGACTAACATACCGGTAATTTTGAATATAGGAAAGGAAGACAGAGCACATAGACAGGAGAATGATCAAAGGAAAAATGACTAAAAATTCCCTCAGATCAATGAGACACCAAAGGAGAGGTCGAAGAAGTTCAGAAAACATCGAGTAGGATACAACATACACGTACACACATCACGTGCAAACCGCTGAAAACCACCAGCAAAAAGAAACCAGGAAGGTAACCAGAGAAAAGAGGCATATCACACAAGGAGGAACAAAGTTAAAAATTATAGCAGACTTCTCATCGAAACTCTGTAAGCCAGAAGAGCATGGGCAGACATCTTTAAAGGACAAAAAGAAAAACAACACTAAAGCTTAAAATGCTATAGCCAAGGAAAATTTCTTTTAAAAATGATGGTAGGGAATGTAGGTATGGCAGAAAGAAGAGACTGTCAAATCCTAGCCCCCAAGAAACAAGGTAAAACTGGAAGGAAGAAAAGTCCAAAACAACCAGTTCAGTCTCTGGAAAGAGTTCAGAGGCTAACAACCAGTGGAGAAATAGGCATTCATGGGAAACTGCAGAAATTAGTGTAAGTACTGTGGGTACCTCCTTGACCCAAGGCTGCTCCAATCTCTGCAGTGACCCCTAACACCAGCTGGGCCGGTGGAGTGGTACTTCCAAGGAAGCGCTGGCAATAAAAACCAGCGGTTGCACTGCTCTGGCATGGAATTTTGGAGACGAGGGCGGAAAACTCATACCCAGTTGTATTGTGAAAGTATCAAAATCCATAGAAAACAAGTGTTGACGGCCTGTGGCTCTATTACGCGGGGTTGCAGTCCCACTTGGGATACAGTAGATCACTCGACTAATCAGAAATTTGATCAGGAGGTCCTGGAAATGAGAGACCAAAGAAAGGCTATTAATAAACGGGTGCTGCATGGATCCGTGCTGATCAGGGGTCTGTGCACGTGTGCAGGGAAGACTCGAGACTATCCAAGCTGTGTGCGCATCCCCAATTGACCTGGATGCTGTGCAGATCTACAGAAAAGACCCAGGAGGACCTGGCAGAAAGTAGACCTGAATTTTAAACATGTTCCCAGCCCCACACACAGATCCATCAGCAGAGGAGGGAAATCTTACAGACGCAAAGTATCTGTGGACAATCCTTGGTTGATCACTGTGCTCTGCAGATGCAAAGGAGCCTCCATAAAATGAACCTAAAACTGTTTATTAAAGTTTGAAAAAATTCAGAGAGACAGCAGCAGGCACACATCACAGGGAAAACAGACTCGATAGCTTAAGTTCAAGCAAGTTACTAAAAACAAAACAAACGAAATATAAGCCAAATAACAAAATAAAACAGCAACAACGATGGTCCTCAAGGCAAAAGCTCAAAATCACATTTGCTACACCATATTATCGAAGATGCAGGTTTTCAACAAAAATTTATAGGACAGTGAAGAAATAGAAAAGTGTGACCTATATTCAGGAAAATAAGCTGTCAACAAAAATTAACTCTGAGTGGGTAAGGAGGTTGTATTTAGTAGACAAAGACTTCAAAGTAGGTTTTATAAAATGTTTGAAGAAGTCTAAGAAACTGTGGTTTAAAATGTAAGGAAAATATATTAATAGACTCAAATATAAGAAATCTCTAAAAAAGGAAACTATAAAAACAGTCAAATGGAAATTTCAGAATCAAAAGATATAAAGACTACAATGAAAAATTCACCAGATGGGTTCAAGAGTTCATGAAATAAGATGGTAGAGAAGGAATCAAGAATATTAAAGATAGATCAATAGAAATTATCCAGTTTGAAGAAGAGAACAGGAAAACACAGACAAAAATGAGACTCCTGGGAAGAGATGAAGAGGGAAAAAAAGGGTAGAAAAATGTCTGAGAAAATAATGGCCTGATAGCAAATAGCCTTCCCTGGTGGCTCAGATGGTAAAAAGAACTCCTGCAATGCAGGAGACACGGGTCTGATCCCTACGTTGGAAAGATCCCCTGGAGAAGGAAATGGCAATCCACTCCGGTATTCTTGCCTGGGAAATCCCATGGACAGAGGAAGCTGACGGGTACAGTCAATGGGGTCAAAAAAGAGGCGGACACGACTGAGCTACTAAACAGCAACAACAGTAAAGGGACCTTGTGTTTGCAGTTGGACTCGCTTCTCCTGGACTCCACTCTCTGGAGTTGTGCTGGGTCTCCTGGCTCCCTCTCCCGCAGTCACTTCCTCCAGGTTACAACTTTTTTAATCCTACATCATCAACCAATGCTGATTCAGCTATTTCCTCTTTAAGAAATTCGTCATCTCTTATCTGCAGATTCTTACCATCCTGCACGCTTTTACTAGTCTTTTACTGCTGCTGCTGCTAAGTTGCTTCAGTCGTGTCCGACTCTGTGCGACCCCATAGATGGCAGCCCATGAGGCTCCCCCATCCCTGGGATTCTCCAGGCAAGAACACTGGAGTGGGTTGCCATTTCCTTCTCCAATGCATGAAAGTGAAAAGTGAAAGTGAAGTCGCTCAGTCGTGTCCGACTCTTAGCGACCCCATGGACTGCAGCCTACCAGGCTCCTCCATCCATGGGATTTTTTCCAGGCAAGAGTGCTGGAGTGGGGTGCCATTGCCTTCTCCACTAGCCTTACAATAAAAATGCAAGAGGAATATAAGAATATATATATATATATATATATATATATGAGATCTCTATCTATCTATATATATTGAACAAAAGCTCATAGAAAGATCCTATTATATCCACCAGCTAATCTGAACAGAGCACTGAGAAGCTTCCCTGGCAGTCCAGAGGTTAAGACTTTGTCTTCCAATGCAGACGGTATGGGTTCGATCTCACGGTCATAAACCAAAACATAACATAGCAGCAGTGTTATAACAAATTCAAGGAAGAGTTTAAAAATGGTCCACATCAAAAAAAAAAACTTCAAAAAATAGAAAAAACATAAAGAGCATTAAAATATGTCCTACCCAGAGGAGTGAAGTTCCCTTCACTGCCTGTTCAGGGCAGCCCAGCTGTTCCTCCCACCGTTCAGCCTTGCCACTTTCGTCCTTGAAAAGAACTTTGCTAACCGAGCCCACAAAGCATGACACTAGCGACCTGGACTGTGATTAAAGTCTGGGGATCACGGAAGACAAGCCCCAGCCTGCTTTATCCTAGCAAGAATTCTGCTTTCAGTGTTCCTAGCACCGAATAGAAGAAAAATTCCAAACTGCATTTACAAGGTACTACCAATAGGGAGGAAACGATTGCCTTTAGCAAGCACAAGACTTGAGAAAACACACCTGTCCCTTTGTTATTGATAGTGATCAACTGATCCCTAGAATCTGATTGAGAACATAGGGGTATAAATCAGGCCACACGTGCAGTTCCAGAAACATCTCTGCTAGTAATTCATAGCATATTTCAACTGCCACTGGCATGCATTTCTGGATTAGTGTCACATAGGGGTTCACAAGAAAGCAACAAGGGCTATTTGTTTATACGGTCACATTTCTACCCTCATTTTTCCTCATATTCAACCTGATGCGGGCTTAATGTACCAATAAGCACATCAGTGTGGGTTTGCATTTCTTCCTCAGGTATTCAGGAACAAAATGTTGGTTGATTCACAAGTAAAAGGAAATTAGTGTCATGAAAGGATAATTTTGTTGCCTAAAGAAACAAACATTATTACTTCTTCAGGGGCCCTGCTACCTGAACTGTTCCTCTAGGCAGGAATGTTCTCCATCGGCAGGTTAATTGCTGGGATATTCTGTATTCATTTCCAAGGCCCACATTCACTTGCGTATTCTTTCAATCATTCCACACATATTTATGGGGAACCTAGTCTATGAAAGATACTGTTCCAAGTGCAGTGGGTGATGACGATTCCTGGCCCTAAGGGAACTACAGCCTGGGTAGCAACTTCAGAAGGAAAGGCACAACCAGTGAGATAAAAATGACACCACCGTTGAGAAATTGACCAAAACCTGAGAGCCCTCGAAAAATTAGACTGAAGTGGAAAAAAAAAAATTCAAACTCATCAGACATGTAAGTGTTAACAACACGGTAGTTGATCAGGGACTGAGGCTTTACACAGATGATATCACTTTGTCCTCACATAAGCCCTAACAGGGGCTACATTATCCCCACTTTCTAGATGAGGACATTGAAAATCCTGAGAGATCCGGTGACAGGCCACCTAAGAAGCTGGGATCCAGGTTTCAATGGCCAGTGTGCCTTTGCTGCACGGACCACAGCCTTAGCTGACCTCAGCTGAGTTGCTCACCTGTCACTTCGAGCCTTCAACAGACACTAAAGCCTAGAGTTGTTCCATGTGGGGTAAGTGGGAAAAGGCAAATGAAAAATGTATTATGAATGAAAAATGTGTGTTTTAACTAAGGGAGAGTGAAAACCTCTTACATTGCTTCCTAAGTGAGTTTTGACTAATATTCATGTGTCTAAGTTCCCCAGCTGAAGTTCTACATGGGCCCCAAACACTCAAATACCTAAACTAAAACTAGGGCTGAAAATTCCATGGATTGTAAAGAACTTAAGAAAATGTCTCCATCTTCCTGGGCTTTCACACAGTTTCATATTCCAGGGGCCAACTGGGAAACGGGAAAGGCAATTCATAACTTCTTGAACTCCATCTTTTTAGTTCTCAGGAAATTACAAAATATTCAATCTGACTAAACTATTTCTTTGGCTGTTACTTTGTTATTACCAATATGTTAACTATACATACACACAAATAGATTTTCCAATATATAGATTTTCACATTTATATGTGGGGTTTTTGATGGCTTACTGTTAACAAGCTGTTTAGGGGGAAATTCACTTTTCTAGCCTCTGAACGATGGCTTCCCTGGTGGCTCGGTGGTAAAAAATCTGCCTGCCAAGGCAGGAGATGCAGTTTTGACCCCTGGGTCGAGATGATCCCCTGGAGAAGGAAATGGCAACCCACTCCAGTATTCTTGCCTGGGAAATCCCATAAACAGAGGAGCCTAGCAGGCTACAGTTCATAGGGTCACAAAAAAGTCAGACACAATTTAGCAACTAAACAACAATAATCCTCTGAATACTATCTAAAGGGAGGTTATTATCTAGAATTGTGACATTTTTTGTTTTGTGCTGTATATACTTGTATCAATAAGTAAAACTAAGATCTCAGAATTGTCTATATTTTTTAAATGCTTCTGTTGGAATCTATGAAAATCACAAAAATAATTTAACCTTTTCAAATTGTGCTGAATCTTTTAGATTCACTTTTTATTATTCTTTTGTCTCCTGGGTCACAGAGATACTGCTGCTGCTACTGCTAAGTCGCTTCAGTTGTGTCTGACTCTGTGCAACCCCATAGACAGCAGCCCACCAGGCTCCCCCGTCCCTGGGATTCTCCAGGCAAGAACACTGGAGTGGGTTGCCATTTCCTTCTCCAATGCATGAAAGTGAAAAGTCAAAGTGAAGTCACTCAGTCGTGCCCAACTCTTAGCGACCCCAGGGACTGCAGCCTACCAGGCTCCTCCATCCATGGGGTTTTCCAGGCAAGAGTACTGGAGTAGGGTGCCATTGCCTTCTTCAACAGAGATACTGGTGGTTTGTAATCCAGGCCAGTGGTTCTCAAACTTTACGTGTGTGCATGCTCAGTCACTCAGTTGTATCTGATTCTTTTGTGACCCCATGGACTGTATAGCCTACCAGGTATCCTCTGTCTGTGGGATTTCCCAGGAAGAATGTTGGAGTGAGTTGCCATTTTCTTCTCCAGGGGATCTTCCCGAGCCGGGGATTGAACCTACATCTCCAGCGTCTCCTGCATTAGCAGGTAAATTCTTTACCAATGAGCCACCTGGGAAGCCCCCCTCTAACTTCAGGTGCTTTCAAATCACCCAGAGGATGCTGGGCCTACATCACTGAGTTTGCACGACTAACAATTTTGAAGGTGATGCTGATACTACTGGTTCAAAGACTAGCCTGTGGGAACCACAGCCTTAGACCAAGCTAAACGAGAAAGAGCACTAACTAGGAATCGACAGACCCAGACTCTAATCCTAGATCTGTCATGGTCTCGCTGTGTAACTTTACGGAAGTCATTTGGCATCTCAACTTCTGTTTCTCCATTAAACGACATACTTAAATAACTCATGAAAATCCACTGTCTTTCTATAATTCTGTAACTGACCCAGGCAATAGAGTCCACTCCACCATGCATAACAAACAATTTGAAAGGTCAGTTCTTAACTAAAATAGTCACTGTGTTTCAAGCAAAACATATGGTATTGCCTCATACTGTCCTGTTGACAATAATGCCATATATGAATTCCTAAATATCATCACATTATGCTAAATTGTGAAGGGAAAAAAAAAAAAACATGATTTGTCGGTAAAATAGGATTAGGGACACAACACTATAAAATGCTAACCAGCGACTCATAGGGACAAAAAAAAGAGAGAAACCAATAACAGAGGCAGGGTTTCCAACATGTTCAATGGTTAAGAAATGCACAAATACTACAATAAATACGGCACTCTACCTGGAGAAAGACTGGAAGTTTGCTGTAGATGCGGGCTGGGAAGAATTGCAGGTTGCGAATGATTTTGAAGTAGTAGAAGGAAGATGACTAGAAATTAGAGAGTTGTAGCAGCAGGTGTAGACAAACGTAACTCATTGATCTCAGCTGGGAGTTGGCATGAGCATCGCAGTTCACCGATCTTGAGCAGCCTTAAATCCTGGGGCACGTTTTCTTGTCTTGGAGATGACGGCCCTTCAAGGAATGCATTTATAGAAGATTCTTGTTCCATTGAATTTTGACAGTTGGGTCCTTCTTCAATTCACTTCTGGATCGCTGCTGGAAATACTTTGGTGACTTTCTCATCCTTGTTCACAACTTGGCCCAACAGTGCCTGAGGGCTTTCAGAATCCTAGCAACAGTTAAAGCTACTATACTGGTCACTCCTGGCGCCAAAAGGAGCTGAATTTGGCAATTTCCATTTCAGGTCGTTAAATATAGATAGAGCTTTCCTTTTGTCCATGCTTGGCTACTTGAACCTGAATGCTTAGATTCATCTCAGGTGTTGGATGAGGTGAGGTTTGTTTGGGTTTTGTTTTTTTAAATGTATAAAAAAAATCAAGAATGTGAAAACTAGGAAAAGACAACCTTCAAGGATAACGCCACCCAGAGACGCCGGAAGTGTGTCCGTGTGTGTTTTGTGTATTTCTACGTGTTTCGGTTTATGGACGGAATATGCAAAAGCAAACTCAAAATTCACTTTTTACTAAAATTATTCCCTGACTTATCATTCACACATATTTTCAAAACAAGTGTCGGCAAAATGACTATACTTTTGATAACAATTACAGCTTTGTTGTTGGAAATACTATTTGGTTAGATATAGAATATTGTGAATCTCCCATAATCCCTCTTAGGTGGAACTGAATACACTTAAGAAATGACTTCTATTATATGGCGGAACTTGGGGGTTCCTTAAAAGGAAGGTCCAGACTGAGGTCAGGTGTCCATTAAGGCTGTGCTTTGTTGCTGTTCTTGAGTCACTTTGCGACCCCATAAACTGTAGCCCACCAGGCTCCTCTGTCCATAGGATTTCCCAGGCAAGAATACTGGAGTGTGTTGCCATTTCCTCCCTCAGGGTATCTTCCCAACCGAAGGATCAAATGCCTGTGTTCTGAATTGGCAGGCAGATTCTTTACCACTGAGCCACCAGGGAAGCCCCAGGGCTGATGCTACCCCAGATCATTTCTGATGATGCTCAGTGATACCAAGCTGTTTCCATGAAAACTGAAGTTTCCAACAAAATCAGCCCCTTTTCTTCTCTTCAGTCACCTGTCAGAGAGCATGGTGCTCACCTCTCTCCAACTTCTCATAAATTGAAACCAGTTTCCTCTTGATTACCCTTGTGTAACATCTTTATGGGAATTGTTTTCCCATACTTATTACGAACATTTTAATAGAATGTTAAAAAAAATAATAGAAGAATTTCAGAAAACAGCCATAGGAAGTATGGAAGGTGTGGAAACGTTTTTCACAAGCATAAGAAGAATCTACTGGGGTAATACAGGCTTGCAGAAGAGCCAAAGGAACAGTTTAATAACCCTAAGTTTTCTTGATTTCTCTCTTGCACTTATACCTCACATTCTGTCCACCAGGAAATCCTGTTGTCTCATGTATTCGAAATACATCTACGATCCTATAACCTCTCACTACCTCTACTGTTAATCCTCTGGTCCAGTTCACTTCCATCTTCCCCCCAAAACTATAAACCATCTGGTCTCCCTGCTTCCTTCTCCACCTCTCCCCTAGCTATTCTCAGACCAGCAGCCGGTCATCCTTGCAAGCTGGGCAATGTTTCCATGTCTCCCTCAGAGTGAAAGACCACTCATCTCCTCTCTCTCCCTCTCTCCTACCACGCTGGCTTTGTTACTCCGGGAGCATAACCACGCACGTCCCTTCTCAGCCTCAGGGCTTTGCTTACACATCACTGCCCCCAGTGTGATTCACCCTGACTGTTTAAAAATTGCCAGTGACTCTCCAACACTCCCCCACACACACCCACACTTGCACAAGTAATTCCCCTTATACTGCTCCTTTTCGTCCCCCGTGACATGTGTTCCCTTCCACCACGCCAGGTCATTTACTTTCACCCATGATTACTCCCTATCGTCTCTCTTCCCCTGACCAAGTTTGTAGCGCTGGAGGACCACGAAGGCAAAGACCTTTGTTGTCTCACTGACGCATTGATCAGCAACAGTTCCTGGCATATAACAGGTGCTCAATAAATACCCAATGAATGAACCATTTTCAAATTAATGGAAACTAATATGAGGAAGAAATTAGCTGACCTTCAAGAGAGAGAAAACAAGAAATAAAGAGAAGTGTATAAAAAGAAAATAACAAGAGAAGCTTTCCTCCAAATTACTAAAATAAATGACCAAGAGGAAGTTTCTTTTGATTGACCTGGTGATTTTTAAGAGATAATATGGCTTCACTGGTTAGAAATCAGTAAGAAAAAAGAAAATGGAAATATGGGGTAAAAAAATCCCAATTTGTATCCCCAGTGAGAATTAGTCATTGGGTATGTATTTCCACAGAGAGATCTCTGTTGTTCCTCTCCTTTGCTAAAGAACGTCACTGGCTCAATGGACTGTAACTTTACAACTTAAGGCTTTCCATCGTTTCTGCCAGGGTGATGCTTGCTGCTGCTGCTGCTGCTGCTGCTAAGTTACTTCAGTCATGTCCGACTCTGTGTGACCCCATAGACAGCAGCCCACCAGGCTCCCCGGTCCCTGGGATTCTCCAGGCAAGAACACTGGAGTGGGTTGACATTTCCTTCTCCAATGAATGAAAGTGAAAAGTGAGAGGGAAGTCGCTCAGTTGTGTCCGACTCTTAGCGACCCCATGGACTACAGCCTACCAGGCTCCTCCATCCATGGGATTTTCCAGGCAAGAGTACTGGAGTGGGGTGCCATTGCCTTCTCCCAGGGTGATGCTTAACTGTAATGTAATGTATATAACATTACATTTTAAGCTATAAATACTTAAAAATACCCTGTCCCAATAAGCTCAATGGAAAGTTCAAATGCACTGATCATTTACCCATTTTAGGGTGAGGGGGGATCACATCTCTTATTGAACAGAAATAAAATAAACCCCCAAAATCCTCAATTTTAATATACTTAGAAAGTTCCCTAATTAAGGTTTCAGAGATACATGCCAATATCCTATATGCAAATATTCTAACTATTCACAAAGAACAAAAATACAAACAAAAGTAATTTGCCTTTAGGAGCCATTTTGTAGATTTAAAAGGGCAAATTCTATATTAAACTCTTATCAGTCTGGTGATGAATAGGCTTCATATGACAGAAAGATAAATTAATGCCATCAATTATCATCTAAATTGCCATTTTACACTTAAGCATTATAAGTAACCAAGTGAAAATTTAAGAAAAACAAAATGAATTTTCAAAATTACATATGACTTTTTTTCAAGTGAGATTAATGTAGAAATTCAGACATAGGAAAGTAAATAAGCATAAATAGGCAATCTGAATAATTCTACCAAGCTAACATTTACCTTATAATAAAAGAACTGTTTAATCAGTAATGTGTAGCCTATTCCTTTAGATTTCCATAATCTTGGTCAGTATAAAAGCAATCCTAAGTCTCTTTTCCTTTATCCAATCACAGTTTCTGGAATCTAATGATTCATGAACAGATTTCTTAAATTAGCACCTATTTTCCTCTTCCAACATTGTTGGCTATTTCTGAATTTCTTTCCACAATGCTTCCCAGTGAATATTACAGAACCATGACTCAGGAACACTCAGAATCCCTTTTGCCTTACTTGCTTAATCTAAGATTAGGATATCTGATTCAAAAACTTTCGTAAACGTATGACTATTTGTTTAACTCATCATTTGCTTTTCCAAGTATGCCACCCGTCTGATTAAGAGCTATCTTTCTAGTTGCAGGGGTGGAGTTAGAATCAGGTCTTTTTTCTTTCTCTAAGTAAGTTGGTCTTCAGGTAGACTAGTAACCCATGGAAAGAACACTATCTTTTTTTCCCTAATTATTTTTAATTGGAGGATAATTGCTTTACAATGTTGTGTTTGTTTCTGCCATACATCAACATGAATCAGCCATAGGCATACATATGACCCCTCCCTCTTGAACCTCCCTCTCACCTCCCACCCCATCCCACCCCTCTAGACTGTCACAGAGCACCAGGTTGAGCTCCCTGCATCATACGACAAATTCCCACCAGCTATCTATTTTATATACGGTAATGTATGTACTTCAATGCGACTCTCTCTATTCATCCCATCCTCTCCTCCTCCTACTGTGTCCACAAGTCGAGAACAAGTGTATCTTAAGGTCCCCGCCTGGCCTGGCCACATGGTGCCTGTAGGCTCCCAGTGAAATACCTGGAACAGCCAGAAGAGGCATTGCTGTGTCTCAACAAGCAGAAGGTGGGAGTTCGAGCCTCTCTGAGACAGCGAAGTGTTGTCCTAATCTACACAGAGGGTGAGCATACTTTCAGGACGAGACACACACACACACACACACACACACACAAATCTAAGTAAAAAGCTAAGAGCCAATCCCATTCCTTCATTTGAAACATAGCATCATGTAAACTCAAAATGCTCTGCTAAATCATGTTGCATCAACCAGCTTCGTAGCTAAGACCTGCAGGCTTTAATTACTTTCAGGGGAAAGTCTGGTGTCCAAAGAAACTCTCATTATGAACTGGCATTTGCTCCAGGGTGGAAGGAGGCCCAGAAATGAGGCTGTCTTGGGGTTCCTTCACCAAATCAAATATCTGTTCATCCTTCCTAGTGACGAGGCTAGTGATCTACATAATTAATATATGCTCACATCGAAGTAAACACGAAATGATTAAACAGGAAGACTTTAACTAGACAGCATGTGAGGAGGGAAAAAAGAAAAGGAATTAATGGGTAACAGAGTCTTAGAAACAGGGGAGAGTACTGTATGTTATTTTTGAGCTAAATTTTGTTCTCATCCAAAACCTAATTGGTTTTTAAATTTCTTTCTCCACAACAGGCCAGACAAGGTGGTTTGGAGCATGTGTTATACACAAAGTATTTACATCGTGGCTCTTGTAACCTAGTCAGCAATTTGTGGAATAGCAAATTGAAAAATTAATACTGTAATAAAAAAAGAATAGTTGAATAACCTGCATTCCTAGCAGACCAAACTTGGAGGACCAGCAATAGAAATCTTGAGAAACCACTGCTATTGGCATTTAAACAGCAGCTCTGATGTGGTGGGAAGAACCAGAGTAGGGGTCTTTATTTACATTTATTGAGTCTGCTAGGGACGAGGCACCACGCTAACTGCTGGGAATGTGTAATCTCATTTAACACTAAAAGCAACAGCTTATGTAAACTCTGATATCGTCATGCAGGACACACAACACGCGAAGCTAGTCAATGAGAACTATTAATCAAAGCGAAGGGAGATATGCATGCCCCGTTATCAAAAGATAAATGCCACCAAGACTGTGGGGAATGTTAAATACCTGCAGTATCTCTTGCTTAAAATCTCCTTGTCTAGAAATTATGAAATTATGTTTGCTTGCTTTTTAATGTTCGATAAAGGAGTTATGCTAAAGGGAACAATAAACCTCTGCCGGAAGTGTTCTTCATTGGGAAAACAAGCTGTGTTTAGATTCATCTCTGATCTTTCCTCAAATGATGAGTTATGGATGGTTGTCGCCAAGAGTTCAGAGTTCAAGGTGGAGACTACTTAAGGGTCTTTTCCTGCCCAAGACAGAAAGAATCATACATTTGCCGGAGGACTGATGTCAGGGTGAGCAATGCTGTGTATAATAGGAACCCTGAAAGAAACACCTAAGACCCTTTGGTTTCTGCCTATCTCATCATCCCCTAGAACTTCCATTGCATCAGACTTTTGGGATTTTAAGTTAAGCAACATCCAGCACCTGGAGCAGAGTCGGCTGGTAATTTTTCTGTTGTCCTAATACACAGTCCTTTGAGGCAAGCGCTAAATGGCATCTCTGTTCACACAGGAAAGGGAACGCACACTAGGCGAGGCTGCCCTCCTGGTCGCCCGCACAGGCAGTAGGCGGAGCCAGCAAAGTTCATCCCTTGTTTGCCTCTCAGCTCTTCACCACGGGGGTGGCGCCGTTCGGCTGTGGACGAATATCGAGGCTAAACCATCTTTGGTCCTGGAGTCAGAAACAAACCATAGGCCAATGGAAAAATCGGACAGATGGGGGAAAAGGGGATTCGGGGCAGTAATTCCTAGCAATCACAACTGATAATCAACAAGGAAGGGATGGTTTCTTCCTAACAGAACCAGTCTGTAGGAATGCTCAATCTGTAGTCTGTTTCTTCCTGAAGTTTCAGTCATTTCCAGCTAGTCTTTTTATTACTAAGTATGAATAAGTATTTATACCTGAGCCAGGTAGACTCTACTGATGGTTTCCTACAAGAGCCCAGCACACACGACTTGGCGACTAAACTACCACCACTACGCACTCTTAAGAAATGGGGCTGGAGCACAGCCTGAATCCTTCGGGCTGAGTGCCGTTGGGCAGTTTGATCTACCTTTCCCTGTCTACCCTTTCCTGACAGAGGAAAGGGTCTAAGGAGTCGTCCTACAAACACGGCTCTTGTTTTTGGAATTTCATTTCCAGGAAAACGGCTGTCTGATGGAGAAGGCAGAGTCTACTTTCCATAGACAAGTGCTTGTGTTTTCTCATTCTTATTATTATGAATGTGAAAGTGAGAGTTGCTCAGTCGTGTCCAACTCACGCAACTCCATGGACTGTAGCCTACCAGGCTCCTCTGACCATGGGATTCTCCAGGCAACAGTACTAGCATGGGTAGCCATTCTCTTCTCCAGGGGATCTTCCCAACCCAAGGATTGAACCTGGGTCTCTTGTACTGCAGGCAGATTCTTAACCATCTGAGCCACCAGAGCCTGCTGGGCTACAGTCCATGGAGTCACAGAGTCGGACTCTAATGAGCGACCTGCTGCTGCTGCTGCTACGTCACTTCAGTCGTGTCCAACTCTTTGTGACCCCATAGACGGCAGCCCACCAGGCTCCTCTGTCTACGGGATTCTCCAGGCAAGAATACTGGATTGGGTTGCCGTTTCCTTCTCCAATGCATGCATGCATGCTAAGTCACTTCGGTCGTGTCCGATTCTGTGCGACCCCACAGACAGCAGCCCACCAGGCTCCTCTGTCCATGGGATTCTCCAGGCAAGAATACTGGAGTGTGTTGCCATTTCCTTCTCCTAGTGAGCAACCAGCACTTTACTATTATGAGAAAGGTGCAAAAAGGAGTAGAAAATAGTTACATATTTTTTTTAAGTATAAATTTTGAAAGCTGGATGGATTTTTACTGGACATCCTGCATTGGGCAAGCTCATTATCTTGGCTCCCAAATTAGGAAAGCATACCTTATTTTCTGAAATAAACATAATTTTTGTAACTACAGAACATTTAAAAAATCATTTCCAAGGCTCAACAAGTTTAACCCAACTTCCTAAAAACCCTTCTGTCACCCAAGGGCAATGCAACAGAACAGAGGAACATAATGTGCAGAAATCGCTTCGTTAAAGAAGTGCAATTGGCAAGACTCTTGATCCACCACCTCCCAGCACAGGCACACCCTCCAAACAAGGCAGACAATAAATGGGAACAGCATGGTGAGGCTCTGCTCATGCCACACATCTGTTCGCTTAGTTGGATTGTGTTTTATATTTAGGCATAACAAGTTTGGATTGTCTTTACGTACAGTGACAGCAGTGCAATGAATGTTGTTTGAACTCTGAATTGTATAAATACGGAGACATGTTGATTTGAGAAGAGAAAACAAGGCATGTGAAAATTGGCAAAATACCCATTTAAGAATTATACTTACTCTTCTTGAAAAAAATAGACAAGAAACTCAACTGGCAGACCACCCACGAAGTACCATTAAGATCTAAACAACATGAAAAAAAAGACAACGTGCTCTAGCCAGTACAGTTTTTGAAAGCAGTAACTTTATAAAGCCTTTAGTTTAATCCAGGGACTTCAGCATAGTTCCTATAGTTACAGACGCCTTTGTGTGTTCACACATGTGAAATAAATTGGGATAATTAGAAAAAAATAATGATAATAGTTGCTAGTGTATATAGTACACCTCTATGAACCAGAGATGTCATACGTGTTACCTTATGTAGTGCTATAATATAAAGCCTATAAAATAAATATTAAGTCATATGTCATAATTTTCCAGATAAAGAAATTGAGGCTAAGAAACTAAATAAGTGAATAAAGTTCAAGTAGCAAGGTCAGCAGTAGAGGCTGAATTTAAACTCAAGCCCACTTGTCTCTCTACATTTTGTTCTTTGGCTGCACCGTGCCGCACTTGGGATCTTAGTTCTCTGACCAGGGGTCAAACCCATGCCTCCTGTATTGAGATCGCGGAGTCTTAACCACTGAACTGCCAGGGAAGTCTACCTGTTCCTAAGACTTGTGGCCTTGTCGCTACAATGTCCTGATATTCAATAACTCCTTTCTACAGTAGATTTAATCAGCATACAATAAGCCAAATTCACTATTGACAATAAAACAAGAACTCATAACCCAAAATAAGGATTCGGTTCCTAGAAAAAGAAATTTCATTGACATAATCTTTCAAGGAAACAAATAAGCAATTAAATAAGGCAAATGTGCAATCAATTTAAGAGAAACAAAAAGAGGAAAACATCCAACAATAATACAAAATAAACCCATCTTGAACAATGAAGAAGTAGTGAATAGAGTAATCCAAGTGTTTTCTCTCTATAGAGTTAATGTTCTGCAGAACAAAAACCTGTCTTCAGTTCAGTTCAGTTCAGTCGCTCAGTCTTGTCTGAACCGACTCTGCGACCCCATGGACTGCAACACACCAGGCTTCCCTGTCCGTCAGCAACTCCCGGAGCTTGCTCAAACTCCCGCCCATCAAGTCAATGAGGCCATCCAACCATGTCATCCACTGTCATCCCCTTCTCCTACCTCCCTTCAGAAAGACTTTATTTAAAAATGGGAAAATGTCCTTTGCCCCTGTATTTCTCTGATAATCCTAGCCACCAGTAATGATTCTTTTTCCTGCTCTCCTACTGCCCTTAAAATCTGCATGACTCATTTGCTTTGTAATTTCCTTTTATATGTATAGATCTCTACCATGAATTTGAAGCTCTTCAAAAGGAGCAAGTACATTCTGAACTTCTTTGTATGTCTTATAATATCTTGCATATAATACACACTCAAGTAATTGCTGGTTTTATTCAGGGCAAGACTTCTGCCACTAAGATTATCTAGACTCACCAAATTTGACTAAAATGTAAGATTATGGTTCTAGGTAACTGGGCAACCTTTGAGACTCTTGGCAATGTAGTGCATATTTTCAGCTCAAAGTATCCAGTACTTTGCAATGGGCATCATCCTTTCCCTTTTTAATGGACAGATCATTGTATTTGAGAGTAATAGGTACAGGTGACAGTAATAGCTGCAAACTTGCTTTTTATGTTAGCTGTGTTTTTCAAAAGTTGTGTTTCATTCTAATTTCTGCCACTCAAGACTTCCTCAAGGAAGAAGGGGCACAACAGAGTACAGCATCCACTGCAGAGCAGAAAAGATGGAGGCTGGATGGGTGGAAAGAAGGGAGTGGATCAAAGCTTGGAAAATATTGCCATGAAGAATAAATCCAGGGAGGACAGACACTTAAGCCCCATACATTGGAGCCACCAGAAAAGAAAAAGCATACAGAAAAGGGGGGAGGATGAAACAAAGGGACATTAAGGTTTGCAAGTGAGAGCTAAGATTTAAGATATTCTATAAACGTTTATTGAATGGCTGAAGGAATGCGTGCATAATATCAGAGTCCCTTCACTGAGCTTGAGACAGCAGAGGCGTAAGGATAGGAGAGTAAGAGGGGTCGGAAGGTGAGCGTTCAGAGGCACTTACAGGATGCAATCAGGCTGAAACAACCAAGAGTTCTCCGGGAGCTGTACAGAAAAACAGAACATGCAGTATGGCTTTTGCAAACTCCCAAGAAGTTCTGGGCGATGTTGGCTACCAAGCAACACGTGTAAGAGTCATGGTCACGCTGTGCCTCTCAGCATCAACCAGGTGGCGGGATGGGAAGGGATGCAGCGTGTAGCAAACTACTTCACAGCTGTTTTTACGTGTGGATTCTGAAGCTGCCAAACTACGTGAACGGCACGTTGGCCCCGACGGCCGCACAAGCGCAGTGAGCCCCCGACTCCGGCAGACGCGCTGCGTTCCTGCAGTACCCACGGTGGCTGCAGGGCAGCTCACCTCCTCAGAGAATGCGGGCTGCGGCAGCTGCTGGTGACGGCGATAGAATCAGATAGGTTCTGCCCTGCAGTTTGTAAGTGCTGCCTGCCTTTCAAAGGCAGAGCCTCCAAACAGTACAGGAGTGAACAAGTTTGCAAAGGAAACGCACTTGCAGTCTGAAAACCAGAGCAGCTGGATATCCAACTGTGTGAAGAAATTCAGAGGGCTCTTCCTCTCCCTTAAATTGATATTACTCACCCCCGTTTTATAGAGAGAAAGCATATGCTTAATTCCTCAACAACTCAGACCAATTTCCACATCACAGCCACATACATGGAATACTCGATTCCACCTAGGTGGTGACTATGTGACTTTTTTGCTTGGGTATTCCTTAAGGAGGATTATAAACCAATGGCTCTGGAGGTGACATTTTTTAAATAAAATGAAATGTGTTGTAAATACAGTTGTGTATGACACTATGTATGACATACCAGGTGGCGGGAGTGGTAAAGAAACCGCCTGCCAGTGCAGATGTAAGAGACGTGGGTTCGATCCCTGGGTTGGGAAGATCCCCTGGAGGAAGGCATGGCAACCCACTCCAGAATTCTTGCCTGGAGAACCCCATGGACAGAGGAGCCTGGAGGGCTACAGTCCATAGCGTCGCAAACAGCTGGACATGACTAAAGCGACTTGGCACACACACGCGTATGTAAAGCACCTAAAACAAATGTTGCATGCCCACCATCCATTTGTGACAATGGCATTAATCTCCTCATGCTGATGGTAATTCTATTGTCTCCGTATCACAGAGGTGCCTTTTCCTGGTGTTACTGTACTTCTTTTTGACTCTGCTGTCATTTTGAACAGGTAGACAGGCTGCTGCTGCTGCTAAGTCACTTCAGTCGTGTCCGACTCTGTGCGACCCCACAGACGGCAGCCCACCAGGCTCCGCCGTCCATGGGAGTTTCCAGGCAAGAACACTGGAGTGGGGTGCCAGGGTAAACAGGCTAGGACTCTCTAAAATCCATCCAGAGCAGAAAAAGGAAAATGCAGTGGATTGTTGGTGAGGTCTGGCCAGATACAAATGCGTGCTTGAAGATGCTGAAGCAGAGCGGTGAGAGATGCAGAATCCACGTAGCCAAGCAACGTGGGAGAGTAAGAAGAAGAAAACTGAAGTGAAAAGAGTACTAAGTTCTTGACCTAGTCCTAGGGGCTTGGTGTCAAGAAATGTGTGATGGAGCCATTAAACTTCAAACTGCAGAGCACTGATTTTCTTAGAGAATTCTTTATCCTTTCAGACTGATTGTGTGTGTACATGTAGATAGGTGTATACATGTGTAGTTTGAAATCTAATTTTATACACATAAGATACTTATTTTAAACATAAACTATAGGATAACCCTAGTATCATATGGTTGGATGGCATCACTGACTTGATGGACATGGGTTTGAGCAAGCTCCAAGAGTTGGTGATGGACAGGGAAGCCTGGCATGCTGCAGTCCATGGGGTCACAGGGAGTCGGACACAACTGAGCGATTGAACTGACGTATCACATTTGATATTTAATAATATCATATGCTCTGAAGATGGTGGAGACAAAACTTGCCGATTACACTTTTAGCAGTCATACCAAAGAATGAATATTTCATGAGAAATGTAAAGAAATTACTTTTCCAATGTCTTCATTGAGGAAAGAAGGCTATCATCTGAAGAGGCAGCTTCAAGGGGCTGTTTGGATGTTGTAAAGAGCCATCAAGTTTATTATTCGTGACATAAATGGAAACTTTTTAAGTAGATTATGTTCTGACATAAAGGATTCCAGTTAAGACACCAGATTGCAAGGAAAGGCACAAACAGCTGCTGCAGCTTTGAAACTGTACTTACTGCTCAGTTGTTCACAAAAATGTTTAGATCAACTTCACTACTTTTAAACTTTCTGTAGACAAGTGACATGGATGTATTACAGGCCCAGGGAATGGTTTTAGAAGCAATCAAAGTCTGACAGCAAAGCCAGGAAGTGTTCAGGGGACAAAACCTCCCCTTTGTGACCAAATGAAGCACTTTTTGCAAAAGCCAAGACAGCATTGAGGAAAACACGTGCAGCCAGCCTATGAAACGGAGTGAACTTCAACCATAATGAAGTCACTGCTCATGTAACAGCAAGAAGCGGTCCCCAGAGAATCAATAAACAATTGGTTCCCAAAGAAGATGAATCCTACTGGCCGAAGAAAATCAGAGGGACCGCTTTCTTTCTCAGTGTTCTTCTCTCTACCCGAGCTTCTGTTATCTGTGGTCCAGTCATCCTTCAGTGTTTAATCAGCTTCCACTCCTTGGGAAAATCTTAGCTCGTTAGCTCCTTCTAATTCCTCTCAGCGCATAGCCTGTACTTCCTATTGTCCGTGACCTTGAGCTCTCTACCGTACGATTTGCATCACTATTATTTGTTGTTCAATTGCTAAGTTGTGTCTGACTCTTTGAGACCCCGTGGACTGTAGCCTGCCAGCCTCCTCTGTCCATGGGATTTCCCCAGGCAAGAATGCTGGAGTGGGTTTCCATTTCCTTCTCCAGGGGATCTTCCCAACCCAGGGCTGGAACCCTAGTCTCCTGCACTGGCAGGCAGGTTCTTTACCACTGAGCCGCCAAGGAAGCTGCGAAGTAACTTAAGTAAACTAAAATAAACAAGAGTCTTTATTTCCTTTCTTAAAGCCCTGCTGTGTCCTACTGAGATGAAGAAAAGGACAGCAAAATATCCAGAGACAACCCGGAAGGAAGGTATAAAGGCAGCAGGAAGGAACTTCGGGGATGTTTAGCACAATGCCCACTCCAATACTTTGGCCACCTCATGTGAAAAGTTGACTCATTGGAAAAGACTCTGATGCTGGGAGGGATTGGGGGCAGGAGGAGAAGGGGACGACAGAGGATGAGATGGCTGGATGGCATCACCGACTCGATGGACATGAGTTTGGGTAAACGCCGGGAGTTGGTGATGGACAGGGAGGCTGGCGTGCTGTGGTTCATGGGGTCACAAAGAGTTGGAGACGACTGAGCGACTGAACTGAACCGAGCTGAACTGAGCACAATGCCTGCTATGCCTTTCTGGGGGAATTTTAACTCCTCTGCCAAGGCTTCATACCTGCAGTGTGAACAGTTGGGGACCCCACAGGGTGGTGATGTGACTTCAAAGAGGAGCAGACAAGTGAAGGAGGCCAAAGGGACGTAGTAGAGCCAGAACAATCTCTAGAATGTCTCAGATCAGTAGCCTCTGCACCTGTCCCAAAGCACTGCGTTTAAGGGTGTTCCTTAGACCACTACTGTGTCCCCAGATAATAAGACCCAAAAAGGAAATGTTTAAATGTTTGTCGGTGCCACTTACCAAATCTGCTTAAAAATGCACTCCTTGTTGAGAAGAGGTAGTTAGGGTGCGAGATGGACATGTACACACTGCTATATTTAAAATGGATCACTAACAAGGACCTCCTGTAGAGCACAGGGAACTCTGCTCAAGGTTATGTGGCAGCCTGGATGGGAGGGGAGTTTGGGGGAGAATGGATACATGTATATGTATGGCTAAGTCCCTTTGTTATCCATCTGGAACTCTCACAACATTGTTAATCAGCTATACCCCAGTACAAAATAAACTTTTTTTTGAAATGCACCCCTTGGAGAGATCATTCTGGTTGTCTCACTGAGTTTCTCTAGCTATTACCCTATGCAATGAATGCTTTCAAAAATAGTATTTGAGAGTTGCAAGTTAAATCAACTAGTCTGGGGTATCACAGTCCTTGAATTAACTGAGTGGAGGGAGAGAGCAGGGAATGAGCCAAGTCAGAAGAATAAATAGAACCGAAGGAGCATCACCAACCTCAGGTCCAGAATCAGGATATTTATTAGGTTCCTGAGGAGTGAAGTGACTGCTCCCATGGGCAATTACATTTTCCAGAGCAGAATAAATTAGTTAAATGTGTGTACAGAGTGGCCAAGCATTACAATTGTTCTTAGTCTGTTTCTAAGAATTATTTCATCACTAACTTACATTAGTGATCTTGGAAATAAATGAAAAGAATCCCAAGTTATGAAAGCTCTAGACTTTTTTTCTCACGGAGTTGGTGATGGACAGGGAAGCCTGGCATGCTGCAGTCCATGGGGTCGCCAAGAGTCGGACACAACTGAGCGACTGAACTGACTAAACTGATAGCAAATGAACAACTTTTAAGATAAGAGACATCTTAGGAATCGTATTAACTGACTCAAAATGTTGTCCCTCGGAATTACAAGAAGAACCTAAAAGTTTCTCTAGGTCTCATAAGCATGCTTTGGACATGAATAAGTTTTTAAGTATTAATAATAAATATTACTGGGCTTCCCCAGTGGCTCAGTGGTAAAGAATCTGCCTGCAAAGCAGGAGATCCAGCAGATGTAGGTTCGATCCCTGTGTTGGAAAGATCCCCTGGAGGGGGACATGGCTACCCACTCCAGTATTCTTGCCTGGAGAATCCCCTGGATAGAGAAGCTTGGTGGGCTAGGGTCCATGGGGCCACAAAGACTCAGACACGACTGAAGCAACTCAGTATGCATGCCATGTGTATTATTACTATAATAGAACTGTGTGTGTGCTTATAGAGCTCAGTTGTGTCCTACTCTTGCAACCCCATAGACTGTAACCTTCCAGGCTCCTGTGTCCATGGGATTTTCCAGGCAAGAATACTGGAGTGGGTTGCCATTTCCTTCTCCAGAGGATCTTCCCAGCCCAAGAATCAAACCCAGGTCACCTGCATTGCAGGCAGATTCTTTACTGACGGAACTACAAGAGAAGTCCATAAAAGAACTATGGGTAATGATTTATCTCAATTAATCTTCACAACAGTCCATATTATTCCCATTTAAAACTCAATTTTTAATTCTCTTTCAATGTTTAAATTTTTTAAAGTTATTTCCTTTTGAAGCTCAGCAAGGTTTGGAGGCTTTCCTTTCCTAAAGGTGTCAGACCATCTGAATGGAAACCAGATCTTCTCATTCTAAATCAAGTGCATCTTGGAAGTGATGGAGGCCTAAATGGATTCCATGTCTTTGACAGCGCAACTGACGGATTAAAAATATGATCCCCAGAGGCTCGTAGGTGAAAATAAGGACAAAGATTTTTTTTATGGACAACTGTCATTTAGTTCAAAGGAAATCATGAAACTGCCTTGTGTCTAGTCAATTAAAGATTAGAGACAGTGGAAGGAAAGGAGTAGTTTCTGGGCCAGCTTGGGATCTAAGTATTTGGATGCTTAGACCAGGTTTCCCAACAGCAGGGCTATTGAAATTTGGGGCCAGACTTCTCTTTGATGTGGGGTCATCATAAGGTATTTTGCAGCATCCAGGCCTCTACCCCCTGGATGCCAATGGTGACAGCTAAGAATGTCTCCAGCACGGCCTCCCTGGGAGTCTAAGTCATCCTCCTCCCCAGCTGAAAACCACAGACTTAGAGGCAGTATTATATTTTTTTCCTGTGCCTGAAAGAAGTTCTATTTTTTCTTAATTGTAACATGTTACTGAGAAATGTTCCAAACTTCCTTCAGATGTAGAAGAAATTCAAGAAAGATTGTTCTCTCCACTAAAAGAATTGCCTTAACAAGAATCACCCATATGACTATCTTAGTGGTGATGGTGACTTTCCTGGCGTTTGACTTCTCCCATCAATGGGACAGTCATTCTAGACTGTATCCTGATGACACAGAGGCATGCTGTGAATAGTGACATACTTGGAAGAAACTAGAGAGGGAATTTTTGTCACCCGCATACGTGTAGGTGAAATAGATAAACATATAGAATGCCGTGCTCGGAGCCACAGTGAGATTCCCCTACACATGCATTCGATTGGCTAAAATTAAAAAGACTGACTGACTGAATCAAGTCCTGGCAATGATACAAGGGAACCAGAGGTCTCCTACAGTGCCAGTGGGAATGCAAAACGGGAAAACACTTTGGAAAACAGTTCAGTCATTTCTTAAAATGTGAAACTCACGAACATGAGTAGGTGAGTTTCACGTACATGATGCAGCCACTCCAGTCCAGCCATTGCATTGGCCCATGGGAAACAAACAAATGAAAAATGTAGACTTTTACATGAGTGTCCATAGGAGCTTTATTTATAATCACCAAAAGCTGAAAACAACCCAAAAGTATAATACAGCCATTGAGTGGAATTTTTGTTGCTTTTGTTGTTCACTAAGTTGTGTCTGACTCTTTGTGCCCCCAAGGACTGTAGCAGTATGAAAAGGCAAAAATAGGGTGGAATACTACTTGGCAATAAAAAAGAAGGAACTATACTCAGTTACATGGATGAATCTCAAAATCATTATTTAAGTGAAAGAGGACAGCTTGAAAAAAGTATACATCGTGTATGCATATGCAAAATTCTAGAACACACAAACTGATTTGTGGTCATGGGAAGCAGGTCAGCATTTCCTGGGACTGGTGACTCCTGGGGAAGGAGAAATGGAGAGGAAATGTATTCAGTGATGGAAAAGTTTGCTATTGTGATTGTTATGATGACTTTAATTGTTCGATGCATATGGCAAAACTGCTGAGATTGTTCATTTAAATATGTGTAATTTATTGTAATTCGATTATAACTCAATAGAATAAAAAGGAACAAGTTATAGGAAAATGTAGGTTTTATCTACCCAGTAGAAATGGTGATAGAAGACAGAATTCAAACTCCAATCCTATGATTCCAAAGTAACTGCTAAAGACAATTTTGGTAAATGTATATGTTGCATAAACACCAAATCCATGACACAGTAGTATCTTGGAGCCAGTCTAACCTGTATGTCTTGCCTTTCAGGCCAGAATGTATAATAACACGAACCTGCACACACGCACACCGACACATACACTTCCACGCAACCCCATCACAAAGCAAACCAGCTGCATTACAGTTGTTTCACTCCACCAGCCTGTGCGTTCTTTCCTCATTTGAAGCTATCATCTTTTTGTCATTCTTTGATTTAAGAAATAGCTAATCTCATTTAAACAAAACGCTATAACCTTCACCTTATGAACAATTCAAGTTGGTGCTTATATTAATGCTTCAGCAAATACCAAACGCAGCGAAAGTTTAAAAATCTTGGAAATGGGGACTTCCCTGGTGGTCCAGTGGTTAAGACTCTACGCTTCCAATGCAGAGGGCACAAGTTTGATCCCTGATCAGAGAACTAAGATCCCACATGCTGCATAGTACACTCAAAAAATAAAAAGTATTATAAAATAATAATAAAATATTTTTTAATCTTGGAAATGCACAGATGAGGTAAATTCTGTGTTCTTTATGTTTTATGAACAGAAGTTCCAAACTGATGCGAAGTGTTATTAAGTTGGCATCGTCAATGTGCCAGGCCTAAAACAGGTATACTCTAGATGAAGTCTCAGCTATGTCAAAGAATAAATGCATATCATATTATTTGAGTCACAGCAAAGAGACTATGTTAACAATAAAAGAAGTATATTAATTTCCTTTCCGATATTTGGCCACTTTGGACATCTTTTCCTGAAGAAAAAAAGAAATCTATAGGACTTGAATACCAAGTGAGGTGAAGTGTAACTTTGAACTCAGAAAATAAGTAACTGCAATTCTGTGGCTCACAGTAACATTTTGGCCTTCCTTTGTTCCTCTCTGACAATGGTAAATTATAGATTATTATGTCACAAGTTAGACAACACATGGATTTAGGGTGAACTGACAGATTCTGAGGCAATAGCAAACTCTTTCTGCAGGAACTGAACATTGCTCCATCTGGCCAATGTAGAAGCAAATGAAAACAATATATTTAAAGACATTATGCCCTTTTTATTTTTCACTCCCAGATCAGTTATTATAATATCTTGATGCAAACAACGTTGTAATCCAGAATGAGGCTTAGCACTTAGGAACTAAAATGAGTCAAGAGAAGCAAAACAGGAGAAAGGAAAAAAGGAGCATAATATACAGACAAACAAGAAACAGGATGAAACTTGACAAAAATCTAAATTAAAAAAAGGAAGTATTCCAGGTGAAAGTAGATGAAACAAAGCCAGGGACACAAATATCAAGAGAAGAGTCTCAAACAAATAAATGCAAACTTATCCTAATTATATTTTAATGGAGATAATGAGAGCCACAGTAAAGAACATACTGCGATCTAAACACACAGACACATATTCATGGACAGACAGACACATACACATCCAGAAACAGGGAAGAAGCTGGCTTTATGACTTTCTGGCTGTGATCTTGGTCAAGCTATTTAATTCTACTCTGCTTCAGTTTCCCATGTTAAATGAGAATAATACAAGAAAACCAAAGGACTGCTACTCTGTGAATTAAATGAGATAATGGTGATTGAGCCCTTAGCACCAAGTGAGGAACATTTGTAAATACAATAAATTTCAGACAGTGTTATAGAATTTATTAGGCACTATAATGGGGAAAAAACTAATGTCACGGAGCAATATATCAGTTCTGCAGAAGAAGAATTAGTGCCACTGCCCACTTGACAAGTATTTACAAAAAGTGGTAGTAATCATGTAAGGGAAACTGAGAAAATCATTCTAAATTATCTGCAATAATACACTTGATCCAAATGATTAACAGTAGAGATATTAGATGAGGCAGAACGGACCTGAAGTGAAATTAAAGCCTATTTTCCCAAATCAAAAAGACAGTTAAATACAGACTCATAGAGGACCCAGAAAACCATCCAAGAATAATTCCAAAGGAAAGAAATCACCTAGTTGCCAAACGTTTAAACCTTAAAGATAAAAACCATATTTTACCAGCTGCAAATGAGGGAGAAAGGCTTAAGAATTCAAAATTTAAAAAAAGTGACATGAAATTCATTCTCTGAAATGTATGAGAAGAAAGGCGAGAGAACCAGAGCTGCGACCACAGATACAGTAACTGAGGAAGGGCATCTCCAGGAAAGCAAGGGGAAACTCTAAATTCAGCATGAGACAATGACAAAGAACAATAACAAACCAGAAGCAGCAAAGAGGAGGTTGGGAAGGAATGGATATCTGAGAACAAATGAAAAGGAATGCTTTAAAACAAACAAGAGATTTTTTGAACCTGAATAAAAGCAAGGTTAATGATAGAACTTGAAAAACTTCAGTGGATCAGACTTAACTGCACAAGATGCAGAGAACTAGAGCATCCTGTGAGTCACCTCCCAGAGCGTGTGCCTTGCTCTACCTGGTTTTTACTCCCTCCCATGATTCTTTCTTCTCCTGTCCTTCCACCCTCACCTTCTTTTCTTGACCCCTCCTTCATATCAAGTTCCTTGACCCCTCCTCCATATCAGAGCATTGAGCCGGTGATTCCATGCAGGACAATCTTAGATAATATTTTTCTGGTTTTTTAAAAATAAGTATAATATTTATCAAGCATCTCAAATATTTCTGGTCTTCAGAAGGCTACAGATAAACCAACACAGAATGTAGATACCCATCATATTTTCAGAGATTTCCAATAAAGATAAAACCCAGTTCCATAGAAACCTCATGTCACAGAATTTACTCTCCAACAGTCAGTTCTGTAGAAAGTGTCTCCAAGTTGACACTACTGATATTTGGGGCTGGATCATTCTTCATTCTGGGGGGACTGGCCTGTGCATTGTAGAATGTTTAGCACATTCTTGATCTCTAGATGACAGTAGCATCCCCCCACCCCAATTTTGACAACCAGAATTATCCCAGATATCTCCAAATATCCCCTGGGAAGCAAAAGCCCCAGCTGAGAACCTCTGCTATAAACTCTTAGATTTGGTGACCTTGAAGAGTCATTGGGCAGACTGAAAGTGAAAGTGAAGTCGATCAATCATGTCTGATTCTTTGTGACCCCATGGACTGTAGCCTAACAGGCTCCTCCATCCATGGGATTTGCCAGGCAAGAATACTGGAGTGGGTTGCCATTTCCTTCTCCAGAGATCTTCCCAACCCAGGGATTGAACCCGGGTCTCCCTTATCGTAGGCAGACGCTTTACCATCTGAGCCACCAGGGAAGTCCATGGTGACCATTTCTGTATTTCTGGCAAGCACACACCTACTTTTTTTTTTTATTGGAGTATAGTTGCTTTACAATGTTTTATTAGCTTTTACTGTACAGCAAAGCAGATCAGCTATATGTGTACATTTATGCCCCTCTTTCTGAGATTTCCTTCCCATTTAGATCACCACAGAGAATTGGGTAGGATTCCCTGGGCTCTACAGTAGGTTCTCATTAGGTATCCATTTTGTACACAGGATCCGTAGTGTATATACATCAGTCACAGTCTCCCAGCTCATCCCACCATCCCCCATATCCCCCTTGGTATCCAGAGGTTTGTTCTCTACGTCTGAAGGACACATCTACTTTCTAGTATTATGCTTCTCAATACAGCAGCCACGAGACACATGTGACCATGGAGCACTTGAAATGCGACCAGTCAGAACTGAGTTGTGCTGGGAGCATAAAACAAATACCAAATTACAAAGACTTGGACATAAAAAAAAAAAAAAAAACCTCAACAAAAATTTTACATTGACTACATGCTGAAATGAAAATTTTTTGAATGTATTAGGTTAAGTAAAATATATTATTAAAATCAGTTTCAACTTTCTGCTTTTTAATGCGGCTACTAGAGAATTTGAAATTGCATATATGGCTTGCATTGTATTTCTGTTGGGCTTGTGCTGTTCTAGGAAGCCAAAGCACTTTGCATGTCAAAGACTTTTGTTTTTCATTAAGCCAACAGTATTTAAAGAATGTCCGTGGTATGTGCCTAAGGTTGCATTAGCTGCCTTTGGCTACATCTATCTGAGGTAAGTTTGTTGATGCCAAGGTCTGTCATTTCACTTTGAAGACAGAAAAATAGGAGCTAAAGAAAAAAGTAATATAAAATCATCCTCTCAATTGTAATGCCAGAATTAATTAAATACAACCTATTGTTTCCCATTCCCAAACAGTTTTTAGTCACCAAATATCTTTGTCCCTAAGAAAACAGGATTTTCCTTCTTCTATAATTATTATAGAGATAAAAATCAAATTCCAAAGAAAACAATTTCCAGACACCTTAAGACAATAAAGGCAGCATTTGTTTGAAGAGAAAACAAAAACAAGATGGGAGACTCAAAAGGCATTGCTTTGTATAATAATTTAATTAATAGCATGTTGAGAAAAGAAAAACATTTTCCATCACTTTTTACTTCCTTTTGCGGAGACTTCTACAATCTGTTGTGGCTGTGCAGGTCTCTCGCTTTTTTTCTGTGCATGCTGGATTTGCATAATGTGCTATAATGCCTCATGGGCACTCACTTAAGATCAACTGAGTTAATTTGCTTTCTTAACTCAGGTTTAAGCGTTTCATGGGCACTAAACTTCAGATCAACTGAGTTAATTTGTTAGCTTAGCTCAGAAAATTAAAATGATGGTTGCTCCATTTCGTTTTAAGCGTAAATATAACTGTGGTCCTTTGACTAAGCAGAGGTCCAAAATCTTTGTCTATTCTTCCCCAGTCGAAAGACCCAAAGATACAAGAAAAGAAAAATGCTGCAAATGTGTTGCCTGTGAGCAGGAACAGCAGGTGACAACTATTGCTCAAGCTAGTGAGTTATGTTGGAGTAGCCACGGTCCAACATTTTTCCTAGCCAAGACAGTATAATCTGCCAAGACTTTTATTCTTTCTAAGAGTCCACTGTTAAATCTTTTCACTGTACCTAGAGTATCTGACCTGGAGGAGGAAATGGCAACCCACTGCAGTATTCTTGCCTGGAGAATCCCAATGGACAGAGGAACCTGGCAGGCTACAGTCCACTAAGTCAGGCGTGACTGACGCGACAGAGCGTGCATGCACGCAGGGTATCTGAGAAACGTTGCCTGCCTTTGAAAAAGTGAAGACACCATGAGTCAAGAAATGCTCGGCTGAGATCAGTAGAGCGCAAGACTGAAAGGGAAGCCTCATTTCATAGGAAGTGAGGAACTCAGGAAGCTGCCTAGAGCATTGGAGTGCGGCTCCTCCAAGAGAGCCACTGTACATTCACCAGACGATACAATTTGAGAAGAAAGCAAGAATATCGGCATGGGTATTTATTTCCCTATTTATATTCATTTATTTACTCATTTTTTTCTTTCATTTTTCCAAAAACATGTGTGAGGCGTTGTGTTAAATGCCCTGGGCTTCCAAGTGAAAGGAAGAGACAAGTAGGTAGCCATAGGCAATAATCAATACCCGACAACTCACTATATTAAAAAATGTTTGCAACTTGAATTTGAATACCTACAAACGAGAGTGCTGAACCGTCAGAGCATATAGTCTGTTTGCAAATCTTCCTTTATGCTCTTTGTGTTACAAGTACTGAGGATCTAATTCTTTCGCCATTCACTTAGTCATTCAATAACTATTTAATTCAGTTTGTTTTCCTGAAGATAGTTAAATCAGTCAATGTGTCTTCCTCACTGGTTTTGATAGAAGATTCATTGGTATAAGAAGATCTGCAGGAATTAATAGGAACTGCTTCTTATTTTTATTATGTCAATTGGATGAATTGCATTAATTTATAAATTTGATTTTTTAAACATAATACATTATGAAAAAATATGAGAACTTGATGAGTTGTGTCTAGCTGGAATTGAAGGATTAGATCAGTTCATGAATTTGACTGAATTTTTAACATCATACATTCATGGGAACATATGAGGGCTGGATGATGTGCGCCTATTTGAAATTCCTCAGTTTTCCGTCAGGAACACATCTGACCCAAACAAGCCAGCCAGTCTATTACTATTCATCAGATAGCTCAGCCTAGCAAACTGGAACAAAAAAGTTTCTTCCATATTTCCTTACAGTGCTGACCTATCCTTATTCCAATATCCGCCAAACCATTTAAAATTCCATAAATGTTCAAAGAAGCATGTACCCCAAATTAGAAACACTATTCCAGTTTCATTCCTCTAGTAGACATTATGGAAGCCAGATTTTCCTGTTGTGGTGTTTGTAATTGAGAGTTTGTAATGAGCAATGAAACGGCAGAAAGTCAAGTGAGCCCAAGGTAGGATTTGATCTGTAGGCGTGGTGCTTCTTAGAAGTGGGTTCTAGTGAGAAATGTGACTCATACCAATAAAATTAACTCCAGAATTCAGTGCTCAAGGCTTTGCTATGCTGAAATTCCATTTATTGCAAATTGTGCTATTTCCAATTTCTTTTAGTAATAAAATGCATGAATAGCCCAAAAAAGGCTATAAATAGTCAACAATGCCAAGAGCTTTCTATCAGAAGCTCCTGTAGAACCGAGGGACCAGAGTTTTCTGATCCTGTTCTCTCTTCCCTTGGGCAATACTCCACAATAACTCACTAATCATTAATAATTTCTTTGTCCATTTAGTTTCAATGAATACATAAATCAACTATTTACTCTAGGATGAGATGTGGGAAATTGTTTGAAGCCAAAATTCCTTTGTGCATCAACAATATGTAAATTACATCCTCTTCTGTTTGGACTCTGACTACATAAAGTCAAAGAGGGAAGAAAGGAGAATAAGACTCCAAATGGGAGGTAATTTGTTCTGTGCCTTTGTTTATCTAATGCTACCCTTTCAGGATGGCTCAATGCCATGTTGATAAAACAAAAGAAGATTGATAAAACAAAAGAAAATGAGGCCTACTGACTTTTGATGAGGTTGTGATGTGGCATACTATGAGGGTGCTTGCATTGTATCGTTTTATTTTTTCTTTTACTTGAAGCTGTTCATAGTTCAAACATAAAGTATTTCGTGTAATTAGAGAAAGACACTAGATGTTATTTTACTTACTGTCCTCAATATTATATTGAACCACCCTAAAAGAATGACAATACAAATACATAAAAAAAACAATGCAACAGATTACTTAGGGTTCAAAGTCTTATTATTGCCATTGCTTTGTCAAAATAAAATACTATTGAGAAAAGTTAAAATACAACTAAAAAGACAATTAGCTTGACAAAATCCAGTATAAAATATTTTAAAACTACACCACTAGTCCCTTCCAACATACACGTCCAATGATTAAATTACTGATTTCGTGTATACAAATGCAAAAATGCTACTCAACTTTGACGCACTGCGTTGCTTTCTCATCCTGGTGGCTTGTAAAATGTCATCTTCAACAAGATCTAACATAGCATAATCCCTTCTGAAAACCCTGGGGGAATTATATAACATAAGTAATTCAAGAAAGTGTCAAAGTTTTATTTCTTCTACCCCTAGGCAGGTTCAAAACTATTCTTAAGAATTCCTCACTATCACCAAAGTTTAATTGTGACGGAAGAGTTTTAGAAAATCCTACCTGTCTTTCAGTTCCAGGCAAGTGTTTTCCATTTGAAACTGTACCTCTGGCTCTACTGTGGTTTCTATAGTGACAATTGTGTCTGAGTTTCATGGTGGGAAGATCCTCGGTATATTCAATAGAACCGGATGTGGTTTCACCGTGCCAAGGCTCTTTGGGCTAACAGAGTCCTGTGATGTTAAAGAGATAGATTCTCTCTGAAAAGAGTATTCCTAATTTTATCTTTTTTTGGAAATGAGTACAATTATAGCAAATTAGAAAAAAAAAAAAAACTTTGCAATAGATTATAGCAAATTGGGGAAAAAAAGTTTACAATAGATGTGTTTGAATACATGTTTACATGCTTCTCTTGGAGGAATAAACCCCTCCCTGCCAAGAAAAGAGAAAAAAATCCGTAAATTCCACATACAGATAATGTATGATGAAATTAACAAGGCAAAAGAATGCAAGGATACTATGAAAATTATTTTAACCTAAGCAATTCTTTTTATGTCTCCCACAGTATATATATGATAGAGAAACAAAAGGTTGAAAGCTATCTTCTAAATTATCTAATCTGCTGTTAATAAATATGCAGTTCAGCAAAGAGATTATACAAAAAAAAAAGATCATTTCCTGCTTCCTGGGAATATGTGCTTCTAAAACGTCAATGATACCTGCATGAGAAATAGGCAGAGACAGGCATCGAGGAGAGGAGGTTTTTTTTTCCCTCAGTTCCAACACATTGGAGATAAAAATTAATAGGCAAAGTGTATCAAAAAAACAGATGCTCTGCTGAAAAGCCCTTCAGGCAGAATTGCATCAGCTGGCTTTCTCTGGTGAGGCAGGACTTCAGCGACTCGCAGAATAATTGCTACATACCCCAGTCGAAGCATTTTACTGTACCTGGCTTTATGCTCAGGCAACCATCCCTTGATGGGGAGGGGGTATCCATGGGGGCTGGAGTAACAGCCAGAAGATGCATGTAATTTTGGATTATGCTTCTTTCAATTTGAAAATTGCCATCTCTCAGCTTCCTAAATGATCAGCAGCCTCAACAATTCCTTCCCTTACTTTTTAAACTGAGTGAAACAGTAACAACTATTGCTTGTAAAATCTTAGCACACAGGAAAAAAAAGGTATAATTCTTAAGTGTACAATATGTTAGTTAAAAAAAAGCACAGCTCAGGATATTGTAGCTGAAAAAATAGAAAAGATTAAATTAATTTCCACACACAGATGACTTATGAGAAAATTAACATCCAGTTGGACATCTGACCACAAATTTGCGAACACTGGCTTAACGTTTAAGAGTGTGGTAAACCCAATTAAGAGCACACTACGACCGTTTCTTATCTCTAGGCTAGTTAGCCATTTGGAGCCTGTTGGCACATTATAAATGATAACACCTGTTTTGAAAAATGGAATCCCATGGACAGAGGAGCCCAGTGGACTACAGTCCACAGGGTCGCAAAAAGTCAGATATGACTGAAGCAACTTCACACTCAGTGAAGTCGAGGAGAGATAAAGTATAAAACTGGTGCAGCGGAGTGGCTGGGATAACACACGTGCTAAGGAGATAAGATGGCCTTGGACGAGTGTTTATTGTAAACACGGAAGATTATCAATATGTGTGTGTGTGTGTGTGAGTCGCTCAGTCATGTCCGACTCTTTGCAACCCCATGGACTATAGCCCACCGGGCTCCTCTGTCCATTGGATTCTCTAGGCAAGAATACTGGAGTGGATTGCCATTTCCTGCTCCAGGGGATCTTCCCAGTCCAGGGATCAAACCCGGGTCTCCTGCATTGCAGGCAGATTCTTTACCAGCTGAACCACCAGGGAAGATTATCAGTGTGTGTGTGTGTATGTGTGTGTGTGAGTTGTTCAGTTGTGTCTGACTCATTGTGACTCCTTGGACTGTAGTCCACCAGGCTTTTCTGTCCATGGGATTCTCCAGGCAAGAACACTGGAGTGGGTTGCCATTTCCTGCTCCAGGGTATTTTCCCAAGCCAGGGATCCAACCTGCATCTCTTATGTCTCCTGCGTTGGTAGGCAGGTGTTTTACCAGCTGAGCCACCAGGGAAGATTATCAATAGCCTCTAACTTAATCCAATAGAACAAAACCCACTCAATCCATTTGTAGAGGTCTCTTGGACTGCAAGGAGATCCAACCAGTCTATCCTAAAGAAGATCAGTCCTGGGTGTCCATTGGAAGGATTGATACTAAAGCTGACACTCCAATACTTTGGCCACCTCATCCGAAGAGATGATTCATTGGAAAAGACCCTGGTGCTGGGAGGGATTGGGGGCAGGAGGAGAAGGGGACGACAGAGGATGAGATGGCTGGATAGTATCACCAACTCAATGGACATGAGTTTGTGTAAACTCCGGGAGTTGGTGATGGACAGGGAGGCCTGGTGTGCTGCAATTCATGGGGTTGCAAAGAGTCGGACAGAACTGAGCAACTGAACTGACTAAACTGAGCCTTCTTGGAATGAAAACTTATCCAATCCTGTGGCCACTGCTGAGTTCTCCAGATTTGCTGGCATACTGAGTGTAGCACTTTCACAGCATCATCTTTTAAGATTTGAAATAGCTCAACTGGAATTCCATCACCTCCACTAGCTTTGTTTGTAGTGCTTCCCTAAGGCCCACTTGACTTCTCATTCCAGGATGTCTAGCTCTAGGTGAGTGATCACACCATCGTGGTTATCTGGGTTGTGAAGAACTTTTTTGTATAGTTCTTCTGTGTATTCTTGCCACCTCCTCTTAATATCTTCTGCTTCTGTTGGGTCCCTACCATTTCTGTCCTTTATTGAGTCCGCCTTTCCATGAAATGTTCCCTTGGTATCTCTAATTTTCTTGAAGAGATCTCTAGTCTTTCCCATTCTATTGTTTGCCTCTATTTCTTTGTACTGATCACTGAGGAAGGCTTTCTTATCTCTCCTTGCTATTCTTTGGAACTCTGCATTCAAATGCGTATGCCTTTCCTTTTCTCTTTTGCCTTTCACTTCTCTTCTTTTCATAGCTATTTATTTGTAAGGCCTCCTCAGACAACCATTTTGCCTGTTCGCATTTCTTTTTCTTGGGAATGGTCTTGATCACTGCCTCGTGTACAATGAAATGAACCGCCATCCATAGTTCTTCAGACACTCTGTCTATCAGATCTAATCCCTTGGATCTATTTCTCACTTCCACTGTATAATCATAAGGGATTTGATTTAGGTCATACGAGAAGGCAATGGCACCCCACTCCAGTACTCTTGCCTGGAAAATCCCATGGACGGAGGAGCCTGGTAGGCTGCAGTCCATGGGGTCGCTGAGTCGGACACGACTGAGCGACTTCACTTTCATTTTTCACTTTCATGCATTGGAGAAGGAAATGGCAACCCACTCCAGTGTTCTTGCCTGGAAAACCCCAGGGATGGGGGAGCCTGGTGGGCTGCCGTCTATAGGGTCACACAGAGTCGGACATGACTGAAGTGACTTAGCACAGCATAGCATAACATACCTGAATGGTCTAGTGGTTTTCCCTACTTTCTTCAATTTAAGTCTGAATTTGGCAATAAGGAGTTTATGATCTGAGCCACAGTCAGATCCTGGTCTTGTTTTTGCTGACTGTATAGAGCTTCTCCATCTTTGGCTGCAAAGAATATAATCAATCTGATTTGGTGTTGACCATCTGGTGATGTCCATGTGTAGAGTCTTCTCTTGTGTTGTTGCAAGAGGGTGTTTGCTATGACCAGTGCATTCTTTTGGCAAAACTCTATTAGCCTTTGCCCTGCTTCATTCTGTACTCCAAGGCCAAATTTGCCTGTTACTCCAGGTATCTCCTGACTTCCCACTTTTGCATTCCAGTCCCCTATAATGAAAAGGGCATCTTTTTGGGGTGTTAGTTCTAGAAGGTCTTGTAAGTTTTCATAGAAGCGTTCAGCTTCAGCTTCTTCAGCATTACTGGTTGGGGCATAGACTTGGATTACTGTGATATTGAATGGTTTGCCTTTGAAATGAACAGAGATCATTCTGTCATTTTTGCCATTGCATCCAAGAACTGCATTTCAGACTCTTTTGTTGACTGTGATGGCTACTCCATTTCTCCTAAGGGATTCTTGCCCACAGTAGTAGATATAATGGTCATCTGAGTTAAATGGACCCATTCCAGTCCATTTTAGTTCACTGATTCCTAAAATGTCGATGTTCACTCTTGCTGTCTCCTGTTTGACCACTTCCAATTTACCTTGATTCATGGACCTAACATTCCAAGTTCCTAAGCAATATCGATCTTTACAGCATCAGGCTTTACTTCTATCACACGTCACATCCACAACTGGGTGTTTTTTTTTTGCTTTGGCTCCGTCTCTTCATTCTTTCTGGAGTTATTTCTCCAATGATCTCCAGTAGCATATTGGGCACCTACTGACCTGGGGAGCTCATCTTTCAGTGTCACACACTAGCAAAGTAATGCTCAAAATTCTCCAAGCCAGGTTTCAATAGTACGTGAACCATAAAATTCCAAATGTTCAAGCTGGATTTAGAAAAGGCAGAGGAACCAGAGATCAAATTGCCAACATCCTCTGGATCATCGAAAAAACAAGAGACTGCCAGAGAAACATCTACTTTTGCTTTATTGACTATGCCAAAACCTTTGACTGTGTGGATCACAACAAACTGTGGAAAATCCTTAAAGAAATGGGAATACCAGACCACCTGACCTGCCTTCTGAGAAATCTGTATGCAGATCAAGAAGCAACAGTTAGAACTGGACATGGAAAAACAGACTGGTTCAAAATAGGAAAAGGAGTACGTCAAGGCTGTATATTGTCACCCTGCTTGTTTAACTTATATGCAGAGTACATCATGCGAAATGCTTGGCTGGATGAAGCACAAGCTGGAATCAAGATTGCTGGCTGAAATATCAATAACCTCAATACACAGATACACAGATACACACTTTCTGCCTCTATGGCAGAAAGTGAAGAAGAACCAAAGAGCCTCTTGATGAAAGTGAAAGAGGAGAGTGAAAACGTTGGCTTAAAACTCAACATTCAGAAAACTAAGATCATGGCATCCAGTCCCATCACTTCATGGCATATAGATGGGGAAACAATGGAAACAGTGAGAGACTTTATTTTGGGGGGCTCCAAAATCACTGCAGATGTTGACTGCAGCCATGAAATTAAAAGACACTTTCTCCTTGGAAGAAAAGTTATGACCAACCTAGACAGCATTTTAAAAAGCAGATACATTACTTTACCAACAAAGGTTCGTCTAGTCAAAGCTATGGTTTTCCCAGTAGTCATGTATGGATGTGAGAGTTGTACTATAAAGAAAGCTGAGTGCTGAAGAATTGATGCTTTTGAACTGTGGTGTTGGAGAAGACTCTTGAGAATCCCTTGGACTGCAAGGAGATTCAAGCAGTTCATCCTAAAGAAAGTCAATCCTGAATATTCACTGGAAGGACTGATGCTGAAGCTGAAACTCCAATACTTTGGCCACCTAACTTGAAGAACTGACTTATTGGAAAAGACCCTGATGCTGGGAAAGATTGAAAGCAGGAGAAGGGGACGATAGAGGATGAGATGGTTGGATGGCATCACTGACCAACGGACATGAGTTTGAGTAAACTCTGGGAGTTGGTGATGGACAGGGAGGCCTGGCATGCTGCAGTTCATGGTGTCGCATAGAATCAGGCAGGACTGAGAAACTGAACTAAACTGAATTGAGTCTTCTTGAAATTCAAAAATATATTAATTCAATATAATCTTCTCCAAAAAAAGAAGAAATTAATGAAAACACAGAAGAGTCCATATTCTGTAATTCTAAAAATATATATTATTTCAAGGTTCCAGAATCCCTGACTTCAGACTCTGGCTCTGTGACCTTGGCGTAAGCCCATGTACCTCAGTTTTGTCAGGAGTAAAGTGAGGGGACCTGATGGTCCAGTGGTTAAGACTCCACGCTCTCAATGTGGGGCATTCAGGTTTAATTCCTGATTAGGAAAGTAACATCCCACATGCTGCGGGGTGTCGCCAACAAGTGAAAAAAAAAAAAAAAAGATTTTAAGAAAAGGAGTAAAATGGGAATAGTGAGTACTTACTTCATGGCATTGTAGGGAAAATTAAATGCATTAATTTAATGTATATAACGGACTCTGGGAGATACTGAAAGACAGAGAAGCCTGGTGTGCTGCAGTCCATGGGGTCACAAAGAGTCAGACACAGCAATGGGCTTATGATAGTGCCTGGTGTAAACATTCAGCAACGATTACACTCTGTTGTCACCTGGAAAATCGCTGGGTAGTTTCCTATGTACTAATTACAGTACATTCGGAAACCAAATTTAAACTAATTTTTCTCTTAGTGATGCAATAAAATTACTAGTAAGGTAGCAATGTTTTAATTATGAATACATGTAGATTTTTAAACTTTTACAATATTAATAATGAGTACACATTTTTTAAATGAGGGCACCTTCTTGTTTGCCCTGAAAATGAAGATTTGAGTAATGCCTCAGGTCAAAGGAACTATAACAGCATTGCATTATCTACTGTTGAGTACTCAGGAGTGATTGGAGTCCCATTAGCAGATCTGAATAAAGTGTAAAAGAAATTCCTCTCTAAATATATGTGAAACCATCCTGATGACCTAGTTTTTAATTAAAATTTTACTAGATATGTAAACTCTGGGAGATCAAAGGCACAGCTTCACAACTGAAATAAACCCATGTTTGATATACTTGCAATATCTGAAAATCTAAAATACTCTGACAGTGAGCCATCAATAGTGAAAAGTAACTTGTAAGCAAACTGTATAAAGAGAATCAACTGTCAACATGGTTTTGCTGAAACACTATATTTAATCCCAGATAATTTAAGAAGGGGCTTCCCTGGTGGTACTGACAGTAAAGAATCTACCTGCCAGTGCAAGAGGCCTAAGAGATACGGGTTCAATCCCTGAGTCGGGAAGATACCTAGAGAAGAAAATGCCAATCTGCTCCAGTATTCTTGCCTGGGAAGTCCCATGGACAGAGGAGCCTGGAGGGTCACAGTCCATGGGGTTACAAAGAGTCGGACATGGCTGAGCGACTGCCCATACACTCATATAGGTCATTACAGAGGATTGAATTGAGTTCCCTGTGCTATTCAGCAGATCGTTCTTAGTTATCTATGCTATATATAGTAATGTGTATATGCCAACTAAGAATAGATACATGTGTATGTATAACTGACTCACTTTGCTGTACAGCAAAAACTAACACAACATTGTAAATTTAAAAAAAAGAAGTTTGTCTTTATGCTCAAGTCTTTCTGAGGAAGAATGGATTGGATAAATGCTACACACAAATATATCTTATATACCCTAATCAAAAAAAATAAAAGATATATATATAGCCAAACTCTCTGCCCAACATCCCCACCAAAAAAAAAAAAATACAAAAACAAAATTATTTCACTATAGCTACTGGCAAGCCTGCACATTACAGTAATGTAATTCAAGCATAAACGTGTAGAGATCACTTCTCTTTCAACTGAAGTCTAGAAAGACTGTTGGCAGTCAAAATATTTATTTAACTCAAGAGGTCTTTGAGTAATTTCTTTTCCTTTCAGACCTATTTTTCTAAGTGAGCCTAATTCAAACTTACGAACATGTCATGGATATGATATTTTTGACGTCATTCCAAGTTGCTGTTTCCTTATCGGTAATCCAGGTCCTCTGTGCCCGGTCACATCTGCCATTATTTTGTATGAGGGTCAGTGTAGTGGGCTGATAAGAAACCTGGACCCCAGGTCCGTGGAGGATTGAGTCCCGGCTCTGTCACGGGGCCAGTGTGTGGCTTGGGGAACATCACTTGACTTCCTGTGCTGGTGTTCTTTTCTGTAGACAAAGAGTAATACTATTTCTCCCATAGGGAAGTTGGAAGGATTGTGCAAACTCAGCTAAACGAACTAATATTTATAAGTGCTTAGCAGAGTAACTGGGAATGTAATATGGCTCAGACAGTAAAGAAACTGCCTGCAATGCAGGAGACCTGCCTTCGATCCCTGGGTTGGGAAGATCCCCTGCAGAAGGAAATGGCAACCCACTCTGGTATTCTTGCCTGGAGAATCACATGGACAGAGGAGCCTGGCGGGCTACAGTCCACGGGATCACAAAGAGTCGGACATGGCTGAGCACATGTGTGCACATACAGACACACAACAGAGTAACTGGCCGGCCATTCAACATTTTTAAATAAACGGTAGCCGCCAGAAAAAATGAGGGGAGGGGTGTAAGGAAACTGCGACCTAGGAAACTGGTCCACCTGGGTGACAGTATTGAAAAAGCTCTCCCTTTCTCGAAGAAAGAGGCCAAAGAAGTAGGGAAATCCTGCACCGTCACAGGTCCTAAGCCTCAGCAGGGAGAAGCATTTTATACAGGATGAGAGAGAAGAGAAAGACAGAAGGGTGCTTTTCCTCTTCCCTTGTAGAGCTCTAGGGAAAAATAACCAACATGCCCACTGTTATTCCACAACATAAAGGAGCCATCGTCAGCCCTGGAGAAAGCTTAATTTATGACTCCTGGGTCATACTTGGCCCTCACGTTGTGTATCCGTGACCCTGAAATTCCTGCTAATATCTCTCAGGGGTGGAGTGTTGATCACTGGGTCTGGTTGCAAAGTTTCGAAGATGAAGTTGAATTAGTTAATAGGGTAAAGGGACCGTGTAGACAAGGATGATTGATCATGTACACACACCCTACAATTTAATGAATGTGCAATTGTTTACTTAGCTGTTCTCCTATTATTCAATGGAAAAATAATGTGATGGGATCATTATTGTGACATAACCAAAGAATTAGATGAACATAGATGAAGAAGCACATAGTTCTATCTGGGAGAACAAAAGACAGCTTTAAAGAGGTGGTGTCCTATTAGCTGGTTCTGAAAGATGGCAAGGACTTCATGTGTAGACTAGAGAGGCAAGGGCAGTGCATGCAAAGGAAATAGCTTGAACAAAAGTATCAGGGCTTAAAAGCACATGACATTTTAGTAACGTCAAGTGACATCAAGGAACAAGTACACTCAGACCGAGGAGTGAGTGGTGGTGAGGATGAGGCCCGAAGGAACCACGAGGGCAGATGGTAAAGAGACCCGCAAACCATCCTAGGGAGCCTAGAGGCCATCCCGTGGGCAAGTGGACTAGATCCACGTTTTAGAAACACATTGCACAGCGGAAAAAACACTGCTTGTAGCATCGAGAGACCCATTTCTCCTGAGGCCAGTCCCCATATGTGAAATTAAATTTCAAGAAGTAACTTTGAGGATTAAGTAATCTGGATTAGTAGGTTCTCAGCAAATGATACTTATATGTGAATTGGCTACAAGTGCAGAGACTGTTTTAATGGAGGAAGAAGATAAAAACTGTGTTCTAGAAATAGATAGTAATACTCCAGGCAGGAGATGGTGAGTGATGAAACTAGGGAAATGGTGATAGGAAAACATGTAACCAAAGGGTTCAAACTATGTCAGGACAAAAAGACAGGCCCTGATAACCAGCTGGATGTGAATAGTGGGAACAATGGAAAGATGAAAATGAAATCATAGAATGTCACTCAAATGACTAGTGAATGAGAATAGGAAAAAAGCAAGAATAGAAACAGAAGGAAAAGTGTCTTGAAACCTTGAACAAAATTACGACCATGTCTCCATAGGCTGTATTAGATGGAAAGTAAAGTTGCAATTAGGTAAATTTGATCAATATTAGTAACACAGAAAATTGAGGCACTAATACACTTTTCTATCCACAGTTTCAGGATGAAAGAATGAGCAAGGGCAGTAACTTATCTGAAATTTTTCATAATTTTGGCTTTTGGATTCGAGGTAAAGTAAAAATGAAAGTCAAACATCTCAAGAATGGCTTGCAAGATCAATGCTCCTCAATTTAATCTTCATTCACATACTCCTTGGCTCCTGCTGCTAAGTCGCTTCAGTTGTGTCTGACTCTGTGCGACCCCATAGACCTCAGCCCTCCAGGCTCTCCCGTCCCTGGGATTCTCCAGGCAAGAACACTGGAGTGGGTTGCCATTTCCTTTTCCAATGCATGAAAGTGAAAAGTGAAAGTGAAGTCGCTCAGTCATGTCCGACTCTTAGCAACCCCATGGACTGTAGCCTACCAGGCTCCTCTGTCCATGGGATTTTCCAGGTGAGAGTGCTGGAGTGGGGTGCCATTGCCTTCTCCATACCCCTTGGGGAAGGTGTTTAATGTAATTGCATGAGTATGGTGGTGTCTCAGCGGCAAAGCATCTGCCTGCAATGCAGGAGACTCAGGTTCCATCCCTGGGTCAGGAAAATCCTATGAAGAAGCAAATTGCAACCCACTCCAGTATTCTTGCCTAGAGAATCCCATGGACAGAGAAGCCTGGCGGGCTACAGTCCATGAGGTTTCAAGAGTCAGATACCACTTAGGGGCTAAACCACCACCACCATGAGTGTGGCAAGAATACACACATACATATATACATGAAAACACATAAATATACACAGACACATACACCTATATATCGACTATATATACAGACTATATATATTTGTGATATGTGTATATATAACCTATGTATGAATTTCATGAGCATGGCAAAAAAACAACTATGAATAGATAGATGGATCCATACATACATATACATACTAAGTCAGACACAACTTAGTGGCTGAATAACAGTATATGTGTACATGTGTGTATATATAAACTATATACATTAAATTATACAAATGCATAAACCCACATCAGGTTACGTAAATACATAAACCATATATATTAAAAACTGCATCAGCTCGAGGCCAGGGGTAAAGACTTCCTTACTTCTGTCCCTCTGTGACTGCAGAAAAGGAGGAGGAAGCCAGACTCAGGAGGCTGTCCTGAGCATCTTGAAGCTGCTCCTCTAGAGCAGCTGTGTCCTTTACACAAGGGAAGTTCTCCCCTTGTATCCTAATTGGGCATGAAATCTAACTCACCAGCCCAAGTCCTATTGGAGCCGGCCAGCAGAGCAGCTGCCTGTGAAACCCCTTGAATAACCCTCATCCAGTGACTGAAATTGACATGGGGTGAAACAGGGGGCCCCTGTTAACCTGGCAGATGCCACGAGGACCCGAGTCACCCTGATGCTCACCACGCACTGTGCCGAATTGCCCCAGTTTGTTTGTCTTCCCAGTTTCTCAGAGGCCAGAAGTAGAACAAGAGACCAGATATTTTTATCGGGACGGTAGCTCTAGTGACATCGTATTGGCAGGGTGAGTTATCCTTTTTACAGACTAACTCATCCCGTTAGCGACGAGAGAGCACGCTACTTGTGAAGAGATTAGTCCGGAGAGAGTGTGATCCGCTGAAAGTGTAAAGATTGGCATCTCACTAAACCACCTGTGGTTGGTGTTTATTGCTGGCAGGCCCCTGCCAGGCTCTAGGTAAACATTCTATACTGAAGGCAGAATCCTATAGTGCTTAAAATTGCAGGCTTTGGAATCAGACAGTCTAGACTCAAGTCTCACAATTATTTCTGGGTGATGCTGAGCAAGTTCCTTAACCTCTCTAAGCTTCAGCTTTCTCACCAGAGGTTGCATATTATTTTTAACACATGGGCTTGTTGCGAGTTCGTTACTATAGTGGATATAAAGTGCCTACTGTATAGAAAGAGCTCATCAATGTAAGATGTTAATACTAGATGGCGTGTTTTTTTTTTTCATCAAAATTGTCACAAAGTCAAGATTGGTTTATGAATTCAGAGGGACAAAAGGCAAGTGGTCTCATGCAAAACTTTCTCCCCTGCTGACATAAATTTGCAAAATTAGCAGTTCCTATATTTTATGTTTTGAAAACATTTTATTATTAAGAACTTATTCACACAATATAAATCTCTCTTCTGAAAACCCCAGATAAAAGAAATGAGTTCATTTTTATTCGAGACTGTAAAAAAAAAAAAAAATTCACTCCCACACATGCTACCTTGTTCAAGAGGAAAAGCTTAGACTTGGAGGAAATGGGCTTCTGCATTTCTTAGGATGTCTAATGAAATTTATTGATTTATATTCCATTCTGATCACTAATTAGAGTTAATGCAACTTAATGACCCAGCTCCTCTCCAAACTACTTATTGAGATAGGGACGCCCTAAGAAGTTGCGGATGGTGACTGCAGCCATGAAATTAAAAGACCCTTACCCCTTGGAAGAAAAGTTATGACCAACCTGGACAGCATATTAAAAATCAGAGACATTACTTTGCCAACAAAGGTCCATCTAGTCAAAGCTATGGCTTTTCCAGTAGTCATGTATGGATGTGAGAGTTGAACTATAAAGAAAGTGAGTGCTGAAGAATTGATGCTTTCGAACTGTGGTGTTGGAGAAGACTCTTGAGAGCCCCCTTGGACTGCAAGGAAATCCAACCAGTCCATCCTAAAGGAAATCAGTCCTTGGTGTTCATTGGAAGGACTGACACTGAAGCTGAAACTCCAATACTTTGGCCACCTGATGCGAAGAACTGACTCACTGGGAAAGACCCTGATGCTGGAAAAGATTGAAGGCAGGAGGAGAAGGGGATGACAGAAGATGAGATGGTTGGGTGGCATCACTGATTCAATGAGAGTTGGTGATGGACAGGGAAGCCTGGCATGCTGCTGTCCATGGAGTCACAAAGAGTCAGACACGACTGAGTGACTGAACTGAACTGAAGTGAAGAAGTTGTGGGTGCTTATCCATACACCCCAGTAAGATACTGAATATTCATGCCCTGAAGACCAGAATTACTAGGAATAGAGAATTCTGGTGAGTATTCTTGGATACAGGAAAGCCTATTTTTTCAGTAATTGTTGTACTGAAAATCATTCCAACCTGCTTAACATACAGATATGGACATATATCTTGATGGTGCTCCATAAATCTTACTGCCCTTAGGAAGATCAGAGAACATCTAGTCTAATCTCTCATTTGTAGATAAAGAATCTGAGATACAGGATGGTTAAGTAAGTTTTCAAGCTCCCACAGCCACTTCATAGCAAGGTAGAGTTTTAACTCAAGTTTCCTGAGGCTCCTTACATTACGTTTTTGCTTTGATTTTTTTTTCAGACCTTTTTCCAGACTACTGCTTAAAATGACATGAGGTTTTATTGTTTGTTTTTTGGGAGGTGGTTGGCTATTGTTTGTTTATTTGGGGCGGGGAGTCGGGGCAGACTGACCGTATCATATGGCATGTGGGATTTAAGTTCCCCAACCACGGATAGAACCCATGCCCCCTGCACTGAAAGTGTAGTCTTAACACCAGACTACCAGGGATGTCCCTTGATTTTTCTTTAAAGATTCCTGATGTTGAAAAGTCTCTGGTCCTCAATCAGGGATTTGAATTATGAGCATCTAGGAATGCAGGGCAGACTTGGCAGGAGATTGAACAGTCTGAAATGCCCGGGTTACATCCTAACACTAATGCCCTAATAGGTCTCTGAGAGCCACTTCTGTCTTGGTCTCTGCCTCCTCAAAGTGCACATTAGAGAAGAGGAAGGGGGATCTGGTGACGTGAAGAACTGGGGTAGTAAGTTTCTCACTACGTCAGGTGGTCCCCAGTGGTAACATGCTAATGACCCATAGGAGTTAATGCACTCCTAATTCCTTCTCTTGTTGCATTTTCTTTGTGCTCAGTTGTTTCAGTCGTGTCCAACTCTTTGCAAGCCCAAGGACTGCAGCCTGCCAGTCTCCTGCGTCCATGAGATTTTTCTGGCAAGAATACTTGAGTGGGTTGCCATCCTCCCCTCCAGGGGATCTTCCTGACCCAGGGATCGAACCTGCATCTCCTGCATTATTTACCACTGAGCCACAGGGGAAGCCTCATTTTCCTGGGACCATGTGTTTGGAGAAAAATTTTTCTGCCAGCAGATGTTTCTGTATCTTAACTGCTTTGTCCTCAGAGGGGTCCTCGTACACCAGGGCTCCAGGGGATGTCCTAGGGGCAGAAGCTGTGGTCTCTGTAGCCGTGGGGACATAGGAGCAGCCTCTCATTAGCAGAGCCTTCTCTGCTCAGCCACACGCGGTCCCTTCATTTTTCCTGACCACAGTCTCAGTAGGTCGCCCACAGATATCGAGCTCTCACCGTCGCAATCGTCACTTCGCTCCCCTCCTGCCCAAGCCTATTACCACCTTTCTGTCATGAGCTAAAGAGAAAAATAAATTATAATTGCTCTTGCCTTCCCAACAGCAATGACGGGCTGGCCTGGTTTGGAAACTGCCTAACTCAGAAAATGGGCTCAGTGAGGAGCAAGTGTGCAGAGGTAAGTGTGCAGAGGTAAGTGTGTAGACGTTGGCGTGTGTTACAGATGGGGACTCCCGCGACGCTGTCACGTGGTGTGCAAAGCAGTTACCAGATAATGGTTTCCGTGAGAAGTACACACACTCTCTACTTCACATAGGCTCACCGGGACCAGGTTTGTTTAACACCAGTTGCTCTCCGTGGACAGACTTGGAGGGCGTGATGCTGAGTGAAAAAAAGTCGGACAGAGAAAGATTAAGATCGTATGATATCACTTACATGTAGAATCTAAAAAATGCAACAAATGAATAAAAAAAGCCAAAAGGAAACAGACTTACGGATATAGAGAACAAACTGTTACCCGTGGCGGGAGGGGTAACGTGGTGAGGGAGGGGGAGGTACAAACTGTTGGGTGTAAGACAGGCTCAAGGACGTATTATACAACAGGAGGAATACAGCCAACATTTTTGTAACAACTCTAAATGAAGTATAACCTGTAAAATAGTATAAAAATAAATTTAAAAAAAATCATTTGCTCTTCATCCCTTAAGACAGAGATTAACAACAATACGCCTTGATACGATCAACGTTATCTCATATGGATAAATATTAAAGGATTACTTCCAAAATTTGAGACATTTCTCGTATTATTGGGTATGTGTCCTTACAAGTAAACAAAACTTTTTTCATACACACCAACTAAGAAACACATTCAGGCTTAGGGCCATGTATATGCATACTCTACTTTTCAAATGTCTGCCCTCAGGAAATTCTCCTAGCCCTCTGGAGTAACTTATCCATAAAATTCCTTTTGCTTTTCTTGTCATTCATTAACAAGCTTCATAAGTGGAGTGACAGTCCTCCTAAATTAAGTACTGTATACTTCAGGCTAATTTTATGTTTTTTATCACAATAGCGGTGCAGTATTAGCAGCCTATTATTTTGTCAGCTTTCTCATTTAGCAAAGCAGCTTCAATTTATTAACAGTGAGGAGTGTGCATGAATCAATACGTTTCATTGGGCAATGTGTCATTTGTTAATCGGATATTGATGAGATTATTGACGCAGAGCTAATTAATCTCCAGCCCAGTGCTAGCCTTCATATGTTTCCTTAATTATGTCCTTCATCTTAGTCTCCTGGTTTGAGCACCCAGACGCGGAGCTGTAGACAGTGAGTGAGGCAAGCTGTCAGAGGTTCTTTTCACACATTTACAATCCCTTGGCAGCGAAATTATTTTCTGAGTTGTAAATAGGTATCAAAGAGATATTTAATAACATTTGGCAGCAGATTGATATTGATTGGTGTGGACTGGCTTCAGATCCAGCAGCCATAGAGTTTTGCCTCTGAAGGAGGCTATTAAAAAAGAAAATGCTTAATTAGTGATCTGCAATTGCATGAGTCAGTTGTCATCTGCCCTCTGGAATTTAAAAATTGCTCTCCTACAGACGTTGTTCCTATACCCTTGGTTCAATATTTCAGATAATTTTGTTTTCTTTTTCACTTTAACTGTTTATTGTCACCTTTCTTAGCCATGGACAGCATACATGGGGATAGAAAATTCAGAGAGACCCAAACCCCTGGTAGTTTTAAAGACTTAATTCAGCCATGATTAATTCCACTGCCTGCACCTGTGTGTCCAAGAGCCTAAACAGAAACCCTCTCCCACATCAAGGCTCTGGCTATTCTGTACCTTTTATAATTGTAATTTTTTTAACCTTTTCCCTTTTCTAGAGTTCCTTCTCTCTAGACTGCATTTACTCCACTTGTATACTTGGCAAACTCCTAGTCCTTGTTGCTGTCATTCTCCAGGTGGATAAAGGTTTCTTCCTACATGCCTTCTGCCATCATTGTGTGAACACAGTAATCACAGCACTCACGATATTACTGTATTTGTAGGTTTTTGTGTATCTCATACTTGCTTATTGATGACCTAAAATCAATGGACAAATGGTCAATAACCCCAGGTGGTCTACGACCATTGTTGTCTTCTTCTCTTGTAGCAGTTGCGTCCCTCAATCCCAGCCAACCACAGTTTGATGTCTAAAATAATGCATATCCTTCAGCATATAGTAGGTGCTCCCATTGCTTCGTGCTCAGTTTCATTCCTTCCCTTTGCTGATCCAGAGCCCTTTATAATTGGCAGATTTTCTGTGTCCCTCTGGTACTCTGAACTCACTATTATTCCAAATACTTTCCTTTTATCAAGATGTATCACCAATTGGTTCATTCCCTCCATTAAAAAAAAATGTGACTATCAGAAGCTCCTAGTTTTCCTTTTACAGGGAGTAGGCAGAGAATATAAAACATTAAGAAAAAAAACATATTCATGAAATGCCATCTAGATGTTCACTGTGGTTCATCTGGACCCAAGCAAGGACAACAGATCTGTCTACTCAGAATCAGCTCTGTAATTCCAATGATGACAAAGTCAGAGGCTGAACTCAAAGAGAAAAACAATCACAGATCTATTGTCTCCAAGACTTTCTCAAACCCCAGTGAGATAATCACCTGTGGGTTACTGACCGTAGACCTAGAAGCAGCCTGCCATCTATTCTCAGCTAACACTATGCAGAGGACACGCAGAAAGTAAAACAGTTGATAATTGTATGGTAAATCTAGAAATGGTACATAGTAGAGATGTATCTAATTCAAATCACAACCTTTCTATTTACTATAATAGAGAAGAAAATATGATTTTATGCTGTGACTCATACACCCAAGTAGAGGGAAATAGAGTTTAAATAATATAATCAAATATTAAACCAAATCTAGATATACACACTAAAGACCATCTGTTTCATTTTGGTGTTCAAATATAACAATAATATCGAAAAACCATTTACAGATTCAATCTTTACCTAAAAGCATTGAGGGCTTCCCTGGTGGTTCAGCTGGTAAAGAATCCTCCTGCAATGCGGGAGACCTAGTTTCAATCCCTGGGTTGGGAAGATCCCCTGGAGAAGGGAAAGGCTACCCACTCCAGTATTCTGGCCTGGAGATTTCCATGGACTGTATAGTCCATAGGGTGCAAAGAGTCGGACACAACTGAGCAACTTTCATTTATTTTAAAAGCATAGATGTAATAGAAGAAAAGGAATTTAGTTGGCAGTTGCAATATATGGACTAAGCTGATTAAGAGTGGACTAGGTAATTTTTACAGACCAAATAACTCATGAAAAACTCTTGGAAAGTCTTCTTCATTGAAAAATGAAGAATAATTTTTCATTAAACCAATCTAGATATGAATATAAGTGAAGACAAACAAAGAAAGGCAAGATTTACTTAGATCAGCATTGTTCAATGGAAACAAAAATGTAACTTTAAATTTTCTAATAGTCACTTCTTTTAAAAGTAAAAAGAAATAGGTCATAGGTCAGAATTATTTTAATAATGTATTTAGTTTACCAAATATTTCCAAAGCATTATTATTTCAGAATGTAACAAATATTTTTTAAAAAATAGCAAACTATTTGATTTCTTATTTTGTACAAAAGTCTTCAAAATCACATTTTAATTTTCATAGAAAATTCTTGAACAATATTTAGATTTCATCACATTTATAGTTGAAAAGTCACATTGTTCCAAACATTCTTAATAGTTTTCCAATAACTGAATCAACCATCCCACCTCCAGCCAAAAATAGGTTGTTTTTAAAATAATGTTTGTATCCACATTAACAAAACTGGCTGGTTCATCTCATTTAAAAGACTTATTTGACTTTATCCAAAAGCACATTAATCTCAAAATTATGTCTGTACAAGTTAAGTAAACCCACTAATGCTTGTGCCAACTCAGTATTACTAACATTGAATTCAAAAGGATAGTATAGAAACTGAAAAGAAACTTTGTCAATATTAACAAAGCTTCCTTCAAATTTTTTGCAATTTCAAGAGCCAATGTACGTAATGCTGTTGATTACAGTTAAAATATTCTGCATGTTGATTCTTGTATGATCATTATTATTGATCATAAAGTCATTATTATTGATTTCAACATAAATTCTTACACCCACCTACCAAAGTTACAAATAAGATTTCCTTTCTTTGGAGCTTCAAATTTGGCTCATTTATATGCTGTGTGTTTTTGGAGAGAAATTATAAATCACGTTGTTATTTTTGCCTTTGATTATTGAACATTGAATATATTGAGCGTTCTTTATGTTGGAGTTAACAGCACAGTAAACCTTTGTAAAATTCTTCTATGATCCCACCAGTGAGTAATGACAAGAACATAGATCATCAAATTCTTTTCTTCTATTTATTTCAACATTTCTATAACCTGGTGATAATTAATGTCATTTGCACATCTCTGTGGAATGATTTTAATAACCATATCCACAGTATTTTTCATAGAATCTGCTTCAGAAAACCCTGCACAAATATTTCCAATCTGTATTATACAATGGAACAAAGAAGAGAAGCATCAGTCTTTTGTTGCAAAATTTCAGCAAAACTTGATTTGCTGTCTAACATAACTGGAACCGTGTCCATTATTTTAAAAACTACAATTTATATATCTAGATGAAATTCTTTGGTAGATGCAGGATGCAAAGATATTTGCACCGTTGGTTCAATTTTTTAAGCCATGAATTGACAACATTTCTTCATAAATTTCAAAGTCCTTTGAGAAAAAAACATGTGTCCAAGGCATTGAGAGGACAGTGTCTTACATCTTGAAATTCATCTAAAGCTTAAAAATAGTATTTGAAATTTATAAAATTTTGAGTACATTGCTCTCTGAAATTGTTAGTAAGGTCTTTTATTCTACAGGCAAATATATGGTAGCTTAACCAAAGATTTTTTACTTTGTATGAAATATTATTTAGTCTAATCCTCATAATTTTCTCACCAAATTGCCAGAACTTAAATCATTTCTTTAATCATCTCTCCAGCTAAAAAATGGAGGTTTTCTGTGTGTGTGTAAGAATTCACACTTTCTCGAAACTAGTCAATTTTACAAGCTCAGATTCTATTAGAAATCGCTTAAAAACAGTTTTTTTGGACATTCAGTTTTGCTTTCAGGCATCTCATTTCATTGATTCCTTTTGACTGTTGAGAGGAAACTTCTTACCAAATTCACTATGAATTCCAGAAAATATCTTACATTGTCAACTTGCTCATCTTAAAACTTTGTGTACACAGTAAACAAACCATCTTCTCTGATGCGCTCTGCTGTCGTAATTGCATTTGCCATTCTTAATGAAATCTTTGATACCTCCTTCTGTTCTCTTCTTTCATTTACTGTTCCAGTTCTCTTGTGCTGCTGCTGCTGCTAAGTCGCTTCAGTCGTGTCCGACTCTGTGCGACCCCATAGACGGCAGCCCACCAGGCTCCCTGTCCCTGGGATTCTCCAGGCAAGAACACTGGAGTGGGTTGCCATTTCCTTCTCCAATGCATGAGAGTGAGAAGTAAAAGTGAAGTCGCTCAGTCACAATTCTGTATCAATGGCATGTCTTTGTCTTGAATCTTTTAATGTGTCCATACTTAACTTTTAACTACGTATGCTTAGTCACCCAGTCGTGTCCAACTCTTGCGACCCCATAGACTGTAACCTTCCAGGCTCCTGTGTCCATGGGATTTTCCAGGCAAGAATACTGGAGTGGGTTGCCATTTCCTTCTCCAGAGGATCTTCACAACCCAGAGATTGAACCTGTGACTCCTGTGTCTCCTGCATTGCAGGCAGATTCTTTACCGACTGAGCTACAAGGGAAGCCCAACTTTTAACTATAGTATCTTTTATTAAAAGGTAATTAAAATAATAAGTACATTAATATGATTATAAGTTAAAATTTATATCATTATCACTGTAATTCATGCAATCTTCATAAAATAGTCAAATATATACATTGCAGTGTTATTTTGGTAAATTAAAAAATATTTCAAAAGAAGTCAATCCATTTACACCAACTAGATCCATAATGTATTTCTGTGTTATACTAGCAACAATACATATGCCCAAAATGTTCTCTAGAACACAACAGTGATATCTCTCACAATTCAACAACTGAAGAGAAATATAGTCTTACAAAAAAAATGAAGTTGTGTTTAGCGGAAAATACTGTATACTGCTTCAGATTTTTTAATTAAGTTAAAATCAGCCAAAATAAATTAAATAAATAAATTTAAAATTATATGTAATTAAATTAAATAAAACTTAAACTCATTCATGCTTGTCACATTGCAGGTGCTCAATACGCACAGGTGCATCCAAGTGAGAAGGAGGAAGGAAAGAAGAAAGGAAGGAGGGGAGGAGGGGAAGAAGAGCAGGAAGCCTTAAACACCAAGAGTAGTTAAGTTAAAGCAAGTTCCTGCACTCAAATGCACGTGTGAATTAGGTTTAGAATATATAATAATGTCCTATCTCAAACAGCCATAATTTTATTTATTACCAAGTTAAAAATAATTGTCCACAATTTTTAAATTATTCATATAACACCAGGAGCTAACTAGTTATAATATCAGTATCTTGAACACTGTCAATTTTTCCACAAAATGCACATTTTATTTTATTTTTTACTTTTTGGCCGCACCCCATGCCTAAGGTCAGTCCAGTTCAGTTCAGCCGCTCAGTCGTGTCCAACTCTTTGCAACCCCCTGTCCATGATGGACATCTCCCGGAGTTCACTCAGACTCACGTCCATCAAGTCAGTGATGCCATTCAGCCATCTCATCCTCTGTCGTCCCATTCTCCTCCTAAGGTAGGGGACTTTAGTTCCCCTACCAGGGATCAAACTCATGCTCCCTGCATTGGAAGGCAGAGTCTCAGCCACTGGACTGCCAGGGAAGTCCAACAAAGTGTGACTTTTAAACCTTCATGAAAGTTGCTGCTACTGCTGCTGCTGCTAAGTCGCTTCAGTCGTGTCAGACTCTGTGCAACCCCACAGACGGCAGCCCACCAGGCTCCCCTGTCCCTGGGATTCTCCAGGCAAGAACACTGGAGTGGATTGCCATTTCCTTCTCCAATGCATGAAAGTAAAGAGTGAAAGTGAAGTCACTCAGTCATGTCCAACTCTTAGCGACCCCATGGACTGCAGCCTACCAGGCTCCTCCATCCATGGGATTTTCCAGGCAAGGGTACTGGAGTGGGGTGCCATCGCCTTCTCCATAAAAGTTGCTAGATCTTAACAACTAGATCTATCAGACAATGGTAATTGGTAATTTCATCAATTGATCCAATTCTTTAGGAAGTCTCACAGGAAGCTCCATATAATGTGTCCAAAGTGTAAGCCATTAATCACTCCCTCCTCTTCAAATCACCCTATTCTTCTTCACGCATGCTTTTTACTGAGTATCTAGCAATAGGATGCATATTAGGACTCGGTAAGTAGTGGTAGAATAATTAAACATATGAATTTAATAGCATTCGTAAGCTGAAGTTCTTAAGTGGTTCTATAAGTTGATAAACTCAAATTTTATATAAAGTCTTAAGTATATACAAGAAGTAACAGCCTGTCATCTTAAATTTATAATGGAGAGGAAGGAAGCAGACTATAAAAATAAATTCCATAGTAAACCAAGATATCTGACATCAACAATTGCATACCACACTGTAACAGCAAGCCAATCAGATAGAGCTTTCAAACATCATTATCTTGGACTATATATTGCTACAAAAATCAGATCATCATTTACTTTTTACGTTTAGAGTGTTTTACAGCTCAGTTGAGGAATAACTAAGAAGGGACCCATGATTTCTGTGTTTGAGGTAATCAGCAGTGCTTGTTTAAATTTTACTTAAAGTTTATAAACAAAGACTTGATATTAACTTGACACAAACCTTCTCAATAAGGTGTGTATAAGATATAAGAAAAGAAGAAAATAATAGTGTTTCTTTTGAGGGTAATGAAATATTACCCTGTCTTTTATCCCCATTTCAAGCTACAGTCTGCAATTGATGAAATCAGTATGAGTCCATCTCAATGAAGTGAACCACAAGTTCCCTTTCTTTGGCACATTAAATTTTCAGTGACTTCAATTATATTTGGGCATTAGAGTCCCCCTAAACTTTTGTGGGGTGAGTAGGACAGATGTACATAACCTAATCGGTCTAAAGAAGAAATGAAGGCAAAAGATTTCAGATGATCAGCTTAAGTCATAAAAGCAGATGGACGTGGATTTGAAGAACTCAGACCTCCTTTGTCCAAACCCACCACTCTCTCCTCTGAACTCTGCGTACAGTGTAGTCTAATATTGACAGATTCAGTAGAAACACGGGGAGACGTTCTCACCCAAACTAAAGAAAGTTGAGGACAGAGCATAGACCTAGGGAAAAACACTGGCATTTTTGAGTTGCTCGGAAATAGAGCACTAGAAGGTGAAAAAGCAGTTCTCAGAGAAAAATCCCCAACAGTTCCATTTGCGGGTAGCACCTTGGAACTTTTCAGCATTTAGCAACACAGAAAAGGGGAGGAAAACACGACATGACCTAAATGAAATGGCTTCACTTAATGAATTTGGACAAGCCATATTTCCTCAAAGCATTCCACTAACCGTGTTTTGTCCCTCCGCTTATGTAAAAATATCATATTATATAAGGGCCTGTGTTTGGACATGTAGATAATTAAAGTGGAGGTTTAATGTCCATTTGGCTTTACAAAGTTATGACATTTCCTATACAAAGTCAGGAGCTTGTTTCCTCCCTAATTCATTTGATAACTTGCATTGATGGTAATATGAGTTGTGTGTTTTAAGATATTATTTGTTTAGCCCAGAGGTAATGTAAATTCTGAAATTTAAAAGCTACAACTCTAACGATCTGAATAATAACAGTCTAGATTTATACGTGGTCAAGTTAATGCCTTTTATATTTTGTTTTCCTCTACACTTTTGACGAGAGCATGAAAAAAAAAATCCAAGGAACAGACCTCCAACACACAATTTTATGTATACAACGTCTGGCCCTAGCACCCCACGCGTTTCTCTCTTTCCTACCACCAAATCCACCCTGTCTATCCGGGGTTTGAAAGTAGTTTTCTGTTTTACATTTTCTTAATTCTAATTAAACAAATCTTAATCTTGACTTTAATGGTTGCAATTATGATACTTCATTATGTTAAATGTTAGTTGCAACATAAGAATAAATTGTATAAACAGTTTAGCTGCAACTGCATGGTGTCTAACTGTACATTACTCATTAACAAGATGTGGGTAGCAGCAATTATAACATTTCCTCCTAATGTCCCCATTTATTGAGTCACAGCGGCAAGCCCCCTTTTCACAACACACACTGATTGACGATAGCGGCTTTTGTGCTCGTGGAAAACAGGCAGTATAACCCGCTGTGTGTCTCCAACTCAGATCGATGAAAGTACACATTAGCTCTTAGCCTCACAGGCCGGAGTTCTTGAAGGTCAAAATAGCCATCAGCGTCACTGTAGGGTATAAAAATCATTTCACAAACTGTGAACAAAAACAACACAACTTGCTTTGCAGTTTGATTATTGTTTATAGATACAGCAAGCCAAGAATTAAAGCGTAGCCTTGGGGCAGCATAATTATTTACAGCTGAAGACTCATATCACTATTAGCGTTCCCCTAATTGCTTGAAGTTATATCAATGTTAGTTGATTTAACACATTTTTTTATAACATGCATGGAAATTGTTTCCTCTGCATATGGAGTGTCAGTTTAACTGTTAGATGATTTCTTAATTTATCAAGGTTTTTTTTTTTCTTCTCCTTTTTCTTCTTCTTCTTCTAATTGTTCATTTTTCTTTGAGGGAAGGTTTCCTCCTAGCTGTACAGAGAGAAGAGCTGAAGCTGAACTTCAATTTATCTACAGTATGTGAAAGCTAACAATGCTGGAATGGTTTTGTTTTGCTATCATTAAAAATTGCATCCATAGAGCCACAACATCTTCAATTAGAAAATGACCCAAACTTTCCTCCAGGTGGTTCGCACGCATCTTTTTTTCATGAATATTTAACCTGACATTCGGATCAGCATGAAGAGCAGAGCCATGTATCTCAAGAAAGTCTTTAAGAATATTGAAGTCATGAAACTTTTCATATATTGTAAAATCTCAACATCTGAGTCAACCTGCCAAGTTTTTAAAAGACACGTAAGGAAAATAAAGCTAATTGTGTAGCTATAACATAGATGAGAACCTGCAGTAATAGTGGAAGAAGAAAAAGAAAAGAGAAGCATTCAGGTATATGGTTGCGGATGGAGTTTGGAATTTGGAAAGCTTTAAAGGAAGTCCTAGTCTTCTTTTTTCGATGTTCTTTACCTGGATATTCTTTCTTTTTGCAATATATTTTCTACCTATAGGTGGTGACACTTGTACTGTTCCCTTTCAACTGTTTCTGGATTGTGACTAGGAACAGATGAGCTGCTACAAGACAGGGACCACGGTGTCATAGGTTTTCAAGACCAGAAAAGATCTTAGCAACCAAGTAGTCAATCCCTACATACAGCATCCTACAGTTGAGGGAACTGAGGTCCTAAAGGATTAAGCTAAATGCCTAGGATCACATAACTAGTTAGTGATAGAGCTGGGAAAATAAAGAAGAAACTTGATTCAGAAAGAATAAACAGGGACAAACTTGCAAAATATCACTTAAAACACTATTTGCACCAAGCAAAATAATCCCAATAAATTATATGTATTTAGGCCCAAATCCTATCATTCTTTTTTTTTCTTGCTTCACAATAAATGGCTCTCTACAATATTAGGATTAAAAGACCTGAAGTCTTTTATTTGAGAAAATGTAAATGTTTATGAAAATGCTTCCCAAAGGGAAATATCAATTTAATGGCTAATGTATGTTTTTACAAAATTGATCATCGCTTGCAAATATGAAACTACTTGAGAATATCTGAGAAGATTGCTAATGGAGCTTATTGTTTAGAAGTATGTGAAAGCAAATACCAAAGACTTTGATTCTGGGTCACAGAGGTTACCCAGAGATCTTATGAAATTTAAGCTGTGATTGTTAACCTGCTAAAAGTTACCACATTACTTAACACTTGTGATCTTATCTAGGAGCCATATGGTAGAAATATTTCCAAAGATTTCTCAGGACAATTTTGTTTTATCAAAGGGAATATTATTTAACAGTTCTCTGTACTTGATGAGCCTTTAGCAAAACTCTGTCTGCTGCCTGGAAGAAATAGAAAACTTTAAAATGATATTTCAGATTAATTTAATTTAGATTTTCTTTGAACAAACTGCAGTCTCTACAGCGACTCTGGAGAGTTGCTTCTGGGGTCTGAAGCTGCCTCGGTCCCAGCTGCCCCATGAAAAAGATGCTGGGAAAATGGAAAGAAAGTGAGATGTAAAGAGTGGTTTGCAACACCCAGCATCACTGATAAGTAATGGTAGAGTCATCTGCTTTCCTGAGAGTTTAAAAATGCTTTTCCTTCTATAGATTGAAATAATATCAGAGAGGATTAAGTCAGCACCAAAAGACATTGATTTTTTTAAAGAATCTCTTGATATATAATATTTATGCTTTACATTTTTTCTCTGTGTTTAGGAAGACTATAAAACAATCAAAATTAATTAGATGGAGAAATAAATAAAAGTAGTAAGCAAAATTAAGCAGTTTTTAAGTTACTAAATACTGCTGCTGCTAAGTCGCTTCAGTCGTGTCCGACTCTTCGCGACCCCATGGACTGCAGCCCACCAGGCTCCTCCGTCCATGGGATTTTCTAAATAAGTTAATCTCACTAAATACTGAATTAAAGTGTTTTCTTCTCAAATATGCATCCATATTTTTCACAAAATAGCAAATTGATCCCCTCTTTTGTCTTTCACAGTCATCCAATTTGATTTTACTTTTTCAGTGCCAAGTTTCACTTGGACAAATTATACACCTTAACTTTCACCTTTCTGTTTGGGGGGAAATGACTACTTTTTGCTTGCTGTCGGCTACTGTCCTTGCTTTATACCAATACACATGCTTATTAGGTAGTAAAGCTGTTTATAGTTACTGTATCCTGATATAGTAGGATGAGGTACAATGTTACTTAATTTAGCAGCTACAAGATTACATTCTTCCCCCAAAATGGTGGTTAAGAAAACTTTTAGTTGTAACAACGGTTTGATTGTGGTAGACACTGAGGAGTTGGAAAATGACTATTCTGCGGGTCCCAACTTTCATTAAAAATGTCTCTTTTATTGAACTCAAGGTAGAAAAAATTTATCTTGCCATCCATTGCATAGATTCAAATTCCTTCAGACCCAGAAGATAAATATTTACTTTTTAAACTGTGCTGAAACAGCTATCATCACATGGCGGTCCCATAGATGACAGCCTCTACCACATAGTGACCCAAAAGGACCACGTTTTCCTTCACTGCCTTCTGCATTTCAATCTATGTCTGCCGTTCTCTGCGCTCCCTTTGGAAGGACTGTGTGCCCGAGTTGCAGAGGGGCTGGTGGGAGGGTGGGAACAAGCCTCAGAATCTTCTAGGTTACAACATATGCTGGGCAGATAACATCTGCAGATAATGACGGGGCAGGGGTGAAAGGTGGAAAGGCCAGGCTGGGGAAGAGTGACGAAGCACGGGGACAGGAGGCAGCTTTCTGGCGAGGGCTTTGCCGCAGACACTGTTTCCCACTGAATCACTCATTTGCAACCTCACCATTCAACCTGCGCAGCGCAGGGACGTACCGGACCTCCAGCCGCTGGGAGTTGTTTACCTTCTCTTTCCACTCGCAGGAAAAAGGACCCTGAAGGCAGTGACAAGGGGATGTCTGAGCAATCTGATCTGGGATGAGGAGCACGTCTACTGCTTTGCACAGTTTTTGTTCTCCTCTCCTAACTGGAGCTGCGCGCCTGACTGAAGTGAGAGAAAGCTAATACAGTCAATGGAAACTGCTGTCAGGAGAAGCTAGATGAGTCAGTCCTTATAGCCAGAGAGAATTTCAGATAACAGCTCAAGCATGACCACTCCGATCACAGCCCGGTGTTTATGTATACACAGGAACAATGAAGTGGCCTGGCAATTACTGGAAATACATTCCTCAAGCTTTCAGCCGATGCCAGGCTGAAAATTGTGGTCAGCGCATGTGGGAGACGCAATATCCACTCAGAATTCACCGCAGCAATTGTAATTAAACCGCATATTTTGTGTCTCTCTCCATGCTCAGTGTGTAGCTCTTTAAACCCCTGTGAACATGTCAGACCAGACGACTGGAATTCTCTCAGGTCGAATCTTTTCAGTTCTGTCTGTGGATTCAAACCACCAAGAGGAAATAATATCACACCTGCTGTCCTGACCCTGAAGGCGGCGGTTGTTCTGGTGCTCAGTCCTGTGTGACTCTCTTGCGACTTCATAGATGTAGCCCACTGGGCTCCTCTGTCTGTGGCATTCTCCAGGCAAGAATACTGGAGTGGGTTGCCATTTACTTCTTCAGGGGATCTTCCCCACCCAGGGATCAAACCAGTGTCTTCTGCATTTGGGAATCTTTACCACTAAGCCACCTGGGAAGCCCTGACCTTGATGGTAACTTGTCAGAAGATCACACCCATCTTTCTTGAGCTCATATTTGAGACTTCAAATGTTTGCAAACCTACAATTTAGACAAGTGAAAAAGCAGGATTCACCAAAAACACAAGTCGGAAAGTTAGCTATTGGCAATAACTGCAAATTAAGATGCAGATCCATTTTTTTATCTACTAACTTTGCATACTCGGTGCTGACGTGCAGTGTCTACACTGGTGTGGAAAAACAGGTCTGACTTATTAATAAAAATAACAGACCTTAAGAGGATTTGACCTCAAGCTGCCTGATTTCACATCCTATGGGTTGAGTAACCCTGAGTAAGTTGCTTAACCTCACCGCACCTCAACAGAAAATGAGGACAAGGATTCTGTCTGCTTCACTGTGTCGCAGTGGGGGCTAAATTTTAAAGTGTGGAATAAAGTGTTTAGTAGAGCCTGTCATTCCATACACTCCAGGTATTGTGTCTATTAACACTGTCATTTTGCACACATGACCTCATAGACTTCTCAAGCATAACTCAAATTGTATTATGGCTGAAACTACATCAGAATGTGTCTGTGGCTATGAACCAAAAGGGTAGGAAAAGTCACGTAATCTGAAATACTAGACTTTCCTGGCAGTCCAGTAGTTAAGACTCCATACTTCCACTGCAAGGGGCGCGGGTTCAGTACCCAGTTGGGAAGTTCCACGTCCTGCAAGATATGGCCAAAAAAAAAATTAAAACTCGAGGTTAAAAGATGACAAGGACATTTTTCTGTTTTTCAAAAAAAAAAAAATTTTATATTATTATATCATTGACAAGGGGGAGGCAAAAGTATATGTGCAATTCTTATTGCTAAACGTTTGCTGTAAGAATTTTATTTCCTAATTAATTATATAAGAAGGGGAAATAAATGGCTTTAGAGATAACAACTTAAGAGAACAAGGCGCATGGGAAGCACTGTAGCCTCCCTGACAATGAAAAATAAAAAATGTCAAACACATCCTACCAGCCAGAGATTTGATCTGATTGACAAAGTCACCTTTTAAGGTACAAATAACCATTAGCAGATATTGCCTATTAGTTGCTTGCACATTAGCATGGATTATTTAAACCTCACAGGTCAACATCTAGCTAAAATTAGAGGTTCTCAATTGAAAACGTTTTTGAAAATTGACAACATTTTTGAAAAAGGAATAACAGAAGAATTTGTCAGAGATCCCTGGGACTTGAAGAATAGCAGGCTTGTTTAAAAAGAAGAAGAAGAAGACGACGACGACGAATTTTAGACAGCTAGGAATCTCCACAAGTGCTGTGCTGTTGACCTCAGTGAGTCATCACAAACCCAAGTGCGTCTTGCCTGTGGAACAGTATGAAGACATGCGTCTACTCTCACATGACCCTCTTCAAGGCTCTCTTCCGATTATTAATGTACACTCCAATTATGAATCATGCACTCTTCTTGTGGTTCCCTAAAAATATCTCCCTCAACAGTGCTGAGCATCTCTTTAACCAGGGAGTATCAAGGGGCTTAGAAAGACTGCAGCACGGTCCCTAACCTCAGGGTTAGCCATGTTATGAGGTCCCAGAAGTCCTGCAGATACATCGTAATAGAATCCAGCGTATGTGCTGTGCTTCCAACTCTTTGCCCCTCCATGGACTGTAGCCCCTCAGGCTCCTCCATCCATGGGGATTCTCCAGGCTGGAAAACTGGAGTGGGCTGCCGTGTCCTCCTCCAGGGGATCTTCCCTATCCAGGGATCAAACCCAGGTCTCCCGCATTGCAGGTGGATTCTTTACCATCTGAGTCACCAGGGAAGCCCAGAATCCATCATAACAAGTTCTAACTTCTTTTCTGCTGCCTGATGTCTGAACACCCAGTATTAATGTTTTGCATTATCGTAAAACCCAGTTGAGGCTAATTAATTTTTTTCCAACTAGGCATTTTCTTTCACTTTAGTTTCCTGAATTATCAATGGCAGATATTTTTTAAACTAGTTTCCACATTTTAAAAAGGTAAAAAAATAATTAAGAGCTATTGAGATTTCTGGTTACGGAAATTTTCCATAAGTAATGCTCCCAGAGTAACGAACTCCAGAAATATGGGTAGCCTCTAATTAAGCATGACACAACAATGGAAATTAAAAATGGAGAGGGGGGACTCACAAATCTGGCCCTCAGGGGGCTGCTGCTGCTGCTGAGTCACTTCAGTCGTGTGAGACTCTTTGCCACCCAACGGACTGCAGCCCGCTAGGCTCCTCTGTCCATGGGATTCTCCAGGCAAGGATACTGGAGTGGGTTGCCATGCCCTCCTCCAAGGGATATTCTCAACCCAGGGATTGAACCCACATCTCTTACATCTCCTGCCTTGGCAGGGGGATTCTGTACCATTAGCGCCTCCTGGGAAGCCCCTTAAGGTTGCCCACGTTTCATCTTGAGAGTGAAAAATGAAGGTTTTTCTTAACCAATGTGTTTTTAACTCGGGCATTTCCTGTCAGTACATTAGCTTCTCAAAAGTTTCCATTATATTTTTTTCTTTCTGATATACACAGAAATCTAACTGTCTGTGGTAATAAACATCATCTCTGTCATCTATGGCTATCAATAGTCACAGAAATTTTGGTTTTCATCTCATATGGTTGTGATGCGCTTTCACATTTAGCTGCAAGCCTCTTGTCGTTTAAGCTGGATTCAGATGCTATAAGACAATGATAGCCATTAACTATTAGTTTCACAATATCTGAGACATAGCGATGCGCCCTCTAACTTGCTGGTACCAAAAACTGCAACATCCAGGACAAGGCTTTTCATCCTTGTTCAGTATTCCACCGCTTAGCTCAGCTTCACCAAACATACAAAATGTCACCAGAGTTCCATCTTTCTGGCCATAAAACACAATGTTTTTGGATTCACACCGCTGTAGCATTCTGGCAGCTGTGTGTGTATGAATGTGCCAAATCCTACTTAAAAAAAAAAACAATTCTCAACCCTTCTAGATTCATCTCTTTATGGTTTAAGTTCTTTAAGGACATGCTATCTCGCACCTTCTCAGGGAGTCTCTTTCCTGGGTCGGCTTTCTTTCCTGAAGTTGGTAGGTATCTCTGAGCAGATGGAGCTCATCACTGCCTTTCTTTATTATTAGCACATCCTACAGGGCTAAAGGGACCAGATCATGTTGCATTTGCTCTTGTATCTCTAGCATAGTAACTTCTGCGCAATAAATGTTCATTAGCTTTCACTGAACTTCTGAATGACTGAATGAAAGAAAAAAATAATAATCCCACCCCTTCTCTTGGAGAATGTCAGTATGCAAACTAATTCTTAAACACCCTTAAAAACTACTGTGGTTGTAGCTTTGAGTGTAATAACAATAGAGTAACTTAGGAACTGGGAGGGTAGAGTCTCCTGTGGACGACAAAGAACAGTCAGTGCACTACTTCACTTACACATTACACATTACCCTTTGTACATTTTTTGTGTTTCTTATAGTGTCTAAACATTGGATCACAGTGCCCAATGCCCCCCAGGTCTTGTCCCAAGTTGGGCTTCACACTTAGCATGCTCTCCAGACCCCATTTAGCCAGTTCTCTTGTTTCCATCATTCAAACAACTTCTGAAATCCTATTTCCTCCATCAAGCTTCTGACTAATTGGAAAAGAGGCAGCAATTTCCCCTAGAAGGGCAGTTCCCACCCCCATCCCTCCACAGAAGTCCATGTCGAGGGCCAGATTCCTCTAGGCAGTGAAGCATCACTCTAAAGATTTGCTTTATATGGAGCTCTATGTCTATAGAGGTCCACTCAGAGACTAGAGAGAACTATGAGCAGTGCCTTGAACTTTTCCCTGATCAAATAGGATCTTCATAAATGCTTTAAAAGAAAAGAGACATCAAAAAACTTAAAATTGCAAATGTCTTCTTTAGCTCCACTTCAGTGAGAGTCAATGGTTCAATAATAGGGTTTTCACAATGAAACCCTTTTGATGTTCTTGTCTGCTACTACTGTTGATCAGACACAGTGGATAACTGATCGTCTTCCCAGTAACGCTGTCTAGAGCCAGTAATTTGTAAAGCGTGGGGAGACCCAGGATAAGAGTGAAAGTGTTAGTCGCTCAGTCGTGCCCGACTGTTTGAGACCCTATGGACTATAGCTCATCAGGCTCCTCTCTCCATGGGATTCTCCAGGCTAGGATACTGGAGTGGATAACCATTGCTTTCTGCAGGGGATCTTGAACCTGTGTCTCCCACATTACAGGTGGATTCTTTACCATCTGAACCACTAGTGCCATTAATTTCTAAAGCATGGGGAGATCCAGGACAACAGAGGTTGGTCTTATACCAAACTATGAAGTTTCACTCTCTGTGTAATAAAAAGTATGCACTTTTTATTCATACTTCACAAATGAGGAGATTCTGACAGCTAATCCAGATCAAAAATTTTGCATTTGATCAAATGGCAGATCCCAGGCCCAAAGCCATCCCCCTCCAGCAGTCAGCCTTTCAACCTGGGCTCATCATCTCACCTCAAAGAAGCATATTAGGGTGAAATTCATGAGAAAGAATTTGTCTAGGTCACATAATGGCTCCTTTTTAGTCTTTGATTTCTGACACTGGAATCACCCAGCTTCAATACTGCTATGAAGACTCTAAAGTTGTAGGGCCTTTTGTCTGTTCAAAATACAATTGGATTCGGAAAAAGACTGACATAGTAGATCTCAACATCTTTTCAACACCTTTCCTGAGGACACGCCTTTTTTTTTTTTAACAAGATGCCATTATTCTGTACATCTACAAATGCAAACCACTGACATGCATTGATATGCTGTGTGAATGCTTCTTTGATCCTTTGGGAAGTGCTGTAGTAACCAGAAAGCAAAAGAAAAGTGAGAGGAGGGAAGCCCTGAGGAATAGTGCTTTATAAATCAGAATTGCCATGCAATTTACAGATGAGTTCACTGGGTACCATGTTAGAATATGAATGCATAGCAACAGAAGTATCAGAGCTCATCATTTTTATAACAAAAATGTGCTATGCAAAGCGTTTATCTAAATGGAACGTGTTGGGACTTCCCCTATGGTCCAGTGGCTAAGACGTCTCACTCCCAAAGTAGGGGCCCAGGTTCAATCCCTGGTCAAAGAACTTGATCCTGTATGCCGCAACTAAGACCCAGTTCAACCAAATAAATAAATCAATCAATAATTTTTAATAAATGAAAGAAATGTCGTATGTTGATACTCCCTACTTCTTTGGACATACTGAAGCAGTTACTTCCTTCATTTAAATTACTCCCTAATCATGTATTGGACTTCCATGGTGGCTTAGTGGTGAAGAATCTGCCTGCCCATGCAGAAGACTAGAGTTCCACCCCTGGGTCAGGAAGATCTCCTGGAAAAGGAAATAGCAACCCACTCCAATAGTCTTGCCTGGAAAAGCTCGAGGACAGAGGAGTTTGGAGGACTACAGTCCACAGGGTAGCAAAAGAGTCAGACACAGCTTAGTGACTAAAAAACAAGAAGAATCATGTATTATATGCCATGTTTGCAACTATATTCCAGGCCATTTGATGAGTGCCATTAAACCCAGTAATACACCAAAGACAAGTTCTACAACTTCTAGAAGAATATAAAGGGGAAACAGGGAGAGGAGCCAGAAGTTGATGCCATTTGGTTCTAAAAATAAAATGTCCATCTTTCATTAAATGCTTGATTGGATTTAGTGAAGTTTTCTGTTTGTTTTGTACCAGCCACAGGAACTTGTTTTTGATATATTAGCTTTATTGAAATAAAAATTCCCATAGCATGCAGATCAGCTATTTCAAGTGTACTCTTCAGTGGATTTCAGAATAACCACAGAGTTGTATACAACTGTGATAACTGTTTTATCTGGCTATTTTAGAAATTTATGAAGTTGATATCAGTATACATTGACATCTTAGTGAATTCATTTAAAGCATGTTAAGGTTTAATTATGTATGCCAACCTTTTTGCTCCTTTTTTACATTTTTTGAAGAAAACATATTATGAAGAAAATGTGAATTTAGCATATTCAGTTAGACTAATCATTCCTAGCATTTATAGAAAATAGACAATTTAGCATGTTAGACACTTTACATGCATTATTTCATTTCATCATCAGAACAGCCCTATGTGATAAATATTGTGGTTAGTCCCATTTTATAAAAAGTTGGGAGAACCAAGATCAAGTTGCTTGTCCGAGGTGAAATAGAAGGAGGTGGAAACAGAACGACTCACACTTACATAATCCTATCTACCAAGCCCATACTTCCTTGTCCCACATTTTGTTTTTTTTTGTCTCTACTATTACAAATTAAAAACCTCTATGAAGGTGAGTGATGGATTTTCTTATCCAATGCACCATACAAATAAATAATACATCAGGGGAAAAGAAGCAAAGTGTGGTACAGCCCTAGGATTGGCTTCAAAAGCTACAGCTTTGGCTTTACCGATTATTAGCTATGTGACTTTCAGGCAAGCTACCAAACTTCTTTGTGCGTTGCTTTCCTCACTTCTAAATGGGATATTGGGGGACCTCTCTGGCGGTCCCGCGGTAAAGAATCGACTTTCCGGCGTAGAGGATGTGGGTTCAATCCCCGGTTTTGGAATTAAGATCCCACCAGCCCCTGGGCCACTGAGCCTGGACGCCACGACTGAAGAAGCCTGAGCGCTGCAGCGAAGACTCAGCACAGCCAAAAAAACCTCCATAAAATGGGATACTGGTGTTGATGTTAAATTATTTAGGGATCAGCACACAGTCAGTACTCAATACTTTATCTTTTACCTAGTAGACAGAAACTTACTTTGTTTACAAAGGAAAGAATGTTTGCAGCTATCAAGCTAAAAGCATGTAGTCTGATTTTCTCAAAGAATGTGGTAACTTCTGGGAACCGACTAGTTCCAGCTACCATTTTTCTCTTTAAAATCTGATGCAAGCACCAAAGTTATTCTAGCAATGTCCTGAGAACAGCTGCAATGAGTAATTATTTGAATTCCAAAGTAGTGGTTCTCATTCTTTGAGAGGTTAGGGCTCCTTGAAGATTCAGACGAAAGCTATGAGTCCTCTTCAGAAAAATTCAAATATGCACACAGGTAAGCCTTTGCAGATAATTTCAAACTTCCAGAGAACCTTAAAGCTCATGGACTCTCACAAAAATGAATCCCTGACTCACAGAGATATGATTGAGGCAGAAAACCCATGTTCTATTTTGCCCTTGCTAACCAGTGAAATGATCTTGCAAAAAAAATTTCAACCTCTCCAAACTGAAAGTTCTTACTCCCACCTTAAAATAAGAGGATTGGAGTGGAAGATCTCTAAAATTCCTTTCAACCCTAATTCTATAATTCTAACTTCTGAATTACATAACGAGTTCTGTTAACCAACCAATTTCAGTAATTTATTATCCTTCTCCCTAGGTTTCTTAATTAATATTGATCTTCCTTTAGCTAGTGCTGCCAATTCTGAAGAAAATGGAATATTACCTTAATCTTTATAGGCATCTTTTAGATTTTGAATTTATAATTTACCGCCCAATTTCACCCAAGTTTGTATAAATGAAATTTACATATTTATGTGCTCTATCAACTATTTGATTATTAATGCACAAATTATAGTCTGAGATGCCTACAAATACAGTACATGGGTAGTAATTTAATTCCTCCTCCAAATACTCATCACTTTGGTGATACTGTCATCTTTAACCCAAAACTGATTAATTTGGCAGATTAAAGATAGAAAAGGGGAGGGAAACCAGATACTAACTGTCAGCCCACAACTTCACAGAGGGCCCTTGTGACTTGTTAAGCTTTAAGTGTAGTTATTCTGATAATAATATTTTACAGTTTTATAATCCTGTGTATCTACAAAACCCTGTCATGTACATCATCTCAGTGGACATGATCTTTTATTTTTCTTTTATTTTGGAATAAATTTAGATTTACACAAAAGTCTCCAGGATAGCACAGAGTCCCCGTAGACCCTTTGCCCAGCACCCCTCATGTTACCATCAGTGCATTTGTCAAAACTAAGAAATGAGCATTGGTTGGGCTTCTCTGGTGGCTCTGACGGTAAAGAATCTGCCTGCAACCAGGTTCAATCCCTGGGTCGGGAAGATCCCCTGGAGTAGGAAATGGCAATATTCCTACTCCAAGAATAATGGCACTCCAATATTCTTGCCTGGGAAACCCCACAGACAGAGGAGCCTGGCGGGCTACAGTCCATGGGGCTGCAAAGAGTTGGACCTGACTGAGCAACTTCCACTTAACTATACTATTAACTAAACACACTTTTCTCAGGTTTCAACAGTTTTTCTACAAATGTCCTTTCCTGTTCTAGGATCCAGCTCAGAACACCACATGGCATTTATTCATCATGCCTCCTTTGTCTTCTTGGGTCTGGACAGTTTCTCTGTCTAATTTTTTACAACATGACACTTTTGAAGAGTATGGATCAGGTGTTTTATAGAATGGCCCTCAATTGTGTTTGATGTTTATTCATGATTAGACTGAGTGTATGTTTTTCAGGGAGGAACAGCATGGAGGTAAAGTGCTCAATTCATTACATAATTATATGGGGGATATGTGATATCAACATCACCTGTCACTGGGGATGTTGATTTTGATCACTTGGTTAAGATTATATTTTCCAGTTTTCTCCACTTTAGAGTTATAATATTCCTCTTTCTTTAACCTATTCATTTGAAACAAGTCATTAAGAACAGTCCATACTCGAAGAAGAATTAAGCTCTAAGTCCTGGAAGAGGGGTGTGTCTACACGGAGCAGTTGGGATTCTTCCATAGAAAACCACCTTTAAAAAATATTGGAGTATAGTTGATTTAAAATGTTATGTTAGTTTCTTCTGGGCAGCAAAGTGAATCAGTTATACATATACACATGTCCAGTCTTTTTTAGAGTCTTTTTCCATATAGGTCTTCATAGCATATTGAATAGTTCCCTTGCTGTACAGTAGGTCCTTATTAGTTTATCTATGTTTAGTTTATTAGTTTATTTATGTAATTTATCTAATTTAAATAGAGTAGTGTGTATTTGTCAATCCCAGTCTCCCAATTTATCCCTTTTAAAGCACATATTGCTATTTCCAACTGTATAAACGGCAAAGAGAAACCAAAGTTTCAACTGTGTTGATGAAGACTGGCCTTTAGACTGGGCTTCCCAGCTGGCACTAGCGGTAGAGAACTCACATGCCAATACAGGAGACGTGAGAGATGTGGGCTCGATCCCTGGGTCGGGAAGACCCCCTGGAGGAGGGCATGACAACCCACTCTGGTATTCGTGCTGGAGAATCCCATGGGCAGAGGAACCTGGTGGGCTACAGTCCATTGACTCATAAAGAATCAGACAGAACTAAGGCAACTCAGCACACATGGCTCAGACTGACCAAATCACACAGCACGTACAAAGTAGAGCTAGTTTGCAAAAACAGCTCTTCTAATTCCAAATCATTAATTTATTCCATGACACCATAGTATCCCGATTTAGATAAAATTTTTTGCCCTGTGCCTTAGGAGGAGTCCAGCAATATGCACCTCAACTTTCGTCTTGTTTTTATTTAGCAACTGAAATACCTTTCAGCCAATATCATTTAAATGCAGCCAAAAGGGTCAATGTGGTTTCCAAGTTCTACCCTAAGGTGTAGCATATGATCTGGGGATACTCTGGTTTCCTCGGGATCCACTGTATTTTCATTCTAGGAAGCGGTCCGCATTCTGTCTCCTCAAATCGACCTTTTTCTCCTAGAAGACTAGCCAATCAAAATAGAGACTTCATCTTTGTATCATTAACAAAAGGCAGAGTGAACATTTTTAGTCCTTGCCTCAGATAAAAGCCCTCGAAACTCAGTTTGTTACCTCCCAAGATGAATAGCCATCAATATGGACTTCCAGATCTCCATAGAATGATCTGAGCTGTCTAAGCAATCCAGGCAAATTTACAAATAAAGGTCAATCCTGGCCCAACTTCAGCAGCGTTCTACACTTCACTTTGGTTGCAGACACCAGGCTTGGGACAGCTGTCAGCTGCTAGTGATTTCCAGCCGAGGCACAGGGAGGCCAAATTGTAACAGGTGACATAAAGGGGAAAGATGTCTGTATCAGATTACTCATTCCCGGGAGCCATCCCCTCCACTGGACTGCCCTTGTGTGAAATCCAGGAATCTACAGACATTTTAAAATTAGCATTTCTGCTGGCACAATTACTTGTCTTATCAGTCACTCAAGTAATGTTTAATAAGCACTCCCCTGCTCGTGGTGATTCACTAAGCCTGTGGGAGAGTTAATCCAGAATGACAGGGTCTCCGCCCACTGGGCACTTACATTCTAACACAAAGACAGCAGACCCCACGTAATGGGAGCCATTCCATCCCAGCACGAAAAGGAGGGCTGGTTTTATGTTGCCTGTGTTGCAGGTTCTTAGCTTTTGCTGTCCACTTTAGAGGTGTATGTAGAGGTGTGTGTGTAAAAGACTAAGAGACAAGATTACAAGCACTGAAATTTTAAGGAACTAGCGTAAGAAGCAGGGTTTGCTGGTTATTATTTTCAAATTTCAACATTCGGTTTCCTGAATTCTCTCCTGTGCTTAATACAACAAATATGGAGATTTTACTCATTGGAAAAGACTCTGATGCTGGGAAAGATTGAGGGCAGGAGGAGAATAGGGCAACAGAGGATGGTTGGATGGCATCACCGACTCAATGGACATGAATTTGAGCTAACTCCAGGAGATGGTGAAGGACAGGGAAGCCTGGCGTGCTGCAGTCCGTGGATTGCAAAGAGTCAGACACGACCGAGCAAAACAACAAAGAGGAAGCACCACGTATCAAAACCGACGTGGACGCGCCGTGTGTACATCTCCTCACACTCATCATCTCCGTGTATTTTCTGCCCTCCCTTACCCAGACCCCTTGCCCTGCAAAGAGCTTTATGCCTGAAGCATGCAGTCACATTCCCTACAGAGAAGGTCTGGATTTGTTGTTTCTGTTGACAAAACTTGGACCTACTTGTTGGGGGGTTTCTCTCTCTCTTTGGTGTAATGGAAACAGCTGGTTGTGGAGTCAGAGACTCAGCTCAGCAGGGTATTTTCTTTCTCAGCCTCAATTTTCTGGTCTGTAAAATGTGGTTAAAATCTATAAATTTATTGTGAAAATTTGGCAAATGTATATATAAAAGTATTTTATAAACTGTGAAACACCATTTGGCTTCTTAGGTGGCTCAGTGTTAAAGAATTCATCTGCCAACGCAGGAGATGCAGGTTCAATCCCTGAGTCGGGAAGATCCCCTGGAGGAAGAAATGGCAACCCACTCCTTTATTCTTGTCTGCAGAATCCCATGGACGCAGGAGCCTGGTGGGCTACAGTCCACGGCATTACAAAGAGTCGGACACGACTGAGTGACTTAGAATGCATGCATGCATATGCATATATATATATATATATATATATATACATACAATGTCAGGCTAAAAGGCCAGAACTGAATTTGCATTTTAATTCTAGCATTTTACATGCATAACTAAACTTTTATCTAGTTCCTTTATTAAATTGCAAAGCAGTTACAAGTTCTTCACAGTTATAGACAATCCAAAAATGTATAGAGAATGGGGGACAAGAGATACATTATGCTTGTTAAAAATTATTTGGGTATAGGGCATAAAAATGCATGCAAGAAAACACGTCAAGGACAAGATTCCCTTCTGAACCCTTCACTGTATGTATATTGAATTCAATACATTTAGGAAAACAGCATAATGCATTTAACAAGAAATTAAAAACAGAATGAATACGGTCACGGAAGTCTATATCCAAATGCATATTTAAAAATATATTCATTAAAAACGAATGCACTAAGAAACTTGCAACTTTTTGTTGTTGTTGTTGAATGACACTGCTTTTTTCCTAAAAGTTATGAAAAGGCAGGAAGACTGCCCAGACCAACAACACAAAGTCACCACCAGCTGCTTTCTATCTAGCAAGGTCTGACTTCAGTTTCTAGGCATTATGGGATGATCCCATTTGTAACAAGCAACTCTTCCTTATGGAATTTAGTCCACAGTGATCCTAAAACTTTGACAGTGGAACAAAAATGCCTTCTGCCCTTCCTCTACTGGGAAAAAGACACTTTAAGGTAATTGTGTGAAACATATCATCCTTAACTTCAATGAGTCAAGTTTTACTAAAGCTGAGAACCCAATCAGCTTGTGTGTACATCAGGCTTCCCAGCGGAGCTTCTTAATATGAATGTCCAGAATCCAGCCCAGAGAGTCTAATGAATTTTCTGAATCATGCTTGGATATCAGTACTGTAAAGAGCATCCCCAGGGATTTTGAATGCATCCAGGTTTGGGGACCAGTGCACTAAAATGCCCCAACATTGCACTCAATTATAACAGCAGTGCTTTCTGGGGAGCATTTGTTTGCAAGAATATGACACAAGTTCTGTCCTCACTGACCTTCATACTAAACTTTCAAGATGCCCCTGGCCCCTCTCTAGTCATCCACAGGGCTCCACACCCCCCAGGCCAGTGGCTCATTCATCAAGAAATCAGATCTGCTCCGGCTTACGTTATGTGTGATATACCTATAATTAGGTAATCTGTTTTAAATATTTACAAAATTAAATATGGGTACAAAAAAGAGAAAGTACTTTCTTTCCATGAAAATTGAGATGAAAACATTTTTAAAACAAAGGCTAGTCGCCAGGAAAAATTGTTGTCCAAGGAAATATGGAAGAAAAAGTTATAAAGACAGGGAAAAAATTTTAAAAATCTAGATAATTTCTGCACTTACTTTGTTCCACTTCAAAGAAACATAAGCTGGAAATCACAAATGAAGCTTTAAGGGTGTGACTTATCCAAAGAGAGAGAGAGAGACAGAAGGAATTTCAATCATGTCCAACAAATAAATTAGCATTTCTATCTCAGCTGACTTGAACAAGTTCAGGTGGTGTATTAAACCTCTAGGAAAGAAAAGTATATGCTTGTGCGTGCAGTTCTGCAGTTGAATAAATAATCAGGAACACCGACAAAAATTCTTCTTCCTTCTCCTCCCCCTCCAGTTTTTTTTTTTTTTCCTGTGTCATAAATGATACAAAGAAGACGGAAAGAATTAAGGAATATGACACATGAATGCACCTCGAGGACCTGTCAGGTACAACTGCCGAAAGAGAGGCTTGAGAAACTCGCTGCTTTAGCCAACAACTTCTAAGCAGCTCTATGGATTCAATGGCTTGGGTGGTGACGAAAAAAATCAATGCAAAACTGCTGATTTTCTGAATGTTAATCAAATAATTGAGGAAATAAGTTTCCAGGGAAATTAATGGGGTGGGAGCACAGCAAGATGAAGAAAAACATTTACAGTAGCAGAAAAGTCTCTGTGTAAAGTGATTTCACCCTTTTGGGTTTTTTTCTTAAAGCAGTACCTGCTATAATTCTCCCAGCGCACAGGTCCTGTAATTCAGTAACTAAAAGGGCACTCTTGTGGGTGCACGTTAACTCCATAAACAAAAGCCCTTCACTTATCGCAGACAGAAGTTTGTGCACTGCACGGATTTGGTTCAGCAAATATTAAATAATAGCCCATTTGAAAAGAAAAAGACAGATATGGGGTGTGGGTGACAAAGGTTCCATTCTGTGTTAATTTTAGTAGTTGAAGGCATGTGGCCTTCCCAGTGTTTTCTTTGAGTCAGATTTTAATGCAAAGCCGGATATTTTTTTGACAGAGGAAAATCCTTAAAAAGCCCTCATTTGAAGCTTAGGATTGATTTGTCATTATATTCGAGGCCATTGCCTTTGTATTAGACTTAACAACATGTTAACATTGTATGGCAAGAAGACCTGTTTCTACAAGTCAATTCTTCATGGAGCTCAGAGGAGCGGGCAGAAATATCTTACCCACAGTCAACCACTCGTGCACACACATATGCACACTCAACCACACACACATACACACACGCATCCTCTTGAGAAAATTTTACATCCTTACAACTTTTTGAGGCTTTATAGTATAATTGCTGCTACTGCTGCTAAGTCGCTTCAGTTGTGTCCGACTCTGTGCAACCCCATGACGGCAGCCCAGCAGGCTCCACCGTCCCTGGGATTTTCCAGGCAAGAACACTGGAGTGGGTTGCCATTTCCTTCTCCAATGCATGAAAGTGAAAAGTGAAAGTGAAGTCGCTCAGTCATGTCCGACTCTTAGTGACCCCATGGACTGCAGCCTACCAGGCTCCTCTGTCCATGGGATTTTCCAGGCAAGAGTACTGGAGTGGGGTGCCATTGCCTTCTCCGATAGTATAATTCAATAGGGATAATTCTTTGGACATGTTTCCCCTCTGTCTGGAATTTCATCATGGGTTCTGAAAAATCTTAGTAACTGTAATATATGTATGTGTGTGCTCAGTTGCTTAGTCAAGTTTGACTCTTTGCAATGCCATGGACTATAGGCCACCAGGCTCCTCTGTCCATGGAATTTCCCAGGCAAGAATACTGGAGTTGCCATCACCTCCTCCAGGTGATCTTTCGAACCCAGGGATCGAATCCATGTCTTCTGCATCTCTGGCATTGGCAGATGGATTCTTTACCCCTGAGCCACCAGGGATGGATGTATACTTACATCCATACACATACATTCATTTGGGGAACAGAATTCAGCAAATTCAATATACTGTGCACTCTGAAAGCATAAAGTTTCTAGGAAATAAAAAAAAGTCAGCAGCATATATCCTGAGTGGTGTTTTTGACTTTCACTTTTATAGCAAAGGGTCTAAATAATAAGCATGATGAAATTTATTAGCATTTATTAAGAACCTGCCATTTCAGTAAAATATTAAAACAGGCTCATTGGCACATTAATAAAGGTGCCTTTGAACTCAGACTAGGTGAACGACCCCACGCCAGGTGAGGTGAAGCATATAGAGAACTGTCACGAGTGATAATTTCCGCATAGTGTACACTTGTTTAATTTCCCTCAGACCATGCCTACCCTGAGTTTCAAACCCTCATGAAGCCATCTTGCTACCAAAGGACTTTCTATGGTCCTATGTCAAAAAAGGGAACAGAGCGAGCAACGTGGGATCCTCAGCAATGCTGAATACCCACAGGAGGATAGCATCTTTTCAGCCTTGGTCCTCATACTTCCCAAGCCCTGCCTTCAAGGCAGCTGTCCCCAAGCTTCTTGGCACCAGGGACGAGCTTCATGGAAGACAATTTTCCCACGAACCAGGCTTGGGGGGATGGTTTGGGGATGATTCGAGCAAATTACACTGATTGTGCACTTTATTTCTATTATTACTACATCAGATCCACCTCTGAACATCAGGAATTAGATCCTAGAGGTTGGGGAGCCCTGCTTTCCCGGAATCAGTGAATTCATTAAGGGCACAGCTGACAAAAGAAATGCCTCGTGGTCATAGTATACGTTCTTTCTGCAATTCTCAGCAGACACGTGCCGGTATTAACTCTGAATATAAAGGCTACATTCCTTTGGTTTGTGGTGTTGGAGAAGACTCTTGAGAGTCCCTTGGACTTCAAGGAGATCAAACCAGTCAAATCCTAAAGGAAGTCAGTCCTGAATATTCACTGCAAGGACTGATGCTGAAACTGAAACTCCAATACTTTGGCTACCTGATGTGAAGAGCTGACTCATTGGAAAAGACCCTGATGCTGGGAAAGATTGAAGGCAGGAGGAGAAGGGGACGACAGAGGATGAGATGGCTGGATGGCATCACCGACTAGATGGGCATGAACTTGGGCAAACTCCAGGAGATGGTGATGGACAGAGAAGCCTGTCATGCTACAGTCCATGGGGTCACAAAGAGTCAGATAAAACTTGGTGACTGAACAACATGATAAAGATATTGACAGCATGTGATTTTATCTGAGAATGGCAAAATGTATGACATACACTGTCCAGCATTATCATTTGAAATATGAAGCAAACACCACCAGACATAGTTCCTTTTTTTTTAAGATTTTTTTATGTGGACCATTTGTAGTCCTTTCTGAGTTTTTAACAATATTGTTTATGTTTTATGTTTTGGTTTATTTTAGGCCATAAGGCATGTTGGATTTTAGCTCCCTGACCAGGGATCGAACCACACCCCCTGCACTGGAAGGCAAAGTCTTAACCACTGGACCACTAGGGAACTCCCAGCCATCACTTCTTGAAGAATAAACCAAGCTAAAGACTGTCAAAACAACTTGCTCAACATTCAGGCAAAGCAGGGGAAGCACTTGAAATAGGAGTCATAGCGCCCATCCTCAGCCATTCCACAAATTTATTTTTGCCATTTTTGAGATTATCCTTTACAAAGTTGCCTCAGGGAACACCTGTAGACAGTTAAAGTCATAACAAATAAAACACTCTTGAAACAACAGTAAGAACTCACACTAATTCATTCACCGAGTTAAACGCTCGGTGGTGGTTTGCTACCGAAGACAGCAGTCCTTTTGATGGTGCCCCAGGAGGTGTGCAGTGCACAGCCTGAGCTGCTGTATAAAGCAGACTTGGTGAAGTTCGCTGTATTAACTGCCTGCCTGTGTGCTGGGTCACTCAGTTGTGTCTGACTCTTTGTGGCCCCATGACTGTAACCCACCAGGCTCTTCTGTCCACGGAATTTTCCACACAAGAATACTGGATCAGGTTGTCATTTTCTTCTCCAAAGGATCTTCCCACTAGGGTTCAAACCCACATCTCCTGTGTCTCCTGCATTGGCAGGCAGACTCTTTACCACCAGTGCTCCCTTGGAAGCCCTTGATATATTAGCTGAATTAATATAACTATAATTAGAGGATCTTATGTCAAAACCTGAACTGTCAAAAATGATAGTTATCTCTCATGCCTTTGAGTGGGTGGGGTGGGAGGCTTAGTCACTCAGTCGTGTCCAACTCTTTGTGACCCCATCGACTGTAGCCCACCAGGATCCTTTGTTCATGGGATTTCCCAGGCAAAAATACTGGAGTGGGTAGCCTACTTCTCCAGGGAAATCTTCCCAACCTAGGGATTACAGCAGGGTCTCCTGCATTGCAGGCAGATTCTTTACCATCTGAGCCACCAGGGAAGCCCAGTAATGCCTTCACTATGAACATATTTTTGAGATGTCTACCATTGCTTTCTGTTGGCTGAATATATCTTGCTTAAATTTCCAAGTTCTCTGAGAGAAAGCAGTCTGGGTGGCAGGTAACTGCCAGGATAGTGACCATACCAACTATTTTCTCATTTCTAAGCATGTTGAAATCTCTAGTTAACCAACTGGTCCATTAAAATGGATTTTAGTTCCTTACTGAGAGGTAAAAGAAATGTTTAGGATCAAGACTTGCCTCCTATAGAGAAAATGTAAACTCTATGGAAATAATTTATCTTATTTTGAGAAGTGGATTATTGGTTTAATAAATAGAAATAGCTCTATTTCAACTTCATTGCATGTCAAAAGCAAACAACCAAAAGGAAGGCTTTCCTAGCTGCTTCCAATTATAACAATAAAAGGACTGAGGTTTAGAGCAAATGTTTGTTTAGCTTATTATTATAAAGTAATTTCAACCTAAATATTTTGGTTTATGTCTTCTGTAGCCTCCAAGTGCTTGACACAGCATTTTACTATAATAACAACTTACAGAAAATTAGAGACTAAAATTAGACAGGAAGATTATACATTTTGGTAACAAATCAAGACCCAATAAAAATATCTGAAATCTCAAAGGCGTATTCACTTTTCCAATATATGGAGCGGAATGGCCAGCTTCAAAGATTTAAAGTTTTTTAAAAGCATTTGTTCAAAAATTCATACAGATATTTGAAAATAACATTTAGCTAAATTCTTTAAATAATACAGAACAAATAGACCTCTCCTTGAAAAAATGCAATTAACCAGCCTCTGAAACTAAGAGGGAACATTGTCAAAGATGGAAAAAGAAATTAGTCCTATCTTTATATTTACATCTGAGAGACAACTTGATTTTCTGTGTTAGCTAGACAGAATGAAGGTAAAAATTAAGCCCTATGAATAATGGAATAGGGAGCTATTGCCATTCTGTTAGTTATATTGGAGAACAAGGTCAGTGGAAAAAACAGCAAGCCAAATCTTGGTCCCACACCTGCTTCTGCCCATTCTTCCTTGTTAAACAGAAGGGTTTGCACTAATGTGTGGTCTCCCAACTTGTTATTGGAGGGTGGGAGCAAGGAGGGAAGACGGTGACTAGTTTGTTTTCAGAGGGAAAGCGGGATTATTTAAAAATCTAGCCTCCTGAGGTTCTTTTTCCTCTCCAGAGTGACATTCTCCACCCTTCTTGATTTAAGCATCATTTCACCTAAGGGGCTTCCCTGATGGCTCAGACGGTAAAGAATCTGCCTGCAAGGCAGGAGACACAGGTTCAAACCCTGAATCAGGAAGATCCCCTGGAAAAGGAAATGGCAACCCCCTCCAATATTCTTGCCTGGGAAATCTCAGGAACAGAGGAGCCTGGCGGGTGATGGTCCATGGGGTCGCAGAGTCAGACACGATAGAAGTGCCTGAGCACACACATCACCTGATTTCAATAATATCTCTTCATGTTTCTTTCAGCCTACATATGTTCTCAGTCACTTCAGTCATGTCCAACTCTGTGACCTCATGGAAGCAGCCCACCAGGCTCCTCTGTCCATGGGATCCTCCTGGCAAGAATACTGGAGTGGATTGCTGTTCCCTTTTCCAGGGCCATCTTCCTGCCCTAGGGATCGAACACATGTCTCCTGCATCTCCTACATTGTAGGTGAATTCCTTACTGCTGAGTTACCAGGGAAGCCCTTGTCTCAGCCTAGGAAACATTTTCTCCAATAGGTCTTTGCTGGCCACCAACCCCCTAAGAGAGATACGCTTACGTTTATCCCAATGTGGCCCTAGAGTGCCTGGAGCAAAGACAGTAGTCAGATGATGTTTGAGATTGACAACTGTTTCCCCGCCCCTGCCCCCACCAATGATGCAGTCTCAGATACTAAGGAACACTACAAGCCATCTGAGAATGAAGCAACTGATTTTCTATACTGGATGAGCTCATAATGAAACAGAAAATCAGGAATAAGTGACTGGAATAATTCCAAATATCCTTGATTCTGTTCAATCAGATTTTTATAATTTAAGCTATAATTTATAACATGTTTTTAAAGTAAATAAATCTTTAATTTTATGTTATAAAATCTAACTTCCATCCTTGGATGGAAAGAGAATCAAACTGGCAAATACTTCAAATACTTCTTGTGAATTAATTGAATTATTCCAAGCTTTGGAGTGTGCATATGTGTGCATGCAAGCCTCCGTACTGACATATGCATGACCTTTTTAGGTCTTTATTTTCTAGGTTCTTCTTTGAATGGATAGCATATTTCATTGACTGGCCCCCATATGAAATATTAAGTATTCCTAATTGTTTGGCATTGTAAGAATAGAATGAGCGAGTTTAAGTACAGGTTTCAAAAATAGGATGTATATATATGTACATTTGTTTTCTAAATATTATAATGCCCTAGATATGCTTTCTATTTATCTGGATAGCATTTCAAAAAGATGACTATTTCTTAAATATTGCCTGAGATGTTCCTTTGTATTCATATAATAGTTTAGGGACTCTGGTATTTCAGTTACCCTAATAGAAATGTGTTTCCTGTAATGTTCTTTCTAGTCCAAAAGACAACTGGTATACTTTCTGGAAAGAAAATTAAGCTGGTGCCTGTTGTGACTTTTGAAGCCAACTCTTAAGGCACCTGCAAGGCAGAAGAAAATCTTAAAGCTGGCCACAGGTGCAGAAATAACCATTTGTAGAATGTGGACCATGAGATCCCGAAGTGCAAAGCCACACATCCAGCCATCATTAGCTAAACAAGTCCAAATCTACAATAACAGTCACAAACATTTAACCAGAAACACAGCTGCTGCTAAGAATTGGACTCTGTACTTAGACACTTGTTTTAACTGTTTTTTCCGCCAAGAAAGAACTTGCAGTTGGGTGAGAACCCACTTATTTGGTATCAACCTTTTCAAGACACTCTGAACTTCAACTCCACATTTGATTCATGAAAGACACCTTTCTTTATCATTCAAAAAAGGTAATATAGGTCTCTTTTTTTACTCTAGAGCCACTGGATCATTAAATTTCAGGAAATACCTATGCATTGGGCTGGCCAAAAAGTTCATTCAGGTTTTACTGTAGCATGTTGTATGTGCTCGCTCAGTTGTGTCCAGCTCTTTGGGGCCCCACGGGCTGCAGCCTGCCAGACTCCTCTGTCCATGAGTTTTCCCAGGCACGGATACTGGAGTGGTAGTATCGCCCTTCTGCAGGGACTGAAGCCGGGGCTCCTGCGTCTCGTGCACTGGCAGGCAGATTCCTTACCACAGTGCCACCTAGGAAGCCCAAGACGTTATGGAAAAATTCAAACAAACTTTTTGGCCAACCTAGTAAATGATGATTTTCCCCAATATTACATGGAAATTTTCTGCACTTAGAAATCAGCTCTTCTCTTACACTCATTTAAAAGTAAAAGGAGGAGGGTTCTGGGAAGATGGCAGAGTCAGAAACACGAGGAATTCACCTCCTCAACTAGACAATTGTGCTGGCAGAATCTGTCTGATGTAACAGCCTTGAAACTCTGGAGTCTGTTTGAAGACATTGTAACTTCCAAGAGAAGCCTTCATTGGTAATTTGGCTTGATTTTAATCAGTTTTGGCTCTTAGTAGAGTAGCACCTACCCATCTCCCACCCTCCAGTCCAGAGGCAGGCAGATATACTTGTGTCTGTGACAGTTTGCATGCAGGGTGTACCAGAGGCCTGTGCTCTGATCAAATATTGCTGTGGATTTCATAGGCACAGCCACATGTTGCTGTGCAGCCATGGGCAGCCATGTTGCTGCAAATGGCATTATTTCATTCTTTTTTATGGCTGAGTAATATTCCATTATATTATCTATTCAACTATCGATGGACACAGGTTGCTTCCATGTCTTGGCTATTGTAAACAGTGCTGCAATGAGCATTGGGGTACATGTAACTTTTTAATTATCTTCTTCTCCAGATATATGCCCAGGAGTGGGATTGCAGGAGCATATGCTCAGTCATCTTGGACTCTTTGTGAGCCCCATAAACTGTAGCCCGCCAGGCGCCCCTGTCCATGGACTTTTTCAGGCAAGAATACTGGAGTGAGTTGCTGTTTCCTACTCCAAGGAATCTTCCGAACCCACAGATCTCCTACTTTGGCAGGTGGATTCTTTACCACAACAATACCTGGGAAGTAGGATCATGGGGTAGCTCTATTTTTAGCATTTTAGTGAACCTTCGTAATGTTCTCCATAGTAGCTGCACTAACTTATGGTCCCACCAAGAGTGTAGGAGGGCTCTTTTTTCAAAAATGAGTGACATTTTTAATATACTAACAATAAACCTCTGAAAGCAAAATTAAGGAAACAATTCCATTTACTGAAGTATCAAAAATAATAAAACACAGTTGATTCTTGAACACAGTTTTGAACTATGTGAGTCAACTTATAAGATAATTTTTATCAATAAATGCTGTGTTCCATCAGGTCACAATTGCCTGCCCCAAGGACGTTGTAAATTGGAGAGCACTCTCCAGATACAAATTTCTATTGGTGATGACAGCGATAACGGTAGTGGTGTTATTACTATCATTGTTGTTATTAACATTATTATCAGTTGAGGGTGGCATGAGCCTACAGTGTGGTGAAACAGAAAAGCCTAAGGAGCAAGACAGATCTGTTTATGAACCTTGGTTTGTGCACTTACAAAACATGCGACTAGAAAATTGTGCTGTTATTATTTGAGCTTCAACGTCTCCACATAAGAAACAGTAAACATAATGCTTGTCCTACAGAACTGCAGTAAGGATTAGGAATAATTTGGGTGAAGTACCTAGCACAGTGCCCAAACATTCACACAGAGTAGATATTCAATAAATTGTAACTATTATCTCATTAATAGTAGTATAGGTAAATAACAGTAGCAGTATAGGTAAAGAATAAGATAAACCATACTAACACATGGTATCCAGTAAGCACTCAATAAATCTCAGGTCATCTTTGTCATCATCACGACCATCACCACCCTAATCCTAGGATGCCTTTCTTTTTTCCTTTCTTTCTTTTCATACATTTTGTTTCCAATGTAGGTGCAGCTATAACCAGTGACTCCAGACAAGATGTTTTCAAGGCAAGCTTTTTATGGTATTTTCAGAGAAACTTACTTTCCATCATAGCAGAATGAATTTTGTCTAGAATAAATACACCAAAATATAAAGTAATGCATCAATGACTTCAAATAGTAATTTTCAATGCATTATGGCTTAATTCTCTTCTCTCCAAATATTTGGGAATCTATGAAAAAGAAAATTTAAATTCTCCAGCGTTTTTAAATCAGAAATTATGGGTTTTCTGTAGTTTGCCTTAAATAATCAATATTTGTCAACATGTCTGTTCTCTCCAGAGGGTAGTAATTAGAATTGAGTAGTAAATTATCATTAATGTACATAAATGTAAGTGTCATATGTATCTTGTAAAATAAACATCTGGTGAAATTCTTGAGTGAGTCTATACATTATAAAATGGAAAGCATTTTTCAATGCTTCCTAAAAGCCTAAATAACTTTTATTTCCTTCCTAAAATTGGAGACTTTCTAAATAACATTGTTCCGAGTTTATAATCTTCATATTTTTCCATGGCTCCACATTCTCCCATCTTTCCTTCCCTCCATATGTCTGAAACACAGTCATTTAAAACAGCAAGCTTTTGTTAATTACCAGAGACAAGTGTTAATGGATTTTAATTTTGCTTTATTAGAATTTATGCAAATTTCACTGTGTTGAGACTCCAAATAAAATCCTTATAGTCACTTTTTTTTTTTTTTTTTTGCTGTTGACTTTACTTTGTAGAAGAGGATGGAGAAAGTTTTAATTAGTATTTGGTAACTGTTGATGGCAACATTCTTATAATAAGAAATAGGTGTCATAAAATTATCTTTAAAACTGTATGAGTTTCATAATTTGTTAATTATCACTCATGTCTTTCCTCTGAAGATTCAAATATTCTGCCACACTGTCTGTAAGCTTGCTTATTTTTATTGTCTTAATGACTATCTGTTTATTTGTTTTTATCTTGATCACAATGTGTGCCTTGTTATACACTCAGTAGTATTTTTTTCCTTCTTTCCAGTGGGTTGCATGACAGAGGTTTATTAGAAAGTGGCTCTGGCAATTTAATAAATATCCTGCCAAATAAAGAATACTACGAGAATTGTAGATATAATCCTGGTTCTAAAAATATTATTTCCATATTATCCAGGAGATGAAAAAAAAATGTTGAGTCTTCTAATATTCAAAACTATTCAAAAATACTTTTGCACAGCTTTTTCCACAGCACTTTCACAGAAATTCTAAGTTACAAATGATCATAATGACATAAAAATGGGGTAAGGACTCTTATCTCCATTTTCACCTTAGGAAAGACCACTTGCCACAGCTTCCACAGCTAAGACCTGGTAAGGCCAGGATAGGAACACTCTGGCTTGACTATAAGTTCTTGATACCACAGGTGCCTTAATCAACGAAGTTCAGAACCGAGATAAGCAAGTTCTGGCATGAAGTGACTTCTCAAGTACCAGCAGGTGATGGTTTAAAACCTATTGTTGGTGTTGTTCAGTTGCTAAATCATGTCCAGCACTTTGGACCCCATGAATTGCAGCACACCAGACTTCCCTGCCCTTCATTGTCTCCCTGAGTTTGCTTAAACTCACGTCCATTGAGGCCGTGATGCCATCCAATCATCTCATTTTCTGTCACCCCCTTCTCATCTTGCCCTCAATCTTTCCCTATGTCCAATCATAAACCATCTGGTGTTCCTCCCGTCAAGAGGTGGAGTTTAATCCCCCCCTCTTGGAAAGTGGGCTGAATTTAGCACTTGTTTCTAAACCAGAGAATGCGGCAGAAATGAAAGAAGATAGCAGAAATTTCACTTCAGAGATTAAGGTTTAAAAAGACTGCAGTTTCTGTCCTGAGAGTTCTCCCTTTGATCTTTCACTCTGGGGGAAACCTACTGCCTTGTCCTAGGACACCCAGGTCTCCCCGTGAAGAGATATTTGTGGTGAGAACCTGAGAATGACCGCCAAGAGCCATGTATGGAAGTGAGACTTCTCAGAAGATCTAGTCCAAGTTTCAGCCGACGTAGCCTCCACTGGCTTCCTGCCTACAACCTCATGAGAAACCTGAGCCAGAAGCACCCAACTAAGCCACTCTCAAATTCCTGACCCTCTGAAACTGTGAGATAATGAATACTCATTGCTTGAAGCCACTATGTTCAGGGATAAGCTGTTGTGAAGCAATAAAGAACGAACACGAAGTGCTCGTCAGAGCCTTTGATTCTTAGAGACAGGGCAAATAAATTAAGAAGAGGCCTAGGATCCCATAACTGAAGCCTGGGATAATACCAACAGAAGCAGAATTTCTTTTTTTTAATTCAGAAGGCAAAACAACATCCAGGCATGGTTTCCTGGGGCTCCGCATGGCTGCTGGTGCTTTGGTTAAGAGCTAAACCTCGGAATCAGAACTTCCTGGGTTAAAGATCCAATGCTGATGCTTGCTATGTAACGGTAGAGAGGGGGCTTCCCACGTGGCACAGTGGTAAGGAATCCGCCTGCCAATGCAGGAGACGCAAGAGATGTGGGTTCAATCTCTGGGTCAGGAAGATCCCCTGGAGAAGAAAACGGCAACCCACTTCAGCATTCTTGCCTGGGAAATCCCATAAACAGAGGAACCTAGCCGGCTACAGCCCAAGGGGTCACAAAGAGTCCGACAAAAATGAGCACAGCAGCACGTGGGCAGAGTATGTTACAGCCCTACACGTCAGCTTCCTCATGTGAAAAACGCAAATATTAAAAAGAAAAAATCTGACCCTCTTGTGAGGATTAAAAGTGATTCTGTGTACAGAATCCTTAGTTCCTAATACATACTGAAGGCTCAATAAATGCTATTTATTACCACTGGCAGTAGTAGCGGTAGAAGAATTTAGGAGAGCAAAAAAGAATAGGCTTGGTGAGGGTAACACTTTGAGCGCTGTTGGGTCCTGGGACCGACCAGATGGTGAAATCATGGGAGAGACTTCCCTGACGGTCCAGTGGCTAAGACTCATTGCTCCCAATGCAGGGAGCGTAGAGTCAATCTCTGGTCAGGAACTAGATCCCACAGGCTAAGACCCAGCGCAGCTAAATAAATATAAAAATAAATTTAAAAAAATAAAGTCTCAAGACCCAGAGGAGCCTGCAGAGTCACATGGAGTCCAGAGGCCACAGGTCCAGGACATGTGGGACCTGGAGATTTCCTAATGCAGATAATCCAGTGGCCAGTTAGCATCTGGAGTTTCTCAGCCCTCAGAGCGGGAGTTGCCTAGTGATGTAAGTGATAGACTGAGAAGAATGGCAACTAGGAATGTGTGGAGTTTGGGTCTGGAGGAGCACGTGAGATCCGTAAGGTGGTAAGATACGGAGCATGTGTTGGGCCAGCGACGAAGTAGAAGAGGTGGCTGAAGCACAACGGTACTGTTACCACCACTTGGAATAGTGGTCTGTTTCTTAGGACAAAGAGGAAAAGTCCCTGTTACACAAAAGCAGAGAGCCTGTAATTTGACTTTCGGGAACGAGTTTTCTAAGAATGGGACTTGACATGCTATTTAATCTTGCCCATGCTCTGCATGTCCAACTTTTACCACTTACGCCCCCATTAAGTACTCTCTTCCTCCTAAGAGGAGATGCTAAGCCGTCTCTAAACTGACAGTCCCTGATCTTAAAAAGCAGGATTTGGAAATGGCAACAGTGACCACCATTATAATTAATGCCAGACATCTTCAAAGACCTTCTTTCACCTACAAATGAAACTAATTACTAGTCTTTTTCGCTGAGAGTCCCTCACTGAGCTCTGCAGCTGGGTCATCTCTTGCAGTTTATTCTCAAAGGCCTTTCGATAAATCTGTTTTGAATTCTGTGGCCACCCTTCCCCCACTACCTAAAAGGAATTTGCAGGAAATAGAACCTAGTAAAGTGATTTATAGCAGCCCGCAGTCTGGTGGGGAACCTGCCGGTGCCGAGGCAATGAATTCCAGTCCCCCACCCTTGGCCATGTCCAGGTGTAAACAAATAGAGTTAAAAGAAGCAGGTAGGCACCATGGCACTCCATCAAAACTCTTAAGGCAAAGGATTGGAAAGAGAATGAATATGCTAACCTTTAAAAAGTTTATTTATAGAACACCTAAGGAAATGAAAGGATTTTAAAGAATTTTAGGACTGGAACAGACCTTTGAGACCGTCTATGTTCCTCCAACATCATTTTCAATTCCCCTCCATGCCACCCACCACCCTTGATTCAAAACAGCAAAAACTGAGGCTCCAAGGGCTTAAGGGTTCTCTCTACACCAGAGACCAGAGGCCAATGATTTGACGGCTAATCTAATTCTCTTCTGACTACATTAAAGTTTACAGAATAAAGATGAATGAGCAGAGTAACATGAATCAGAACAGTTCTTTCTCAGTCATGGTATACAGTTCCTGCAACTTACCTGGCATTTTGATTCTGAGTTTCAAGATAAGGATGATCATCATGCATTCATGATGCCTGAGGGATTATTTTAATGTGAAAATGTATAAAGACAAAAAACTATGCATTGAGAAAAATGACATCCACATCTGGAAGGTATGCAGGTTACCAGAAACGCCGCTTCCCAGGTGGCGTTAGTGGTAAAGCGCCCACCTGCCAATGCAGGAGACCCAAAAGACGCAGGTTCGGTCTCTGATCGCCTCCCACATAGGTTGCCCTACGTGTCTCTTCATCTGGCTGTCTTCTGCATCCTCTACTATATCCTTTATGATAAGCCACTAAACACAAATGTTTCCTCAAATTCCGTGAACAGTTCTAGCAAATTCTCGTGTGGAACCCAAGAAGGGAGTCATGGGAACTGGTCCGTCAGAGGCGCAGATGATAACCTAGGACTTGCATTTGGCATCTGCAGTGGGAGCAGTCTGCGGTTGAACTTTTAACGTGTGGAATCTGATGCCAACCCCAGGTAGGACACCCAGCTGGCATCACAGACAATTACTCGATACATAGAAAGCCCAAATGTCTGTTGTCAGAAGTGTCGTAAGTGTCAGAGTGAAGAGAACACACAGGGGAAGGCTGTTCTTCCTAGACACAGAAAAAAAGATGAAAGAAAAATACTACTTGTTAAAAGATTTTTTTCTCTTTTTTCCCAAATCTGAAGTCCTTAATAATATATATACATATATGTATGTGTATATATATATATATATAAATATGGGCTTCCCTGGTGATTCAGCAGTAAAGAATCTGCTTGCAATGCGAGAGACCTGGGTTCGATCCCTGGGTAGGGAAGATCCCTGGAGAAGGGAATGGCTAATCACTCCAGTATTCTTGCCTGGGGAATTCCATTGACAGAGGAGCCTGGTGGGCTACAGTCTGTGGGGTCAAAAAGAGTTGGACACAGCTGAGCCGCTAACACACAACACACATATATATGAACAATAAGGACCCACTGTATAGCCTAGGAGCTACAGTCAATACCTTATAATAATCTATAGTGGAAAAGATTCTGAAAAATAATAAATACACATATTTATATATATGTACAACTGAATCATTTAACTGTATATCTGAAATACTATAAATCAACTATACTTCAATTTTTTTAATTTTATATATATGTATATGTTATATATATATATAAATATAAATACATATATATAAACTCAAAATGTAATTTTAAAAAACTCAGGTATATACACCCTGAACACTTGTATTAAAAATCTATTATAATAGAATCTACGTACATAGTTGAACTCACAAAGAAGAATAAAAAGACCAAGCAGCCATTTCCATGAAGTATTATTTTACTATGCAGCACACTTGCATTTTTAAGTGAGTAAATGCATTCTCCCTGAAAATAATTTTTAAAAAAGAAAAACTGCGCCATCAAATACTTTTTCACCCTTTTCTTGAAACAATTTACAGAGAAATACATTTAGCACATTGGGTCTTTGATCTTTAATTTCAACTAACCAGTAGGGCAATAGTTACAGTTAAGGTCATGTCGAGGTCTTGACTTCCCATATACCTTTTTTCTTCAAGGAAACTTCCATTCTCATCATCAACTTTCAAACAATGCACTAGTTGCCCAAGTTTTAATACTTACATCAAAGCAAATAAATGTGAGCTGAGAGAGAGCTGGCAGCATTCACTGAAACACTGTCTTCCTACTTGGTTTCTTGGTAGAGAGAGCGTGGATAAGGTACAGGTGGTTGAACTCTTGAGCAGAGAGGGTAACCCACACGTTCCCACAATATTTAAAGTGTTCTATGCGTATCTGGGGCTTCTCGGGTGGTGCTACTGGTAAACAGTTTGCCTGCCAGTGCAGGACACCTAAGACATGGGTTTGATCCCTGGGTGGGAAAGATCCCCTGGAAGAAGGCACGGCAACCCACTCCAGTATTTGTGCCTGGAGAACTCCGTGGGCAGAGGAGCCTGGCAGGCGACAGTCCACGGGGTCTCAAAGGGTCGGACAGGACTGAACCGACTAAGCACGTATGCACGCGTATCTTACACATGTACAGAAGTCAGTTATTTGACATTGCGTTGCAATGTCTTCATTTCTTAAAAAGTTGCCTTACTTCTCTTAGAAATAGCATGTCATCAATTTATTCCGAGGCAGAAACTAACTTGACAGTCACAGCCTACATTCATCTATATTGAAAGATGAAATTATAAACTGGAACATAGGGAGAAAATCACATTCAAAAATGCTTTATACACTCAAATGCATTTTTTTTTTAGAAAGCAAGGGTGGGAACTGGCTCATGCAAATGCCGCTGCCTGACTTCCCCATGACTGATTAGAGCTGGTGGAGAGTTCATAAAAGAGCAGAGCTAACTGTCAAAGCGCATTAGCAGCTGCAAAGGAGAAGACAAAAGAATAATGCCACCATTATTATTTATAGTTGTTCACTGGGGTGAGTTGAGTCCTACTTTTTCCTACCTGAGCAGTGGAGAATAGACAGTCTCTAAATACTGCATCCGTCTCCCAATACTCTTTTTGTTCATGTCAGCATTCTATATAGGTTTTCGTATATGTACACAGTATAGTTTTGATTTTTATTCATTTTTAAATTAATTTCTGTTGTAATATAGCTGCTTTCCGATGTTGGGTTAGTTTCTACAGTACAGCAAAGTGAATCAGCTGTATTTCCTCTTTTTTGGATTTCCTTCCCATTTAGGTTGCCACAGAACTCTATGAAGGTTCCTTGGGCTATACAGTAGGTTCTCATTAGTTATCTATTTTAGACATAATATCAGCAGTGTATACATATGTCAATTCCAATCTCCCAGTTCATCCCACCCCCTCCTCCCCATCTTGATGTCCATGTGTTTGTTCTCTACATCTGTGTCTCTATTTCTGTTTTTGCAAATAAGATCATCTACACCATTTTTCTAGATTCCACATATATGCATATATATGATATTTGTTTTTCTCCTTCTGTCTTCACTTTTTATGACAATCTCTAGATCCAACCACGTCTCTACAATTGACCCAATTTCATTCCTTTTTTTCAGTATAATTTTACAATGTTTGTCTCCAACAAAAGTGAGCAAACTAGATGTCAAATTCAAAATTCCTTGAGGCTGTTAAATTATCAACACTATTCTAAGAGTACATATATCTCAATCAAAACATAGAATGGAAAAAGTAGTTTTTGGAATCAGACCTGTGATTGGAGTACGGTTGGTGATATTGAACAGTGTGATGTTTTATATAGTCCTCACCTTCACAGAGCTTACAATTTAATGTTCAAAGCAGAAATTAACCAAAATATGTACCTATTAATTGTACAGGGTGAGCTAAGAGTAGTATATGAGAACACAGTACAGAGTAAACTAATCTAGAGAGTCAGGGAAGGCTTAGATAAGAAAATAGTATCTGAACTGGGCTCCGAAAGGTGAGTAGGAGTCAACCAGACAAAGGGTTAACCAAGTGAGAGGCTGGGAAGAGAAGCAATGGGAACACTATGATTGGAGGCAAAGTATCTGTGATGGCCAAGATCTACTGGAGTATAATGTGCCCAAGAGAATGTTCACGTGGTTGGAGTACACAACGCTGAGGGGAAATGACACAAAATTAGGTCAGGCAAGGTTGGCAGGACACACAGAGGCTCGCTTGTTGTGTTGGAAATTTAGGTCTTTATCAGAGAAGAATGTGGGAGCCCCTGGGAGGCTTTGTGCTCGTGTGTGTGCTGGAGAGAGTGTGTGTATGTGCACACCTGTGTTTGGTAGCTTTGGAGAAAATGTAGTACACAATCATACTTTAAGTACTTCAATTCAATCACTCTTGCTGGGAAACAGAGAAGAAATTAAAGTGGGCATCAGACTACATGTTGGGACTAGAATGGAAGAAAATACCTTGATTCAGGCAAAAGGTGTTGAAAAACTGGCTGGAGATAATCAGATATTTGGAATGAGACTCTGGCTAAGAACTGGATGGATGGCCTATGGAGACAGTGAACCAGATTTTGGAGGGAGAAGATAGGTTATGTCCTCGGTTTTCAACCTGCTGACTTTGTGCTGCCTCTGAGACAACCAAGTGGAGATGAGAGTAGATAACCTGGCTAATATCCATTGAAAGTAATGGATATTCACTTTCAATATCCATTAAGAGCTCTCAGCATTGACCAAGAGCAAAATCATTTGATCTGTGAGGTGAGTTCAAGGTTAAAGTTATTTGAGCTGTAAAGTGACTTCTAAAGAATGTATAGGATTTTAATATTTGAGGACTGAAGGACATTCCAGAAAGAAATTTGTAATCATACTAAAGCAGGAACATATTGGGTCTGCTCTTTCATTAGCCACTAATATAAAGTATTTTCTTTTATAACATAATTTAATCAAGACTTTAAAAAAATTAGGCTCTAAGGGGCATTAATCCATTATTCTCTTCCCTTAGTCCAATGGAATGTTAATTTTAGAGTAAGCTCACTTAACAGATGAAGTAACTGCCTTATAAAGGGTGAGTTCTTACATCCTATGAAATTTACAACCTTTTTCCTATAATCACAATTTATTCAAAAATTTCCAGAATTTCCGTCAGAATTATTGCTTTTATAAAGGCAAAAAACAAATACCTTTTAAACTTCTCAACTATTTCTGTAATTTGTTGTAACATTTGGTAAAACTTTTCCTTTGATCTTTTCTTTTTCACTCAGACCCAGTGTATAGACCACCAGTTTGGCCAGCTATAATCCACAATTAATTTTTTAAAAAATACACGAAATGTGCAAACTAGTTAATTCTTTATTAAATGGGTTTACATTCAAGGTTATCCTTTCAATTAAGCTCAGTCCCTGTAGTTATATATAAATATGCTTTCTTACTGTGGAGAGACAGTGAGCTTGCAGGGACTTGCAGGGGGAAGCAAAAAAAGCTTACCTACATCACAGACCACAGGTGTCAGATATGTGACTGTCACCTCTTATCTGTGCTGTGGTGGGAAACTTTGAGAATCACTCTAAACCCTGAAGTGTTGACCTCCCGCGTGGAGTGTATGAACAATAAAACACACATTTCTCCTTCTGTGCAGGTCAGAATGAAAATGTTGTAGTTCATCCGTCATTACCAATAGTAGACTGATTCATGATTTTTCAGATACCGAAGACGAGTAAACTTTGAAGGCAGCGTATACCAATTGCTTTTCAACTGAGGACGAACTAAAAAGCACCCGGAGATTTACCTTCTGCAAACTCCTTGCAAAACAATTCCAATATTTAATTTAATTGCTTAATTTGATGTGACATGAAAGAGAATGCCATCAACACAGATTCATGTAACTGAGCACATTGTGAAACTATACCCAAGAAACCAGTGACTGGCTTCAGGTTTTTATGTGGCACAACCTAGAGAACTGATTCTGTCCTTTAACACAGGGGTCCCCAGCCTCCCGGATCTAATGCCTGACGATCTGAGGTGGAGCTGATTATTCTGCACTAAAGTGTATAATACACGTAATGCATTGACTCGTCCCAAACACCCCCCTCCTCTGGTCCATGGAGAATCCTCTTCCGTGAAACTTGTTCCTGGTGCCAAACAGGTTGGGAAGCACTGTTTGAACACATTTATCACCACGAGATTATCAAAAACAATAAATGCTGCAATGGATTATGAGAAAGGTTTTGTTTTTCAACTTGTTCAAAAGGCTTCCTTAGCCTTTCCAGAGGGTTTCCTTGTTGACACAAAGTTTATGTCCCCAGCATAAAGTCTTGAGAGGATGGCATATATTTAATGCAAAGATATTAGACTATAACAGGATATTTCTTGATTTTAATGTGTTTGTTATTTTAAAGTGATTAGCATTAAGTAGCATTGCTACTTAATCCATTTTTTCAGGTTTAGAAGCATGAGAGTTTGCCAATCCTTTGGAACAGGTGCCATATCATCATCAAGTTAATCAATTTTTTTATTAAGTCAACCTGCCATGTTCAGGTTGTCCTTAGATTCAGGGGAACCAGAGATTTCAAAACATTTTGAAAATCTGCTATTAAGGAACAAAAATCTATTGGTAGAGAAAAAGACATACATAAAAGAATGCTTATGTTATAGAAGCAGAGGAGTAGGACTGGGAAAGTCATCAGAGGTGACTTTACAGTAATTTAGATTTCAAGTGTAAATTTGAAAAACCAAAAAGAATTTGGCAGATATACAATTTGAAGGAGGACATTATATCGAGAGGACAAATATGACCAAGAAGAGTGGACCTAAGATACCTTGATTGCTTATGGAGCCATAGGTAATTGTGGATGACTGAAATTCAGGAAGACCCTAAAGGGTATTGTGTCAGAAAAGTGAATTTACAAGTCAGTTGCAAGAACTTAAGTATCTACCGAGTAAAGGATAAAAAGTTATTACACAGTTTTCACAGGGAAGTGGCAAGATTTCATTTAGATTTTAGAAAGATGGATATTCAGGGTTGATTTCCTTTAGAAACGACTGGTTTGATCTCCTTGCTATCCAAGGGACTCTCAAGAGTCTTCTCCAGAACTACAGAGACATTGCTTTGCTGACAGAGGTCCATATAGGCAAAGCTGTAATTTTTCCAGTAGTCACGTATGGATGTGAGAGTTGGACCATCGTACCTGAGTAATAACCAAACCTGTATTTTCAGCATACTGTTTTGTCAATGCCTGTAGTCTTCCCAGTGTATCACATAGACCGCCACTATCATCATCATACGTAGACAAAGCTTTCTACAGCCAGGTAGGTAAGACCTTTTATATCTAACAAGGGCTTCTAAACATGTAAATAAAAATGCCATCAATGTCTTCAATAACCTTTCATTAGTTTAACTTGTCGATTTATTGCTCTACTAAAATGAAAGTAATTTAACAAGTTCTACAAAGAATTACCCTGGTTTCTATAGCCAGATCTGATTAATAAGTAAATTAATACTATGAATAAAAGAGGTTCATTGGTAAAACTGTTTACAAATAACGATGAGCTCTAAGGCCTAAGAAACTGCTTATCTTGCTAAATTGCAACATCAGTCTGTATCAGATGTTCGAAAAGTATACTTGAAAGGTACAATTTTGAGACTGACTTTTCTCATTAGACTTCCAGGAATGTAATTACCATCCATTTCAACATCTGGGCTTAACATGATAAAAACTCAACATTTTTGAAATTTCTGTGATTTTATTTATTTTTAAAAGCTAAATTGATTTCTTCTTTTCAAAAAAAAAAAAAAAAATGGTAGGGGGGGGAAATTCTCCCAGGCTAAGACCTGATGAGCTGAGTTTTAGCCTAGAGCAAATTTTTACAGCTCAGTTATAAACCCCTGAAATAGGAGTTCATAATGGAAACAGCTGCTCAACCTTAACTATTGCGGGTGCCACTATAATAAAAACGGCAGGAGTTCACATTAACATTGGCTTCCCCTTACACTCTTTCCTGTTACCCATCCATTAACCAAACTCCACTACCTAATGGAGGTAAAGGCTACAGCTTTACTCCCAACAAAAATAACAAGATAGGCAACTTACAGGTGGTAAATAACATATTCCCCCAAACATCAGAGTGTACAATAACCCCTGGAGGCTGCTCTCTAATCTAGAGAATAACATCCCAGTCCAGTGATTTCGAATTAGGAATAACATCCCAGCCCAGAAAACACTAAGCAATGACACCTATTTCCTGTTTATTTTTTGAAATGTATTATTCTTGCAATACTCATAGAATATATTTTTTAAATCTCTCCTTTATGATAGAGCTATCTTTGTAACACATTCCTAGAATACCAACAAGTAGATGATTTCCTAAAATTGGAAACAATATTGAAATTGAAGTAACTGAATATGTCACTCACCAATATCATCACAGTGAGACCTAGACTAAAATACAAAGGAGTTTCATTTGAGTGCTGTCTTTGAAATTCCTAAGAATAAGCAAAGGACAGATATTTTTGAGTGTTGATGATATACCAGATGCTTTGCATCTTTTATTCAATTCTTAAAATCCTATTATAATCCCTCCCACTTACCTATGAGAAAATTGAGGCTCAGATTGGGTAAATAGGGTTTTCTTTTCATAAGAAACTGCAACTTTTAAAAGTTGTATTTATGTATTTATTCGTTTGGCTGAGCACAGGCTTTCTCTAGCTGTGACAAGAGGGGGCTACTCTCTAGCTGCGGTGTGCTGGCTTCTGGCTGACGTGGCTTCTTTTGTTGTGGAGCACGGGCTGTAGGGTGCGTGGGCTTAGCAGTTGTGGTGCATGGGCTTGGTTGCCCCATGGCACGTGGGGTCTTCCCAGACCAGGGATTGAACCCAGGTCTCCTGCACTGGTACGTGGATTCTTAACCACTGGACCAGCAGGGAAGTCTGAGCTGCAACTTTTGTCTGATGGTAAAGTAACTGTGCCATTCATTGCTAAGACAAAAAGGAAAAAGAAGGCACTGTACTCATCAATTTTTTTAATGTGAGGATAATTGCCTTGGAGAGGTTTAACATTTGAAGATATTATTCTGAGAATCTGTACGGTGCTTTCTTTATGATGATTTTATTATGGTTGAACAGAATCTGTGGCCAAGCTTCTTGTGCTGACTGAAAGAACTGACCCTTCCAAGATTTCTCATGGCTTTTAAAAGCCTGGCAAACTCCCCATCCACTAAATGCTTGCCTCCCTAGGTAAATTAGATGTTGTGACTTGCCTTATGGGCATCCTCCTTACAATAATATCCGTTTTGAATCTTTGAGAGGATAAGCAACCTCTCTCACCACTTGGCTTTGAGTTCCGTTCTGTGGGTGACAATGTGACAGCAGCAAGGTTCAGGCACACAATTCCCGGTCTGTCCCTGCATGAAGGTGAGCGTTGTTCTGACATCACTTCAAACCTATTCCCAACCTGCTTTTCATTTGAAACCCTTTAAATCAAAGGTGTCACTGAGCAAAATGGAAACATTTAAACATCTGTTTTTCTAACGTCACCATCCTCTGAACCATTTTCAAAAATAAACTGAGAACTTAAAAGGTAGAAAAAATGAAGAGTAAAATCCCACAGTCCCGGTGAAGACATCTTGACAAACTGGAAGTAGGGTGTTGATTTTTACTCAACACAACTCTGTCTGAGTAACACGCCTGCCTCTTCAATCATTACAAAAAATGCAGCGGGGGCCATTGTATTTTTATCAATGTAAATCTCTTATGTAAATGTGCTAGATGTTGACAAGGTTTCTCAACTGAGCCATTGTTTATATTGTCATCTGTATATCCTAGGATTTTTTTTCAAATTGATTTTTATATTTTTTAATATTTATTTATCTGGCTGTGCCGGGTCTTAGTTGGGGCCTGGAAACTCTGAGTCATGGCACTGGGATCCACTTCCCTGACCAGGGATCGAAACCAGGCCCCTTGCGTCAGGAGCGTGGAGTCGGCCAGTGGACCACCAAGGAAGCCCCTCAAACTGATTTTTAAGAGCAGGATAGCAACTACCATATTTTGGTTTATTTTGAGGGCACTGCCCAGAATCATATCCAGGTGGATATTTTAAGTCAATAGTTTTAATACTGTGGTGATCTTAAAAACAGTTGGTATTAGCATATAAAGATTTCTCTATATTATAGGTATAATTTCTAAAACTAAAAAATATTTATTATATGGCTATATGTGAGAAGTTCTTAGAAGTAAAAGACTGGAAAATGCATAACTCACACACATGCATATATATATGTATACACACACACATATACACGCATGTATGTGTATATATATATACAGTATTTCATATGATTTCAGGGATGTTAAAAGATCTTGTTGTCTACCTTTGGGCCTCCTAGACATACAAAAACACCATATAAGACCCTTGACTTTAGGGACTAAAGTAAATAAAACTATTTTTAAAGATTTAGATTCTGTTCTCAAAGCTCTTACTGCATGACTTTAAAAATAATCTTTGTAGACTTCTTGACTGTTTTCCACCAAAAACCATGGACCTGGGGGTGTTGGGGGCTCATCTCAGCACAGTTCTTTTTTTCCTTGGGGTATAATTGCTTTTATATTGAGTGAAAAGTTGGCTTAAAACTCAACATTAAAAAAACTAAGATCACGGCATCCAGTCCCATCACTTTATGCAAATAGATGGGGAAACAATGGCAACAGTGACAGATTTACTTTCTTGGGCTCCAAAATCACTGCAGATGGTGACTGCAGCCATGAAATTAAAAGATGTTTGCTCCTTGGAAGAAAAGCTATGACCAACCTAGACAACATATTAAAAAGCAGATACATTATTTTGCCAACAAAGGCCCATCTAGTCAAAGCTATGGTTTTTCCAGTAGTCCTGTATGGATGTGAGAGTTGGAATATAAAGAAAGCTGAGCGCCAAAGAATTGATGCTTTTGAACTGCAGTATTGGAGAAGACTCTTGAGAGTCCCTTGAGCTGCAAGGAGATCCATCCTAGTTCATCTGCATGGATCTGCAAGTTCATCCATCCAAGTTCATCCTAAAGGAAATCAGTCCTGAATACTCACTGGAAGGACTGATGTAGAAGCTGAAACTCCAATACTCTGGCCACCTGATGTGAAAAACTGACTCATTGGAAAAGACTGTGATGCTGGGAAAGACTGAAGGCAGGAGAAGGGGATGACAGAGGATGAAATGGTTGGATGGTATCACTGACTCGATGGACATGAGTTTGAGCGAGCTCTTGGAGTTGGTCATAGACAGGGAAGCCTGCTGCGCTGCAGTCCTTGGGGTCACAAAGAGTCAGACATGACTGAGCGGCTAAGCTGAGCTAGTAATTGCTTTTCAACGTTGTGTTGGTTTCTGCTGCATAATAATGTGTATATATATATATATATCCCCTTCCTCTTGAGTCTCCCACCCTCCACACCTCACCCCCATCCCACTCCTCTAGGTCATCACAGAGCACCGAGCTCCCAATGTTATACAGCAGCTTCTTACTAGCTATCTATTTTACACATGGTAGCATGTATATATATCAATCCCAATCTCCCAATTTATCCCAACCCCCTTTCCTCTCCTTGTGTGCACAAGTCCATTCTCTACATCTGCGTCTCTATTCCTTCCCTACTCTACATATAAGTTAAATAAGCAGGGTGATGACAGCCTTGACGTACTCCTTTTCCTATATGGAACCAGTCTGTTGTTCCATGTCCAGTTCTAAGTGTTGCTTCCTGACCTGCATACAGGTTTCTCAAGAGGCAAGTCAGGTGGTCTGGTATTCTGAGCTCTTTCAGAATTTTCCACAGTTTATTGTGATCCACACAGTCAAAGGCTTTGGCATAGTCAATAAAGCAGAAATAGATGTTTTTCTGGAACTCTCTTGCTTTTTCGATGATCCAGCAGATGGCAATTTGATCAAGCTGGAATCAAGATTGCCAGGAGAAAAATCAATAACCTCAGATATGCAGATGACACCACCCTTATGGCAGAAAGTGAAGAAGAACTAAAAAGCCTCTTGATGAAAGTGGAGAGTGAAAAAGTTGCCTTAAAGCTCAACATTCAGAAGACAAAGATCATGGCATCTGGTCCCATCACTTCATGGCAAAGAGATGGGGAAACAGTGGAAACAGTGTCAGACTTTATTTTTTGGGGCTCCAAAATCACTGCAGATGGTGATTGTAGCCATGAAATTAAAAGACACTTACTCCTTGGAAGGAAAGTTATGACCAACCTAGATAGCATATTCAAAAGCAGAGACATGACTTTGCCTACAAAGGTCCGTCTAGTCAAGGCTATGGTTTTTCCAGTGGTCATGTATGGATGTGAGAGTTTGACTGTGAAGAAAGCTGAGTGCAGAAGAATTGATGCTTTTGAACTGTGGTGTTGGAGAAGACTGTTGAGAGTCCCTTGGACTGCAAGGAGATCCAACCAGTCCATTCTGAAGGAGATCAGCCCTGGGATTTCTTTGGAAGGAATGATGCTAAAGCTGAAACTCCAGTACTTTGGCCACCTGATGCGAAGAGTTGACTCATTGGAAAAGACTCTGATGCTGGGAGGGATTAAGGGCAGGAGCAGGAGGGGACGACAGAGGATGAAATGGCTGGATGGCATCACTGACTCGATGGACGTGAGTCTGGGTGAACTCCGGGAGTTGGTGATGGACAGGGAGGCCTGGCGTGCTGCGATTCATGAGGTCACAAAGAGTCGGACACGACTGAGGGACTGAACTGAACTGAACTGAAAATAGATTCATCTGTGCCATTTTTCTAGATTCTACATATATGCATTAATACGCGATATTTGTTTACATCAGATCATTTATAGGAGGAGAAAATGATGAAAAGGCAACTGATTTACTAAATGCTCACACAGACACATATACACGCATATATATGCACACATACACATATACTGTATATATAGCTTTTTAAGGCAAATAGCTTTAAAATTTAAAGGTCTTATTCTAAGACCATATGAGCTGTATTTACATAGATTTCATATGATCTCTTTGAAGCTATTTTGGCAAGCAAGGCTCTTGAACTTAACAAAAGAACTGACTATATGGACGTTTTACTTGACCTCAGCAAATCCAGGGGACCCAGCACCACAGCTCATCAAAGCACATTGCGCAGCGCTGGAGTAGTGGTTCTCAAAGTTCAGCCACAGGCCAGCAGCCAGCAGCAGTGTGCAGGCACTTGTGAACCATGCCCACTCCGAGCCCAACCCAAGACCTGCAGAAACAACAGGGATGGGGCCCAGGAAGTGCCCCAGGGCATTCTGATTGAGAATTTTCTCACACTACAGCCATTTCCCTTCCACAGGAAACTGTATTCTAACAGTAACCTGAGTCCCCAGGCACACTTGAGCAACCCATCTCGTCTTCTCAACTCCCCAAGGCTGACAAACTTTTTCTTTTAACTAAACAACTCCCAGCCCCACAACCTTCTGCATTACAATATGCTCAGAACTCTCTGTTCACATCAAGGTACAAAAGACTACGTTTAAAGGCTCAAACAGACTAATATTGGGCATTAGAAGGAGATGTAGATTCACTGCAGGTCAAAACTCTTCTGCAACAGCATCTTTCTACTGCTTAGATGAGTAAAGACCATCCAGGTTAACTGAATAAGCAAATGTGCACATTGCTCTTTTAAAAAATAAACACATATTTGTTTGTTTAATTTTGGGTTTAGAAGCTTCAGTTTATAAAAGTCCAAATGAATTTTACTAGCAATTTCCCCTAGAGAATCACTGATGATAATTATCATTGAAGAAAAATCCCAACATTTTAAATTACAGTTACAAATCATATACATATACATATATATATATTTACTTTTAATTTTCACCATATTGTACAAATACATCTAATTATTCTCCATCTACATAGTATGCCATGAAGTGCCTTAGGGGACTGATTGGTTTATCAATTCAATTAGAAAGTTGGTTGTTTTGATTAACGTCAACTATTATCTATTATCATAATGAGTTTCATAATGCCATCTAATTAAGACAAAGAAAGTGCTTTAAAATTTCCAAACCTATTGCCGGTACGGGTAAAAATAAAAACAACAGCAAAAAACTGTCTGGTTCCATTCAGTATAGAAACGATCCCTCACACCTCTTTCTCTAGAATCACTGAATTCTGTAAAAACTGAATGCTACTTACTATGTAGTAAATAGATAACACTACTGTATTAAAATCCCTGGTATTGCACAGGGATCTCTACTCAACATTCTATAATAACCTACATGAGTAAAGAATGTGGAAAAAAAAAGTTATATATATAGATGCATATATATGCATATGTATGACTGAATAACTTGGCCGTATACCTGAAACTAACACAACATTGTAAATAACTATACGCCAATAAATGTGTTTAAAAAAAATTGATGTACATGATGACAACCCTGAGGCATCAAGAAAGAAGATGGAGAAACGGAGTTGGTGAGAGAACATGACGACACTGAGTATATATTATTGAATTCAAGCTGTAAGAAAACGAGACGCACCCTTCCTTTTCCAAGACACCTGCCCTAGTGCTAACACTTCCAAGGATACCTCAGCACTTCTTACAGATCTTTCCAGCCCTAGAGTCCCAGGAGATCTGGGAGGCACCTCCTAGCAGGCGCGAGTGACTCGACAGTAAAGCTGTAGGACGGGGCAGAAAGGCCACACTATCTGCTCGGTGAGTGAGTGATGGAGCGAAAGTGTCAGTCGCTCAGTGGTCTGACTCTTTGCATGGACTGTAGCCCGCCAGGCTCCTCTGTCCGTGGGATTTCCCAGGTAAGGATACCACCCAGCACCAGGCTCTTCCACCAGAATCTCAGAATCCTGGGTACTTGAAAGGAGAGCTTCAGACGCCTGGGCTGTACCCCCTGGGCAATCACTTAATAGTTAAATGGCCTCCATTGTCCTTTCACTCCGCAATTGTCTCAGCTTTCTCCTAAGAGGAAATCGATCAATTCGGAGGCCTCGTTGAAGAGTCAAGAGAACCTTCCTAGCCTACTCGGGTTGTCATAACAAAATACTACAGATGTGGCAGCTTAAACAATAGAAATGTATTTCTCACAGATTACACTCGTGGCTGATTCAGTTCCTGGTAAGGGTTCTTTCTTCCTGGTGGCTCAGTCAGTAAAGAATCCACCTGCAATGCAGGAGACCACTTGCAAGAAGGAAATGGCAACCCCATTCCAGTATTTTTGCCTGGGAAATCCCAGGGACAGAGGAGCCTGGCAGGCTAAGTGCATGGGATCACAAAGAGTTAGACAGGCCTTGGCGATTAAACCACCACCACCAAGAATTCTCTGCCTGGCTTGCAGTCAGCAGCCTTCTCTTTGTGCCTTCCATGGCAGAGGAGAAGTCTTATGTGTCTTCCTTTTCTTAAAAGGACAACATGGGCTTCCTAGGTAGTGCTAGGGATAAGGAACCCACCTACCAATGCAGGACACGCAAGAGATGTAGATTTGATCCCTGGGTCGGGAAGATCCCCTAGAGAAGGGAATGGCACCTCACTCCAGTATTCTTACCTGGAAAATCCCATGGGCAGAGGAGCCTGGACAGCTACAGTCCATGGGGCCTCAAAGACAACAGCTCTCTCTCTCTCGGATCAAGGCCCCATCCATACAACCTTGTTTAACCTTACTTATGGCCACCTCATGCAAAGAGTTGACTCATTGGAAAAGACTCTGATGCTGGGAGGGATTGAGGGCAGGAGGAGAAGGGGACGGCAGAGGATGAGATGGCTGGATGGCATCACTGACTCCATGGACGTGAGTCTAAGTGAACTCCAGGAGTTTGTGATGGACAGGGAGGCCTGGCGTGCTGCGATTCATGGGGTCGTGAGGACTCGGACACGACTGAGCGACTGATCTGATCTGATTCTAAATACAGTCAGATCAGAGGTTAGAGCTTCAACTTATGCATTTGGGAGAGACACAATTCAGTCCACAGCAAGAGCTATACAAATGTAGATTTTCTTTTAACCCCACAGGGCCAATTCAGAAATAGTACACAGTTCACACAGCATTCTAATTGTTGGCTATGGCAAAATCATATTCTTTCAAGTTTCCTACCTGAGGAAAAAGAAACTTAAAAATGGTTAGTTAAGGTTGATGAGAATCACGATTTATAGAGGGCAAACTGTTCTGAGTTTGGACAGACAGATTTAAATGGGGAATGTTACCAAACAGTTATATAACTGAGACATTTCTTTGGGTTGTGCCTGAATGTCCTGAATTGTCCCTGCAATTCTCAGTGTGTTTATGCTTCACTAACTTCCCTCTTTGCCTGTGGATGTTATCATTTTATGATGTGTCCAAGCAAAGGAAGATATTTGGGTCAACAATATTAGATTCTTCAGATTCTCTTAATCTATTTGCAAAGAAATTTTAATCTATGAACCGGGAGTCTTTGGAACCTTGGCTCCTGAGTCCGGCGGACCTTCTACGTTTTGATGAGTTTGTTTTTGTGGAGAATGCTGACTTCATACACAAACTCGCTTGCACCAAGGCCTGTGGCAATGGCACTGGATTTGAGCAGAAATGAGGTTTAAAATAAGCTTTTAAAGTTTGGGTGTTTTGAGAAAACAAATACCATATAACAATTCATATATATGGAATCTAGAAAAATGACGCTGATAAACCTATTTGCAGGGCAAGAATAGAGACACAGGCATAGACACAGCAGTCCACAGACGTGTGGACACAGCAGGGGCTAAGGGTGGGATGACCCGAAAGAGTAGCACTGAAGCATACACATTACCATATGTAAACTAGACAGCTAGTGGGAAATTGCCGTAAAACACAAGGAGCTCAATGCGGTACTCTGTGACAATCTAGATGGCAGAGAGAGGATGGGGGTGGGTGCGAGGGAGGTTCAAGAGGGAGGGGACCAATGTATACTTATGACTGATTGATGTTGCTATATAACGGAAACCGACACAGCATTGTAAACCAATTATCTTCCTATTAATTTTTTAAGTTTGGATATTACAAACTTAATACCTTAAAACCTCAATGGGAAGTGGTTTTGATGATAAAACTTATGTTGAATGAACAGGTCTTTCAGCCAAGTTCCTACAATGAAATCATATTTTTTGGTTTGTGGTCTAGATCAGTCCTGAAACCAGAGTCATCAGTATATAACAACTGCGTATGGATATGGATATGTGTGTGTGTATATATATATATATATATATACTGGTGTGTATGTGCTCTTTGCACATATTTGGATGCACATATATATATATATATATATATATATATATATATGCATGTATGGGGCTTCTCTGGTGGCTCATAGGGTAAAGAATCCGTCTGCCAATGCAGGAGATGTGGGTTCGATCCCTGGGTCAGGAAGATCCCCTGGAGAAGGAAATGACTACCCCCTCCACTATTCTTGCTTGGAAAATTCCATGGACAGAGGAGCCTGGCGGGCTACAGTCCATGGGGTCTCAAAGAATCAAACAGGACTGTACGACTGAGCACGCATGCAAGTATATATTTACACATACGCGTATGAGTGTTTATTTTTCCACTGGTAGTGTAATCTAATGTCTCCAATTCCCATGACCTATTGAAAATGACAGTTGGCTTTTGTCCCATGAAGGAACGAATTGGTTCCTCCAGGTGCAAACACCAGCTTCTTAATGTCAAACCCTGAGTGCTCCAGCAACCTGATTCAGCAAAATGAAGTCTCTGAATTGGTCTGTCACAGTGAGAGGAGGTTACAAACCAGAACAGCTTGCTGGCGTATAATAAAGATGGAAAGTGGCCTTTGAGAGCATGGCTCTTCATCCTCTTTGATCATATCTTCATCACCTTTGATCATATTTCCTCTTGTGACTGACAGGTGTCAGCTGTCAGGCAGCCAAATTTATCTGAAAAATGTGGCTGAGCGTTTTTTAGAAGAAGCGTTTTTAAGAAGCTGAATTCAAGTCTGTGGCTCAATATGTTTTAGACAGTTTTTTCTCTTGTTTTTGCTGCCCCCTTCTCACAAAGGTGCAAGGAAGGCTCCCAAACATTCCCCGCCCACATTCCTGCTACCTCCCAGGCAAAATAAATATTACACATCTTCTCATTTCATACTGGTGCATGTCCGTGAACTGCTTAACCAGAGCTTTGATTCCAGTCTACGCTTTTCTGTGTTCCTTCGAGTTGAATCATTCCTGGGTTAACAAACTGTAATGATTTAGAGACATTTAGAACAAGGACTTCATTTGCCTCATGTAAATACTTTGCTGTTTTTTGGCGCTAAATTGTGTCTGACTCTTTGCCACCCCATGGACTGCAGCATACCACGCTCCTCTGTCCTCCATTATCTCCCAGAGTTTGCTCAAATTCCATCCAGTCAGTGATGCTATCTAAACATCTTATCCTCTGCCACCCCCTTCTGCTTTTGCCTTCAATCTTTCCCAGCATCAGGGTCTTTTCCGAGGAGTCAGCTCTTCACATCAAGTGGCCAAAGTACTGCAGCTTCAACTTCAGCATCAGTTCTTCCAATGAATATTCAGGGTTGATTTCCTTTAGGGCTGACTGGTTTCATCTCCAAGTATCAATTCTTCGGTGTTCAGCCTTCTTTACAGTCCACAGCTATAACTCTCACAGCCAGATGTGACTACTGGAAAAAACATAGCTTTGACCATATAAATACTACATGATCAAAAAAAGTGTGTGCGTGTGTGTGTGTGTGTGTGTGTAAGATTATTAAGGAAATATGAGAAGTTTGATCTACATGAGCAAGGCAGCACTTTTTCATGATGCCTTGATGTTTTCTTCTTATTTTAAAATGTGCTGTATAAGGCAGAGAACTGTTTAAATTCATATTCCATGAAATCTGTGAGCTTAGCTACTGCTTCTTCTTTAATGTAATGTCTTTAGGACATGAACCCATTATGATAATGATCTGATTGGTAAAGAGAGTTCATTAGATAGCTTTCTCCAAAGACAGAGCTGCCAGAGAGGCATAGCGATTAGAGGTAGAAAGGCTTTTTTTAAGAAAAGCTTCCTGTTTTGCCATTTTATCCACAGTAAAAAAAATCTATTCTTCCATGCTCAATAAACTCCCAAGAGAGTTTTGAGTTCAGATAATAGATTTCTTTATATGCACAATATTTGCTGAAAACTTACCATGAACAGGTCTCCTAACTAAATTTTTGACGCATGCATATTGTTCCAATGAGTGACAATGTGCACGTACTCGGGGACAAAACACATCAGGTTTTTATTTTGGAAGGAAGCTCAGTGGTTCCTGCGTATTTACAAGAAAGTATATCTGATGTGTCTTTGGCTGGAATTCTTAGTAACATATTTAGGAAGCTAGAAGGTCTTTTTTTTTTTTCTATTCTGACACATGACTAATACTACGGTTGTGAAAATAAAGCATAATAACCACGTAGTTACAGAAACCAAAGCAAAGCAACCAAGAAAGCTACTGCTGCTTTGGGGGAATTATCCTACCAGAACTGACAGAGGATTGAGTCAGCTTGGAATCCAGCTAAATCCCCTTGGTAAGAGATTCACCAGTGGCAAAGAGGGAGCCGCTGCTGCGGATCCATGAGCCAGGCTATCAGGGCAGCCACTCAGAGGAGGGGCAGACAGAAGCTTTAGACATTTAGGGAGCAAACAGAAGTCATGTTGTCACATTAGCGTTTGTGCAGCGCTCTGTAATTTGTAGCAGCAGGAACATCTTCCAGTGGAAAGCATGATACTGAGTACTTTAAAATATCAAGCACAGAAAAAAAATCGAGAGAGCACAATCAAGCTACTTGAATCATCTATTCTTACACACACTATAAAACCCACCAAGTTCATTTAATTATTATTCACTGTGTATGTACTCCTTTTCAGATTTAGGGCATATCTCTGAATATTTCCAGCTCCTCTTTGACCTCCTAAAGTGGAAATGCTCACTAAAAGGTAACAATCCTTCAACCGAATGTGATCAGTGTCAATTATGGTTGCCACACGTGAAGGTATTCTCTGTGCTTTTAAATTACGGCAAAGGATGCTGAAGGGGTCTTTTGCAAAAGATGTTTGAATGTGTGACCTAGAAAGCTTATGAAAAGGAAGGGATTGGAGGAATGCTTCAAACAGAAATGGTTGCTGGTGGGCAGGTAAAGAGTTCAGACTTTGTAACTAGAATTTGTAACAATAAATCTTCAGCAAATGGTAACAGAGGGTTCAGGTATAGCAAAGGGTTTCTATGAATCATTTGGTTAAACAAATATTTATTTAGTACTAACTATGGGCCAGGCAAGAATCTTTGCCATCACGAGGACTACATCCTTGTGGGATTTACATTCTAGCAAAATTTCTATCCTAGCAAATTTTGCATCACTCTAAAAGGTATGGAAGAATTGATGCTTTTGAACTGTGGTACTGGAGAAGTCCCTTGGACAGCAAGGAAATTAAACCAGTCAACACTAAAGGAAATCAACCTGAATATTCATTGGAAGGACTGAAGCTGAAGCTGAAGCTCCAATAATTTGGCCACCTGATGCAAAGAGCTGACTCATTGGAAAAGACTCCTGATGCTGGGAAAGATTGAAGGTGGGAGGAGAAGGGGACGACAGAGGATGAGATGGTTGGATGGCATCACCGACTCAATGCACAAGAACCTGCGCAAACTCCGGGAGATAGTGGAGGACAGAGGAGCCTGGCGTGCTGTAGTCCATGGGGTGGCAAAGAGTCAGACACAACTTAGTAACAGAACAACAGCAACAAAAAGGCATGGAGCCACTGGAGAAACTCATTCCCAGTGCTAATTTTTAAAGAGTTAAACAAATTGGGACCAAGTTCACAATAAATGAACATGTCAAGTGATATCAAAGAATAAATCCCAAGTTGGTGAGCATATTTTAGGAGAAATAAATCACAGTGACTTAGAAAGAGAGAGACAGTGTGCATGCGTGCTAATGACTTTAGTCGTGTCTGACTCTGTGATCCCGTGGACTGTAGCCCTCCAAGCTCCTCTGTCCATGGAATTTTTAAGGCAAGAATACTGGAATGGGTTGCCATGACCTCCTCCAGGGGATCTTCCCTACCCAGGGATTGAACCTATGTCTCTTATGTCTCCTGCATTGGCAGGTGAGTTCTTTACCACTAAGACCACCTGGGAAGCCCCAAGAAATAGAGAGAGGGAGAGAGAAAATAGAGTTGGAATATATATGTTTAATCAGTTTTCTTGATTTTTGTTGTGATAACTTTTGATCTACATGCCATCTCAGGGTTTCTTGCCTGTTCTATTTTCTTCTGCTGTGTAACAAATTAATATCATCAAAACAAGAAATGTGGTTTCATCAGGTGAAAATCGAATTGTTCACAGGGGCTAGATCTCATCTGAATTTCTCTCTTCTGGCATCCTCTTCCAAGCTCACTGCTGGTGGGCAGAATTTATCACCTGGAGGGTACAGGACTGAGGTCTCCAGTTCCTAGCTGACTGTTGGTTATCGGTTGCCTTCAGCTCCTAGGTGTCTCCTGCTTCCAGGCCCTTTTGTATCATGGCTGTTGATATCAGATAGCCCCGTTCTTAAGGGCTCAGCTGATGGGGTGAGGCTGACCCAGATGATGAACTCAAAAAAACAGATTTATAAAATATCTTCACTTTTGGCATATCATCCAGATACTGTAACCTAATCACAAGAGTGACAGCTCATCCTATTCACGAGGTCTCTGCCCACTCAGGGGAGGGGATCACACAAGGTGTATCCAGGTGGTGGTTATGAGGGGGCTCTTTACAAGCCTGACTACCATATGATTAGTCCAACGCCTGCCCTTCTGTGGTTACCTCTGGGGCATCCCACCTCCTCCCACACACCCAGCGGCAAGAGCCTACCCTACCTAGAGGAGTTGAAAGTGGTACCACTTAGTGCTTAAAGTGAGTGACTTTGGCATCAGTCAGACTTCATTCAGCTTGACTCCTAACACTGCCTCTTGGCCTCAGTGTCCTCCCTTATTGAGTGGGCAGACTGTCGTTATGAGGTTAAAAGGAGGATATCCCCAAAGCACTTAGCGCAGGGCCTGACACGCGGCTTCACGTGGGGGATCCGTGTCTTTTCACCTTCTCCCTTCAGTGTTCAGTGTGTCTGGCACATAGGTGGTCTTCGATAAATATTTGGTAAAAGACTAGGTAATTAACTCAATAATTAACATGAGATAATACTTAGGTTCTTAAGATGCTTTATAAACACTGAAACAGGACATAAAGAGTTTCATGTGTGTGTGTGTGTGTGCTTAATCACTAAGTCATATCCAACTCTTTGTAACCCCATGAACTGTAGCCCGCCAGGATCCTCTGTCCATGGGACTTTCCCAAGCAAGAATGTCAGAGCAGGTTGCCATTTCCTTCTCCAGGGGATCGTCCCAACCCAGGGATAGAACCCACGTCTCTTGTGTCTCCTGCATTAGTGGGGGCATTCTTGACCACTGTGCTACCTGGGAAGCCCAGAGTTTCATATAACTTACTAAATATCAATCATTAATTAATGAAGATAGCAATCCTTCTATATAAAGTTATAGCAAAAAGAAAAAATTTTTGGACTTCTTTTTATCTTCTTGGTTTTAGTATATGAAGCTGTGAAGCAATCCTGTTAGACCTGATTACTGAGAAACTGCAGAAGTCACAACAGGAAAGAAATGAAGAGGGCAGAGCAGGAGTACTGGATTTTGTAATGAAGTCTTAGGGAAGATCAAGAAGACGATGGAAAGACGTTGGTTATGGGCATCTCTCCTTAACTTCAGGGAAAGACAGCTGAGAAGTGTGCAGAGGGGTAAATGGCTCAAGTTTTGGTGTGAGATCTCCCAAGTTGGATATCCCCAAGAATTCAGTAGGACCCTCGAAGAGGCTCCAAGGCAAGATATCTAAAATCAGGAAGATGTTGAGTGTGTGAATGGAGGACCAGACAAAAGTTGTCTGACTTAAACAACGCTAAATGATTTGCTAAGCTGCAATTCATTAAAAATTCAGTGAAGAGAGTTGCTGAGAAGTTTCTAGGCGAGCAAAGGATGACAAATGAAATGACAAGAACTATGCACCCTATTATAAAGTATCATTGCTTTGGGATTTTTTTGGTGTTACTCAAGTTCCGGTAACCTCTTACAGTGGGGGGTGGGGGGTGGGGGGGTGGGCCGGGGGCGAGGAGATCCACACACTAGCAGGTGATACTCCAGGGCCTACTGAGTGAGTGGCCTACAATTCAGCTCACTTCTGACGCTGTGTTCTCAGAGGTAGCGTCAGATTTCACGTAGTAAGGCCTCAGTCCCACAAGGCTTCCCCCACTTTAGATTCTGGTTACAAGTTCAGGTTATTACCTATGCTTCTGACCCACTGGCTGTAAGTCAGAGGTTATCAAAACTGCCTTCTGGGGTTCAATTAATTTGCTAATGTAGCTCACAGAACTCAGAGAAACATTTTATTCACTAGATTGCCTGTTTATTATAACAGGATATAACTCAGGAACAGCCTGATTGAAAACTTAAATAGGGCAAGATATGGGGCAAAGTCAGGGCTTCCCAGGAGGCACTAGTGGTAAAGAACGCGCCTGCCAACGCAGGAGACATAAGAGACGTGTTCAGTCCCTGGGTCGGGGAGATCCCCTGGAGGAGGGCATGGCAACCCACTCCAATATTCTTGCGGGGAGAGCCCCATGGACAGATGAGCCTGGCGGGCTACAGCCCATGGGGTCCCAAAGACTCACACATGACTGAAGCGACTTAGCATGCATGCATGGGGCAAAGGCACAGAATGTCCATGCCTTCTCCAAGCCCACCAGTCTCCCCAAAACTCCATGTGCTCACCAACCTGGATACTCTCTGAACTCTCCCCTTTGGAAAGGTTTTTATAAAGGCTTTATTAAATAGGCATGACTGATTAAGTCATTGACCACTGGCTCTCAGTTCAATCTCCAGCCCCTCTCCCCTCCCAGGAGGTTGGGGAAGGGACTGAAGGTTAGCTTCTAATCACCTGGTTGGCTCCCCAGGCAACCAGCCCCTCCAGAGACTACCCAGGTGCTCTCCCCAAACCCACCCCTTTTTATTAACATAAAAAAGACACCTTTATCCTACCTCTCTCAAGGTTGAGGAAATTCCAAAAGTTTTAGGAGCTCTGTGCCAAAAACTAGGGCTTCCCTAGTGGCTCAGCTGGTAAAGAATCCGCCTGCAATGCAGGAGACCTGGCTTTAATGCTGGATTGGGAGGATCCTCTGGAAAAGGGAAAGGCTACCCACTCCCATTCTGAATTAGAGAATTCCATGGACTGTATAGTCCATGGGGTCACAAAGAGTTGGACACGACTGAGCGACTTTCACTCACTTGTGCCAAAAACAGGGACAAAGATCAAATGTTTATTGCTTGTTATAAATCACAGGGTCACGGTTGGTATTGTATTTATTGTTCCTATTAATGAAATTCATAGCATTTTAAAAGTCACTTTTGACTTCAGCTCCTCAGCCATACATTTTTCTGATGGTCTTCAGGACGTCAGAATTTGGAAGGACAACTGTGGACGTGTTTTCTGTGTACGCACATGTGCAGTTGGTTTAGAGCATACAGGTGTGTGTGTGTGTGTGTGTGTATACATTCATACATACACAAAGTGAAAATGTTAGTAACTCAGTCGTGTCTGACTCTGTGTGACCCCATGGACTGTAGCCCACCAGGCTCCTCTGTCCCTGGGATTCTCCAGGCAAAAATACTGGAATGGGCTGCCATTTCCTTCTCCAGCGGATCTTCCCGACCCAGGGATCAAACCCACGCCTCCTGCATTGGCAGGCAGAATCTTTACCACTGAGTTACCAGGGAAGGCTATATGATAGTGTATATACATGTATGAAAGTGAAGTGGCTCAGTCGTGTCTGACTCTTTGCGACCCCATGGACCTACCAGGCTCCTCTGTCCATGGGATTTTCCAGGCAATAATACTGGAGTGGGTTGCCATTTCCTTCTACAGAGGATCTTCCCGACCCAGGGATCGAACCCACGCCTCCTGCATTGGCAGGCAGATTCTTTACCACTGAATTACCAGGGAAGGCTATATGATATGGTATATACATGAATATGTACGCACAAGCTGAGTCTCTTGCTGTCCTCTAGAATGCCGAAACCTTCGACAGAGCGTCTGTATCATCTGGTTCTCATATACTGCAACATTTATAGCACTGGCTAAGTGCTGAGCACAACGTGAACACTTAACAGATACTAAAAATGTTTTTAAACTTTAAGAGAGAAGAAGTTTAAAAATCCAGTCCATGTTAAAGGGTTTAAAGTAGCATAAAAATTCAAAGGCATAGAGGTACCATTTGGTTCATTAGAGCATCTTCTAGCTGATGTGGCTGACTGAGCTTTAAGTGGCGACATGGCAGCTTTCGCAGGATAACTTTGAGTGCAAAAATTCCTGAGACAGAGGAAAATTCTTGGAAATATTTCTAACTTAATTCACAATTTTACAGTGTCTTCTAATTCTTATTCTTCTTTCTGAAGAATAGAAGGTAAGAAGAGTCATCGCCAGAATTTATCTGAACAACTGAGAAAATATTTCCTTAAACCATTTATAAGTGGAAAGAGATGCTTGGTATTGGAAGCACAGGAAGGAAAGAGGGAAGGAAGGAAGGAAAGAAAGATGGAAAAACAAAGAAACAGAAAGGCCAGGAAAGAAGCACTGTCGAATTAACCACAGCCCAGAGTGCCTGCTTTCTTCATCTTAGGAAGCCTTAACGCATTCATGAAACCTCCAGAGATGTTTCCACAGTTCAATGGGCCACAGAGTCAAAGACACGTCCACAATACCCATGTCCAAAGGTCAAAATCTTTTGGTGGTGGTGGTGGTGGTTTAGGCTCTATGCCATGTCGACTCCTGTGACCCCATGGACTGTAGCCCACCAGGCTCCTCTGTCCACAGGATTTCCCAGGCAAGAATACTGGAGTGGGCTGCCACTTCCTTCTCCAGGGGGTCTTCCCAACCCAGGGATCAAACCTGAGTCTCCTGAATTGCAGGCAGATTCTTTACCAACTGACACACCAGGGAAACCCCAAACAAATCCTTTAAGGAGATTTAAAGATATACCTTTAGGGTGGAATTCAGGGAGAAGGAAAGAGAAAGTTAGCTTATTTATACCTGCATCCCTAAGACTGTAAAACTCCCCTTCTTAAGAATATAATCTTTCAAGATGCAGGATGAAGAGGAAATAGAAGAAAGAAAAAATATTAATGTCTCAGCAGCTTGATTGTGCATCTGAGAAAGATTTGACAGGAGACTCAGTGCACCATGTCAATCCATCTCATTCTAAATTCTGATGTTGTGTGGAGATGACACGCTGAGTCACTGGGCTGAAGTGATTTCTCATCATGCTCGTTTGAACACTCTCCCTTTTTAAAGTCTTGATCTGTCTCCTGTTTGCTGAACCCTCAACAAGGAGACTCTAAGAAGAGCATATCGCTTGCAGAATTTACATAAAATGCTACACAGGTACAGAAGGAGGCCTTGAGTCTTTCAGCAGCGTGAGCAAAAATTCTAAGCGGCTCTAGTGGTCCTGGGGTATTCCCTGGTGGCTTGGTGGTAAAGAACCTGCTTGCCAATGCAGGAGCTACGGGAAACGCGAGTTCAATCCCTGGGTCGGGAAGATCACCTGGAGGAAGAAATAACAACCCACCCCAGTATTCTTGCCTGGAAAAATCCCATGGACAGAGGAGCCTGGCAGGCTACAGTCCATGGGGTCGCAAAGAGTCGGACACAACTTAGCAACTGAGCATGCATGCACACTAGTGGGCTTGAGACCCTGCAGCAAGGACCTTGGGCCCAAAGCGACTCACAGGGAGAAGGTGTGAAGAGAAAGGAGTTGGTCTCAACCCTACCAGAAGGTGAGCCAGCCCAGAGGTGATGGAAGGAAAGAAAGGGGGCAGTATTTAACCACCTCGGTTCTAGAAAACTCGAGGCTTCTCTCCCCCACCGCACCACCATCACCACCTCTTGCTCAACATGGCATGTCAAAGGAGATAGGTAAAGGGCGGGTCGCAGGCGGTGGGGCTGAACACAAGCTGCCCTTCTCCAGGGCGCCCGGATTGCCAAAGAGCTGTCAACTCATCCACTCCGCCTTGAGGCTCCGAGTCGCCCAAAACAAAGTCAGCCGCGGATGAACCAGGGCCTTTGATCCACTATCAGCACCTTTGCCCACCACCCTCACCCCCTCCTTTTTCTGTCTTTCTCCAAACTTTGAAGATAATGAGTCTTAAATATTTGCAAGTAATTAGAAGGTGTGGCTGCCAAGGAAAAGTGAGTCGTTTTCTTTCAAATGGGAAGAGTGGGTGCTCGGCTCTTCGCACACATCTCTAATTATTTCTCCTGCATTTATTTGGTCCCTGATAAACTGATCTGGCCCGGGAAGGAAGACCACACCTAGGAACTAATGAGCCCCTCCTGCAACAATAATAACCATTATGAACCGAGAAGCCCAGTGTCATCATGAGTCAATTATTTATCATTTACTGACAACTTCATCCTTCAACTTGCTTTTCAGCTTTAATTCATTAGCAACGGAGGGGAGGTGACTGTGTGTATTCTCCCCTACAGGGTGGGGGGGTGGGGGGAAAGATGATTTAAGAAAATACTATCCATATATGCAGTTCCCTTCTGTTATTATACGTATAAACAACTCAGAAAGCATCATCTGTCTCGACATTCATTTTCACTACTTATAGTATATGTGCTTGTTGTATAATAAAAAGACACATGAGATTCGTGTGTCTCATGAGCGAGTCTTCATTCTCTGCTGCTAAGGGGAAAGGGATCAGAGAGGCTAAAAGAAGGAAATACACAAACAGTTCAGTTCAAATCAGTCGCTCAGTCGTGTATGACTCTTTGCAACCCCATGGGCTGCAGCACGCCAGGCCTCCCTGTCCATCACCAACTCCCAGAGCTTGCTCAAACTCATGTCCATCGGGCCAGTGATACCATCCAACCATCTCATCCTCTGTTGTCCCCTTCTCCTCCTGCCTTCAATCTTCCCCAGCTTCAGGTTCAGGGTCTTTTCCAAAGAGTCAGTTCTTCACATCAGGTGGCCAAAGTATTGGAGTTTCAGCTTCAGTATCAGTCTTACCAGTGAACACCCAGGACTGATCTCATTTAGGATTAACTGGTTTGATCTCCTTGCAGTCCAAGGGACCCTCAGGAGTGTTCTCCAATACCACAGTTCAAAAGCATCAATTCTTCAGCTCTCAGCTTTCTTTTTGGTCCAACTCTCACATCCATACATGACTACTGGGAAAATCATCACTCGGATAAACCCCCTCACACATAAGAGCTATCCAACAGCTACCCTCAAGGAAAAGTACACAAATGATGGCTTGGTTTATTCAATCATTCTCCCACTTGACTGATCCATCTCATAGGATAAGGAATAACATGATGAGATGATGATGAAAAACAAGCAAAAGAAAAAGTTGGGGCAGAGGCACAAAAGCATCTTACCCTGTGGGATTTGCCAAAGGTCTTTGAAGTAAACTCACCTCCCTTATTTCTGTCTCAGATGCAGAAGGACATTTAAGGTTGCTTAGCCCAATGTCTTCGTCTGTAAGGCACAGAGGGAGGTAGTTTGCATGGCCCCAGATCACACCATCAGCTGAGGACAGACTCAGTGTCTCTTCTGGCCCCATGTCATTGTCCCAAAGATAATGTTCTTTTCCTTCTACAGATGAAGCTCATGAAGTCCAGAGCTTTGGCAGGAAGGCCCAGCCTGCTGAGAGTGCTCAAAGAGCACGATCCAGGAAACTGGGTTGTTACATAAAGTTGCTTGGAGTCTTTCACAGTGATTCTCCTTCTGATTTTGTAAAAGAAAAGTATACATTTGGAGATAAATCATCCAGGTGTGTGCTAAGTCACTCAGTTGTGTCCGATTCTTTGTGACCCCATGGACTGTAGCCCACCAGGCTCCTCTGTCCATGGGATTCTCCAGGTAAGAATACTGGTGTGGGTTGCCATTTCCTCTTCCAGGGAATCTTCCCCACCCAAGAATCAAACCCATGTCTCTTGTGTCTCCTGCATCTCCTGCACTGATTGGGAGGCAGAGTCTTTACCACTGAGTCGCCTGGGAAACAATTCCTCCAAGTGGCTGAGTGGACTTCTTCCTTTCCAATGTGTGACCATCTGGTGACTCACTTATCCTTGGAAATTTTTTCTTCTGTCTTTTAAATGTCTCACTATTGTCTTTACCATTTCTAAGTGTGTGTGTGTGCACACCTACACAGGTATGTACATGCATAAATTTTTTTTTCCCTATTTAAACTCTCCAATTCAGGTGGACATGTGAAAAGACAAATAACACGTCTCAGTTGTTTGTTTTTTTTTTACATTATCCAGCTCTGTAAAAGGGGCTTTCCTTAATAAGCTGCTGCTATAACTTCTCAATTTTTCCCCTGAATGCAGTTTCCAAAGACACAATAAGGCCACATAATAATTTTGAGAAGAGAGTCCGTTTTAGCTTTTTTTTTAGAAATTCAAAGTAGACAGGGAAAGAACCAAGGTGTTCTTAGGTCATCAAAAACGGAGGCACCCACACACACTATTGTGAAGGGACTATATTGTTTGGTTTCTTCATTTCCACTCCGTGACTTGTTAGTATCTTTTTGCCTTAGAAACAAGGGAGCAAGAGGCATTTGAGCATTTGATCAACCTCTTAGAATTGAAGGAAAAGTCAAAAAAACTTTGAAAGCAAATAAGCCCTAGGAGTCATACACGCAATTAGATTAAAATCACATGCTTCTTTGATGTCAGTCACTGTTTTAAACTTTTGATGTGTATTAACTCATTTGATCCTCATGACAACCTTACCAGACGGACGCTCATGTTCAATTGCTCAGTCGTGTCAGACTCTTTGAGACCCCCATGGACTGTAGCCTGCCAGGCTCCTCTGTCCATGGAATTTTCCAGGCAAGAATACTGGAGCAGGTTGCCATTTCCTTCTCCAGGAGATCTTCCCAACCCGGGCATCAAACCTGAGACTCCTGCATTGGCAGGCAGGTTGTTTACCACTGTGCCACCTACGAAGCCCACACCAGACGCATACTATTATTATGTTCACATGTCAGATAAGGAAACTGAGGCACTGAGAAGTTAGACCACAAGGTTACACAACTGGTCGGCACGAGACCTGGCATTTGAGCCTGCCCCTCACCCCATTCTTCACTGGCTCCTTGTTCCAAGGCTGGCTTGGCTCAAGACTCCAGGAAACATCAAAGTTGACATCCTAAAAATAGAAAGTTTCCGAAAGCCTCAGGGGCCTCTTCTTTTGAACTCTCTTCCCTACTCACACCCTGATCTAAATTAGGTTTGAGAAATCCACGTAAGGTCAGGATGCCTACAGGGGTAGATTTCTTGCAGGAAGAAATCTAGGCGAAAAGGGCTATGGCTATGGCTGATCCTGAAACCAGCGTGTTCTGAACTAGAGCAGAAATTTTTCTTCCAGGGAGGTTGGTTCTCTCACTCTCGGCTCCCAAGCCCATTGGCCCAAGAATTCCCTCATCTGTTTTGAGGATGCGATGAGTTTTCATCAACTTTCAGGGAGTGACTCTGGACAAGGAAGGCCGTTGATCCAGAGACAGATCCAGCCAGGACTAATGACTTCAGTTCAACTCAACACAACCCTGCCAGGTGAAGGAATAGACGCATAAATAACTCAGAACGAGACAGGCCACAGTGAGAAATGTGGTAATCAAGCTGCAAGGTTGATTTCCTCACGAGGAAACCAGGGCCCCTCCTGCCGTCTCACCCACTCCACTCCTGGTTCCACAGAACGGAGGCGTTTCACTCGGGCACACAATGGAGTTAGGTAATGTCAGACAGGAAGAGAGGCTCCTAATAAGGAGAGGTCTGATGGAGTGAGCCAACAATGTACTTTCTTGGGTGGGGAGGAGATGAAACATGCAAGAGTGAAAATACTCAGTTCATCAGAAGGGAGTGTGTGTATTTCAAGCTCTTTCTGCTTCTAGGTAGTCTTAATTTAAAAATATGGGTTACACAACATGAGAAATTAACTATACTTCAATTTTTTTAATGCATAAAATTCTTTTTAAATAAATGAATTTTTTTAAAAAGAAAAAGCAAACTGAAAAATGGGTTAGAATGCCACATACACCTGTTTTGAAGCTTCCCAATTTATTTTTCAAAGTTTATCAAGTCCTATGCCAGTCTCTGTCTTTGTTAATTTAGGAAAGGAATATACTCACCAAACTAATAGGATGAAAATAAGAGAGAGAGAGCAAATGTCCTTTTTTTCAAATGTATCTTTTAAGGGATAGTTAGATTAGAAAGAATTTCCTTATTAACGTATTTGAAGCACTTTAATAAATACACTCATAAAAAACAGAGCTACTGCAAAATACAAATTAACCAGCATAATAATATACCTTTGTATCTCTTGAAGAATTGATGGATTTTTAAGATTTTCAAAAAGAAACCACAATTCAAACTTTAAAACTTGAAGAGCTTAAAGTCTCTCCTTATTTCCAGCCTCTAAACATGGAATTCATGGATTAGATGTCACATCTAGAGTTGAATGCAGATAAAAAACAGTAGGTTGAATTTGTACATACATATTTAAATATTTCATTTGATTTCATTTGATGAACTATTTTAGCTTTTATTCCATACCTGTGGATTCTGACGTTTTCTGTGATCTATATCTAAGAATGCAGTGGGTATGCTGCAGTAATTTTCAGAAGATTTTTTAGCCCTTATGTAACACTTGTTTCCATTTGATTCTGACAGCACCAGGAGGCATTTTCCAGCTTGACTCTGAGAGAGTTTGTTCAATCTGATAAGGAGGATCTTATCTTTTTTTCTGCCTTTTTCTCAACTAAAGATCTTTGGCCTACCAGAAAGAAACTGAATTGAAAAATGCAAATTTTTGCGCCCAGCTCAATGAAGCTGGGATGAATTGATATTCATATTTGGTTACAAGTGATGTATAATTTAGGCCATTAAGGCAATGAACACTTTATTGCATCAAAAAAAATGAATTAACCCTTAATAAAATTCTGCCTTAAATTAACATACATATATGTGTGTATATGTTGCATACATGTAAATATAAATCTGATACTGCTAAGTCACATCAGTCGTGTCTGACTCTGTGCGACCCCATAGACGGCAGCCCACCAGGCTCCCCTGTCCCTGGGATTCTCCAGGTAAGAACACTGGAGTGGGTTGCCATTTCCTTCTCCAATGCATGAAAGTGAAAAGTGAAAGTGAAGTCACTCAGTCATGTCCGACCCTTAGCGACCCCATGGACTGCAGCCTACCAGGCTCCTCTGTCCATGGGACTTTCCAGGCAAGAGTACTGGAGTGGGGTGCCATTGCCTTCTCTGATAAATCTGATAGACATAAGTAAAATATTCTGTTAACTTTGTTGTTGTTGTTGTTCGGTCACTTAGTCGTGTCTGGCTCTGCCACCCCAGGGACTGCAGCACGCCAGCCTTCCCTATCCTTCACTGTCTCCTGGAATATGTTCAAACTCACGTCCATTGAGTCAATGATGCTATCTAACCAGCTCATTCTCTGCCACCCCCTTCTCCTCTCGCCCTCAATCTTTCCCAGCATCAGGGTCTTTTCCAATGAGTCCACTCTTTGAGGTACACATAAATAATAGATATCCATTTTTCAAATAAATGTTTCTCTTTTCCACCACACCAACAGAGCGGTCCTGTATTTATCTATAGCAGCCCCATCCGAGAAGCAGTGTTAAAATGGAAGTCGGCAAGCAACCCCTGTGTCCAGTCTGGGCTCTCATCCCTAAGTCCTCCTGTTGGAGTTAAGATGTTCATGGGGACTTCACCCTCGGTCCAGTAGGGACTTTGCCTTCCAGTGCAGGGGGTGCGAGGTTCAATCCCTAGTTGGGGAGCTAACATTCCACAGGCTTCCAAATCGAAAAACCAGAACATAAACAGCAGAAGCAATATTGCAGCAAATTCAATAAAAACTTTAAAAATGGTCCACATCACACACACACACACACAATCTGAAAAAGAAAAAAAAGATGCTCACTGACTTGGAGACAAGAGAATAGAGACAGTTACTAAAAACTGGATCAACAATTCCTTCAGCATGGAAAAGTATAAGTTGACTTTGTGTCCGATCATATATGGATAGGAAGGTAGGAAGAGAAAGAGCTTTGCCAGTAGGAAATAGTATAAATAGTTCCCTGTATTCGGACTTTTTATCTGCTTGTTGTCACAGAAATAATAATTATTTACTGTGAGAGCTCTATTCCTATAAGATGAGTTAACGGTGATTAAACCCATTATCACCTACTTTCAGAAAGGTCAAAATAGAGAATAGCAACCTTTAAGGCTCCTTCCAGTTTTACCCCCTTAGTTACTGAGTTCATAAAGAGTAACCACTGCTCCACTGGTGAGCATTACAGCCCCCTCTATAAAAAAAGTTCTATGTTTCCCTTCAAATCAATACATACCTGAATAAGAGAAACTACTGCATTGCAAGAGGTGCTTCCCAGGTCGTGCAGTTGGTAACGAATCTACCTGTCAAAGCAGGAGACAGTAGAGAGGTTCGATCCCTGGGTCGGCAAGACCCCCTGGAGTAGGAAATAGCAACCCACTCCAGGATTCTTGCTTGGAAAATTTCACAGACCGAGGAGCCCGGCGGGCTCCAGTCCCTGGAGTCACAAAGAATCGGACACGGCTGAGCACGCACACACCGCATTGGAAGAGCTGCAAATGTTCAGTACTAACCAGAAGTGCCGTTGGACTGTGTCATGCCAAGGTGTTTGTCCTGAAGTCAGACACATGGGCACTTTCTGGTAACGGGTGTCCTCAGGCTAACTCCTGGAACCCCATATTTTCTACTTCTCAGCGTCACAGCATTTCTGTTTGAAGTTCATAAAACGGCCTTCAGGTTCTCAACAAAATCCCAAATTCCTTTTACTAGACTTTTCTACCCTTGAACACTGTATTTTATTGAAAAGAAGCCCAGGAAATGAATCTGTAACCCAGCTCCCTTGTACCAGTCAGAACTCATGTCGCTTCTACAGTCTTCCTGGCAGCATACGTCCTCTCTGTGTGCTTTACTCCCCTGGCAGAACTGTTAAGAGACTTGTTTGAAGGACAAAGTTCTGCCACTCACTCCATCTAATCCTGCCAGAGGGTGGGAAGAGAGCCTAGAATGTTGTGCATTATACAACACGGCTCAGACCACTTTCCATCAACACTTTGTATGTTCGTTCCTCTCGTCAAGGTCTAAAAGCAACTATTCTCCAAAATCAGTTTCAAAACCCTATAATTTTAAAAGTTGAAAGTTGCTGTTTCTAGCATGTTTTTATGTCTAGAGCATAAAACCTACCATTTAAAACTGAAGATACATACTCTCCTCATGAGTTATTTATCATTCTCAAAAGTTCTAGCTTGCTTACTATTCAGCCACAGTGTTGATATTCATAGGTAACAGAAAAAAGACTGCAAAAGAGAAGAAATTCTGGAAAATTGATAGGATGATTACATTACACATGAATAATAATTGTAGAATAGTGTGGTTTGTGCCAATAAAATGTATTATGCTTACTGAGGCTACAATTAGCACCAGTACTTTTAATACCAGTCAAATTAATTTTATTGCTGACATTTCAATCACATATTAGTAATTTGCAGTCTTTGGACCCTTGGTTTAGCCATAGAGTCGTGTTCGACTCTTTGTGACCCCATGGACTGTATAGCCCACCAGACTCCTCTGTCCATGGGATTCTGCAGGCAAGAATACTGGAGTTGAATAGCCATTTCCTTCTCCAGGGGACCTTCCCCGCCCAGGGATCAAACCTGGGTCTCCTGCATTGCAGGCGGTTTCTTTACCAACTGAGCCAACAGGGAAGCAAGAGCTTGTAATTCCAGCATTACATACTGATGTTGGAGAATGTGTAGAAGTATTGATACTAATAACATTGAACTAGAACTTCAAAATTCTATTTTTTTATAACATTACCCCATGGTTGCTTCTTTTGACATTCTTTTAGAGCTCTGACAATTGTTTGGTTTCTCGGAGTTCTCTGACGTGGCTCAGACGGTAAAGAATCAACCTGCAATGTGGGAGACCTGGGTACCATCCCTGGGTTGGAAAGATCCCCTAGAGGAGAGCATGGAAACCCACTCCAGTATTCTTGCCTGGAGAATCCCATGGACAGAGGAGCCTGGCGGGCTGCAGTCTATGGGGTCTCAAAGAGTCAGACATGACTGAGAGACTAAGCACGTAAGCACTGACGTGTAATAAGCAGATAGATGATTGGTCCATAAATTAAAAAAAAATTTAGACACTCTGAATAGAATTGGAAATTGCACAAAATGAACTATTGCTCAAGGTGCTGAAAGGAGAGACTCAGCATTTCCTCTTTTCCAAATCTTGATTTTCTTAAGGAGAATATTTTATGACAGGTCATTTTTAAGAAAATGCAGGGATTCCAGAGCATGACAGATGTCCCCTCAAGACTAGAATGAGGGGCCAAGCCTCCCAAGGACCTGGCTGGTGGATGACACAGGAAGCTTACTACACTGGTTGCCTCTTCAGAGCAGGAGGGAGTGAGCATTGTTATTATTTTAAAGAACAAGCACTAGATACGACAGGAAGGCCAGGGTATTTATTATGAATTTCCTAGAGGTGAGTAATGGTGATGGGTCTGGAGGGAGGAGAGGCTTCTTAGGAAAATTAGGAGAGGTTTTGCTGATATTAGGATGTGTTTCCTGCTTGATCAGAATAGTCAGAGAGACCGCAAGTACAGGTCAAAAGGCAGAGCAGGAATTTCCAAATGGGTCAGCATGAAGTCATTTGTTTGCTTTCCCGAAGTCACAGGCCACCTGGAAGAAGATGGGTGAGGGTGTAGCAGTGGAGCCGAGAGGTGGGAAGGAACAGCGCACCGTCTGCAAAATAGACTGGCGGAACCTGGAGGCCCGCTGGGAGAGTCTGCCCAGAGATGGATTATCGGGAGAGTACAGCGAGTGCTGACTTTTCCCCTAGTCATCCCTTCTCTCTCCCAATGCCAACATCATTGCATCAGGACCAGCAGGTGCAATGGAAAGAGCCCAGCCTCTGTAGGCTAAGATTCAACTCCAAGACTGGCCCTCACTAGCGGTTTGACTTTGAGAAATTGACATATTTTGTTTCGGTGTTCCCAATAATAACACTGGCTACAAACATGACTCACTTGATTACTCATTTCTTTCATCACTGTGGGTTCTACTCTCTTTTCACTTGGTTGAGAGAGAACGAACAGAGCTGCTCTGAAATCAGCTGGTATCTCAAATATGGGGGATATGTAAAATTACCTGTAAGGATGTAATTCCCTTTCAAAAATCATGATATTACAACCATTCCAGCTTATACGTTTAAGTCATTAAGATGCTTTTTAATAACATGGCCACACAAATGGAAACACTGAAATGAAATCTGATTAAAGATTTTCATACTAATGGTGGATTTTATTTGTCTGCATTTCAATCCGTGTACTTGTTTTCTGTTTATCTGAAACAAGGAAAACAATCATGTATTACTGACTGGAAAGATTTTGGTGTGACTTATAAAAATCAAAGCCTGATTTGGGGACATTCTTTTTTACGAAGTTTAAAGTTTTAAAAGTATTATACTCTGGCAAACATAGAACAATTAAATAAGATTTGGTGTGTTTCTGAAGCAAACAGCTGCAATACAAGGTACCCCATAGGACCAAAACCTAGGCATCTTTTTGCATAATGTGTGTGTGTGTGTGTATTATTAGGTTGCATTTTTTCAGAACCGCAAAGTTGTTTTAAAAATAGGAAACTATATTTTTTTCCTCTGCACCCAGGCGAATTAGGTAACGGTTGGGCTCTGCTTCACATTTTAAAGTGGAAAATGAAGCATAGGCAGAAACAAGGGCAGAAGTTAGGTCTCCTAAGTCCTACTCTTTGTGCTGATTTCTGGACTGTTCCTCTATTTTACTGTTGATCTCGGTGGTCTGTTGGTTGGATACAAATGACTTCTCTGTAGAAAGTGAAATAGGATCATAGATGCTTAAACTTGAGAGTCTTATTGCAGGAGAAGGCTGTTTACCTACAGAGGAAGATACAGAAGGCAAAGTAAATCAGTAAAAACTTCCTCCAGCCTTTATTTTAGAAACTTGTCCACCAGTTTGCCATTTTCTGGACTGGGAGAGTCAACGCCTTTCCCAAAGAATCTAACGTTCCCCCAGTAAGAATCCAGCCGGTAAAATAAAATTCCAAATTGGTTAATAGTGAAACTGACTCATAGGTGACTCATTAGGCTCCAATTGAACAATTGGTTATAACCAATTTCAGTTTCTACTGCATCTTATTTTCTGCATCTCAATTTTTCATTACAGCCTAGTAGTTTGTACTCCTGAATTTAAGTTTTTAGAGGTGCTTGTTTATCTCAACATATGACTTTGTAAGTCTTTTCTCCTGATTCTTTATGATAAGTGGTCAGTACTGAGCAGTAAAGCTTCAGTGAGAAAACTCAGCCATTCCCCTATATTCATCAGGGTAAGACATTGTAACATCTCTGTGCGTTTTACCCCACATTTTACGCCTGGTCATTTCTGTTCAATGGCTTGTGAAATGGAAAATTTGCATCCCATGCTAGCCAGGCGTTACTCTCCTTAACTTTTAATGAGTGTCAACAGTGCTCTGAGCTCCACACAAAAGAGAGAACGGGCACCTCTACTCAGTCTATCTAAATTATAAATTGAAGAGCAGGTTGCCTGTGTGAATATATTCTAATCAATATGCATTTACTGCTGCTATAAATGACACTAAAACACAGCTACTTCCCAGGTGTCATTCCACCCACAATTACCCAGTGGGCATTCTCCCACTTTATATTATTAAGTGCTCCTGAAAAGCTGCATTGAAATCAAATAATGTTAAACGCTACTGAGGAACTCATTATCCTGTGGAGAATTCTTCTATGACGTCATGGGTACCATATTACTAACATAGAAATTTCGTATAAAATTCTGGGGTTTTCTCCTGTAATCACCTATTTTGAAATCTGTGAAGCAATTTTTTTTTCATTAAACACTGTTAAACCCCCACTATATGCCACGCAATAGAGAACAGAGTACCTACTTCCAACATAGGAGAGAAAAGCTATGTCTATAACACAACGGGAAAAGGTTATATTCCAAACTCTATACAAGTCAAGTACTATAGGGATGTATTGCTGTTTAGCCTCTACATCATATCCGACTCTTTTGTGACCCCGTGAACTGTATCTCACCAGGCTCCTCTGTCCATGGGATTTCCCAGGCAAGAATATTGGAGGGGGTTGCCATTTCCTTCTCCAGGGGACCTTCCTGACCCAGGGATTGAACCCGCATCTCCTGCATTGGCAGGCGGGTTCTTTACCACTGAGCCACCAGGGAAGCCCAGCGTGGCAGCGGGAGGGACCTAAAAACAAACTAAATGAATTTAACTATAAAATGAATTTATAGAAATTCTAACATTTCCTATACAAAGATGGCTAAGAGAGAGGTTTATGTAAGCTTTTAGTTTTATTAACTCACTGATATATATGTCTGGATGTAATATTTAAAATCTCAAAATTAATGTAAATCATTAGAGAGAAAGGAACCCACTTATCCCTTCACCAGATATACAGTGTGACTAACTCCACCAGGATGTGGACCAAATATTTACACTCGCTGTTAATTTTTGTTTGTTTGTTTTATTTCTTGGCCACACTGCAGGATGTAGCATGTAGGATCTTAGTTCCTTGACCAGGGATCAAACGCACGCCCCTTGCATTGAAAGTTTGGCGTCTTAATGACTGGACCTCCAGTTAAGTCCCAAGTGTCTGCTAATTTCACATAACCTGTTTGTTAATTGCTTTCCACCAAAGCCATTTTGTTCCTGCACTTTGGACCCCAAAGGTAGTTTGGAATAAAAGCATCTCGGAATAAGAGGTAATTCCTGCCAGCAGGCATCTATGGAGCAGATTGGGCCTCCAACTAGAGGGTTCTCTGAGGACCTGATCCCACTGGTATGGTTAGATTTTTTTTCTTTCTTCCCTTTTCCTTCTGCTGTTTAGTTGCGGGCTACAACTGGAAACTTCTGCCAAAGCAGGCTCTCCCCCGGCCCTTGGGCACACCACGTTGATCAGTAGATAAGACCTTCCCAGCAGTCAGGGCTGCCCCTGCCATCCACAAAGCCGCAGTGCCGTGCAGACAGCTCTGCGGAGCTTACTAACTGCCACTCCACCTGCCTCACCTCCTCGGGTTCCCCAAGGTTTTCCTGGATACTGACAGTCATGGTGGCTGCTTGACCTTGGGCCTTGCAAGCTGGCTGGTTTCCAGAAAGTTCCTCCGATGACAAAGTGTGCTGAAAATTGTGTTCACGGCATTCAGGCACAGCGCAGGGGGCTGGGGAGCGAAGCCTGCTGCCCTTGCCCCCAGCCTCGACCCTGGCTACCCGCCTTGCAGGTAGACCAGATGTAGCTTTCCTCTCCCTCCACACCCTGCCAGTACCCTGGAGAGAGCACAAGACCAGACTGTGAGGAATGAAATGAAATAAAATAATGAAAACAAAAAATGAGAGAAAGAAAACAGTTGTAGTTGGCCAGTCTCTTGAAGCTTGTTTTGATGCACACACAAAAAAGCAGGGCTTCTCCAGGGACTCAGTGGAAAAGAATCCACAGTCAATGCAGGAGATGTGGGTTTGATCCCTAGGTGGGCAAGATCCCCTGGAGAAGGAATGACAATCCACTCCAATATGCTTGCCTGGGAAATCCGGTGCACAGAAGAGCCTGATGGGCTACTGTCCATGGGGGTCACAAAAAATTCGGACGTGACTGAGCAGCACGCTAAAAAGGAAAGGGGGGAAAAAGCTGACCTGCCAGGTATTTAAGCAAGACCGCAAGATTTTAAAGCATAGGCAACTCATACTGGCTTTTATCGGATTGATACTCCTCTACCTCTTTGAAGACCTCAGGCCATCGAGGAAGTTATGTTGATTTATAATTTTCCAGTGACTCTAAGTGTGTGTGTGTGTGTGTGTGTTCCCAAAGGAGGATCTGGCGTTAGGACAGTGGTTGCTGTAATAGTCCTTGGTACGGCTGACGGCAGAAATGGCCCTCGAAAGACTGAGCTGAGGTGGAACCTGCCAGACTAGTTTCCCCACAACATGAGCTACACCCTCTGTGAAAAGCTGCTTTTTCTTGGCAAACTCATTTTTGCTTTAATGGAACAGGGAAGCGTGTGTCATAATGGGACGGTTATGCCCAGTTTCACCACGGCTGGGAACTGGGAGAACTTCAGACAAAACTGAAAGAGCCTTTCCAGGGTTGACCCCAACATTCTGCCCAAGTTACAGAAGTCCGACAAAATAGCTGGAATGATACCTTTTATTTAAAGATTTCTCTCTCAAAGTACTCCTAATTCTAGCTAGTTTTCAGACCTTAAATACATAACATCTGGTTTTTTCATCTTAAAGAACTCAAAGCAATGGTAATATTGGCCTGTCCCTCCAATCACTGAGTCAAACAACAATTTGTATTGTTTCTTTAAAAAAAATAGGTTTTTCTTGAAGTGTCACAAGGTCAGTGGTTGACTGGAACTTCACCTGTGGTTTTGAACCAAGCAACGTTGAAATAAGCACATAGGTTTCAAAACCCTTTCCAACATATTTTTGGTACAGTTTCTAACAACAGCTCTAGAGACACTATCTGCTCTCTGCAGGTGTGTAATATGACACTGGGAATTTTTAAAAAACCAGTTACTGTTGGTGGCAATGGGCTTCAAACACAGCTCTTCAGAATCCAGAGAGAAATTTCATGTTTGCTTTGAAAATGTTCCATCTTTTTCTCGCTTCTTTGGCCTAGAGACAGTGCATGGTCAGACTAGCCCCCGCTCAGGACAGACTCCCCCACACACACACCTTTGGGACTGGGAATTGACCAAACTGGCCTAACAGCAGAGAGGGTGGTGTGCTTTCCACCCCCAGAATATCCACGCCCATGACAAAGTTTGGCTTTTTATCATACTCTTAATCCATCTTTGTCTCCTTTTTTTTTTAATCAGTATTTATCAGGATAAATAATAAACATCATTATTTATTTATGAGGCAAAGTGAAATGCCAGTTCCACTTTGTATGTTTCTATTATCTTTAATATGTTTTAATCATTACTGTCACTGAACAAGTCCACAAGCAACCTCTGTGTTAGGTTTCTTATGCATGTGATTAACCAAAGACGTACTAAGGGTTAAGTATGTTCAGAAGTATATAGGTCAGGGTTGCCTTTTTATTTTATGATGACTCATATCCCATAAGTAGCAACTGATTATCATCCTTCAAGTTAAAAGGAAAAAAAAAAACTGTCTGGAATATATTGCAAACTTGTCCCAACACCTGCTTGTATTTTTTTTTAAATTGAGGTTTTCCTTTTCAGAGTCACTCAAAGGAATCACATTAATTTTCACAGCTATGAAGTTAGCCGAAGCCCCTCTCCACATTGGATTCCTGGAAAGATTTTTTTTCTTTATTTTTTTAATATAAATTTATGTATTTTAATTGGAGGCTAATTACTTTACAATATTGTATTGGTTTTGCCATACATCAACATGAATGGGAAGATTTTTAAATGCATCTTCCTAAGTGAATACAGTTCACTCTCATTCCTTCCTTGCATGTTTCTCCCCCCTTTTTTTTAAAGGAAGAATTTTTTTTTAGGTTTTTTTTTTTTGGCTGTGCCAAGTCTTAGTCGCAGCGCTCGGGATCTTCACCTCGGCTCTCGAACCCTCTAGTGGTGGCGTGTGGACTCAGGAGTTGCACGTCAGAGCCTACTTGCTCTGCGGCATGTGGACCTTAGTTCCCTGACGAGGATCAAACCCGAGTCCCCTGAAGTACAAGGCGGATTCTTAACCACTGGACCACCAAGGAAGACCCTAAGATTTTTCCCTTTGGTGTGGACCATTTTTACAGTCGCCATTGAATTTGTTACAATAGTGTTTCTGCTTTATGTTTCGGATTTTTGGGCCACGAGGCACATGGAGTCTTAGCCCCCTGCCCTGGACGGCGAAGTCTTAACCTCTGGAGTCCCTCCAGAGGGAGTCCCTCTCTTCGTTTTTAAAGTCATTCCTTTCATTCCCGAAGCTTCTCTTCTGCCCTGTGTTCACTGTACCTTTCTCTTCTTCTCATTTTTAGAAGCCTTCCTAGAGCTCACTTCCTCTATGAGGCTGTCCATGACTAAGGCACGGAGGCCATCCCTGGAGACACACCCTTTTGCACAGTAACACATGTGCAATCTGGAATATGCAGCCCAGAAACTGTTTTCACCAGTCTACCCTGCTCTCCATCCTACATGAAGGTGTTAATCCCTCAGTCGCATCCAACTCTTTGCAACCTCATGGACTGTGGCCTACCAGGGAATTTTTGTCCACGGAATTCTCCAGGCAAGAATACTGGAATGGGTTGCCATTTCCTTCTGCAGTGGATCTTTCCAACCCAGGGATCAAACCTGGGTCTCCCGCATTGCAGGCAGATTCTTTACCATCTGAGCCACCAGGGAAGCCCTACACAGGGAGATAAAATTCTATGTGAAGGCTGGTGCTCAGAGACCAGTTCTGTGCTAAGGCTCCCTGGACTGTACGTGGCATCTCTCTTCCAAGTTGCCCAAAGTGCTCCTTAAGTATTCTTTTTCACAACTTTTTGACATAGCTTGTCAAAAAACCTCACTATTCACAGACAGGAGCTGAAGGCAACAGAACTTCAGAGAATCAGGCAGCTCCCAGGGTTAAAGAAGGACAGAGTTGCTGCATCAGACTGAATCAGAGCAAACCTCGCACATAGACTCCAGCGAAATACAATTAGCCCAGGGTCAACCAGTCAATCCTAAGATCAAATCATTTTTCCAGTCAAAACGGAAAAAATTCTAGATCAAACCAGTCAATCCTAAAGGGAATCAACCCTGAATATTCATTGGAAGGACTGATGATGAAGCTGAAGCTCCAATACTTTGGCCACTGATGTGAAGAGCTGACTCACTGGAAAAGACTCTGATGCTGAGAAAGACTGAGGGCAGGAGGGGAAGGGGACGACAGAGGATGAGATGGCTGAATGGCATCACCAACTCGATGGACATGAGTTTGAGCAAACTCTGGGAAATAGGGAAGGACAGGGGAGCCTGATGTGCTGCAGTCCAGGGGGTCGCAGAGTCAGACATGATTGACTGAACAACTATAATAACAGTTGTTCAGTCAACCCAAAATGGTTAAACAAACTGCTTTCTGTATCACTAACAATTTTTGTGAACAGCTCCTCCATAGCACCAAAATGGTGATTAATAAAATAAAATTGACACCAATGTAAGACACTCCTTGCTGGACAACCACCAGTGAGGCATCAAGAAAAGGACAGGGAGAAAAAAGACAAAGGCTTTCTTTCCCTGGGTCTCCCTCAGAAGGTGTCACTTGACTTACCTGAGGCCTCCGGATATGGGTCACTCTTCGTTTCTGCAGAGGACATCAACAAATCTTGGGTACATTTCAGAACAAGAGAGGGAGAATGTTTTCTTTACGCCCTGTCTTTATACAAGACATGACCAAAGGTCATGGCTACAAAGTAATCCTGAAGTGTGTTCACTTTTTCTTGTCTAAGAAAGATGGGATAGACTGGGATGCCTCTATTTCATATTTATTTTGTATTCATTTGGTCTATTGGGGGATTCCCTGGTGGCTCAGATGGTAAAAAATCTGCCTGCAATGCGGAAGCCCCGGGGTAAGGTTCCCCTGGAGAAGGGAATGTCTACCCACTCCGGTATTCTTGCCTGGGGAATTCCATGGACAGAGGAGCCTGGTGGGTTACAGGCCATGGGGTCGCAAAGAGTCGGACACAACTTTAATTTCACTTGGTCTACTTGAGGATCATATAAATAATAATACACCTTTTACAACAGAAACCACTCCAGTGCACCTGTTGATCACGACAGATGGTAAAATTTAAATGAAAGGCCTGCTTCCGTGTCCAGGGCGGGGCATCAGTGCCGCCTGTGTTAGGGAAGAGGTTGCCCCTTCTTCACAGGAAGGTGGTCAGCAAGGGTAGCTCTCACGGTGCTCAGCTGTCTCTGGAAGACTAATTTCCTCAGAATCCTGTGATGGGAGGTGATCTCATCTCAGGCTTTTTAAATATACCATTAGAAGGCATTTTCCCATAGCAATCTTTTCTTTACTTTCTATGCCTTTCTCTTAAAAAACAAATGCCCTTCTTTGTATTGACATCTTTGGGGGTAATGTATCTTAAGAAAGTTTATTCAAAACTCTGATTTCTGCAGCTTCCAAACAAAACAATGGAGGGAAAGCAACATGTTCCTTTCTGTTTAAGTGACTAAGACTCAAGAACTATTTTTCTCATTTCACTATTGCTGACATTTCTATTCTTTTTTCCATTTTAAGCTGGAAATTCAGGTTCACTTTATTTCTTGAGTAAATTTCACTTTTTATCCCATCATTCTTTCAGAAATTTAGAAAGGAGTTGAAATCAATATGTTTTGCATGAACTATAACTTCCTTGCCAAATATGCTACAGCAAGATTTTTTCATAAGTTTCACAAAGAATTTTTATATCACTGTTATTCTTTTGCTGAAATCTTTGGGAAGAAACTAAAACCTGTCTCCCTAGGCAAATATTTCTGTTTGATAAGGGAAGAAAAGACTTTCTCACCTTCTCTCCCTTTCAATTTCATTGTTACTTAAAAACATATAAATATATATATATATCTTTTTTTTTCTCTCCAGATGCTGTCTTAACATCTACTTCATGCTGTGTAGGCTTGACCTCCAAGCATATGGTGAGGGGGCTGAGAAAGGACTCTGCTTTGAGAAACAAGCAAAGCCCTTCGCAGGCATGGAGGACATCCCAAGTCACAAGCCCACAGGGAAGACCTCAAGAGCCTGCAGGGAAGGAAAGGACAAATTGACCTTTCATCCCTGCTCTCCGTCTCCCCACTTCAGCTTCTGATCAGCCCTGCAGGAACCTTCTCCATTCTCTCCTTCTCTCGCACCCAAATCCCCTTTGACTCCAGGGCTCTGTTGGCAGGGATGAGGAAGGAAAAGGAGAGACGGAAAAAAAAAAGTGCAAGAGATCACAGTGCTCGTTACCTCTAAGAGGGTTCAGCATCAGCTGCCAGGCAGCTTCCAAAGGGCTCGGAGGAGACTCCTCCTCCCCGAGGAGTAGGTCAACCTCGGCACCCTGGCTGACCTCACCTCCTGGCAGCCGCCAGTCTTCCCTGACTGCAGAAATGGTCTCCTCGCAAAGTGATGTGGGTTAAAACTCAACTCTAGCCAATGTCAAATTAATCTAACCTTACTCATGTACAAACACAATGTGAAAACCTAGGACATGATCTCATCATGGACAGGCCCAAGGTTATTTCAGTATTAATAATTAAGTCTCTATCTGTATTATCTGGGCTCTTGCCACTCTGCCCTTGCCCAGCCTAACCTTTCATCTATCTACCCACTGCTGGAGACAAAAGGTCTTTTATTTTCTATTACTTACACCCACAAACTTGGGCTCCTTCTTCTTTCTACCCCATTAACATAAATGACCTTCATGAGACCACAGACAAGGCTCCACAAGGATGGTTGAATGAGGAACTTTGGGGTTTTTATGTTTTTAATTTTTAAAAAAAACAAAATTCTATGGGTAAAGAAGATGTGGGATGTGCGTACAACGGACTACTACTTAGCCATTAAAAAGAACAAAATCTTGCCATCTGCACCAACATAGATGGAGCTGGAGGACACGATGCTAAGTGAGATACTGTGCGATATCACTTTATGTGGGACCTAAAATCTACAAAACCTAATGAATAAAACAAAAAAGGAGAAGACTCACAGATATAGAGAGCAAACTAATGGTTATCAACGGGGGAGATAGGGCAACACGGGGTAGGGGAACGAGAGGTACAAACTACTGGGTGTAAGACAGGCCAAAGGATGTATTGTACAACGTGGGGAAGAGAGCCAGTGTTTTGGAGTAACTGTAAAAAAAAGCAACCTTAAAGGTTGTATAAAAACTTTAATTTTTTAAATTAAATAAACATTTAAAAAATAAAATTCTAAGCTTAAAAAAAAAAAGCAGCAGTGGAAATTTTACTTCTCCAGAGCACCAGTACTAGCCACTGCTATAGGATAATGTCTGAGCCACCAGGAAAGCCAGCAAAGAAGTAATAGGTTACCCACCAGTATTCTTGGCCTTCCCTGGTGGCTCAGATGGTGAAGACTCTGCCTGTCATGTGGGAGACCTGGGTTTGGTTCCTGGGTTGGGAAGACCCCCTGGAGGAGGGCATGGCAACCCACTCCAGTGTTCTTGCCTGGAGAATCCCAGGGACAGGGGGAGCCTGGTAGACTGCGGTCCATGGGGTCTCGAAGAGTCAGACACGACTGAGTGACTTCACTTTCACTTTTCACTTTCATGCATTGGAGAAGGAAATGGCAACCCACTCCAGTGTTCTTGCCTGGAGAATCCCAGGGACGGGGGAGCCTGGTGGGCTGCTGTCTATGGGGTCGCCAGAGTCGGCCACGACTGAAGCGACTTAGCAGCAGAAGCAGCAGCAGTGTAGTATTGAGCCTCCTATGGAGCAAGAGTAGACCAGAAGATGGTAATACGGATTTCCTACTTGCAAACCCACATTGCTCATCGGTGAGACAGAAAATAAGCTTGGAGAAGCCTCTCTTCCCTAGGAGGGTAGCTAAACCTACTAAGAACAATGACTTTTCTAAAGCATCTTTTTCACAGAATGGAAACTTGATGTCTCAAGGAAAATGTTCGATCTTCACAAGACTCCACAAAAATTAATCAATACCTTACAAAATTCTTCATTTATATCTTAATGAAACAAATAATGTTAAGGTCTCTTAGCCATTGACTTTTCAAATTATCTGTTGTCGCAGATAATGAATGGGTAATAATATTTATTGGGAATCCCTGGTGGCTCAGCAGTAAAGAATCCACCTGCAATGCAGGAGATATGGGTTCAATCCCCGGGTCGGGAAGACTCCAGCCCCCACCCCTGGAGAAGGAAATGGCAACCCACTGCCGTATTCTTGCCTGGAAAATCCCATAAACAGAGGAGCCTGGTGGGCCATAGTCCCTGGGGTCACAAGAGTGGGACATGACAAAGCGACTAAACCACCACCACCAATAATATTTATTACTCAATAATGATAGCTATTATTTATCGAGCATTTTCTATGTGCTAGTCATGACTCTAACCCTTTATATGAGCAGAGCTCATACATGAGCCCTTTATATGAGCAGGTCATATAATAATCACACAATTCTATGAGGAAAGAACTATATTATCCCCATCTTACAGATGAGTCAATAGAGGCATTAAAAAGCTAAGCATTTTTATAAGATTTCACAGCTCTTAAGTAGCAGAAGAGGAGTTTGAATCCAGATAATCCAGCTTCAAAACCAGCTACTCTGAGAGAGAGGTCTGGAAAATGCAGAAACAGAATGCACTGATCTTTTCTTATGTAAAATTATAATTCTATTTCCTCTTTATAAAGACAGTAAAATGCAGTGGTTTAAAAAGCAAATTCTGTCAGCATATTGCTCATATTGCTCATAAATTCCCACTGCCACTCACCAGCTGCATGACCTGGCCATGATAAACTCTGTAACCTGAGTAAGGTACTTAACTGTTCTGTGCCTCAATTTCCTCATCTGTAAAATGGGAATAATGATAATGGCACCGCCCTCACAGAGTCAGTGTGAGGGTCAAATAAAATAACATATTAGCAGCACTTGCAACAACAAATGTTATATAAGCATAAACTATTAGCACTATTAGGAAGTATTCATCCAAAAAGTTTTGATGGACAATCACTGAATACATGGTAAGCATTCCTTTCAGTGTCATTTTCCAACATGTCCTAAAGTCACCACTCATCCAAATGCTGGTCCCCTCCTCTCTCCTTCCATGAAACCCACATTCATCCCATGGTGAGGGCAGGGATCATGGGCACTGCTGGTGAGGAGGGAAGACAGGGCACCTGCCCTTCCTGCTACAGACCCAGGAGAGCAAGAGGCTGACCAGCACCAAGGCCGAGATAGTGTCAGGAATTGATTTCAAATCAGGTTCTTAAGGATAATGTCGAGGATAATTACAATCATTATTGTGATTGGCGTTATACCTTGCAATTACCCTGGCTTAATTAATTCAAACTTGTGAAGTACTTTGAGATCCTCAGATGAAAGGTGCCAAGTTACTCTGAAGTGTCATTACTTTCCTCCTGCTCCTTTCATCCAAGGTGATTATAGCTCTTCAGAAGCATTAATTAATCCTCTTAACAGCCCCAGAAAGCAGATAAGCATAGGAGTCATCCGCACAGAGTCCAAGAGAGACATTTATCACACCAGTTTAGTGGTGGCTGTTCCGTAGTCAAGTTGGCTCTTGGGAGGCCCCCAGAATCACAGGGTTTTGTGACTTGGGTGCCTGAAATGTGTACAAGTCTCCAATTTAGTAACAATTTAACGAGGAGCAATATGGACATGGCCCCAACTTTTTAAAATTAATCTGTAGCTTACACTCAGAGAGGAATCCTCAAAGGCTTAGTTATGAGGTAAGAAGTAGGGAAAAATTATGTCGTCATCTAGTGTTTTCTTTAATGATCTGGCAACTTTATAATCAGACAAAGGATTTCCTTATGTTCCATAGCAAAGAATTTGTCCTGGGTCACAAAACTATAGGGGCTTCTCAAGAGGCTCAGCAGTAAAGAATCAGACTGCCAAGAAGACACAGGTTTGATCCCTGGGTCAGGAAGATCCCCTGGAGAAGGAAATGGCAACCCACTCCAGTATTCTTGCCTGGGAAATCCCATGGACATAGGAGCCTGGCGGGTTACAGTCCATGGGGTCACAAAGAGTCAGACATCACTAAGCCACTAAACAACATAAAACTATGGAGCCTACACTGGGAATTGACCTCAGTTCAAAGCCCTAATAGACTGAGTTTGACTTTCAGTGAGGTCTATTTTTATAGTGGTCTTTCTTTTCACTGCTGTTTATGCCCCGACTATATAAATGAAGAATACTTGAAAAAAATACTGTGAGAGAGGCATTTTATACACACAGGTTAATATCCTTTTAATAGAACTTCTTTGGAAATATTTCACTCTCTCACTTCTAATGTTTTCAGCACAAGATCCAATGGGCAGAAGATTTGTTGAAGATAGGTTTTGCATCTTACCGACTGCCAGGGAACAGAGAGCGTATGATAAAGGGTTTTGAGGGATGCTTAACCAACTTGTTTTCTTGAAGCATTATAATTCTTCTTCTGTCTTTTGTTTACAAGTGTATATGAATGTGTGAGGTCCTAGTTTAGCTCAGGCTGGGTCTTAGGACCCAGGGAACAGAGCAGCCTTGATTCCTGTTTTCACAGTGTCCTCTGAAACTACTTCTGTGGCTGCATCCTGGGCTCAGTGCTGGTGAGGAGGGGCTAGATGCGTCGCCTAATCCACCTGCTGCTAGACCACACTTTCCTGGTACCAGACACCATTTCTGCACAGCCACAAATACTGATGATGACTGTCTTTTCTTATCGTCATAGCTGCTGCTAAGTCGCTTCAGTCGTGTCCGACTCTGTGCGACCCCATAGATGGCAGCCCAGCAGGCTCCCCCATCCCTGGGACTCTCCAGGCAAGAACACTGGAATGGGTTGCCATTTCCTTCTCCAATGCATGAAAGTGAAAAGTGAAAGTGAAGCCGCTCAGTTGTGTCCGACTCTTAGCGACCCCATGGACTGCAGCCCACCAGGCTCCTCCGTCCATGGGAGTTTCCAGGCAAGAGTACTGGAGTGGGGTGCCATCGCCTTCTCCAGAAAGGGCCATAATCCCTGAGAAAAAGGATGTGTGCTTGGTCGTTTAGTTGTGTCTGACTCTTTGCATCAGTCAGTCAGTTCAGTCACTCAGTCGTGTCCAACTCTTTGCGACCCCCACGAATTGCAGCATGTCAGGCCTCCCTGTCCATCACCAACTCCTGGAGTTCACTCAAACTCATCTCCATTGAGTCAGTGAGGCCATCCAGCCATCTCATCCTCTGTCGTCCCCTTCTTATCCTGCCCCCAGTCCCTCCCAGCATCAGAACTTCTTAGCATATATTAAATGCTCAGTAAAATATAGTATGTGATCAGTAAACGTGCAGAGAAGGCAATAGCAACCCACTCCAGTACTCTTGCCTGGAAAATCCCATGGACGGAGGAGGCTGGTAGGCTGCAGTCCATGGGGTCACTAGGATTCAAACACAACTGAGCAACTTCACTTTCACTTTTCATTTTCATGCATTGGAGAAGGAAATGGCAACCCACTCCAGTGTTCTTGCCTGGAGAATCCCAGGGATGGCAGAGCCTGGTGGGCTGCCGTTTATGCGGTCAGACACAACTGAAGCGACTTAGCAGCTGCAGCAGCAGTAAAAGTGTGTTGCCCACTTAAACTGAATGACGTTAACACATGTGGTCCACGAAGGATATTTTATTTAGGGAATAAAATGTCACTAAGACATATACTTACTTTTTATGTACATTTTTTAACCTATTTCAACAGTTAGTGAGTGAGTAAGTGAAAGTCACTCAGTCGTGTCCAACTCTTTCAACAGTTAAGGTCATGTATATGATACAGATTAAATTAGGTTCTTTCAGTGTTTTACTGATTACCAATTGTCATAATACTACATATTATGAATTGGGATGATCCTGAAATCACCAAAGAGGTGATGTTCACCAGCCACTATGATAACCATGAAACGTGTAGACATTCTATTACATAGACCCAATTCTGATTGGGTTAGTGATACCACGAAAGGACTGGCTTGCAGTGCCAGATTCCTGGGTCAGGAAGATCCCCTGGAGAAGGAAATGGTAACCTGCTCCAGTATTTGGACAGAGGAGCCAGGCTATGGTTCATAGGGTTGCAAAGAGTTGGACGTGGCTGAGCACCACACCCATACACACAGACACACACACACACGTGAAGCTTCCAGTGCCCATATCCACCTTTCTGCCGAGTGTCTATTCTAACGGACCTTGAATATTGCTTTTGGTTCCTACTGTAAGTTCACGTTCCACCAATCTGTAAGGTGCCTCGTGGCGTATCCATTATCATTGACAAGCTTCCCACATCTACTGGCCTTCCAACGTCTGACTCCCTTCTGCCCAGTGGCCCCACGGCCACTGTCTGTCCAGCCCTTGAGCCAGCACTGGAGCGCATTTTTGCTTCCTGGTGCTGCTTCGCTGACCCGTGACTAGATATGGTCCTTAGAGAGGGAGCCCCGTGTGCCACCTCCTTAATTTTTGTGTTATCCAAATAGTCCATCTCGCACACCTTTCCTCCTGTTCCCAGCAAACAGTATCTGAGCGGACGGGCTCCGTACTACTTTTCTTAACCAATATTCCCTGGGCTCGTATTCTGAAAGAGGTCACAGAACAAAGGGTAAGATTCTGCAACTGCCACGGAGGATACAATCTGTACTTGTTCAAAGCATTCTTCAGGGCGGCCAGTTGCTGCTTTGATGTGACAGTCAGAAATGCTGGCTTGACACTAACCTGTGAAAACTCCTAACAAAGCATTTTATCTCACTGGATCTGACTGGGTCCACAGGTAAGGGTTAAGTTTAGAACTGTCTCCATCTAAACTGGCTCATTATAAATATGGGCAAACTATTATTTGGTGACTGCAAGCGTTTAATAGAGGGATGGATGGCACAGAAGCATTATATAAAGAATGGATGATACATCTTGCAGGCAAGTTCCATTAACCCTTTAAGGTTACCACCAGATGAATCATTTTCCTGAATTTACTTGAGCGGCATTAGAAACATCAGCCTTACATAAGGGTAGTATACCCACAATCATTAACTATGTGATAATTCAATTGAGTTAAAGCAATATATAGAATAAGTTACAGAGCCCGGCACTGAGTATAGAGAAGGAAATGGCAACCACTCCAGTATTCTTGCCTAGAAAAATTCCTTGGACAGAGGAGCCTGGCTGGCTGTATAGTCTATAGGGTCACAAAGAGTCAGATATAACTTAGTGACTAAACAATAGCAAAGGTTTAAAAAATCAAAATGAATATTTTCTCTTGCTATTTCTTTCTCATGGCAAAATAGGGAAATAAAAATATTCAATATAATTACCACGTGCTCAGTTCTTTAAAATATCTGCCAATCATTGAATTTCAGGGATGATGGCATATGAATTGGTCCCAACGTGTGGAGGATACAGGTGTCTGTCTGCCTAACCTATGTGATGTTTGGGGGGAAAATGAAGGGTCTTTAGCCACACACAAAATATCTCTGCCCTAAAGTTTAATGCCCCAAAACCCATAGCTTCATCCTTCAAAACAATTTGATTATTTCAATACAAATAGACCAAAGACAAGAGAAAGACTTAGTTCTTGAAGTTCAGGTAGTCATTCACACTTTAGTAAGATTAAAAGAGAGTTTCTGCTGAGGGCAAAGGAAAAATAGGGCTCCTTTTCCTTGAAGGCTCCCAGAGGGAAGCATGAGGGCTCCCAGAGGGAAGTGGAATGAAAACAGTTCAGAGGAGAAAACAGAGGGAAGTATAGGGAGCTGCCCTCACACCTTCGTGTAGTTTCTAAAACCAGACTTTGTTAGTTTCAGGTAAAGACTAACTATTAGAAACTTTGACTTTGCCCCTGCTTGTTAGGAATAAACCTTTGACTTGACTGGTCTATAAATCAAGCTCACATTTGGTAGCACTACCTCCCATTTCCCTCATCTGCCTACTCTTCTGACCCAGCTCATCTGTCGCATTATTTCTGGCTGTCAAGTTCAGTTCAGTTCAGCTCAGTCGTGTCTGAGTGTTTGCACCCCAGTGGACTGCAGCATGCTAGGCCTCCCTGTCCATCACCAACACCCAGAGCTTGCTCAAACTCATGCCCATCGAGTCGGTGATGCCATCCAACCATCTCATCCTCTATCGTCCCCTTCTCCTCCTGCCTTCAATTTTTCCCAGCATCAGGGTCTTTTCCAATGAGTCAGTTCTTCGCAAGAGGTGGCCAAAGTATTGGAATTTCAGCTTCAGCATCAGTCCTTCCAATGAATATTCAGGACTGATTTCCTTTAGGATGGACTAGTTGGATCTCCTTGCAGTCCAAGGGGCTCTCAAAAGTCTTCTCCAACACCACAGTTCAAAAGCATCTGTTCTTTGGCACTCAGCTTTCTTTATGGTCTAATTCTCACATCCATACATGACTACTGGAAAAACCATAACTTAGACTATACAGACCTTTTTTCTTGATAAAGTAATGTCTCTGCTTTTTAGTATGCTGTGCAGCCTTGTCATAGCTTTTCTTCCAAGGAGCAAGCATCTTTTAATTTCATGGCTGCAGTCACCATCTGCAGTGATTTCGGAGCCCAAAAAATAAAGTGTGTCACTGTTTCCATTGTTTCTCCATCTATTGGCCATGAAGTGATGGGACCAGATGTCATCATCTTAGTTTTCTGAATGTTAAACTTTAAGCCAACTTTTTCACTCTCCTCTTTCACTTTCATCAAGAGATTCTTCAGTTCCTCTTCACTTTCTGCCATAAGGGTGGAGTCATCTGCATATCTGAGGTTATTGATATTTCTTCCTGCAATTATGATTCTAGCTTGTGCCTCATCCAGCCTGGTATTTCACATGATGTATTCTGCATATAAGTTAAATAAGCAGGGTGACAATATACAGCCTTGAAGTACTCCTTCCCCAATTTGGAACCGGTCCGACATTCCATGTCTGGTTGTAATTGTTTCTTCTTGACCTGCCTAGAGATTTCTCAGGAGGCAGGTAAAGTGGTCTGGTAGTCCCATCTCTTGAAGAATTTTCCACAGTTTGTTGTCATCCACACAGTCAAAGGCTGTCAAAGTGAAAGTGAAAGTCACTCCGTCGTGTCTGATTTTTTGTGACCCCACAGACTGTAGCCTACCAGGCTTCTCCGTCCATGGGATTTTCCAGGCAAGAAAACTGGAGTGGGTTGCCATTTCCTTCTCCAGGGGATCTTCCCAACCCAGGGATCGAACCTGGGTCTCCAGCATTGTAGGCAGATGCTTTTACCGTCTCAGCCAGGGAAGTCCAAAGGCTGTCAAGCTCACTCCCTTTTATCCTGAGTACACACAGGCTATTAGAATTAGCCCTTAAAACTCAGGATGAATGCTGGGTCTATTTTTGAAAGATAATTACAATCCATCCAGTGCTAAAGGCAGTCATCCCAGCGTTTTATTTATTGTATTGGTAAGCAGATGGTCCTCGAAGTGTTTAAGCACATTTGAACACGCAAGATCCATTATTTATCGCAGGAGATGGAGAACAGAGGAGGAACTTAGCTGGGCCACTAGCAGGTACGGAAGGATGGGAACATCGAGCAGGCGGGTGGCCTCTATGCAGCCTGAGAGAAAGGTATCTTCCTGTCACATTAGCTTCCTAGTCACAAAGCTTTTGGACCAGAAGCGCTTCCTGTGGGTGTAAAAGGGAAGCTGTCTCTTTTTGTTTTGCCAGAATTCACTGGCAAATGCGCAAGTTTAAAAAGGAAGAGGGGAAAAAAGTAAATAACCTGGTGTCAGTGATAATCAAAAGCCTGGTTAGATTTAGAATTTAGAATGTGATTTCGATTTAGAAAGTGAAGTTCCAGAAAAAGGATTCCTTCGGAAATGAAATGAGCAAAATACAACTTTGTTGCGAAGGAGTGCGGCGCCCACCGGCATACCCGCTGCTCCTCCCCGGGGCTCCCTCCTTCTTCATTATTGATGCCTCTGCGCTCTTTTGATCTCTGCACGCCTTTGTTTCGGCTGTCCAGGTGCCAAGGGAAACCGGCCGGCAGTGAGCTCTCCAGCGCCCGGGCCTCCGTCGGCAGCCAGCCCCTCTGGCTCAGCCAGCTGGACCACACGAATTAGTCCAGTACTTCATCATCAAGCCTCTCTCTCTCCGCATTCCTCTCCGGGTAATAAAGGCCCAAGTAAGACACCCCGCGCCTTCTGCGGCGGTGTCTGCGGAGCCGCGGGGTCCGGCCCAGTTCCGGGACTCAGCTCCGCGCCGGGGGGACTGCGTCGCTGTCTTCCGCCCACCGCCGAGCCTCCGTCTCCATCAGCCTTCGCGGTCCGAGGACCCTGGGGCAGGCGGCCACGGCGGACGCTGGGGAGCCTCCCGGAGGGCTGGGGTCTCCCCCTCGCCGAGGGGACGGAGCCGGGCAGGAACCGGCCGGGAGAGCCAGCCCAGCCCAATTGCCGTACTGGGATGGACCTCCTGTTCCGTGGAAGCGGCTCTTGTTAATGGGCAGTGGGGCCTGGAGACGAGGCAAGGCCATTCTGACAATGGGCTGACAAAAATAAATAAATAAATAAAACAGACCCCTGGGCCAGGTGGGGAAAGCCACAGGGTGGAATCTTTAAAAAAAAAAAAAATCGTAAAGTAGACCCTCTTCAAGAGTCATATGTCGGAATAAATCATGATGTTAATTGCAAGACCCTTTCCCCTGTGAGTATAAACCCTGTCTGCTCAACCTTCAGGGGAAAGGAGTTCCAAGTGGAAACTGCCAAAGACAGCAAATTTTCTCGGCAGAATGTTGGTCTGCCTGCATTTTGCCTTTTTCAAGAAGAATCTGGGTTGAGCCCTTGGCTCCCAGGCATTCTCTCTGGTTGGGGGTTGGTGGGCGCTGTCCCTGAACCCAATAGAATCGAGTTCTGCTCTGTCTCTTACCAGTGCCTTCAGTCAGTCAGTCAGTCGTCCAGTCTCTCAGTGGTGTCCGGCTCTTTGCGACCCCATGAATCGCCGCAGGCCAGGCCTCCCTGTCCATCACCATCTACCAGTGCCTTAAGAGGGCCTTTATTCTTTTTTTTCTCTCTTTTTTATTTTAATTGGAGGCTAATTACTTTACAATATTGTGGTGATTTTTGCTATACATTCACATGAATCAGCCATGGGTATACACGTGTTCCCCATCCTGACCCTCCCTCCCATCTCCCTCCCATCCCATCCCTCAGGGTCATCCCAGTGCACCGGCCCAGAGCACTCTGTCTCATGCATCAAACGTGGACTGGTGATCTATTTCACATATGATAATATACATGTTTCAATGCTATTCTCTCAAATCATCCCACCCTTGCCTTCTCCCACAGAGTCCAAAAGTCTGTTCTTTGTATCTGTGTCTCTTTTGCTGTTTTGCATATAGAGTTATCGTTACCATCTGTTTAAATTCCATATATATGTGTTATTATTATACTGTATTGGTGTTTTTCTTTCTGGCTTACTTCACTCTGTATAATAGGCTCCAGTTTCATCCACCTCATTAGAACCGATTCAAATGTATTCTTTTAATGGCTGAGTAATACTCCATTGTGTATATGTACCACAGCTTTCTTATCCATTCATCTGCTGATGGACATCTAGGTTGCTTCCACGTCCTGGCTATTGTAAACAGTGCTGCGATGAACATTGGTGTACACATGTCTCTTTCAATTCTGGTTTCCTCGGTGTGTATGCCCAGCAGTGGGATTGCTGGGTCTTATGGCAGTTCTATTTCCAGGATTTTAAGGAATCTCCACACTGTTCTCCATAGTGGCTGTAGTAGTTTGCATTCCCCCCAACAGTGTAAGAGGGTTCCTTTTTCTCCACACTCTTAGATGGGCTTTGAGGGTGACCAAGATCGCAATGTCATAGAACTGTAAATACATTTAAGAAGATTTGGCTAAAGAGACTAACATTTCCAAGATAACACTGCTTTAATGTGAATTAAGGGGAATAAAATGATTTCTGAAGGTCACTCACTCATGTCTGACTCTGCAGCCCCATGGACTGTAGTCCACCGGCTCCTCTGTCCATGGGATTCTCCAGGCAAGAATACCTGGGTGTGTAACCATTCTCTTCCCCAGAAACTGCAGTAAGTAGCCATTCCCTTCTTCAGGGATCTTCCCGACCCGAGGATCAAACCTGGGTCTCCTGCATCTGCACTGCAGGCAGAGTCTTTACCATCTGAGCCACCAGGGAAGTCCTCTAGGAAAGGTTAAAATTGATGTGGAGTCCCCTTTTACATCTAGATTAAGATTTTTTGTTTTTTAAACGTTCCTGGTCTAAGTATTGTAAGCCAATCCATGAAGGGAGAGGGCATGAATAGATCAAATCTCATTACATCAATATTAGCAGCACTTATTATCAGAGAGGGAGCTCTGGGGTAAGAAGTGGGGTACCCTCCTTTTCTGCCTTTCTACCCTCAAATTGCTAAAGGACTAAAACAACAGAAAGAAGTTTCTCTGGTCCCAGAAGCCTAGACTGCAGCCTTTAGATAAAAATATCAACAGCAAAATTCTGCTAAATTAATCCACCTTCTTTTGATTATTGATGCCCTACTGCTTTGTGCCCGAAACAACATACAAGATGCATCAGTCATTTATAAATTATTCATTCAGTTATTTTGGCAGCAGTGTCTTTCCATTTATCACCTGATAAATGTACAGAAGATAAGAAGGGTAATTTTACAGCCCCCTGACACTTACCTTTGACATGATTTTCATATTTAATAAGGGAAAAACACTAATGAAATATGTTCGACAACACCAAAGCCATCACAGATGAACACCAGTGAAGTGAGCCACGGCTGTCTGCTCTCCCTTCTTTGGCCAGGACCTCCTAGAAATTTCACCAGCTCACTCCTGTTTCTTGCTTAAAGCTCTCAGCTATGCCTGCCCAATAGAACTGGGCATGATTGGGGGGTTTGCTTTGTTTGGTTTGTTGTTTATTTATTTGTTTGGTCTGAATAGTTCTGCTATGTGCCCTAAACAGAGGGGAACATTGTTTATATTTTGGGGTTTTGGCAGGATGGTGGTCCAAATGGTTTTATTTTAGAAAATGTATCTGCCAGGCAGACTGAATGGGTGTATAGGGAAGGGGTTTCCCTGGTGGTTTTGTTATTTATGCCAAAGCCAGCTCCCTTAGCACTCAGGCCAATCTCTCCCCACGATTCTTGATAAAAGTTGCAGTGGATAATCACTTGACTACCCACCTCTCCATGATAACTGGATCTTATCTCTGCCTGTGTCTCACTAACCTTCTGCTTGCCTTTCCATTCTACTCCTTTTCCCTAATATTCAGATGTGGGGAGATGTGGTAAGGAGCAAGGACACGGTTATCAGATGACCCTCCAGGGACTGATCCGGGATCCAGGTTTGGGGCCAGAATTGTAGCCAAATGGAGAGGGCTGCAGAAGTTGAACTACTGACTCTGGCCAGTCAAAGGTCAGAACAGGTAACAGCAGTAGCAGTTTCCTTCATGCTCCCTGACTGCTTTATTTAAATGCTCCCCCTAACCTTCCCTGGTAGCTCAGTGGAAAAGAATCTGCCTGCAAGGCAGGAGACATGGGTCCAATGTCTGGGTCCGGAAGATCCCCTGGAGCAGGAAATGGAAACCTGCTCCGGTCTTCTTGCCTGGGAAATCCCATGAACAGAGGAGCCTGGCGGGCTACAGCCCATGCGGTCAAAAAGAGTTGAATGTGACTGAGCAACTAAACCACCACCACCGCCACCTACAACCCAAAGCTTCGTCCTCACAATTTTGTAAAATAGATAGACGTGTTAGAGAATAACCTGACCAGATTCCAGAAGTGAGGTCAGATTGGCAGTTTTCATTTGGCTGGCCTCTGGGAGAAACCAGGGATATAAGAAGTCATCTAATTTTAGAATAACTGATACTAGACATGAAGCCAGAAATTCAGGAATGATACCAAATAGGAAAATTTATCAGGATCATTTAAGTCAGGTACATGATGATGTTTGTAATCAGCAATGTTATATAAATATTCATTACTATTTCACTTCAAAGACTGTGATTTCTGTGAGAAAAGGAACCAAACTATACTCACATTAGCATCCTCATAACCTAGCACAATGTCAGGCAATTAATATGCCTCCCGGGTAGCTCAGCTAGTAAAGAATCCGCCTGCAATGCAGGAGACCTTGGTTTGATTCTTGGGTCAGGAAGATCTGCTGGAGAAGGGATAGGCTTCCCACTCCAGTATTCTGGCCTGGGGAATTCCATGGACTGTGTATAGTCCATGGGGTTGCAAAAAGTGGGACACGACTGAGTGGCTTTCACTTTCACTTCAATAAATATATGTTTCATATATTCAGCATTTATTAAGGGCTTACTATCTGGTAGGTACTGTGTTAAATAGCTAGCATGAATTATTTTATTTCATCAGCTTCACAATACTATCAAGATTAGTTCTCAATACTATTTATCATTTAGAGGTTAGGGAAATAAGATTTGGGACGTGTAATTTTCCTAGGGTCCCACAGAACTAAATAGAGCTAGGGTGAAAACACAGACAGTCAGCTGTTAGAGCCCACACACACCACCTCCTGGGCTAAATATATAACACTGGAAATGTGGAAGATGGATGCTGGATCAGGGAACCAGCATAAAGCTGGTTTGATGCTTTTACTAACTCACCGGGCAAGAGTGCGTTAAGTTTCTCACCTATTATCATCCCAGGGGACGACCGCGGGAGCCTCTGGAGGTGTATAGAAAATGACGTGTACAGGTCAAACCTGTACTCGTGTCTTTATAATGTTCCCTTCAGTCGCTCAGTCGTGTCCGACTCTTTGCGACCCCATGAATTGTAGCACGCCAGGCCTCCCTGTCCATCACCAACTCCCGGAGTTCACTCAGACTCACGTCCATCGAGTCAGTGATGCCATCCAGCCATCTCATGCTCTGTCGTCCCCTTATCTTCCTGCCCGCAATCCCTCCCAGCATCAGAGTCTTTTCCAATGAGTCAACTCTTCGCATGAGGTGGCCAAAGTACTGGAGTTTCAGCTTTAGCATCATTCCTTCCAAAGAAATCCCAGGGCTGATCTCCTTCAGAATGTTAGGGAGGAAGTTACCCAAAATCAATAAGTAGAAAAGCAACTTTAAACTGCTTCTTCAATAAATCATGTACAGTTGTAACACAGCTCTAAATGGTTTCTTTAAATACTAACTCCCAATGTATCAGGATGAGATGCCAAATGCAAAGAAGGTCAAGCCCTTGGGAGAGAATGCCCTTGGCTACAGATCTCAAGCAAGACCAACAACAAGAACAGTTCTTCAAGGCAAGTGGTCCTGCCAGAAGGAAAAGCCAGCTACCGTGCCTATTGGTTATCTACTGCTGTGTGACGTGTTACCTCTAAACTTTGTGGCTTTGTTGTTGTTCAGTCCCTAAGTCGTGTCCAACTCTTTTATGACTCCAGGGACTGTAGCCCACCAGGCTCCTCTGTCGATGGGATTTCCCAGGCACGAATACTAGAGTGGGTTGCCATTTGCTTCTCCCGGGGATCTTCCTGACCCAGGGATCGAACCTGAGTCTCCTGCATTGCGGGAGGAATCCTCCCCACTGAGCCCCCAGGGAAGCCCTAGTGGCTTGAGCCGTCATCATTTATTGTCCCACAGGTTCTGTAGGTCCGGGATCTGGGTGTGGCTTAGCCAAGTCCTCTACTTCAGAATCACCCCCAAGCTGCAGTCAAGGTGTCAAATATCTTTCCAGTTTACATTACGACCTCAGCAGTTGGTCTTAGGATAAAGCTTACGTTCTCATTATGAAAAAATAATTTAAAGGAACATATTTTTATGAAAGCATTTTAAAGAAAGATGTAAGGTGACTTTTCCCCTCCTGCCTTCCCATCTGCCCTTTCATTTTCAAGTCTCCAACCTTGGCATGTGCCTATCAGTCACATACTGGCGAGAGGCTGAATGAGGTCACATCCGGTCATTAGTTCTGCCAGACTCAGGACTGAATAAATATAGATCAGATCTACCCCCAAAATACGTGGAAAACAACAGGGTCACCATTTGTGAAGCTAATTAGGTGGCATATTTTTTTTCCACCTCTGCTTCTAAAAAGAAAATGTACCATTTTATGAAACCAAGACAGAAAGGAATTCATGCTGTTGTGGTTAAAATTTGTGGGTGAAATGTTGTCATTATAACTTTCCGGCTGGAGGCAGGTTCTGGACCTCTGTGAGCCTCAATTTCCTCTTCTATAAATTGAGAATAACAATAGATGGAGTTTTGTTGAAGATGAAAGAACTGGGCATATGAAAGACAGCAAGTGAATGCTCTTTCTTTTAATAAAGTCATCTTGTCGACCTCTAAACTGAAGAATGGGCAGGAAGGCATTCTAAGGTCTGTCTGTTTCTCTCTCTCTCACTCCTTCCCTCTTCCCTGGTAGGTGAGTCCAAGCGTCCATGGATCATATGACAGCTATTTTAATTATAAGTTTAGTTTCTTGGAACGGAAAACAAGTATCATGAAAACTTGACTCTGTGAAGCAAAACCTGAAAAATTGCAGTGGGAACAAAAATTATTCTAGTTTTTCCTGGTGATGACATACTCTTTAGAAGGAGGATCATCTTAAAGGGACAGTGTGTAGATCAAACCTGAACTATGCCTCTGCTCAGCAGATGTAGGGATATCTTCTTTCCTGTTACGTTTGCCCAGCCAAGTTCAAATTGTGAAAAAACACACAGGACAGTTCTCCTTAAATAGGAAAAGCTTATGTGTATATATTTCATTTATGTACTCACTGAGTTTAAAAATTAAGACCTAAACTTTGATAAGACCTACAGATTGTAAACTTTCAGCCTTTAAAGATGACCTCTGCCCACCTGAATGAATTGTAATATATAATAAGATTTTTTAGGACTTAAATATATGGAAACAATCCAGTTTTTATCAATCCTAATTTAGGCTTCTTATTCTTTTTCTTAAGTATGTGATGTGGGGGGAAAAAGTGGTAGTTCCTCAGTTGTGTCTGACTCTTTGTGACCCCGTGACTATATCCCACCAGGCTCCTCTGTGCATAGAATTTTCCAGGCAAGAATACTGGAGTGGGTTGCCTTTTTCTTCTCCAGGGGATCTTCCTGAAACAGGGATCGAACCTGGGTCTCCTGCATTGCAGGCAGATTCTTTATGAATCCCTTAAGGAGGCCCTTAAGTATTGTTGTTGTTCAGTCACTCAGTCGTGTCGGACTCTTTCCAACCCCATGGACTGCAGCATTCCAGGCATCCCTGTCCTCACCATCTCCCAAAGTTGGCTCAAACTCATGTCCATTGAGTCGGTGATGCCATCCAACCATCTCATCCTCTGTCATCTCCTTTTCCTCCTGCCATCAATCTGTCCCAGCCTCAGGGTCTTTTCCAATGAATCATCTCTTCACATCAGGTGGCCAAAGTATTGGAGCTTCAGCTTTACCATCAGTCCCTCTAATGAATATTCAGAGTTGATTTCTTTTAGGATTGACTAGTTTGATCTCCTTGGAGTCCAAGAGACTCTCAAGAGTCTTCTCCAGCACCACAGTTTGAAAGCACCAATTTCGTGCTCAGCCTTCTTTATGGTCCAACTCTCACATGCCGTTAAGCAGCCAAATGAAACCAGGGTGGTGATTATGACCACTCAAACTTAGGCTTCCCTGATAGCTCAGTTGCTAAAGAATCTGCCTGCAATGCAGGAGACCCCAGTTTGATTCCTGGGTTGGGAAGATCTGCTGGAGAAGGGAAAGGCTACCCACTCCAGTATTCTGGCCTAGAGAATTCCAAGGACTGTATAGTCCATGGGGTCGCAAAGAGCTGGACACGACCGAGAGACTTTCACTTTCACCTTGTTGCTAATTCACTTCAGTCGTGTCCAACTCTGTGCAACCCCATAGACAGCAGCCCACGAGGCTCCCCCATCCCTGGGATTCTCCAGGCAAGAACACTGGAGTGGGTTGCCATTTCCTTCTCCAACGCATGAAAGTGTCACATTCACCTTACTTCATACTTAATAAGATGATCCTGAATTTTTGTCTCAATCCTTTAGACTTTTCTTGACATGTGATTTTCATTGTACCACAGAATCAAGTCCAAGTGCATCAGGAGATCACTTCACCTCTCCAAGAAGTTCATTTTCAAGGGCTTGTTTTTTTTATCTCAAGCCAAATTTATCATATTCTCCCCAATGTCCATGCGTGCGAGCTATCGTTCAGTCGTGTCTGACTCTTTGCGACTCCATGGACTATAGCCCACCAGGCTCCTCTGTCCATGGGATTCTCTGGGCCAGAATACTGGAGTGGCTTGCCATGCCCTCCTCCAGGGGATCTTCCTGACCCAGGGATCAAACCCATGTCTCCTGTGGCTCTTGCATTTCAGGAGGATTCTTTACTGCTGAGCCAGGGAAGTCTGGGGTATTGTGAGGCTTCCTTAGTTAAGCTCTGTCAGATTCTCTGAAACCTTCAGATGAAAGTTGCCACAGAATTGCCAAGTGGTGATTACTGTCATTTATCTCCCTCTCTTTGATTCATAAATAAACTTAGAATTTTCACAGGATCAAAGTTTCCCATGAAATTTGGGGTACCAAACCATTTTCCTTAAAAATATTTAGTCCCTTCTGCAATGATATCCAACCCTATGTTCTATTGGAAGCACAGCAACAAAAAATTGAAGGTGAAAGTGTTCTCAGCAGACAGACCTTATAATAGTGACACAATTTGTTGTCCAGCTCTTGGTGACCCCAAGAGCTGGCGTGGACTGCAGCACGCCAGGCTCCTCTGTCCTCCACCATCTCCCGGAGTTCACTCAAATTCATGTCCAATGAGTCAGTGGTGCTATCCAACCATCTCATCTTCTGTCGTCCCCTTCTCCTCCTGCCTTCAATCTTTCCCAGCATCAGAGACTTTTCCAATGAGTTGGCTCTTCATAGCAGGTGGCCAAAGTATTGGAGTTTCAACTTCAGCATCAGTCCTTCCAATGAAAATTCAGGACTGATTTCCTTTGGGATTGACCGGTTTGATCTCCTTGCAGTCCAAGGGACTCTCAAAAGTCTTCTCCAATGCCACAGTTCAAAAGCATCAATTCTTCGGTGCTCAGCCTTCTTTATGGTCCAACTCTCACATCCATACATGACTACTGGAAAAACCATAGCTTTGACTAAATGGACCTTTGTCAGCAAAGTAATATCTCTGCTTTTAAATATGCTGTCTAGATTGGTCATAGCTTTCCTTCTCAGGAACAACTATCACATTCCCAAATTTGCACCCAAAAAGGTGCAAATCCTTCCCACCTTCTCCTTATCCCTTTGCTTGTATTTTTAGACTGTTTCCACTTCCATAAGCAATAATGGTTCAGAAATAAAACATACACTGATTCCACTTTTCAGTTACACCTCTAGGACAGGTGTGTGACTATATTTTTCGTATTGTTCATCATTCCAGTGAGGGTACTTTCCTTGCACTTGCTGATTTTACTGGTGTGTGTGTGTGTGTGTGTGTGTTGTCACTCAGTTGTGTTTGACTCTTTGTGGCCCCGTGGACTGTAGCACATCAGGCTCTTCTGTGAGTGGCATTTTCCGGGCAAGAATACTGGAGGGGATAGCCATTCCTTTCTCCAGGGGGGTCTTCCCAACCCAGGGATAGAACCCAGGTCTTCTCCATTGCAGGCATTCTTTACTGTCTGAGCCACCAGGGAGGACCCGATGTGTGTTATGGCATCTGTGAAGTCACCATTTTGCAAGCAACTGCCTGCTGCCACAAAACTGGCTGTCAAATTAATAAGCCCCAGAGTCACTGAGCTCCAGAGCCTGCCTCATTCTGTGGCAGCAGGGGTCATATCTCACTTCCTTTTGAAACTAGATTCTAAGAAGCAAGGATTCAAAAAAGACTGGAGCTTAAAGGCCACCTGAAATAGGTCTGAAAGCCAAGCACACCTGCCAACATATGACTGGAACCCCAGAAAATGGAAAGAGAGATGGAGGCTGGGGTTCTGAGACTTGCAGGAGTCTGCAAACCACGCTGAAAGCATGAGAGAAGAAAACACTTTTTGGGTCCTCTGTCCTCTGCTTGGAAGTTCTCAGATGCTGTACTAAAGACCAAAGAACTGTCTTGGGCCCATCTAACCCTGACCAAAATTGATTTTCCATCCAGCAGCTGCCCAAGCCCTGGGTTAGCTCATGCCCTGTGTCACCAAGCTCCTTCACTAAATATGGTGCCGTAACCCAGTGGGGGCCCTATTCTTTGAAGTTTCCCCAAGAGTGACTATACTCTTTTTCTATCTATCCCAGAGTTTTATTTTGTTTGAAACTGCAACCTCATTTTTCATAATCTCATGAATGAAAAATGATGAATATTTATTTTAGAAAGATTTGGGCTTATGGAAGTGGCCACATTTGTTGATTTCTTAAATAAAGCTAAAGTTCTCTCTCCGTTACTGTATGGTAAACCCTAGGGCTCAGTTCAGATAAGTGTGCTGTGTTTCACCGCCAACAAAAACATCCGTTTTTGTCTGCAGTCACCATAAACCAACCACCCTCAGAAAAACCTGCTTTGTTGTCCTCAAGGAGCTATTATTGTTCAGAATATTTTACATGTAAGTGAACTCTGAGCGCTGTTCTTCCTTTTTTTATATATAATTTGTCACTGGGAACTTCCATTTTTATTTATTCTTCCTCTTTTAGCACCTGAGTACTTATGGGATCTGCAAAAGTACATATTGAAATATGCAAATAGTATATAGCATGTGAGTGTCAGATGCATGGAAATTAAATCAAATACAAGGGGGAAAAAGAAGCAGAGTGCATTAAAGCTAACTTTATGGCCCCGAGCTGTAGATAAATTGTGGTCTGTGGTAGTTAAACAACAGCTGTTCGGATTTAAAATAAAATTATGATAAGGATCCCCAGAAGATAACACTTCTTGAGGTAACAGCGTTTACCTAAACGCATCTGTTAGCAACCAGCATTGACAAGAGTGTTTATGTGAGAGTCATTCCCATTTGTCTGCTATGTTCTATCACTCCCATTTCCAGTGGATAGCGGTTCTCATGGAGTGAAATTGATGTTCAGGTTCTAGTACATCCTTTCCTTCCTTGTCCAGGCAGGTAAATTTCTGCTCCTTGCTGGTGGTGATCCACGTCCCAAGGGATTGTCATCAAGGAAGAAAACACAGTGCCTAGCGCAGGGAAAGGAACAGCAGACTCACAGCCTTTTAGCCAGGGTCTACCCCGTCAAACCCAGGCAGGCTTATACTCTTGGTGAGCAGCCTCTCTTTAAGAGCTTTACACCCAATAAATTTAAACGTTTATATATTTTTCTTCATTTATTGTGCAAGAGTTTTATTGCAGACACATAGGAAACCACCCAGATGGAATTTTGGAGAGTAGAAACCGCCATTTTCCCTCAACACCTCAAATCTGTCCGACTTCAAACCAATCTGCTTATTTTTCTCTCTCTGTCCTGACGTGCTCCATCCTTTGTTCTCTTTAGATCTTAAACTCTGTGCCCCCATCACCCTCACCACGATCATATCCGCCAAAACACGTGGTCCATAGCAGAGAGGCCATATACCTAAAAAGACACCTCTCCTCCTATATCTTCTCCAGTAAATAAACATTTGTCCAAGCCAAAAGAATGCATAAATTCTTTCAACAACTTATATTTTATTTGAAACATGATATCAATTTATATACTTTAAGGATATTAGAAACCAGTTTTGAACTGAAAACTTTCCCACAAAGCTACAAGTCTACACAGAGATAAAATCTACATGTAGAAGCGGCCTCTTAGTATGCCCTGGTGCCAAGAAAAATCTTAATGAAGGGTTTTCAAATAGACTTTGAAACACTTTGCATTTTTCACATGAACTTTTTAAAAAATGGGTTAGTAGGGAAAGATTATTGTTATTAAAGTAATAGCAAACTTTTAGAAATAAAATTAACTTTGTAAAATCTGTCAGTGATTTACAATATTACGGTTTGGGTTTCTGAGTTTCGCTGTTTTGAGAATAAAAAAATTTCTTTGTTGATAATCTTATCATTTGCTTTTTATAATATGAATAAACTTCCTTCTGAGCCATGGCAAAGTCCATCTGACAATCACAATTTGGGTAACTTAATTGAAAATGTATTCTGCAAGGAAGCTTAACAATAGAAAGATACACATCTGTTTATATTTAGCCTAATATTAAAGAAACAAAGTAGACTAAATATGCAACTGGATTTAACATAAAGTAAATATGAAATGCAACTGGTTCACATACATTCGCTAAGTAATTATGAGTTGCTTTAAAATACCATGAAGCTTAATGTCTTTGAGATCCTAATGAGTCCTCAGTATTATTCACATATAAGCTAAACAAATGAATAAATAATTATTGACATCATGTGGAAAAATCAAGTGTACCTGGTCCTAGAGAAAAAAAAAAAGCATTTAATTCTCAAAAAGTGCAGTTGTCCTCTAAGACAACAAGAGTATTAATAAAAATCTGAAAAAGAATAGATATATGAATATGTATAACTAAAGCAGTTTATTGTACACCGGAAACTAACACACTGTAAATCAACCGTGTGTGAGCACTTAGTCGCTCAGTCGTGTCTGACTCTTTGCAACCCCATGTATTGTAGCTCACGAATTTCCTCTGTCCATGGGATTTTCCAGGCAAGAATACTGGAGGGGGTTGCCATTCCTTTTCCAGGGGATCTTCCGGACCCAGGGATCAAACTCACATCTCCTGTGTCTCCTGCATTGCACACAGATTCTTTTTACAGCTGAGTCAATGGGAAAACAACTATACTCCAACATAAAATTTAAAATTTTTAAATTATTGTTTTATATTAAATATACAAATATAATCCTTACAAGTAGTTTTCTTATAGATAAATTATACTTTTCACAGTTGTTAGCCAGAGTTTACCTTAATCTAAGTGTTAAAAAAAAAACTGAGACAAAAAATCATCTGCTTTAAAGGCACCTAGCAATTTGTATATTAGAAAATAAAAGCTGTCTGAGTGAAGAAAATGGCTTTGCTCAGAGTTTATAGCACCCTGCTGGTAGCCTGCTTAAATAGCATTATGAAAACAAAAATTCTCTGCATCAAAGACAAGTAAAAAGAGAGACCGCAGACTGGGATGAAGCCCATATAACTCAACGGCTTCATATCCAGATTTTATAAAAGAACCCCTCTGCTATAAACTGAATGTTTGTGTCCTCCCAGAACTCACAGGTTAAATCCTAACCCCCAAGACAACGGTCTTAAGAGGTGGGGCTTTTGGGAGGTAAGTAGGTGATGAGGATGGAGCCTTTGTGAGTGGGATGAGCGCCCTTCTAAAAGAGACCCTGGAGAGCTAGCTCCCTTTGTCTTTCTGCCACATGAAGTTCCAGTAAGGAGACGGCTTTCCGTGATCGGTAAGTCAGCTCTCACCAGACACCAAACACGCCAGTACCTTGGCTGTGCAGTTCCCAGCTTCCAGGACCATGAGAAATCAATTCTGTTGTTTATGCCACCTAGACTATGGTATTCTGTTACAGCTGCCTAAACAAACTAAGATGCTCTACAAATCAGTTCTATTTTTTTTCTATGTTTTAACTATAGTTGGTTTACAATATTGTGTCAGTTTCAGGTATACAGCTTTAAATTCTTTTCCATTATAGGTTATTAAAAAATATTGAATATGGTTCCCTGTGCTATGCAGTAAACCCTTGCTGTTTATCATTTTATTTATAGGAGTGTCTATCTGTTCATCGCTATTCTTCCCCTTTGGTAACCAAAAGTTTTTTCTCTCTGTCTGTGAATGTGTTTCTCTTTTATAAATAAACTCATTTGCAACATTTTTTTTAGATTCCACATATAAGTGATATCATATAATGTTTTTATCTGACTTAATTCACTCATTATAATTTTCTCTAAGTCCATCCATTTTGCTGCAAATGGCAATGTTTTGCTCTCTATTGTGACTGGATAATATTCCATTTTGTGTGTGTATCTATATATATATATATATAAAGAAGATGTGGTATATACATCCCATTTTATATATATATATATATATATATATATATACACACATATATATACACACCATATCGTCTTTACTCATTTGTCTTTCAATGGATACCTAGGTTGCCTCCATGACTCAGTTATTGTGAATAGTGTAGCTATGAACATTGGTGTGTGTGTATCTTTTCAAATTAGGGTTTTAGTGTGTCTAAATCTCTTCTTCTTATAAGGATACTGGTCATACTGCATTACAATCCTCCCCTGTAACCTCATTGAACCTAAATGACCTTTTTAAAGACACCTATGTCCAGTCATATTGTGAGCTACTGGGGGTTAGAATTTCATCATATGAATATTGGGGAACATAATTGAGTCTATAACAATGTTGAAATCTAAGATCACTAGACAATTGGTTCCTAGAATCTGAAAGGAAATAACACATACTGTGAGGATAATGGAGCAGTTTGAGAATAAGCAATCAGTAGGTTACACATTTTCCATCTCAGGAATCTGACCAGTACTGCCCTGCCTGACCTTCCATTGCATATTCTTACCTGAGAAGCAAGGTCTAGCCATGGAGTTTGTATCTATGAAGAATGCCAAGCCATTTCTAAATTTTTTTTGTTGTTAGCTGAAATATCTACTTTTGCTTTATTGACTGCACCAAAGTCTTGACTGTGATCAAAACAAATTGTGGAAAATTCATAAAGAGATGGGAATACCAGACCACCTGACCTGCCTCCTGAGAAATCTATATGCAGGTCAAGAAGCAACAGTTAGAACCAGGTATGGAACAACAGACTGGTTTCAAATCGGTCAAGGCTGTAAATTGTCACCCTGCTTATTTAACTTATATGCAGAGTACATAGTGAGAAACACTGATGTACTGGATGGGTGAAGTACAAGCTGGAATCAAGATTGGCAGGAGAAATATCAACAACCTTAGATATTCAGATGACACCACCCTTATGGCAGAAAATGAAGAGCCAAAGAGCCTCTTGATGAAAGGGAAAGAGCAGAGTGAAAATGTTGGCTTAAAACTCAACATTCAGAAAACTAAGATCATGACATCCGGTCCCATCACTTCATGGCAAATAGATGGGGAAACAATGGAAACAGCGAGAGACTTTTTTTTGGAGGGGGGCTCCAAAATCACTGCATATACTGACTGCAGCCATGAAATTAAAAGATGCTTGCTTCTTGGAAGAAAATCTATGACCAACCTAGACAGTTTATTGAAAAGCAGAGACATTACTTTACCAGCAAAGCTCCATCTAGTCAAAGCTATGGTTTTTCCAGTAGTCATGTATGGATGTGAGAGTTGGACTGTGAAGAAAGCTGAGCACCAAAGAACTGATGTTTTTGAACTGTGGTGTTGGAGAAGACTCTTGAGAGTCCCTTGGACTGCAAGGAGATCCAAGCAGTCCATCCTAAAGGAGATCAGTCCTAAATATTCATTGAAAGGACTAATGCTAAAGCTGAAACTCCAATACTTGGTCACCAGATGCAAAGAACTGACACATTGGAAAAGACCCTGATGCTGGGAAGGATTGAAGGTGGGAGAGAAGGGGACAACAGAGGATAAGATGGTTGGATGGCATCACTGACACAATGGACATGAGTTTGAGTAGTCTCCGGGAGTTGGTGATGGACAGGGAGCCCTGGTGTGCTGTGGTTCACGGGAGTCGCAAAGAGTCAGATGCAATTGAACAACTGAACTGAACTAAAGAATGTAATACTCTGTATTTCTCTGAGTCTTTAAGGTGATGATTTTTCCCCTAATTCTACAATATTTTTCCATAAGCCTCTTGTTGGTATGTTTCTGTTTTCTCATTTTCATAAAAAGATACATCTTGTCTTTGTTCTAACCCTTCACCCTCCAAAGTTTACCTGGGCCAATGAAATATATGATTCCATTTCCCAGAATGCACTACACCTGATAAGGACTACATCTCCCAATATGCAATGTACCTCTCCAAGTCCTCCCAACTGCCTTCACCATTTTCATTTGTTTTGTTTTTTAGTTACAGTCTCTAAATGTATATACAAAATATAAAGGCAGAAACATCATCTGCAATGGAATAAAAACCAAACTGTCATCAGATTTCTTCCCTTTAGCCCTAAATGCCAGAATACACAATTTTGTAATTTGCTTAAACATTGCTTACAAAATTTTGAGAGACAGACATACAAAAACAAAAAACAAACAAACAAACAAACAAAAAACACCCATGATCCTTGAATTTATCCCTGCCAAGTTAATTTGATGACAGAAGGCAACAGAAAGAACCTCTGTCATGGGGCAGTTTATTGTTCTTTGCTAATTAAACAAAACCGTAACTTTGCTTTTTCAATATACATTTTAAAGATGCAGGAAAAAATCATTACCCAAGAATGTTGTTTTTAAATTGCTTCTGCAGCCAAAGAACAGAGCTTTTCTCTGCAGTTTTTCACCCAACTATTCCCTTTGCTACTTCTGAAGCTGTTAAGTTCCCGACATCAGAAATGCTTTCTAAGCCGCATGCTCTAAATTCTTGACTTCTTTGATAATCACTTATAACAAGAAATAATGCTGTCCTGTGCCAGCATTTACCAACAATGACCAAACTTTTCACATGGCTGGTACAACAGTGCTTTTTTTCGCCCTGCGCAAAAGCAGAACCACCAACACCAACACCAAGGCCATTTTCATTGCCAAGTTGCTTGAATATTGATTTTTTTCCTGCATCTTTAAAATATATAATGAGAAAAAAATAAAATGTCTATTGAGAAACTTAAGTATGGTTTTATGATTAGTAAAGACCAATAAACTAGCCTATCGTGTATTTCACGTGACACAAATTCCTATTACCTCTTCCTTCTGAGACTCGAGAATGCTTTTACTAAATTATGGTTTTGAAACAGTATATTCAATGTATTGTCAGGTTTCCTTTGCAAAGAACAAAATCCAGTCTGGCTGGTTTAGCAGAAGCCGGTTTACTATAAGCTTTAAGTGGGTTCCTGGGCTGCTGGAAAGCCTGAGGAAACAGCCTCTGGGTTAGGTTTCAGGAATGATTTCCAAAGTCACAAAACTCAGCCACCACAGGGGCCTCTTCGGTGACTAGGGAGGCCGGTCCCAAAGGAGGAAGGAACCACCTCCTGAAGTTGACCAGCGCCATACCAGCCAAGACGCTTGTTATGATATCCACTAGCCAAAGGGCCCACTCTCCATCCACCCCCAGCTCTGTGTTTCAACAGCTATTAAGACTCCTACAGGACTTTCCCGGTAGTCCAGTGGTTAGGAATCCACCTTGCAATGCAGGGGATGTGGGTTCAATCCTTGGTCCAGGAACGAAGATCCCACCTGCCACGGAGCAACTAAGCCTGCACACCGCAGTGGAAGAGCCCTCGTGATGCAACCAAGACCCCACGTGCTGCAACTGAGACCCGAGGCAGCCAAATAAATATTTGTTAAAAGACGCCTGCTGATGCTGTAGCAGAAAAGCCAGTTTCCCACTCATCTGCACTTACTAGGAAAATTAAGCCGCAGAAATACGACATCTTCCTCACTCCCACTTTCAAAATCTTGTGTGTGTGTGTGTGTGTGTGTGTGTGTGTGTGTGTGTATACTCAGTCACATCTGACTCTTTGTGAACCCATGGACTGCAGCCCACCAGGCTCCTCTGTCCAGGGGATTCTCCAGGCAAGAATACTGGAGTGGATTGCCATGCCCTTTTCCAGAGGATCTTCCCAACCAAGGGATGGAATCCACATCTCCTTCATTGGCAAGCAGTCTCTTTACCACTGAGCCACCTGGGAAGCCCTCAGAATCTTAGGTGAGTGCATCCAATTCAGCTACTTTCTGGAACCTAAATCATATTCAGAATCTTAGCTACAAGGGAGAAATGTACAGGAATACACACTGGAATAAGTTTGGAAAGGATACTGAGTGCAAATCAGTCTATCCACACTAACACAATCCTAACTGTACTCTTAAATATAAGACAAAAAAGACTAAGGACACATCACGATTCTAATGGTCCATTAGAGCCGCTTGTAACTGAGAAGGGTTACAACAGTAATACTATTAATAATAATATTAATTGCTAGCATTTGAGTTCACGCTATGTGCCGACCAATATTCTATGTGTTTTATGGGCATTATGCCATTTAATCCTTATAACAGCCTTAAGGTATGTACTCTTTTTAGCCTTAACTTATAAATGAGAGAACTGCAGCTTCAAGAGGTGGAAAAATACGCTCAAGGCAACGTACTGCTAAGTGATGAGACCAAAAGAGTCTAACCTGGACAGTTCTACCCCTGAGACTGCCTCTTCGCTGGATATTTTATTCAGTAGTTCTGAGGTGGGGTCCAGGAGACTGTGCTTTTAATAAGCTCTCCAGGGTGATCTTCATGGACAAAAGTTTTAATAATCTCCAGTATCTTCCAGTTTTAGATAATTCTGTATTATTTTTATAACCAGAAACTGTCTCTAAAAATGACAACATACATAATTCTGCATATGCTACATGGTCGCTGCCATGTAAATAATCTAAACCCTGCAAAAAAAAAGGCTAAAAGTATTACCAGGGGTGATCTTTGTACAGTGAACAAGTGAATGGCACTTTTTTGTATTCTACCTTCTACATTTTCCAAGAGCCCAACTGTAAGCTTTATTCTTATTTCATGTCTACATTGATCAAGTTCCATCTGCCAGTTCAGAGACCATTCACGTTGATGTCCAAGTGTTAAAGATACAATCCCTTTTTTTGCTTGTTTTTCACTTCTTTTTTCTTCCTCTTCCCAATGCAGATTTATTTTAAAATGCAGAACTGAAAGGCTAACCTAAAATTTCCTAGTCTTTTAATCACACTAAGACATGAGAAACAAAATATTGACCATATAGACTCTAGTATTTTATCTATATTTAAAACATCAGAGACCTAAAAAAAAATAGATGGTTAGTGGGAGGCTGCTGTATAGCACAAGGAGCTCAGCGTGGTGCTCTGTGACCACCTAGGTGGATGGGATGAGGGGCGTGGGGGGAGGTCTACGAGGGAGGGGATATATGTATTCATACAGCTGATTCACTTGTTGTACAGCAGAAACTAACACAGCATTATAAAGCAATTTTACTCCAATAAAAAAAAATTACTTGATAAGCCATTTCTGAATCTGTCCATCAATACCTGTTGATCACACTTTAGCAATATTCCTTCTTTTTCCTAACCACCAGAATCCCCTCTTGTCTGTAAGTCTAAAAGAAACCTGGCCACGCTGTCAGCGAGGTGACGCTGGGCATGACAGCTCCGGCGCCCAGCCTTGGGCTGGTCCAGCAGTCCCACAGGCTCATCACACACTTGGCATTGTGGCTTCACTGAGCCCAGCTCAGCCACCCCAATACATCATCCAAGCAAACATTAATATTTTACCTCGGTTATCAAGTGTGCTCGTTCAAACTTTTATCTAAAACATTCTTTATCATCTTTTCATTAAGTTCTCAAGAGCTAATGGTTTCTGAGTTCCCCGGGTAAGGATGATGTTCTGAATAATGAAAGCTCATTATTTCTCCACAGAATGCTTGTTAATTCAAATGATGATATTAAAACTATAGTAGCCCTTAGCGCTGGGGTGATTTCTAGCATACTTTATCATGTATCAATATATACTCTGTTTGTCAAAACTGCCCAGGGCTGGGGCTGACATTCTCTCTGGAGGAGTCTAGTGCTTCAAAAAGCACTGAATACACCGAGGTGACAACTTGCAGAGTCTGCGCCTCCAGGAAACCGAAAGATGAAACTTGATGCGCCTCTGTTCCCTTGATTCCCCTGTTAGTATTCACACAGAGACAGCGCCCTCCTCTCTCTGCGCCTCATGGGTCTCCTTTTTGAATGGAATAAAAGGAAGTCAATATTTTGAAATGGCAGCACACATAGGGGCTTCTACACATGAGACATTATTTATTCCCATTTAACTGATCCCCAAACAATCTTCACACGAGGAAAGGCTGGTTTCGTTATTGCTAAGACACACACGCATGTGAACACGTAGACTGCATTCAATGCAGTGCTGAAGGGGGTTGATGATATTCTTGGGCAGAGAGTACTGGTTCTCTGGATTACTTTTTTTATAGGACATTATTCTGTTCATTGAGATTTGGGTCTCTTTCAATACTATTCAATCTCACCCCAGTTTGTACAAGCAAGCAGATTCCCATGGTTGCCATATCGCCATAAGTTTGAGTAGGGTTCTTTTTGTCGGATTTCAGCAGCAGCATACAGGCTTGTGTGTGTTTGCTCAGTCATGTCCAATTCTCTGCGACACCATGGACTGCAGCCCGCCAGGCTCCACTGTCCATGGAATTTTCCAGGCAAGAATACTAGAGCAGGTTGCCATTTCCTACTCTAGAGGACCTTCCCGACCCAAGGATCAAACCCATGTCTCCTGCATTATCAGGCAGGTTCTTTACCACGAGCACCACCATTGTTTGATTGCGCTTCACTTTACTCCGCTTCCCAGGTATTGCATTTTTTACAAAACTGAAGGTTTCTGGCAACTTTACATCCACCAGGTCTCTATCAGCACCGTTTTTCCATGAGAATTTGCTCATTCCTTGTCTCTATGTCATATTTCAATAATTCTAGCAATATTTAAATTTTTATTATTGTTCTGTTTGTTATGATGATCTGTGATCAGTGATCTTTGATGTTACTATTGCAAAAAGATTATGGCTCAATGAAGGCTCAGGGGATAATTAGCATTTTTTAGCACTAAAGTATGTTTTAGTTAGTGTTAAGTGTATTGCTTTTTTTTAGACATAATGCTGCTGTGCACTTACCAGGCTACAGCATAGAGCAAACATAGCTTTTAGATGCACTGGAAAATCAAAAATTCATGGGGTTCACTTTATTGCAATACTCGCTGAGTTAGGATCGTCTGGATCCAGACCTGTAATATCTCCAAAGTCTGTCTGTACTTCTAATGTTGACAAACCCACACTGCTCCCCTTCTTAGCATTTTGATTAAAAGGTTATATGTAATTGAGAAGCATGTGACCATGAGGACCACACAAAAAGAGGCAGCCATGTCTATGCTAACCTTTTCGAACTATGCTCCCAGTCGGTGGTTTTCCCCTTTCGTTTCTCTCCCACTCACTCTCCACCTTCCTGTTATTGCAAAGATTTGTGCGAAATAGAAAACTGCTTCCTTCTGGCAGCTTTTCCAAGTCTCCTATATGTCCCGCATTTTTGAAGCCCCTGAAGTTCTAGTATCCTCTCCAAGGAGAGGGCAACTTTCCCCAAACTAGGCATTTTACCATTTCTGAGATGGAGTAAAGTCTGAAGAATCTCATCTGAGCCTCCCTCTAGAACCTGGGAGGAATTGTAATTTTGAAAACCAAGCCATTCTCTAAGTCGCTTGAAGCTGCAAGGTCAACACCTGGGAGCACTCTACGAGCTGCAACACGCGACTCTATACCATTGTCTCTTAATTATCTCTCCTGTGGAAGACGAGCTGAGCATCTGCCCACAGGCACTGTTGTACCGACATGGTGAACTTTCTGCATCAGAGCTGCACTTTCACGACAGTAACTATCCAAGAGAAAAGAATCTACATGCATTCCAATATTCATTACAGCACTCAATATTTTTTGCACTTTACCCTAATCACGTTACACAATTGAATGATGTTCATGTAAAAGTCACCCTGTTAATCCAATAGAACGGTAAGGAGCATCTGAGTTAATTTATTTTTAGAGGAGAAAAGGAATCCTTAGAAAACTTGGATTATCAGGTCAATTTAAGAAAAATGTGCTTTAAGAAAAATATGTAAGTTATTTCCCATTGTATTCTTGGTTTTTAATACTCTGACCCAACATCAGATGTTTTGTGCCAAAACATCTTCAGGGCATATATACATTCCAGTTTTAGGGTTCAGAAAATATGGTGTCCATATGTGGGGGAAGTGGCACAAACCTCCTCCCCAAGTACAGGAGGAGGCTTGGTCCTAACACAAATAAAAATGAAGTAGACTTAGATGAAACTAATACACAGTTAAAAGACCATTCCATTTGATCTCAAAGGCTGCCAAGCATTCTTTTCCAAACAAGACACAAGAAATAAATGTTATATCAATTTTTTTTCACTATTTCAAACTTCATTCTCACCCAAGCATTCTTTTAAAAGCTTAGGTTTTCTTGAGAGTGCTAACATAAGACAATTTACACATGAAACATTTGGGAAATTGACTTACTGACATCTAAGAATAGCAAATTAATTTTCAAGATGAAATGAAATCATTCTGAAAGTCTTTCCCAGCATCAGGGTCTTTCTCAATGAGTCAGCTCTTTGCATCAGGTGGCCAAAGTATTGGAGCTTCATGTTCAGCATCAGTCCTTCCAAAGAATATTCAGGGTTGATTTCCTTTAGGATTGACTGGTTGGATCTCCCTGCAGTCCAAGGGACTCTCAAGAGTTAAGGATCTCAATATGAGAACATCCTGGATTTAGGGTGGGTCCTAAATCAAGTGACTGGGTGTCTCTATGCAAGGAAAGAGAGGAGATTTGAGATGCAGAGAAAAAGACCATGTGAAGACAGAAGCAGAGACTGGAAACCAAAGGAATAGCAGAGCCACCAGAAGCTGCAGAGGCTGGAAGAAATCTCCCCTGGAGCCTTGAGATGGAGTGTGGCCTGCCCTCTAGGTGTCCAGCTTCTGGCCTCATGTATGAGGGAGTACATGTCTGCTGTTGTAAGTCCCCTAGTCTGTGGGAGTTTGTTCTGGCAGCACTAGGAAACTAATAGGCTCCGCAGAAAGCTAAGACCCAAAGTCATGCCAGAAGCCCAGCAAGTGTCACAGGAGTGTCCTAAGGTAGCTCTGCAGCACAGAGACAGGACAGAGGTCTAGAATTCCAGTCTCTTTACTCCAATTCAACCGCTCAGCCCTCTACTATTCCATAATGCCACATGCTCACTTCTGTGCTAGATGGTGTAGAAAAGCAAAACAGTGTAAGCTATGATTCCTGCCCTCAGAGCTCTAGCAGTCCAGTCATGGATAAAATAGAAATTGCTTCATTATTCAACAACAAGTGTAGAGACTTCCCTGGTGGTCCAGTGGCTGAGACTCTGAGCTCCCAATGCAGGGGGCCCGGGTTCCATCCCTGATCGTGGAACTAAGATTCGGTGCAGCCAAATAAATAAGTAAACATTTAACAATAAACAAACAAAAAAAGAAAGTGGATTGTTTTTTTACATAACTGTTAACTGTCTTTGGAAGCAAACATAAGGGAGGTGTTTCAGAAACACTTTGAGCTACTAAACCTTTGAGCTACTAAAGTGACTGCAGTGTAGGAAAGAGCAGCACTCAGAGGCAGAAGTTCTGAGGGACTCGCATAAAGAGCAGAACTGCTACTTCGCAGGCTTTAGAGAATCTTGTCAAGAGTTCCTCCCATCTTCTTTCAAGCAGATTTCACTTGTAACCAAAGAGCTCAAGGTGAGCTACTGTCTTGAGGATCCAACGAGTTTTAAAAGATTGTCTTGGCCCTTTTCTGTTTTAACATTGCTTTCAAATGCTGCTGGCATTTCCGTTCAGGAGTTAAAATGCTGCATTTCAATGTGGGGTTCAGTACTAATCAAAAATACTTTGAGGTTTAATAGAACCTACCAATAACTCAGACTCTTTTGTTGACCATGATGGCTACTCCATTTCTTCAGAGGGATTCCTGCCCGCAGTAGTAGATATAATGGTCATCTGAGTTAAATTCACCCATTCCAGTCCATTTCAGTTCGCTGATTTCTAGAACGTCAACATTCACTCTCGCCATCTCTTGTTTGACCACTTCCAATTTGCCTTGATTCGTGGACCTGACATTCCAGGTTCCTATGCAATATTGCTCTTTACAGCATCGGACCTTGCTTCTATCACCAGTCACATCCACAGCTGGGTATTCTTTTTGCTTTGGCTCCATCCCTTCATTCTTTCTGGAGTTATTTCTCCACTGATCTCCAGTAGCATATTGGGCACCTACTGACCTGGGGAGTTTCTCTTTCAGTATCCTATCATTTTGCCTTTTCATACTGTTCATGGGGTTCTCAAGGCAAGAATACTGAAGAGGTTTGCTATTCCCTTCTCCAGTGGACCACATTCTGTCAGATCTCTCCACCATGACCCACCCATCTTGGGTTGCCCCATGGGCATGGCTTAGTTTCATTGAGTTAGACAAGGCTGTGGTCCTAGTGTGATTAGATTGACTAGTTTTCTGTGAGTATGGTTTCAGTGTGTCTGCCCTCTGATGCCCTCTTGCAACACCTACCATCTTACTTGGGTTTCTCTTACCCTGGGCGTGGGGTATCTCTTCACAGCTGCTCCAGCAAAGTGCAGCCAATGCTCCTTACCTTGGACGAGGGGTATCTCCTCACCGCCTCCCTTCCACCCTTCCCTCCCTTCCATTCAACATGGGATAGCTCCATGGGATTGTACTTGGATGCAATCTCAAAAACGACAGAATGATCTCTGTTCTTTTCCAAGGCAAACCTTTCAATATCACAGTAATCCAAGTCTATGCCCCAACTCTGAAGAAGCTAAAGTTGAACAGTTCTGTGAAGACCTACAAGACCTTTTAGAACTAACACCCAAAAAAGATGTCCTTTTCATTATAGGGGACTGGAATGCTAAAGTAGGAAGTCAAGAAACACCTGGAGTAACAGGCAAATTTGGCCTTGGAATACAGAATGAAGCAGGGCAAAGACTGAAAGAGTTTTGCCAAGAAAATGCACTGGTCATAGCAAACACCCTCTTCCAACAACACAAGAGAAGACTCTATACATGGACATCACCAGATGGTCAACACCGAAATCAGATTGATTATATTCTTTGCAGCCAAAGATGGAGAAGCTCTATACAGTCAGCAAAAACAAGACCAGGAGCTGACTGTGGGCTCAGACCATGAACTTCTTATTGCCAAATTCAGACTTAAATTGAAGAAAGTAGGGAAAACCACTAGACCATTCAGGTATGACCTAAATCAAATCCCTTATGATTATACAGTGGAAGTGAGAAATAGAATTAAGGGCCTAGATCTGATAGATAGAGTGCCTGATGAGCTATGGAATGAGGTTCATGACATTGTACCGGAGACAGGGATCAAGACCACCCCCATGGAAAAGAAATGCAAAAAAGCAAAATGGCTGTCTGGGGAGGCCTTACAAATAGCTGTGAAAAGAAGAGAAGTGAAAAGCAAAGGAGAAAAGGAAAGATATAAACATCTGAATACAGAGTTCCAAAGAATAGCAAGAAGAGATACGAAAGCCTTCTTCAGCAATCAATGCAAAGAAATAGAGGAAAACAGAATGGGAAAGACTAGAGATCTCTTCAAGAAAATCAGAGATACCAAAGGAACATTTCATGCAAAGATGCGCTCAAAAAAGGACAGAAATGGTATGGACCTAACAGAAGCAAAAGATATTAAGAAGAGGTGGCAAGAATACATGGAAGAACTGTACAAAAAAGATCTTCATGACCCAGATAATCACGATGGTGTGATCACTGACCTAGAGCCAGACATCCTGGAATGTGAAGTCAAGTGGGCCTTAGAAAGCATCACTACGAACAAAGCTAGTGGAGGTGATGGAATTCCAGTTGAGCTATTCCAAATCCTGAAAGATGATGCTGTGAAAGTGCTGCACTCAATATGCCAGCAAATTTGGAAAACTCAGCAGTGGCCACAGGACTGGAAAACGTCAGTTTTCATTCCAATCCCAAAGAAAGGCGATGCCAAAGAATGCTCAAACTACCGCACAATTGCACTCATCTCACATACTAGTAAAGTAATGCTCAAAATTCTCCAAGCCAGGCTTCAGTAATGTGTGAACTGTGAACTTCCTGATGTTCAAGCTGGTTTTAGAAAAGGCAGAGGAACCAGAGATCAAATTGCCAACATCCACTGGATCATGGAAAAAGCAAGAGAGTTCCAGAAAACCATCTATTTCTGCTTTATTGACTATGCCAAAGCCTTTGACTGTGTGGATCACAATCAACTGTGGAAAATTCTGAAAGAGATGGGAATACCAGACCACCTGATCTGCCTCTTGAGAAATCTGTATGCAGGTCAGGAAGCAACAGTTAGAACTGGACATGGAACAACAGACTGGTTCCAAATAGGAAAAGGACTTCGTCAAGGCTGTATATTGTCACCCTGCTTATTTAATTTATATGCAGAGTACATCATGAGAAACGCTGGGCTGGAAGAAGCACAAGCTGGAATCAAGATTGCCGGGAGAAATATCAATAACCTCAGATATGCAGATGATACCACCCTTATGGCAGAAAGTGAAGAGGAACTAAAAAGCCTCTTGATGAAGGTGAAAGAGGAGAGTGAAAAAGTTGGCTTAAAGCTCAACATTCAGAAAACGAAGATCATGGCATCCTGTCCCATCACTTCATGGGAAATAGATGGGGAAACAGTGGAAACAGTGTCAGACTTTATTTTTCTGGGCTCCAAAACCACTGCAGATGGTGACTGTAGCCATGAAATTAAAAGACACTTACTCCTTGGAAGGAAAGTTATGACCAACCTAGATAGCATATTCAAAAGCAGAGACATTACTTTGCCAACAAAGGTTCGTCTAGTCAAGGCTATGGTTTTTCCTGTGGTCATGTATGGATGTGAGAGTTGGACTGTGAAGAAGGCTGAGCACCGAAGAATTGATGCTTTTGAACTGTGGTGCTGGAGAAGACTCTTGAGAATCCCTTGGACTGCAAGGAGATCCAACCAGTCCATTCTGAAGGAGATCAGTCCTGGGATTTCTTTGGAAGGAATGATGCTAAAGCTGAAACTCCAGTACTTTGGCCACCTCATGCGAAGAGTTGAAAAGACTCTGATGCTGGGAGGGATTGGGGGCAGGAGGAGAAGGGGACGACAGAGGATGAGATGGCTGGATGGCATCACTGATCGATGGACGTGAGTCTGAGTGAACTCCAGGAGTTGGTGATGTACAGGGAGGCCTGGTGTGGTGCAATTCATGGGGTCGCAAAGAGTCGGACACGACTGAGCGACTGATCTGATCTGATCTGATCTGACCAATAATTCTGCTTTTCCTAAACTGACACTTTTTGATCTAGGGATGGCGCCTTCACTGATGTTGTTTGTGTTCTAACAAAAGGGTCTCTCTAAGGAGACCTGCTAGAGGAGCATTAGTTTATACCCACTGGCCTGGTTCACATAAACTCCAGTCCGCTGTTTGCAGACCATATGCCAGAACCTGGTGTCAGACTGGTCCCAGCTCTGTAAGGTAAACAACCAAGTCTCATCCTCCAAACCCTGGCAAATAATGTTCCGGCCCGCAGTTATCATGCCTTGATACGTAATAACACAGCCCCGTCAACACAGTTGCAAAGAAGTTTTTATGAAAATGTGGTTTTAGTTTACTTAACTCTTTATAGAAAGAATCAATATTCTCTGTCTACAGAGTTTTATCAGAATACAAAATGTTGCAAGTTTTAAATGCCACAATAAGGCCTACATACTGTGAATCTCTTATGTCAATCTTATGAAGACACTTTCCCTTCTATTATAATTCATGTTACATTGTACTGTGATCAACTTTTTATGTACAGGTGTTTGGGGTTTTCTTTTAACATTTACTTGTTTATTCAATTGTGACATACAAGATCTTCAACCTAGAATGCAAGATCTTTTTTTTTATTTTCAGCATTTGAACTCTTGGTTACTGTATATGAGATCTAGTTCCTGGACCAGGGATCAAACCTGGGGCCCCTGCATTGGGAGCGTGGAGTCTGAGCCACTGCACCACCAGGAAAAATCCCTGAAACTGGCCTCCCTCAGCTAGAGTAAAAGCTTTAGGAGGGCAGCAATTTTGGTTTTCTTTTTGTTCACAAATGCATCCTGGGCATCTGGAACAGTGTTTGGCACATAATAGTCACTTAACATGCATTTACTTTGGAGAGGGAAAAGGCAGCTCACTCCAGTATTCTTGCTTGAGATATCCCATGGACAGAGGAGCCTGATGGGCTACAGTCCATGGGGTCACAAAGAGTCGGACACGACCGAGTGACTCACACTCTTATGTATTTCCTCAGTGGGATGGATGAAAGGATGGATGGAAGAACGAATGGACAGAGAGGTGAAATGATATCCTCTACTAGACTGTGAACAAGGAGCAACTATAACTGATTGTATAAAAAGACATGCACACTGTTAAATAAAATTCAAACAACCTGTAACAAAAAAATAATGACACTGATTAAGGAGATGTGAACACTGGATATTTTATAGTAACAAATTATTGTTTATTTGTTGAGGTATGGAATGTGTTATAGTTACATGTTGAAATGTTTAAAATTATAATGATGTCTAGGATTTATTTCAAACTAACCTGGAGGAGAAGGATGGGAGGGGAGACATATGTGAAACAAATTGGCCGTGAGGTGATCATTAGTCTGGGATGATGAATATATGGCCATTTATTTACGTGTGCATGTATTTGAATTTTTCATAGTAAAAAGTTAAATATTTGAGCCATAAAAAAATGGCAAACGGGTAAAAGTAAATCTCACTCCCATCTCTGAATGCTAAGCTCATTTTCACTTAAAAGGAAAAGCAGAAACTATTAAGAATCTAAAATATGCCAAGCACTATTTTAGTTACTGGAGATACAGCTGTTGGGAAGTATTTGCGTGATAGTGGGAGAAACAGACAATAAATAAGTCAGCAAAAAAAAAAAAAAATACAGCAGACAGTTTCTGAGAGTGATAGGTGCTGTAGAAAAGCAAAACCAGTCCTTCTCCTCAAAAGCAACCATGTATACCTGTGGCGGATTCATTTTGATATTTGGCAAAACTAATACAATTATGTAAAATTTAAAAATAAAAAAAAAAAAGCAACCAGTGTTCTCTTATAGTGTAGGCATTTAGCAGCACACATACACGGCTGTCAGACCTTCAGCAAATATTTAATGAATTGAAGACTGAAAATTCTTCAGTTTCTTTAAAACCATCAAAAGTGGTTGAACACTGGGCACACCAGCTTCTCATCCTCTCTTACTTCCAAAAAGGCATCTCAGGGAGGTTTGCAGAGCCTCCTTTGAGAGGTTTGCAGAGCGGCATGGTGCCTGGCAGGTGGAGTGTGTGCTCTGTCTCTCAGACGTGTTCGACTCTTTGCAACCCTGTGGACCGGCCCACCAGGCTCCTCTGTCCACGGGATTCTCCAGGCAAGAATACTGGTGTGGGTTGCCAGGCCCTCCTCCAGGGAAATCGTCAGGACCCAGGGATTGAACCCGTGTCTCTTACATCTCCTGCACTGGCAGGCAGATTCTTTAATGCCACCTGGGAAGCCCTGGCATGTGGAGGGCCTTCAACAAATGTTTACCAAAGGAATTCAGGACAGGACGAGAATCATGACAAGGCAAAACCTGTCAGACAAACATTTCATTAGAGACATCTGGGCACCTGGTGGCCCTGCCTGGAAGTAAATGATGCCGGGTCCCTGTTGTGGACAGGGGTTCTCTGATCCTGGAAAACAGAAAAGCTTGGTTGACTGTGCCTGCCCGTGGCCTGGGTTGGTTTTGGTTTGGAGAAGGTTGGCGGTGGCGGGGGTGGTGGGGAGGTGGCCTTCTTTCTTTAACCTGCTGCAACTGTTTAAAACACCAAAGCTTTTCAATAATGTTTGCTCCACGAATCACCTTTAAGCCTCCCTGGACCATAGGACTGCTCATGAAATCAGTGGGGGACCATTTACATCACTGTTTTTCCCAAAGGCATTGGCTGTTAGAGGGTCCATTATGCTGTATTAAGTTTGAAGAACGTGTTATTAGCAGTTTTGCTGATTCTGTGGTTATTTGCCTGGATGGCATTAACAGTAGAAAAGCTACCTGAGCGCAGTAGCCGCCATATAACGTGGGCCTTGAACCTTACTTCATTTTTAATGGCTTGAGAGAGGTATTTAAATACACCTTTTAAAAAAAAACAAGTTACTGAACAAATTTCAAAAATGGGAGTGAAAAGGAAAAACAAGCTACTGTAGGCAGATTCATTTTGATATTTGGCAAAACTAATACAATTATGTAAAGTTTAAAAATAAAATAAAATTAAAAAAAAAAAAGAAAAACAAGCTACTGTAAATGGGAATTTATTTACATAGTTCCTAGCATTACTCACAGTCAAGTTAACACCCCGTTTGTGTACACAGAGTCGGGGAATGTGATAATATTCTTGCTACTAATGCATCCAGGTCATTACATTATGCTTCCTTGGCAGATTACAGCATTTGAAAGATGGGAAGATCAGTCCAAAAATAGACCTAGAGACCCTTTCTTCAACTTGAGGTCTTTTTGAATTCTTCCTTTCAAAAGTTATTTAAAGGACCCACTTAAACTCACAGCAGGGTTTGGATTTGGCAAGAGCTCAGAACTTTCCTTGAATGCTGTGTGAGCCAAGGGAGTTATGTATGTTGGAGGGTGCATAAGCAGGAAAAAGAAAAGAGGCTAGAGAATGTATGCAAGCTTGAAGCTGGAAGGGAAGATCCCAAATCAATGTTAGACACCAAAATCTCCATAGAAACCAAGGCCGGCTGAAGTACTGAAGCCGCACTCAGGCAGCTCGCCTTAGTCTGTAACAAAACACCAACTGGGGGTTTAAACTGCAGACGTTACCTCTCTCATAGTTCTGGAGGCTGGAAGTTGGAGCTCAAGGTGCCAGCAGGGTCGGTTCGGGCAAGGGCCCTCTTCCTGGCTTGCCGGTCCCAGAGGCTGGGGAGGCACACCAGGCAAGCCCCTAACCCTTGCAAGCCAAGGTGAGGCATTATTTTATTCTAAGGGTGGCGGAAGCCATCTTGGATGTCTAAGCCAGAAAAGAGGTGGTTTGTTTCGTGTGACTTGCACTCTCTGAGTCTGCGTAAAGAAGCAGTCAGTAGACAGAGATAAAGGAGGCAGGAAGAGACAGAGACAAGAGTCGCGGGTGATGGAGGGAGAAGCACTCTGGAGGTGCTTGGCCCACAAGGATGCTTGCAGCCATAAGGGTGGTAGAAAACTCTTGGTAGATCTAGTGGTGCTTGACAACCACTGTTCAGGTGATGAAGGGACTAGGCATTTGGCAAACATTCGGCGGACATCCACCAGATGGGCCATGCACAGGCTGGGCAAAGATGGGTAAGACAAAACCCTGCCCACCGAGAGCTCTCTAGCCAGTCAAAGATGCTGGCAAGGCCACAAAAGATGTTAAAGGTGCCTGTTAAGAGCTCTGCGAGAGGTCATCCTGCAAGAGGAGGGGGACACAGAAGGTTGAGCCCCCAGGACAGCAGACAGCAGGGAAAGTCTTGTTCACAAAACACAGGGAGCCTGAGCAGACTTCTTGAGGAGCATGGAGGATGCTGGAGAGTGGAGAGCCGCTGCAGGCAGAGGAGACCCGTGAGCGGGGCCTGGGAGGGCCGCCAAGCCGATGAGTGTGCCAGAGCACTGGACCCCCTAGGGGAGGGAAAGCGGGGGGGTCTATGTGTCATTGAGAAGAGGGCAAAGCCTGAGACGAGGGTCTCTAGGAAGAGGCGTGAGGAACAACTTGCAAAGAGAACAAAGACAGAGGCAGTCTTCCCAAGTGGCGCTAGTGGTAAAGAACCTGCCTGCCAACACAGGAGACATAAGAGACGCAGGTTCCATCCCTGGGTCAGAAAGATCCCCTGGAGAAGGAAATGGCAACCCACTCCAGTATTCTTGTCTGGAGAATCCCATGGACAGAGGAGCCTGGTGGGCTATAGTCCATAGGGTCGCAAAGAATTGGACACAACCGAAGGGACTCAGCATAAACACACACACGCGCACACACACACATACACGCTACAGTCCATAGAGTCTCAAAGAGTCAGACATGACTGAAGGGACTTCACGCGCACACACACACACACACACACACTCTGATGCATAGCCCAGGCACTAATGATAAGTCAATCTGAAGCAAGATTATGAGATTTATAAAGATAAGACTGCATTAGGGTGGTGCTGGTGGTCCTGTGGCTACGAGTCCACCTTCAAATGTAAAGGATGTGGGTTCAATCCCTGGTCAGGGAACTGAGATCCCACATATCGTGGGGCCACTGAGCCCACACACCACAAATGGGGCCCACAAGCAGCAGCTAAGATCTGACCCAAATAAGACACAAAATAAACATTTAAAAAATATTTTTAAAACAAAAATTTTTTTTAAGAAAGACTGCATGAAAGCCTTTTATTACACTCCTGAGGCCACCATGTATAACACCACTCACATATTTTTAAAATCATTGTTAAACTGTATTGAGTAAATATAATTGAATATGCTGATACACAAACTGCCCAGTTCTAGATTCAACATAAGATACTTTGCCACCAGAGAGAGGCAAAGAGCTAGGTGCTATCTTCACATATTTATGAGGCCCAAAACAGGTTAATGTATATTCTTGACATCACAGATTTATTTCTATGTTAATTCACTTTCAGAAAGCATGTATAACCATAATATACATGGCGAGAAAGTAATTTTATTCATATGTTTGGACATAAAAAATATCATTATGCAGTCTAATAATCCCAGCTGACAGTCAGAATCATTTTTTTAAAAAAAAACAGATATATTAAGAAAGAATTCAAGAAAAGCAGCAACCCAGCCCTGATGTGGCTCCTCTGTTTTGCCGGGCGGCACTGATTTATACCAGCCCGCACAGTCATTTGCAAGTTCATTTCATGATCAATGCCTGGCCGACTTTGCCTTTATACATTATGAAAAGTTGTCTCCACATTTGCATTTGTGCAGGCAGGCCTGCTAAAGAAGTCTGACTGCCTCTACTTTGCAGGAAACAGAAAAAGAGGTTGTTTTTCTTTTTTCTGTTTTATTTACTTTTTTTTTTTTTTACCATATGATGACAGCCACGGGTATTTGTCTCTGGATAGGCACCAAAGTTCTACTCTGTCATGCCATGCTAAGTCACTTCAGTCTTGTTTGCCTCTTCGTGACCGCATGGACTGCAGCCTGCAAGGCTCCTCTGTCCATGGGATTATCCAGGCAAGAATACTGGAATGGGTTGCAATTTCCTTCTCCAGAGGATCTCCCCAACCCAGGGATCGAACCTGCACCTCTTGTGTCTCCTGCCTTGGCAGGAGTATTCTTTATTACTACTGTCATGTGGGAAGCCCAGAGTTCTACTATGCACCATCTCAAAAACTCAACTGGGGTTATTTTAGATGCTGATACAGATATTTTCCAAAAATAGGAAAGGACATTTCTATTCTGTTTGATCATGTTCAGAGATCTTTCTAAAGAGATTTAACCTAGAAGCATGAGAGTCAGTCAAGGAATGCCGGTCCTTACTGTCTTTACCAAGAGTGGAGTCCCAAGCTCAGGCCAGCCTCCAGCCGGTAAGAAGCCGTGGGTGAACTCTGTGCATTTCAGGCAGAGCTGAGCCCCTACACTTCCCTTCATCCCCATTGAACAGAGAGATGAAATGGTTCCACTCTTGGGAACCACAGATAATTGAAAGAACTCTGTAAAATGGCTTTTTTCTTTTTCTTCCCTTTTTCACCCTTACTTCTCTTTACACCTGAAGTTTAAACAAGTGATATATATCGCTGGCTTTCCCCTCAGCCCCCATCAGCAGCCCCTCCTTTTGGATAAGCCTCAGCCTTCTGGCTTGCCTGCCGGAGAAACTGGTTCGACACACCCAGGGGGAAAATGACAGCTTTTCACAGCAAGCTGCTGGTCTCATAAATAGCTCGGGAAGCCTCCACACAGGCCCCAACCTGCCTCCTGCAAGATGTCAGTGCAGCCAGCCTGGTAGACATCTTCGGGGAACTTCGGCAACTCTTTACATAACTTTCTGGATAGCAGCTTAATCATGTTTACAACCCAAACAGATCACAGGTGACGTTTCTGCCATTCTAATGCCTACCAGTGAATGACAACTCACCTTCCAACTGCAGGCTGGGGGCAGGGGGTCCTCTCTTCTTTCTCAGTGGCCCCGGGAAACAGGAAAAGGGAAGAAAGGCAGAGTTAACCGGGAGGGAAGTTAGCTTCGTAAAGAATGAGGTGTCCAAAAACCTGGCAAAAGGCCTGTTTTTTTATGCCTTGAGGTAAGAAACCCAACTGCTTTTCCCGGACCTTGCTCTTAGGTTTCACACTCGGTTTTGCACATGTCTGCTATACGGTGAGCTGTGTGTGTGAGCCCCTAGACAGAAGTGACAAAGTAAGTGCACAGATCAGATCAGATCAGATCAGTCACTCAGTCGTGTCCGACTCTTTGCGACCCCATGAATCGCAGCATACCAGGCCTCCCACCACCAACTCCCAGAATTCACTGAAACTCACATCCATTGAGTCAGTGATGCCATCCAGCCATCTCATCCTCTGTCGTCCCCTTCTCCTCCTGCCCCCAATCCCTCCCAGCATCAGAGTCTTTTCCAATGAGTCAACTCTTCGCATGAGGTGGCCAAAGTACTGGAGTTTCAGCTTTAGCATCATTCCTTCTAAAGAAATCCCAGGGCTGATCTCCTTCAGAATGGACTGGTTGGATCTCCTTGCAGTCCAAGGGACTCTCAAGAGTCTTCTCCAACACCACAGTTCAAAAGCATCAATTCTTCGGTGCTCAGCCTTCTTCACAGTCCAACTCTCACATCCATACATGACCACAGGAAAAACCATAGCCTTGACTAGACGAACCTTTGTTGGCAAAGTAATGTCTCTGCTTTTGAATATGCTATCTAGGTTGGTCATAACTTTCCTTCCAAGGAGTAAGCGTCTTTTAATTTCATGGCTGCAGTCACCATCTGCAGTGATTTTGTAAGTGCACAGTAGACATAATTTATTTATAACTGCTGCAAGAAGTTAGATTCATTCAGGGTTTATTTAACCGTTGTGCTGTTCGTGGAAAATGCGTGGCATTCTAGCAAAACACTCCCAAATGCACATTTAAATTCTTTTAAAGCCAAATTTAAACCTGGATGATAAAAACAACTTTCTAATCACATCATTTTTGGGGCTTTCCAAACTAACATATTATTTCCATGTAAGACTGTGAGATATCTAGTGAATGTAAAAGCTTTGATGCTGTCCTTTTAGAGGGAAGACTATCAGGGGAGAAAAGAGGAGTATTTTAGGTTAAGTGTGGGGAAGGAAGGAAATAAAAGGGGGGAATAGACTTACTTTGAGATTACAATTTCATTTCAATTTAATACAGTTTTAAGTTTGATTTGTGTGACAAGTCCAATTGTATAGCAATAGGCACTAAGGGTCTTTGGATAAGCCATTGTGTGAAAGACTTATTAAAGATTATACCTATTTTGTGTGTTAGTTTTAATAGACATTTCATAGTATTTACTGCAGAAGTCTCTGGGGAGATGAGCAATAGAACAATTTCTGTATTTAAGAACCGTAAGTTCCCCTGTATGTTGAGTGTATGTCTCTGTAATACTGGATACAAGGAAGGAAATTTTATTAAGTCAGTTATTATGTCTTTCTGTTTTTCTCTATTCCACTCAGGAGACAGTCTTGAAAAAAAACTCCACCTAGCCTTACCGTGGTCTCAAAGAGATGAAGTGATTACATGCTTTTGGTATGTTTATTGTTAATAAATCACTTTCCTATGAAGAACAATTAACAGCCATTAGAAAGTAGATAATTATAAACATATTCTATTTTAATATCTCTATAGAAATATAAACGTGAGTATGAGGACATCTAAAAATGCAATCAATATATAAAAACATAGCTGGAAGGAAGTCTTTTTTTCAAAAGCAGGAAATAGTTCCTTATCTACTAAGTTAAACTCCTAAATCCTCCAACAAATGGATAATCCCATAGTTCACAGATTTAGTATTTCGTTGTCACATAAAATACGTAAATATCTATTCACATTATTTTGGTGATTTGCACCTACAATGGGAGTCCGATGGGAAAGAAAATACCATTCTTATTTGTAAAGCAATCCCTGAGTCAGAAGATCCCCTGGAGAAGGAAATGGTAACCCACTCCAACATTCTTGCCTGGGAAATCCCATTGTCAAAGAAGTCTGGAGGGCTATAGTCCATAGGGTCACACAAAGAGTCGGACATGACCTAGCAAATAAATAACAGCAACAACAACAAAAACACAGAATAATCTAGAATTAAAGCTGATCTTTGAAACAAGTTAAATATAAAGTTAAATCATTTCTTCACCTACTGCATAAATTTATAAGTTACATAATACCCAACTCTTGCACAAGTTGAGTTTTTTGCATAAACACTTAATGCTACTTTCTAGGCACTCTCTTACTCAAGGATTGGCCTGAAATTCATTTCTCCCCTTGGGTCAGTATTCTTGACTTATGGAAAAGAACATTCTGCCTCCGCCAGAAGGTGGTTAAAGCTAACTCAGAAATAAAGAAGAAATCAACATGACACTCCAACGGGAGAAGTATAAAACTGTCATAGACAGTTTGACTTCAAATGTAGAGTAAGTCAATACCTCCTGGAAAAATCCATGCCACTTCTTACACAAAGCCCAGACTACCACTAGGACTTTGAGTTAGTTCAACGGTAGACATTCTGCCAGACATAATGTATTTGATAAAGCTTCTGGCTTTTTATCTTCAGACTGGTTTGCTATATTAATTCAAAAGTCTCGGGAATATGAGAAACAATGGCAATAATTCAAAATTTTTCATTATCTGTTCTTGGATGTATCTTCATTTGTCATAACTGTTGGGCTATAATAAAGGAACTGCTCCTTTCTTTCCATATAAATTTGGGTTTATTCTTTCCTGGAACTGGTTTCAGTCCTGTGCTACCCAGACCCAGGGGAAAGGTATGGCCACATCCCCAGGAACCCTCAGGTTGATGTAATTGCTACTCACCAACACCTGACACTTAGATGGTGCTAGGGGTGAAGAACCCGCCTGCCAATGCAGGAGACGTAAGAGATGCAAGCTCAATCCTTCTATTGGTCATGGCAACCCACTCCAGTGTTCCTGCCTGGAGAATCCTATGGACAGAGGAACCTGGTGGGACTACAATCCATGGGGTCACAAAGAGTCAGACTTGACTGATATGCCTGAGCAGGCACTCCCAACACCAGGCCTGCCTTTGCCTCCAGTCTTTCCAGCCTTAGGAACCTTCCTTTTATTTCAACTAGAATATTGCAGCTACTGAAAGGATCAAGGAGAGTTAGACTTTTCCAAATTGAAAACGGTCACAAGACGATTAAAATCTAAGGATGAAGATTATTAAAAGCATGGTTTATAATGGAAGCCACTCCCTAGAAGGAACAAACACCCCACCACCGTAAGTCAACAGTAGAGTATCTCTAAATATTTATTCCCAGAATTTTGCGTCCTTCCCTTACCCTCTTTGATGTTTACCCATCTTCTTCCTAAAGGCCAGGGACTTACCAATTAGGTTAAAAAGGCTGCAACCGTATCAGCCTTACTAAAGCTCTGTTAGCATAATAATGGACCAGACTTTTAATATAAGAGCTGGTCAACATTAGCAAGAGAAAGGGCTATTTGTCTTGTAGAGGACTCATTCAAAGGGCTGGGAATGGTCACCCTGTCACCCCCACCCACTACTCCGTGGTCCCTCTATGGAGGAAAGGTTAATGGAAGGGAGAGGAAGAGACAAGCGGTGAGAGAAGACAGAGGTCAGCCACGCTGTCTCCCCGAGGTGGACCCCAAAAGTGAGAAGGTTGTGGAGTGGGAGGGAGTAAAAGACTTGACTGGGACTAAGCTCCTGGGGCAAATGGAGATCTCACAAGGGTTGAAAACAGCCCCTGAGGAAGACTAGAGTCTAGGAAGTAGAAGGCAAAGGGATGAAAAGGCAACCAGGCGCAGCAGCAAAGCCCCAGCCGAAGTGGTCTGTGCCTGGCTGGCCAGACGCTCTAACTGTCTTGGGAGCCAGTTGATGAGATGATCTTTGTAGGAAGTCTTGGTAAAACCTCCGTGTAGGAGTTCCCTGGAGGTCCAGTGGTTAAGAAACACTTGCCAATGCAGAGAACGCAGGTTCTACTGTAGCCACGCGTTCCGGGAAACTAACTCACCCAGAAGGACAGTGCAGATAGCGGAGTGCATTTTATTACACCCGCGGGCCCAAGGCAGAGTCTCCTCTTAGCCAAGGGCCCCGACCAGTATTTATGAAAACTTTACAAGTGTACTTGCTCAAACCCACCTCCCCAAATTCCTTGAAACTAGTCTGGACAAGGTATAAGAGAGATACGATCAAAGTTAACCCATGATTCATGTGTCATAAGCCTAGATGGTTAAACAGCGGACATTTATCAATAGGCCTGTGGTCATATCCCGATAAACATAATGGAATTTACCACTTTGTTCTGTTACAGAGATAATTCAGTTCAGTTCAGTTCAATTCAGTCTCTCAGTCGTGTCTGACTCCTTGAGACCCCATGAATCGCAGCATGCCAGGCCTTCCTGTCCATCACGAACTCCCGGAGTTCACCCAGACTCACGTCCATCGAGTCAGTGATGCCATCAAACCATCTCATCCTCTGTTGTCCCCTTCTCCTCCTGCCCCCAATCCCTCCCAGCATCAGAGTCTTTTCCAATGAGTCAACTCTTCGCATGAGGTAGCCAAAGTACTGGAGTTTCAGCTTTAGCATCATTCCTTCCAAAGAAATCCCGGGGCTGATCTCCTTCAGAATGGACTGGTTGGATCTCCTTGCAGTCCAAGGGACTCTCAAGAGTCTTCTCCAACACCACAGTTCAAAAGCATCAATTCTTTGGTGCTCAGCCTTCTTCACAGTCCAACTTTCACATCCATACATGACCACAGGAAAAACCATAGCCTTGACTAGATGAAACTTTGTTGGCAAAGTAATGTCTCTGCTTTTGAATATGCTATCTAGGTTGGTCATAACTTTCCTTCCAAGGAGTAAGATCTTTTAATTTCATGGCTGCAGTCACCATCTGCAGTGGTTTTGGAGCCCAGAAAAATAAAGTCTGACACTGTTTCCACTGTTTCCCCATCTATTTCCCATGAAGTGATGGGACCGGATGCCATGATCTTCGTTTTCTGAATGTTGAGCTTTAAGCCAACTTTTCCACTCTCCACTTTCACTTTCATCAAGAGGCTTTTGAGTTCCTCTTCACTTTCTGCCATAAGGGTGGTGTCATCTGCATATCTGAGGTTATTGATATTTCTCCCGGCAATCTTGATTCCAGCTTGTGCTTCTTCCAGCCCAGCGTTTCTCATGATGTACTCTGCATATAAGTTAAATAAGCAGGGTGACAATATACAGCCTTGATGAAGTCCTTTTCCTATTTGGAACCAGTCTGTTGTTCCATGTCCAGTTCTAACTGTTGCTTCCTGACCAGAGATAATTAGCATGTTCTTTTAGGCAACGGAGAGTCCAAGTACAAGTCCTGAGGCCCTTTTATCCAGGGGTCTGGTTTTCCATTGGTATGCCATTTCTACAGACACCGGGCACAAAGTTCAGAGTCCACTGGGAGGGTGACCATGCGTGTAGCCTAATGTTTGCAGCCTGGCCTAAGATGGAGTCCAGCTCTGTCTGTTTCCTCCTGCAGTTCCATCCCTGGTCCTGGGAAGATGCCACAGGGCAACTAAGCCCGTGCACCACAGCTACTGAAGCCCGAAGACCTCAACAGAGGAATCCCCGCTGGCCGCAACTAGAGAGGGCCTGCACGCAGCAGCCTTGACACAGGGCAGCAGAGAAGAATAAATAAATAAATATTTTCTAAAACACCTCCATTTACATCCCAATGGGGAGGCCAGAGGGGATGAGAAGTTAGTCCTGGAGCTCATCCAGGGGCTTCCCAGGTGGCGCTAGTGGTACAGAACCTACTTGCCATTGCAGGAGATGTAGGAGATGCAGGTTCACTCTCTGGGTGGGGAAGATCCCTCCAAGAAGGACTTGGCAACCCACTCCAGGATTCTTGCCTGGAGAGTCCTGTGGACAGAGGAGTCTGGCGGGCTACAGTCCATGGGGTCGCAAAGGGTCGGACATGACTGAGCACAGGTAAAGGGTAGTGGATGCCACATAACTGAGGCGACTTAGCGCGCGCACAGAGCTCGCCCGTCCTCAGCCCTCTTACTCTTCCAGGTTAGGATTAAGCACCAAGGCATGGCCAAAATTGTTTAATCCTTCCTGCAGAAGGAGACCCTGTGTTCTTCCAGTTTACTCAGCTCTACACAGGCAGGATTTATGTAAACACAGCTCACTGGCCTCCCAAACCTAAAGGAAGTGAATGACTGCATTGAATTCTATTTTTTTCCCTTGTTTGTTGCTTCACTGCATAGAGTCTGGATCAAAGCCTATGTTTAACATAAATAAAAGTCGATCTGCTAAAATTTTATGAAAAAGGTCATTAAATTCCTGAAAAATAGCCATTCCTTAAACCTGAAATTTTTTGTTTTTTTGATAAACTGCCGGTAGCACTTTGTTTGGATTAGAATTAAGTGTCTGCCAAATTGGAAACTGTAAAACTCAATCTCAGAAGATTTTTTTTTTTATAAACTTAACATAAGATTTTAAGCAGCTCTTCTCAAATAACTCACTCAAGCAAAAAATGAGTCTTTTCTACATTAAAATATGGTAAATTTATAAGCCAGTTATGTCCTACAAAGTTGGGGAAGGGAGGAGAAGGAAAGAGAGACAGACCCACTATACCCTTACTTTCCTGCTACAACTCCTGAGGTTCACCACGTTCTAGAATAAGGTGGTTCATGGTGGAATAAAATCAGAAGTGACAGAGTTCTGACAAGTCTATAGTCAGGTTTCCCCAGTGGCTCAGTGGTAAAGCATCCACCTGCAATGCAGGAGACACAGGTTCGATCCCTGGGTTGGGAAGATGCCCTGGAGGAGGAAACGGCAACCCACTCCAGTATTGTTGCCTGGAGAATTCCATGGACAGAGGAGCCTGGTGGGCTACAGTCCACGGGTCGCAACTGAGCAGGCACACACAGCCATGGCAATGAGCCCAATGCCTCTCTATGCTCCTGAAGTAAGAATGAAGCCAGATGGACCATTGCAGCCCTCCTTGGGAAGGGTCTCCCTGGATGCCAATCAAGAAGATCATCACTGGGTAGTCCACTTATGGAGGGCTGCCATGTACCAGGCCTTGCTAAGCACTTTCTCAGATAGTGACAAACCCTCAAGACTCTTGAGACACAGGTCTGATCCTATTTCACAGAACAGGAAGCTAGAGTAGAGTGCAAAAGGGCTCACCCCTCCCAGCTTCCCAGACCCCCAGTCATTCTTGGTTCCATTGCCCCGTTTTTCATTTCTTTCATTCCATCTATCTCTATCTAAAATTATTGAATGTAGTTGTTTGCTTCTGGATTCCCAGATGATGATTAATAAATATGTATTGAGTGAATGAATGGACTTACTCAAGGCCCCAAAGCTGTTGGTGCCCATGATAGAGTTTGAACTCTGCTCTATCCAAAACCAAACATAACTCATATTTAAAGTTTTCTTTTTTTAATTTAAAAAGAACTACTTAGATACTAATGAAATGATATAATGTCTGGGAGATGCTTCAAAATATTACAGGGGATAGAAGTTGCTTGTAAGTGAAAAAATTGAAATTGTGTTGATAATTGATTGTTGAAGCTGGATCATGGATGTGTGAGTGAGTACTCAGCTATGTCTGACTCTTGGCAACCCCATGGACTGTAGCCTGCTAGGTTCCTCTGTCCATGGGATTTCCCAGGCAAGAATATTGGAATGGGTTGCCATTTCCTTCTCCAAGGGCTCTTCCCAACTCAGGGATGGAACCCATGTCTCTTGCATCTCCTGCATTGGCAGGCAAGTTCTTGATCACTGAGCCACCTGTGAAGCCCTGGTGATGGATAGGTACAGGTTTATTGCAGTGTTCTCTCTACTTTAGTATATGCTTGAAATTCTCTGTAATAAAATGTTTAATTTAAAAAACAAAGAGAACTTCAGCACTCATTTTTTAATTTCTGTTCTTTCTCTTCCTGCTACAATCTTATCTGTTGCCAGTCTAAATGTCATCCTCTTTCTCATCCTATGCTATCTAAACAATTTTCATTTCCCTTATTGCCTTTATTCTCCATTTCTTTGACTTATGTACAGCAGAAAAAAAATTTTTATTTTCCCCTGAACAGTTCTACATATAAAACATTGCCATATCCTCATTTCTGACCATTAACCAAAAAACAGGGATTTCATTCCAAAACTGTACATGTGCAAATTAGCAAATTTATATACAACTTTAGTACAATCATTAAATAATGATTTTGCATAAAATTTAAAATTCATGTATGCAAAAAAATTGCAACACAGGAAACATCTGACTCATTGTTATTTAAACTATTAAACAGAGCTTGTATCATTATTTACTCTAAATGCTCTCCTGAGTTAGGCAAGCAAGCAACAACACCTACTCAAAGCAATTATAGGAAATAAGACTAGCTTTAAACATCAAATAAAAGAGAAATTTATTTATTTATGCTTTTATTCTTCTGATTCCCGTCATCTTTCTAGACTGTGGCAAGCATTATTGGTTTCTCAACCTGTTTCCATTCTCTAGCACTTCTTTGTCAGCTGATCCCAAATGTTGCTAAGCAGTGACGTGTCTAGCCACAGATGGCATGTTCATTCTCCACCCACTCTCACATCCAGGATAGCTTTGTAAAACCATCAGCCACTGAGATATACGTGCATGTCCACTCATGTGCTAGGAAAATACTACCATTTGTTAGAGGGGACTGAAGCAATTGGCTTGTCCTTCCCCGAGACCACACACGCATCTTCCCTCCTTGAACATAGATGTGATGACTGGAGCCACAGCAACCACCTTACAACTGTGAGGACAGCATCTAACAAACACAGGCTGATAGAGTGGAAGGAGGTTAAAAAAAACCACTGTGTGTCTAACGTCATTACAGAGCATCTTAGTCAATGCCAGCAAACATTTGCTCATATTTTTTTCAGTCAGGTATTTCAATAGGTGAAACCAAATACATTTTAAACTGATTTAGTTATCCGGGCTGAAAAATCTTAAACTGCAGACTAATATTAATAGATTCCACAAAGAAAATAAGATCTTAAAATGAGGACAATCCTTAAGTAGATAATACAGACATACAAGAGAATAATTTTGCTCAGATCATAGGTTTCCTCGGTGGCTTCAGTTAATACCTATGGCTTGAGGTGCTACGAGTAGTGGTTTGACAGAAAAGAACAAAATTATGTAAAGCGATTATCCTTCAATTAAAAAATTAATTAATTTTAAAAATAAATAAAAAATAAACGCACAAGTCTCCATTCATTCAAAGGACTGTCATTCAGTATCTGGTTTAGGGCACTAGTCTAAACTGTGAATAAGAGGACGCATTGTTTATATTTTAAAAAACAAGATTGTGCACATAAGCATGGTAGGTTGCTTCAATCGAGTCTCTTTGTGACCCCATGGGCTGTAGCCTGCCAGGCTCCTCTGTCCATGGGGTTCTCTAGGTGAGAATAACTGGCGTGGGTTGCCATGCCCCCTCCAGGGGGTCTTCCCAACCCAGGGACTGAACCCACATCTTTGACACCTCCTGTACTGACAGGCAGGTTCTTTACCACTAGCACCACCTGGGAAGCGAAAAAATAAAATTACTTATTGTGAAAAAAAAAAATAGCACAATGTTTTCACTGTCGGCACCCCCATTTCATCATTTCTCTTATCAGTTTCATGACCATAAAAATCAGTTACAAGTTCATGATCTTTTTCACTCTTGGAATCATCTTTTTTTTTTTTTTTTAACTCATCTGCTATCTTCTCACACTGAATCCCACCCACTAACACTCCATCTCCAATTTCTAATTTTTCAACCCTAGAAATACTTGTTGGACCTTATGCCCATTCTATATCAGTTATTGGGCTTCCCAGGTGGTTCAGTGGTAAATAATCCATCTACCAACACAGGAGATGCAGGTTGGATCCCTGGGTCAGGAAGATCCCCTGGAAGAGGAAATGACAACCGACTCCAGTACTCTGGCTTGGGAAATCCCATGGACAGAGAAGCCTAGAGGACTACAGTCCATGGGATTGCAAAGGGATGGATGCAACTGAGGGACTGAGCGTGCACTTATATCAGTTTATTAGACACTTCCATTTGCTCAGCAAACATTCACTGAGTACCTACCATGTGCCACAGGCAATGTGAGGTGCCGAGAGTGTAGTGGTGAGTCTAGTGGTCTAGATTGCAGGGATTCCCAAACTCCAAGATCTAATGCCTGAAGGTCTGAGGCAGAGCTGATGTAATAATAATAGAAATAAAGCGCACAGTAAATGGAAGGCATTTGAATCATCCTGAAACCATCACTCCCTACCCGGTCTGTGGAAAAAATATCTTCCACAAAACCAGTTCCTGGTGCCAAAAACGCTGGGGACCACTGGTCTAGAGAAACTCAGAGTTTCTCTCAAATTTCATCTTAGTGTAACTACTCATGCTTTGCATTTTGTTTTTATGTAGTTAAACGAATGTATACAAAGAAAGTACATTTTTTTTTTAATATTTTAAAGCTAGATATTCCAGACTTGCTATTACAAGTAAATTATTTGCTAGTGACCTTTAGATGCTTGAATAGGGTGACAAGACTACCTGGGCAAGAATAAAAATGGTTCTATATGTTTTAAAATGTACCAAAAAAAAAAAAGATGTGTTTGAGCATTTGGGTTTCTTTCATAGGTTATCAACCACTTAGAAAAATAGCCAGGTCTAGGCAATATGCACACACATAATGTACATAAATGCGTTTCAAAAATATAGAATGTTAGACTTCCAGCAACCTTAAAAATTTGACATATTGGGAAACTGGATCCTAAAAAAGGTTCAATGACATGCTTAAAATTACAAAGCTAGCCCATGTTTAAGATCCAATTATTTCACTCGGAAAGGAGGTTTACTACAGCAGAAGTTAATTAAATTAAACAGTAGAACAAGAATCTTCAACTCGTATCTGGAAATCTGACCCTGACCCTCTGTTGAAAAGAGACACTTACAGAAAAAGGAAATAGACTCAGTTTGCTATCAAGGGCAGAGGGGCATATCCAAGGCTGCAAGGTCGTCGGCGTGAGCCACGAGACAAGTGGGAAGGACAGAGCTGCTGCAAGTTCCTGACTTCATCGCTACAGCATTTAAAGAAGGAAAGGCAGTACTTTTTTCTGATAAGAGAATGTACCTTGTTTCTAAGGCTTACTTGGGATGGGGGAGATGAAATTCTGTTAACCAATGTGGCTGAACGGTCTTTGAATCTGGGAAGCAAACCCAGCTGATTTTTAACTTCAGTGTAAGAAAACGTCAGAAACTCGATGGGGAAAGTGATTTATAAGAGTTGAGACTAAAAAGAGACTAATTTGCTTCTAGGTGGCATTTTAAAAAAGGGAAATCCTTCTCTGTTCTTCTTTGTATGATTATCACTGCTTGGCAATGTAGGCCTGATGTCTGCAACCATCCATGGAGGGTCTCATGAGGACATGCATAGATCTTAGAGGTCTGTGTATTTTGAGGGGAGAGGATTCATCATTTTATTAGATTCTCAAAAAGAGTCTCTGACTGTAGAAAGACCAAGGATTCTATTAATAACCTTTGTGACTCCAAATTTGGGTTGAAACATGGTCTATGTCAGGACATCCCTGGTGGCCCAGTGCTAAGATTTCCACACACTCCCAATGCAAGGGGCTCAGGTTCAATCCCTGGTCGGGGAACTAAATCCCAGCAGCCATAACTACGGGTTCACGGTTCACATGCCACAACTAAAGATCCTGCTTGCCTCAGCCGAGATCTGGTGCAGCCAAATAAATAAATATTTAAAAGAAAATAAATAAATAAAAGAAAGAGAAGAAACTGCTCTGAATTAAAAAAAAAAATCAAAAGAGAGAAAGATACATGGTCAATGCAAAAATGAGGCCAACGCACATGCGGGCTTCTCCCCGCTTCTCTGGCTCAGGGTGGCCAATAATTTATGCCAAGCGAGTAGAACAGAAATGCATGTTTCACTGATTTTATTACCTTTTCCTAAGGGGAGAGCAAAAAGGTGAAAAAAATTAAGTTGTCAACAGGTACAATTTTGTACTTACTTGTAAGAGAGCGAAAGTATAGACAAAATGTAGTGTAGACACTGTAGATAATATCACTATTTTATCCGGTCCCAGCAGCTTCTCCCTCCCAGTACCATTCCTCAGCCCAGCCACAGTTGCCTAGGGTGATGTGAGAAAGTGTGCGGAAACCATGATTAATGGCTCTTACTTATCTCCTATTAAAATGCCTAGCGGCCTTTGAATATAGGTGCCTGAAGATTTCAAATTTATTAATTTATTTTTCTTCGAATCAGTATATCCTGACGCTAAATTGCTTTAGCACTTTGCAAAAATTCTATAAAACTAATTTATGAAGTAAGTTGTCTGGCTATCCAAGACTGGACATTTTCTCTATAAAAGATTCAATATATAGATATATTTTTTTAACTCGGTGCTTTTGTTTTTCCATGTATATGAATCCTTTCCCAAACTGGCAATTTTCTTCTACCTCCTTCATTTCAATATTATGCATTTGAACTGCGTCATGGGATTGCTTAGCATTATGCTGTCAACGTTTCACAGGAAAAGAGTATATTTGATTTTAAATAGGTTGAAAACGATATAGTTCATACTTCTGTTTAGTTTGTGAGAAGGCGAACACATAAATACAATGAACGCTAAGTAAAATGGATCAGCTTTACATTTATTGTGTGCCCACAAGGTACCAGGATCTGTGGGTCATAATAACAGCATTGAAAAGAGCAAGTGTTTGTCAGTGGGCATTCTATGCCAGGCTCTGCAACGTGGACTTTGCTGTTGTCTAGCCGTTTAGTCATGTCTGACTCTTTCTTTGACCCCATGGACTATAGCCCACCAGGCTCCTCTGTCCATGGGATTTCCCAGGCAGGAATCCTGGAGTGGGTTGCCATGCCCTCCTCCAGGGGTTCTTCCAGACCCAAGGACTGAACCCTTGTCTCTTGGGTCTCCTGCATTGGCATACGGGTTCTTTACCACTATTGCCACATCATCTTCCACTACCAAATCACCACTGAGGACAGCAAAGAACTGAGAATCTGAAAATGCACAGGGGAGATCTTTAAGATAGAAGCATGACCACTAGAGAAAAAAAAAAAAATCTGTTTCCCCGCCTCACCTCCAGCCATTCTGTTTTTCCCTCAAGATGTAGATGGTGGTGTCGGGGAGGAGAGCAACATGAACCTGCATGTCTCTCCTTGGTCCGCAGCATGGATGCAGCCCGCCACCTGTGAACTCTGGCTGAATGCCGCACGGAGGTGCCAGGGCGCCTCACCAAGGGAAGGGTATGCCAGCTTTCCAGACTGATAAGAGGAAAGGAAGCAATGTCCATTTCAGAAGGAAGCTTATTGTGACAAGGTTTTTGGACCATGTTCACTGAACAGTGATGGGTAAAGCGTCAAAAGAAATCCTTGCATGAATTTGCATTTCTCTTGGATTTTCCAAATGTGTCTTCTGAGGTTCACCCACCACAATTGCTTCAGGAACAAACAGTGGGAGGAGGTGAGGCCTCAGGGCAGAAAGTGGTGGGGGTGTTCCTTGGGTTCACAGACATATTCCTCTCTGCTGCCATCCAGGAATTCATTAGGATGGAGGACCATTCCTATGCCCTAAAGCTTTGGATCTTTGAGGACCTTCAGCTTATTTTCAAAGGCATAGCGAGCCCTAGAATATAGTCATGAAAATTGCTTATCCAACAGTCTGGATACTAGCGAAAGTTGGAAAATTGTTTACCAAGGACTTTTGTTAATGATGACTCAGTTTACTAATCATGACATCATCATAATTTTTAAAGCATTTGCTGTAAATGTGAGGCAATTTGCATTAATAAAATTATCTGCCTGGTTGCAAATTACAGCTGGTGATATCAATACAGACTAACCCAGACCACCATAGACACAGTAGCATGGGTTGTAAAGGATTTACCACGACGGAATTCATCAGGGGTTTCATCTGAAAAAATCTTTGTTTCAGGGAACAAAGACTACTATTTCTGAGGAGATTCAATTCAAGAGGAACAGGCTACATAGACATTTGGAAAGGAAAATGTTTAGCAAGGATACAAAGGTAACACTGATGGGTATTTTCTCAAAAACTACCATGTTATTGTTTTGTATCATTTGGGATCCTTTTACAACTCAAAATCTCTTAGAAAAAAAAAAAGTAAATGTGTTGGGGGACATCACCATAAAGTCCAGGGACCAGAAAACCTCAGGTATGGCGAGGTCTAGGCACTCAAAAATGTTAACTCAAGTTCATGTGGACAACGCAGAGTGAGGCCAAAACTGAACCATCAGAGGTTTGGAACAGAGAAAGGTGGTTCATGCCTAAAAGCCAGAACTCCCCAAAGGGTTTTGAGCAAATCATTTTTTAAAAAACCAGGTGAGGGAGGGGAGTCGACAGGCGCCCAATTCTCCACCTGACTGATGGTGAGGTGGCAGGTGGGGTCACAGGGGCCAGCAGTCCTTAGGCCAGGTCTGGGGCTACCGCTCAGGGTCTTCATGGAGTTAGCATCATCCGTTTGTTGGAGAGGAGGCAGGCTGTTACATCTGCAAAACCACTCTGAAAATCTGCATCAAGTGCTGTTGTCTAGGTACTTTAGAGAGGAGCTAAAGTAAAGGATGGGGGGAAGGGCAGTCCCCAGAAGGCCCCAGGGGTCTGGCTCTGTTACCAGATAATTCTATCAGGAACCTGACTCCATTACTCTCAGCTCGTTTTTTTCCTTCTCTGGCTCTGTTCTCAAGCGGCTCTCTCTCTAATCATAGTAAAGACAGCTTCCAGCCTGGCCTCCTACCTGTTAAACTGCAATTATATGAAGAGGATGGACCCCCCAGGTGGCCATTAGTGGTAAAGAATCCGCCCGCCAATGCAGGAGATGTAAGAGATGGGGGTTCATCCCTGGGTGGGGAAGATCCCCTGGAGGAGGGCACAGCAACCCACTGCAGTGTTCTTGCCTGGAGAATCCCATGGACAGAGGAGCCTGGCGGGCTACGGTCCATGGGGTTGCAAAGAGTTGGAAACGACTGAAGCGACTTAGCAGGAACACACACATAGGAAGAGGATGCCTCTGGAGCTCACTGACCTATTTTGGGTCATGTGACCAGTTCAAAGCCAGTCGCTGCGGACCATTTTGAGACCTTGTTCTCATGGACCGAGGTGGGTACCTGCTGACCCACATGAGGGGATCAGCCTCGCTTTCACCTGTGAAGTAGCTCTCTAGGGCTGTCATAACTAAGCACTACAGACTGACTGGTTTGAACAGCAGAAACGTATTTCTCACAGTTCTGGAGGCTGAGAAGTTCAAGGTCAAGCTGTCAGCAAGGTGGTTTCTTTGGAGACTTCCCTCCTTGGCTCGTAGGTGGCTGTCTGCGTCCATTGTCTTTATGTGGTCTTCTCTGTGTTTGCATAAGTCCTAATCTCTTCTCATAAAGACCCTGTCATATAAGGGCCACCCGATGTGAAGAGCTGACTCATCTGATACTGGGAAAGATTGAAGGCGGGAGGAGAAGGGGACGACAGAAGATGAGATAGATGGTTGGATGGCATCACCGACTCGATGGACTTGGGTTTGGGTGGACTCCAGGAGTTGGCAATGCACAGGGAGGCCTGGCGTGCTGCGTTTCATGGGATCCAAAGAGTCGGACTGAGCGACTGAACTGAACTGATATAAGGGCCCACCCATTTGACCTCATAGTCTCTTAATCACCTCTTTAAAGGGCCCTATCTCCAAACATAGTCACATTCTGGGATACCCTACAATTAGGATTTAAACATACAAATTGGGTGGGGGTGGGGGCACACTTCAGCCTTATAAATTGAATTTTCTAAGGAAATTTTGAGGCTGTTATCAGAAGAAAAGGAAATCGATGTTGTCAGGCACAGACAACCTGTCTGCTAAACCCCTCCAGCCTCTGCAGACACTTTCCCAGCAAATCCTGTCATGAATTTGCTACAACTAGATTTGAGATGGCAATATTTCCAGTCTTTGAGGAACGCCCCTGCTTGGAAGGTTTGCCGTTGTTGTTGTTTAGTCACTAAGGCAGAGCCGACTCTTTGCAACCCAAGGACTGTAATTCACCAGCATCTTCTGTCCATGGGATTTCCCAGGCAAGAATACTGCAATGGGTTTCCATTTCCTACTTGGAAGGTTACCACCCTGGTTAATAGTACTGGAAAAGAATAGTAAAGCTTTCAAACCAGGTTCCCTAAGTGTGTTTCATTAAATGTGCAATGATTGGGCATTTAGATAGATATTACTGGTGGGGGGAGACTTTTCTTTTAGAAATTATCAAACGCAAATTAGCAGAGTTTCTAGACCACAGAACTTTCCAGAGCCTTTCAATATGCTAATAATTATTGTGAATCCCCAAGAATGAGGGTGTTGTCTGCAACATTTATGGTTCCTCCAAACACACATTTGGTAATGCTTCCTTATAAAATTGCCAGCCACACAGCTGGACTTAAAAGCTAAGAGTTGAGTTTGGGGTGGAAGCAGGCCAAAGAAATGTCTGAACATTTGGAAATGGACCTTTGCCAGTTCTAGAGAGCTTCAGTCTCGTCAGGCACCCTACCAGCTCAACATCAGCTGACAAGTAAGTGGGAGGTTTAGAGCTGAAAACATTGACTGAGGCTGGCAGCAGCAGGAAAACTGACCAGGGCAGCGGGGAAAGAGAAGAGGCTATTGTCCGAATGGCAAATTCAAGAGCTGCAGAAAGATCAAGCATGAGCTGGGTGCTTAGTTGCTAAGCAGCCAATCTACCCAATTGCGGGTGGTGGGGAGAGTTCCACGGTGAGATTTCCTGAGCATCTTTTGAGTGTCTGGGTCAAGAACGACAGAGATTCATCTTAGCTAATGGGGTGGATATCAGTCTGGGACCATTCTAGGGGGCAGGGGGCTAGGAATAACCCACTGGCCTAGGCAAGGGGTGCTGATCCAAGTTCCAGTTCTAGAAATGGAGAAGGAGCCAGGATCTGGGGAGAAAGCAGGGAGACCACCTGACCATGTTCAGTAGAAGTCTACCTTGGGGTGACAAGGGACTAAAATACACATAGTTTTCAAGATTCCAGATCCGTTTCAGGGGAGCAGCAGATTTTAGGCAAATTTACTAGCAGGGAAAGAAAACTGCCATCAGAATAGCAAGCTGCCTGTTCCCCTCACCTTCTCAGCTCAAACTGCTGCATTGATACCACCAACTATAATTGCCCCTGTCCTTCCTGCTCCAACCAAAAGGCTTTTGTTACCCCCACTTAGCAGGACTGCAACCCCCTACTTTTTCTCAAGCTGTCTCTCTTTTCATGTTTTACCTGGGTAAACTCAGCTGATTATTTAAGATCCAGCTCAGGCAAGACCTTCTTAGGGAAGACATTCTTGCCCTCCCTCACGTCCCTCCATCACCTCCCAGGCTTTGTTAGGTGCTCTTCCTTCATATTTCAAGGAGCCATGGAATAACACTTCAGCACTGGACCATCATTTTGCTGACAAAGGTCCATCTAGTCAAAGCTATGGTTTTTCCAGTGTCATGTACGGATGTGAGAGTTGGACCATAAGGATGGCCGAGAGCCAAAGAATTGATGCTCTCAAACTGTGGTCCTGGAGAAAACTCTTGAGAGTCCCTTGGACTGTCAGGAGATCAAACCAGTCCATCCTAAAGGAAATCAACCCTGAATATTCAGTGGAAGGACTGATGCTGAAATTGATGCTCCAATACCTTGGCCACGTGATGTGAAGAACTGACTCACTGGAAAAGACCCTGATGCTGGGAAAGATTGAAGGCGAAACGAGAAGGAAGCAGCAGAGGATAAGATAGTTACATACCATTACTGACTCAACTGACATGAATCTGAGCAAACTCTGGGAGATAGCGAAGGACAGGGAAGCCTGGTATGCTGCAGTCCATGGGGTCGCAAAGAGTTGGACACAACTTAGAGACTGAACAGTGAACAACAACTGGACCGTGCCAGACCCAGAGATGTGTGCATGTCAGCCTTCCCCTGGGGTGTGTTAGAAGCACAATTAATATCTGTAGAACTCGAATGACCTGCAAACAGCAAGGTACACAGAGTTAATGTGACTATCACATCCACTCAGAATTGAGCTTAGCCCGTTACGCTTACTTTCTACTTGTAAATGTTGAAAGGATACCCTTTCACATATAATTCTCTTGCCATTTGACCTCTAAATAAAACTGAGCACACAGTGTCAACGGGGCTAAGGCATCCTTCTGACACATGGTAATTACCCTTAAAAGCATACCTCCCAACGAATCCCCTAAAAAACACCACGGCTCAGATTCTGGCAGCGTTCATAAATCACCAGCTCTGGACCCTCAGAAGTTTAGGAAGTTAGCAAGGATCCTTGACAGAATTACTGCTTTTATTAATGCCGTGGGCTTGGATTATTTATTTAAGATTACCAGGATCAGAAAACATGCGCTGCAATCAAGCCTTCACCTAAATCACAAGGAATGGTACAAGGTCCCCTCGAGATAGCAAGGTCTCATTATTTTCTGGTTGAGAAGAAGCTCTCCCAAGAGATCTAGGAGCTGGCTACACTCCAGGAAGAAAGAGGATGATCAAAAGTATCTTTTCCATTCCAAGCGCTATAAATATTAAACACATGTTTTGCAGTTCAATTGTTTCAGAAAATTTTCCAAAGTGATCTTTATAAACATTAGTACTTCCCTCCCACCCCAGTAACTAGCTGCTGGATGGAGGCCCCTGGGGACAGATAATGAGGAAGTGCTCCCAGTACTGTGAACTATGCCCCCAGAGCAAGACAGACCCTGTAAGGAAGTGTGTTACCTCTTCCGGGTCACAGGTTTCCAATTAGACTCTAATTACTCGAACACTAAATTACTCAATGTGACCCGAAAAGAAAAGAAAGCTTCCCAAAGTTGGAGACTCACACGGAACCTTAGCGGGAAAGGGCTTCAGAAATGACCGGGTGCTAACCTCCTTTTATAAAAGAAGGCAGAAAGCAAAGGCAAGAAGTGCAGGGTCCCAGAGCCCACCTCCGTCTGCAGCCAGCTGGGTCACTGTTGACTGTCTTTCAGGATCTCACAAGCTTGGCTGGTTTTTCTTCCCTCTCCGCCCTCTACTCTGGGATCTCTTCCTCCGTGTAATAAAAAGAGGATGTTCAACAGTATCCGTTTCCTTTCTCTCGCCTCTCACCACTCCATTCCCCAACAAATCAAATCACCACCACTTCCCATCTGTGCTTTTCTTCTGCCTGAAATGCTCTTCCTTCCCTGGGAAGTCTGGCAAACTTCTTCTCAGCTCTAAGGCCCAGCTACAGATGCGCCTGGCTTTCCCTGGCAGCTCTTCTCACTCTTGTGTTACCATCTTCATGACCCATATACATTGTTGTACAGTGCTTATGGCATCGATCCTGACCTGTCTCTTGGACTAAACTGTGGCCACAAGGCACGTCGTCCTCAGTCACATGCCAGTCTCCTACACCCCTCACTTCAGTTTCCACTTCAACTCTCCTCTTAGAAAACCCAAATCCATACTCCCCAGGCCACTCTCATTGCATATCCTAACCCTCCACCAAGTGTTCCACCATCATCACAAATCCAACATTCCCAAGACAGGAGCCATAGGTTCCTTTGCCCGCCCACCCACCACCCCAAAATCTACTCCTTGTCCTCACCTGCTCATCTCTGCAAATGCTATTCATATCCTATTGGTAACCCAGATTAAAAACCCAAGGTTCCTGGGACTTCCCTAGTAGTCCAGTCGGTAAGATACCAAGCTCCCAATGCAGGGGACCTGGGTTCTATCCCTGGTGAGGGAACTAGATCCCACATGCCACAACAGAGACCTGGAGACAGCCAAATAAATAAATGTTTTCTAAAAAGGTCTTGAAAATATTTTAATAAAAAGTCTTAAAAAAACAACTCAAGGTCCTCAAAAATAAGTTAATTAGAATAAAAATCCAAGGTTCTCAAAAAGAAATGAAACAAAACTAAAAACCCAAGTTTCTCATTGGCGCTTCCGCTGGCCTTTCTCTGAGTAACTACCAATGCTTTTCACTCCAATTAGACCCCATCTCTAGCAGCTATCACCCGCTTCTCGTACTGGAACCACAGTCAATCCAAGCTCCCGTTACCTCCCATCTGATCGTGTTCAGGACCTTCCGCTCTGTTCTCAGTCTCTGTTCTTGCTCCCCCAAGACCCCCAACACACTGCTGCTATAGTCAATATCCCTAAGAATGGCTCGGTCATAGAGTTCTCTTGCTCATACTTTCAGCGACTCTTCAGCATCTAGCTCTTTGTCCAAACTCTTCAGCATTTTGTTCAAAATCCTCTACAATTCAGCTTCAACTGCATCTCCATTCTTACCTAAAACCATTCCAATTACTCATCCTAGCTCAACCATAACTTCTCCTTGCTGTGTTTTCCTGCCACATTTCCTTCTCTCAAAACTCCAGAAACTGAAACAATTAAACCAGAACAGTAAAACAGTATTCAGTAAGAGTTTTTTGTGCCTATAAGGACAGTGTGCAAACTGGGAGCTTTCGGATTCAAAACTGAGATGAGGCTCAGAGGGACGATTCCATCATGGCATACAGAGCGGAAAGGAGGGAGTTGTTTAACCTTCTCAATGATGGGTTCTGACAGTGGGGGTTACCAGACAGCAGGGGCTTGGTTCAAAGTGATTACCTCATAGCATTTCAGAAAGACGACTGAAGTTTCTTTTATGATTTACAAGAAGTAATCTAAATTAAATCTTGATTACGTTCGTGAAATAAGCTAGACTTAGTTTTGCTTACATGGCTTAAATGGTTTTGTCTGCACAGGCTTTTCAAATTTGGTCTCTATTTTGCATTTATAGAGCACTGGATGAAGAAGAAATCAAGTGGTTTAGAAAGGGTCCAAACTCTCTTTCTTAAAAGTTCCTAGTTCAAGAATTCCCAGTTAGGAACTGTGGACTTCTTATGTCTTTGAAGTCATACCAGATGAGTTTTCAATCAATTATAGACTCTTCATTTCCCCTCTAATTTACCATATTTTCCAGCAAGAAGAGAGGGAGGTATTCTCTTCCTCACATCCCCACTCAGAAGGTCCACTCATCAGTCTGACTTTATTAAATGAAAATCTTTAATATGTGAGAAGTATTAAGTATAATATCAACATATCTCCAAAAGAGGTTGAGAACCCTGAATTATTACTAGTCCACTTAAAAATACTATGACTATTTTCCCTGAAATTGCTAAGCTTGTATGATTGGTCAAACTGAGTAGACAATTTAATCATATAACCATTAAAGTCTATCAAATAACTGATTTAAACTACCAAGTTCACTTGCCCAAACTGTATGATTATTTTCACCTTATATGGACAAAAACTATAGTGCTCAACACCAAGAGCAACAGAATGGTGATGATAAAAATAAATACATTTGTGTTCCATAGCATCTATGAATGTGTGAGATTGAGGGTTTATCTTAAGCAACAAACTCTCAGTTTACAGATAATAACACTGTTACCAGAGGTCAATATTTTTTGTACAATCATAAAGTTATTCTTTCAAAAAACAGGTATAATTAGTTTCCCTATGTTATTGTCTGTACAGGCAATTTAACTTTATAAGAAGTTCCTTTCAGGGATCCTCATTGTTTCTCTAAAACACTGCATTGAGCCATGACTCATGAATTCATGTGAACAAGGATGATATAAATGCTGCCCTCAAAGGACTTCCAGTTAAACAGTCTGGTAACTAGACTGTGGGGAGATTCAGAGGGTAGCTTCCTGGCAGTTTGAAGATGGCCCCAGAAGCATGGCTCAAAAATCCATATACGTGGAGCAACTCCAGTAAGAAGTTAGATGGTGCTCAACTCCACTGGCTATATCGGACACCAAGGGCCAAGTTGTTCATATGTTGGTTTTGGCATTAATGTGGCGTTTTCCCAAGAATCTAGGATTAGGGAAGCATGCAAATTCTGCATTTGTGGACTTGCAGGTATGATTTAATTTGCTCATGCAAATATAGGTTTGGTCGTATACAAAAGGAAACAAACAAAAATAGACACGGAAAGCTGATGTTCCAACTTCCTCCTTAATGACCATCTATTTTATTTGGGGTTTTAATTGAGTAAATGAAAATAATATTGTCTAATCACACCTAGGAAAACTGATATGAAACAGAATTAAGAATTAAGTGTTGTATAAAGAATAGAAATAGAAACAGAATTAAGTGTGGTATAAAGTTCAGAAGGTCTATAGTTTGATATAAGGCAAAACATGTTCTTCTTAGGGTAACCAAAATAAGTAGGAAAGATGAAAATGATTTCTGGAAGATGAGATCTTAGAGTTGTTTTCGGTTTCTAGGCTTAAATAATCTCCCTACTTACAATGTGCATCTGTGCCCAAAGTATGTAGTATGCCTGTTTTCTTGCTTAAAATCTAAACTTAAAAGCAATCTCCCCAAGGACATAGTAGATTAAAAACCATTTTAAGGATGCTAAAAGGTTATCTTAGAGACACTGGGATGTATCCATATCCCTGGTGGCTGAATAAGGCAGAGGTCTGACCTTAAAAAAAAAAGAAAAAACTGAACAAAAAAACCAAAATCACTGTTATGCCAGGAGAAATATATTTTATGACAATGTAATGGCAAGTCACTATAACGTGTCAATAGTTAGGTACATACGCGTTGGTCAGGACTGAATCTAGGCCCTTCATTTCATTACTTTCAATATGGAGAGCAACGCACAAATCCAGGAGCCATAGAGACATGGGAAGAATTTCCATTTTTGCTCACTCCTCTCTCCTAAAATACAATGCAGGCAAATACTTTCAAAAGGTATTAGGGTTTCTATTGAGAGATTTTTCAAAGCAACCTGTCATCCATTTGTATTTTTAATTAAAAAAAAAATGTGAGAAAACGATGCTCTTCGTGGCATTCTGTGTGGATGAGAGGAGAATACGGCTTTTGCCTCTTTTCCTCCAGTCATGACGGTGTCCAGTCTCCAGTCTCAGTGAGGCAGTTGTGCCAAGAGAACCCTTTACTTGTCTAGAACTATGACTCACCAGAAGATCCACCAAAACACCTGCTGACGTTTTAAACCATACAAGTTACTTTAGATTTCAAGACTGCAAGGTCCTATTAGATGCCCACGAATGAAAGAAAAGCTTTCCACCAAGGATGGAGGATGCAGGGATCCTGAAGAGTGACCTAGTGTCCACGTCGCAGCTAGAAGGCAGGGTGACCCACTCTGTCCGAGCATCCTTGCAAAGCTGTGGGGATCACCACAGAGCACAAAAATCTAAATACAAATTAACAGATTCTGGGACCTCCCAGTGCTCCAGTGGTTAAGAATCCACCTCCCAATGCAGGGGACGTGGGTTTGATTCATGGTGGGGGAAGGCCACAGCTAAGACCTAACACAGCCATCAGAAAATAAATATTTTAAATTAATTAACAGAGTCCATGACAACGGTTGAATCTAGTCTTCCAGTAGAAGCATTAATTCTTGATTTCCAAACAGGTGGTCTGGAGGTAATTCAGCATGTCCAATAATGATTTACCAAAAAAATGACCTTTAATTTTCAGAAGAATTTACCTTCCATTTATAATACACTTTAGAGGAATCCCTTCTCAAAGTGCCATCTACGGACCCCCAAGGGGTCTCTGAAGCTCCTTCAGAGGGTGCTGGAGTTCAAAACTACTTTCATAATAAAATTTTTCCCATTTCACTGTGCTGACATTTGTACTGATGGTGCAAAAAAGGATGGGTAAAGCTGCTGGCCCTTAGCCCAGACCCAGGAACAGGAGCAAACCGAACTAGCAGCTATCAGGTTCTTCCTAATCCCCACTCGCGGGGGGGGTGGAAAGGGAAAGCTAATTTTAGTTAATGATCTTGATGAAGCAGTAAGAATGAGCTTATTAATCTGAGCTCTTACATACACAGCTTTAAAATGTTCTGTTTGGATAAAATGGGAGGAGCCCATACAGTACTCCTGCTGCTTGCCTTCAGGGAAAAGTACTTACGCGATCGTTTGAATTACAATTGAAATATGACTATCTTCCCGGAACACTATTTTTACTTGGAAGAATGACTGACAGGCTCACTTTGGCTATTCAACTTTGACTACTTGGCAGACATATTTCAAAAATCAACTGAGCGAGTCTGTTAGTTCAAGGTAAATGCCCGGCAGTATTTGTTGCTAAAGATAAAATTTGAGAAAATCGAAGGCTGTACTAAGGAGATTGTATGTTTAAAATAAATCGTGATGCTCCTACTAGAGGAGACCATGAATTCCAATTATGAATCTGCCACCAGAAGCTACCTTCCCAAGTAAACACTCACCCAAAGCATATGGATTAATCCAGGACATCTTGCACTCTGCTCTGTTGTTGACAAAACATTTCCCCAGCTCTAGGTCACAGGAGCTAGGAGTCTCCAATTTCCTGAACCTATTCAGATGCCCATTTGATGTTGTCAACAATGCATCAATCTAGCTCAGCAGAACCTTCCCTTCTCCCTGCCAGCAAGGCCTGAGAGCTTGGCCCTCTGCAGTTGAGTGGGGCCCTGACTTATTAAATTAAAAAAAAAAAAAAAAAAAAGGAGTCTCTGTTCCCCCATCTTCATTAACCTTCTCATTATATGGTAATAACAACCAAGAACTCAGGCTAAGAGTAAAGAAACTTCCCCAACTTTCTTTGGGCTGGTTTTCCCCAGGGGTTTTGTCATGCTACACCACAAACTATAAACTTGATTCCTCAATATCGGCTTCAATGAGCTAAGAATGTAAGGCAGAAGCGAGATCAAGAGGAGAGAAAAAAAAATCTCTTTAATCAAAAATAATAATAATAATGAAAAAAACAGAGAAATACAGTAGGTTTTGTTGTGCTCATGGTGTCTTGGGTTTTAATGTGTTTCATTTTATTTTGTTTGGTTTTAATGTCCTGTATATTAAAGGAAAAAGAAACAGAATGTTGCATAAGGTAGAGAAAAGTTTAGAGATTCTTCATGAACAGGGACTGAGCAGTAACTGATGGAGAAATTTAAGACAACGTGATGATAAGACAAGGGTCTAGGTGATCACTGTCCTATAGACACACTATGGAAGGCACATATGTAATTTGAACTTTCCTAGGAGCCACTTTTTTTAAAGAGGAGAATGAAATAGATAAAATTAGCTTTAATAATATATTTTATTTGACCCAATATATCCAAAGAATTATCTCAATAAATAATTAATATAAAATATTAATTAGGTACTTTACATTTTTTTTTCATATAGTACGTTAGTCTGCTCATGCTTCCATAGCAAAAGGCACAGGGTGCAGGGGGCTTAAACAACAGAAATTTACTTTCTCACAGTTCTGGAGGCTGGCAGTCCACGTGAAGGGCACGGCATGGTGGGCTTCTGGTCAGGGCCCACTTCCTGGCTTGCAGATGGCCACTTTCTCACTGTGTCCTCTCATAGGGCCAAAAGGGAAAGCAAGCTTCCTGGTCATCGGGCTTTCATCCAATGACCTCATTTAACCTTAATCACTTCCTTACCCCAAATGCAATCACATTGGGAGTTCAGTTCAGTTCAGTCGCTCAGTCATGTCTGACTCTTTGTGACCCCATGAATTGCATCACGCCAGGCCTCCTTGTCCATCACCAACTCCCAGAGTTCACTCAAACTCATATGCATCGAGTCGGTGATGCCATCCAGCCATCTCATCCTCTGTCGTCCCCTTCTCCTCCTGCCCCCAATCCCTCCCAGCATCAGAGTCTTTTCTAATGAGTCAACTCTTCGCATGAGGTGGCCCAAGTATTGGAGTTTCAGCTTTAGCATCATTCCCTCCAAAGAACACCCAGGACTGATCTCCTTTAGAATGGACTGGTTGGATCTCCTTGCAGTCCAAGGGACTCTCAAGAGTCTTCTCCAACACCACAGTTCAAAAGGATCAATTCTTCGGCACTCAGCTTTCTTCACAGTCCAACTCTCACAACCATACATGACTATTGGAAAAACCATAGCCTTAACTAGACAGACCTTTGTTGGCAAAGTAATGTCTCTGCTCTTGAATATGCTATCTAGGTTGGTCATAACTTTCCTTCCAAGGAGTAAGCGTCTTTTAATTTCATGGCTGCAATCATCATCTGCAGTGATTTTGGAGCCCAAAAAGATAAAATCTGACACTGCTTCCACTGTTTCCCCGTCACTTTGGGACTTCAGTACATGAATCTGAGGGCTAGAAGACACCATTCCGTCCATAGGTTACTAAGTCTTTAAAATCTGGTGTGTGCTTTACATTTGCTGCAATTTCAATTCAGACAAAGCACATTTCAAGGGCTCATTAGCCACATGAGGATTCTGCGCCAGACAACCCAGAGCTCGATCCACGGTCGTTGGCTTTAGAAGTCAGAGCCGGGCTTCCCTGGTGGCTCAGTGATAAAGAACCCACATGGCAAAGCAGGCACAGAGGATGATATGGTTGGATGGCATCACCAACTCAATAGACATGAGTCTGAGTAAACTCCAGGAGTTGGTGATGGACAGGGAGGCCGGGCGTGCTGCAGTCCATGGGGTCGCAAAGAGTCAGACATGACTGAGCGACTGAACTGAACTGGCAAAGCAGAAGACACCAGTCGATCCCTGGTCTTGAAGATCCCCCATGCAGCAGAACAACTAAGCCTGTGCTCCACAAGTACTGAGCCTGTGCACTAGAGCCCAGGGAGCAAGTACTGAGCCCACATGCCCTAGAGCCCATGCTCTGCAGCAAGAGAAGCCACCACAGTGAGAACCAAAGCACCACAAGTTGAGAGTAGCCCCTGTTTGCCACAAGTGGAGAAAAGCCCGCATGGCAACGAAGACCCAGCACAGCCAAAAATAAAAAGAAATTAAATTTTTTTAAAAAAGGTCAGAGCCACTCTGACCTCGAGAGCTCCAGAGCCTGATCTTAGGTAGAAGGTGGTTACTCTAGGAAGAAGCCTGGCCACTGGCCAACACAACCACAGCCAGAAACCAAGGTTCCCCTCGGGGCCGGAGGGGACATGGCACACGGCTCAAGAGTCCTGAGAACCCAACTGTCAGCGTCTGCAGTTCAGCGATCAAATTGAGGGTTTCCCATTCAGCCACGGCCTCATGGACTCTGTCTTCAGCTGGGAAAACAGTGGCAAGTCTCCTGGAGATGGCTCAACTACAACATGTGTGCACACTCTGCCACCTCCCCGCTCAGCTGCAAGCTCCCTAGGACTCTATGTGCATGGATTCGGGGAGGGCTCTGTAGGGGAGCTGTTATGCTTGGTGTTCCTGATCTGCAAACATTCACAACATAGCAAGCACACCGGATCCAGCCATGGGACATTCTGTTCCACCAAAACTGGAGGCAAACTGAAAACAAACCCGAAAAGATGATGAAATAAGGAAACATTTACAAAAGAGACAAAATTCCCTTGATTTCCATGGGGAAACAACAAACAAGGAAGCAAGCAATCAGTCAGGAGTATACATTAAGGTCCTTTTTAGTATAAAACTACACCTTAAAAAAACAGGGCTTCTTTGGTGGCTCAGTGGTAAAGAATCCACCTGCCAATGCAAGAGACATGGGTTCAATCCCTGGGCAGGGAAATGAGACCCTGCTTCAATACTGCTGTCCCGCTGAGAGCAAAACATTAGTAGCTGCAGTTGTACTGTTATTATGTGGTCCTAAATCCTTTCTCCCTTGATGCAGTAACAGCCCTGTTTTTCTCCAGTCACCCATCTTTTGTCACTCCTTGCCTGTGGTTCAGATGGTCGACCCTAGAAGCCAGGACTGACAATGACTTTAGCAGGATGGCCTGTCCGTGGGCCACAGTGACTGGCTGAGAAAGGACACGTGGCCAAGCCAGCCAAAGCAGCGTGTCCCTCCAGGGCTTCACCAAAAGTCTCAGCAAAAGCAATGTTCTTTTACTGGGGCTGCTGAGATGATGACCTCACCACCATTTGGGGACAAGACTGCCTGCATAAAAGGAGAAGAAAGACAGATTCGATCGATGGAGGGATGTGTCCTCTCGGCACCACTGTGATGTCACATTAACCCCACCCCCACCCCTTCAAGAATCCACTACACTGAATTAAGCATCAGGTTGAGTTGCTTCTACCTTTGAAGTCATCCTGGGGTCTATTTGCCTCTTCTTTTGTTTTTTTTCAAGAGCCCCAACCTCCCTCCTCTACAACTGAATTATCCTCCCAAGTATTAAAATTAATCTTCTCGATAACAGCCTCTCAGTAATCCAATTATCCTTAGACAAAAGTCACCTTTCTATAGTATTTATCTACTCATTTTATTTTCCTGATCATAACCCTTTCGTGGAGGGGCTTCTCCAGAGGCTCAGTGGTAAAGAATCTGCCTGAGTGCAGGAGACGAAGGTTCAATCCCTGGGTTGGGAAGATCCCCTGGAGTAGAAAATGGCAACCCACTCCAGTATCCTTGCTTGGAAAACTCCATGAACAGAGAGCCTGGCAGGATATAGCCCATGGGGTCACAAAGAATCGGACACAACTGAGCACGCATGCATGCAACTCTTTAATGGAATCAGAATATTTCAAAAGAGAATATTCTGAAATCAGAATATTTCAGAAGAGACAGCCTCGCTGTCTCTTCTGGGAAGCTGGCTCAGACAGCCCCTCCCTTCCAGGACTTGTTGAATACATCTTTGGCACATTCAATATTTAATCTTGTGAGTGGGATGGTAGCCCAATATTTCATATGTTAATCTTCAGTGATAGCTATCTTTGAGCCCCTATTCTCTTCACCTTGAAACTGGAGACCCAGTCTTATGCATCTTTGAATCCAAAATGCCTGGCAAAAAGCAGACAAAAGCATCAAATCATCTATACAGAATCCCTTGGCATCCACAAACCGTGCCCAACCTGACTTTCCACCCTTCTTCTCCCTCTGTTAAAGTCACATAATATGGCATAGCCAGGCTCATTGCGGGGCTTACTCAGGCCAGCATTCCTGGTTGAGTTTTGTTGTTGTTGTTCGTGTCCGACTCCTTGCCACCCCATGGACTGCAGCACGCCAGGCTTCCTCATCTCGGAGTTCACTCAAAATCATGTCCACTGAGCCAGTGATACTATCTAACCATCTCATCTTCTGCTGCGCTCTTCTCCTGCCTTCAATCTTTCCCAGCATCAGGGGCTTTTCCAATGAGTCAGCTCTTCGCATCCAGTAGCCAAAGTATTGGAGTTTCAGGCAGTCCTTCCAATATTCAAGATTGACTTCCTTTAGGACTGACGGGGTTCATCTCCTTCCTGCCCAAGTTGACTCTCAGGAGTCTTCTCCAAGCACCACAGTTTGAAAGCATCGATTCTTTAGTGCTCAGCCTTCTTTATGGTCCAATTGAGTTTTAGGGTATGACTATGTGATGCGACAAGAAAGAAAAGCATCCTATGGAAATCAAAGAATAGGAACTATGACCCCATCAAGAACTGCAGACACTGGAATGAGAAAGTGGACCTAAGCAGCTCCAGACTTCAGCATCAGTCTTGCTCGAGTCCTGCAAGTGCTGTAGCGCCTACTGGGAAATGCTGTTGGCACCAGCTGACTTGCTCGCCCTCTGCAAAGTTTTCCTGCACAGTTTCTGCTTCTTTGTGACTTCAACTTCTTCATAATATCACTGACTTACTCATAATGCCCTCTTCTACTCATGGTTTCTTCTGGTTTCTTCTTCCTCTCATCTTCATTCCCCAAACCTAACTGCCAGATTCTTTATTCCACAATGTAATTTCCCAAAATCGAGACCCTAATCAACCCAGCTGTCTCCTATTTATGCAGAGTTTTTCAGGCTAGGACACAGGACAGCCACGGCCTCTCTCTGGTCCACCAGCTTAGACAATAAGGACAGGGTCACTTGGCAAAACACACACCTGCCTGGGTCTGCACATCACTATGAGTGGGGTCTGCAATGCGGGAGACCTGGGTTCAGTCCCTGGGTTGGGAAGATCCTCTGGAGAAGGGAAAGGCTACCCACTCCAGTATTCTGGCCTAGAGAATTCCATGGGCTGGACAGTCCTTGGGGTCACAGGAAGTCGGACATGACTGAAAGACTTTCACTTTCATCAGTGGCATGATTGCCCTTAACCGAGGCTGGGCTTAAGGGCACTCTCCACTTATCCAAAATACCTGACAAGATCATATGCCCTACCCACTGACTCAAATCATTCCCCTAGTCAGAAGTGTCCTTCCATTTATCTTCATTAGAGCGTCATCCTTTGTAAGATTCATGTCAAATACTACTATCCAATGAAAACTTTCCCAAATTTGCTAACTGGTATCAAACTTTCCTTTTTCTGCAATTTCAAAACAGTTGGTGCCTTAGTGCTTTTATTTTAGCATTTATCACACTCTGTCCTAGATGGTAAATGTTCACATATATTTTATTGTCCATCTGGATTGTAGATTCTTAAAGGGCAGGCCCATTGCATTCATATTTTGTTTCCCACATTATACCTAAGACAGAGTTTTGAAAACAGTAATACTCAATAAAATGTGGCCAAATTGAATTTTAAATGAGTATTAAATTCTAAGGACAATTTAGAGATGACAGCTGCCCTGCAGTATAATCAGCTGTTGTCCCTGAATTCTTTTTACTAAGTACAAATTGTCCCTCAAATATATCCTATTTCCATTACAATGTGTGTTGCCCTGCAGATTCCAACTCACTCTGCTTCCTCCAAACCTCGGTCAATTCTCAAATCCCTCTGGCTACTTTTATGCTGAGACCTAGGTAGAGGGGCGTCCATTCTCTCAGCCTTAATTTCAATTGGAACAACCCATTGTTAAGATCCCCAGGGCTTGGAGATCAGCTCATAGCTACAGGCTCCATAAGAGCTTGTTGTGTAGCAAACCTTGCTGAAACTCTGCTTCCTAAATTCAAAATTGAGACTCATTTAGAATTCCAAAATCTCCTAAGTGCGATTTGCTACAGACACAAACTTGAAAATCAAATGGACTTTTGCCCTTTCTTGAAAACCTGAAAGGGGATTAATTGCGCTCAAAACTAATAAATAGTCCTGTTTCTTGTATGATGAGTAACATCCAGCACTTTACATGACTAATTAAACAATCTGGAATTTGCATTGAAGGCTAAGCTATTCTTAATAATTTTAAATTACTAGCTGTCTAAGCTGGAAATAATACTCCCAATTGCTGAGAAACTTTAAAAGAGCCTCCACCATTAAATAGAGCTTTCAGAAAACAATTTAAGCATCTGCCAGTTTCCTCGATCTAGAAATACCCACAATTCTTGATAATTCAAGAAACTTATTATCTAATTTGTGGATTTCCTGGGCTTCAGCTTCCTTTTCTTGCTGGAGACTTGCTTTCACTCTCTGTGTCCCCCTCAGGCAAGGACTGAGGGGGGAACAGAGAGTGAAGGTGAAAAGTTAAACAAAATTGTAAAACACACTGTGTTGTAGTCATCTGGTTCATCACCAACATTCACGCTCCCTTGGCCCCTTTGCCCTGAAAGAGTATCTTCCACATCACATTTCGTGCTGTGATCACAGTGTTCCGACAGGCACATGATATTCTCAGCCAACGCAACCAAGTCCGTGTCTCAGTAACTCTGTTCCCAAAGCTCAAATCAAGCATTTTGTCTTCTTCTTTTATTTTTTTTTTTAAGTGAAGTTGGGTAGGAAAGAGATCTGAACCCAATGGCTAATAAAGAGCTATCAAGGACTCAGGCTCCACTTCTGCTTTGTAAGTAAGTTCATCTAAACCGTATTTCTAGACTCCGTACATATGCTTTAATAAATGATATGTCTCTTTCTGACTTAGTTCACTCTGTATGACAGTCTCTAGGTCCATCTGTATAAAATAGATAACTAATGATAGCGAATGAAGACTCTTGAGAGTCCCTTGGAATGCAAAGAGGTCAAATCAGTCAATTCTAAAGGAAATCAACACTGCATATTCATTGGAAGGACTGATGCTGAAGCTGAAACTCCAATACTTTGGCCACCTGATGCAAAGAGCTGACTAATTGGAAAAGATCCTGACGCTGGGAAAGGTTGGGGGCAGAAAGAGAAGGGGGCGACAGAGGATGAATTGGTTAGATGGTGTCATCGACACAATGGACATGAGTTTGAGCAGACTCTGGGAGATAGTGAAGGACAAGGAAGCCTGGTGCACTGCAGTCCTTGGGGTCTTAAAGAGTCAGACACGACTTAGTGACTGAACAGTAAGAACCTACTGTGTAGCACGGGGAACTCAACTCATTGCTCTGTGGTGACCTAAATGGGAAGGAAATCCAAAAAAGAGGAGATATAGTATATGTGTGGCTGATTCACTTTGCTACACAGTAGAAAGTAACACAAGTACAGTAACTACACTGCAATAAAAATTAATTAAAAACAAAACACAGGCTCTAGTTTTCCAGGTTGTTGTTATCGTGGAAAACAAACCTATCATTTTTCAAAGACAAAGTCTAGTTGTTGGCCAAGCAAAGTCACACCAGGAGAACTCGAGAATAAGGTCAAATTCTTGGAGATTTCTCTTTGAGAATTTCTTTCTGAGACCGGCAACCTCAGCAATTCTCAAATACTGTGTTATTGATATCTCTTAATACTCTTAAAGATTCCAAAGATTTTGATTACAGAGTTTATACCTATCAATATTTACCATATTAGAAATTACAAGAAGATTAAAATTTTTATCTGTTAAAATCACTGTAATGAATCCATTGCATACTAACATGTGTAATATAAATTTTATTTTTAAAAAATTAACTCTTCTTTCCAAATCAAAGAAAGTTTACTGTGATGAGCATAATTGTTTTACCTTCTTTGGCAAATCTATTCAATATCTGGCTTAATAAAAGACAGCTGGATTCTCATATCTGGTCTGTATTTAATCTGTTGTGATGAATTATTTTGGTTGAAAGAGCTAAGGAGAACCCAGCTTTCAACGGGAAGAGAAAAGACCTAGAAGATGCCCTGAAAGGCACACTCTGAGAACCACTGGCCTAATAATATCTCTAAAGCTATAATACATCTCTCATTGTATAATTTGAATCCAGGCTTTTGGGTTCTTACTTCACCCAAGTATCACTGATGGGCTTTGGGATGGGCAGTCTTGAGTTTGAGTGTCATCTCCACCACTTCGCTTCCCTGGTGGCTCAGTGATAGAGAATCCTCCTATCAATACAAGAGACATAGGAGATGTGGGTTTGCATCAGTACAAAATATTTTCTGATCCTGTTTCAGCAGGATCTCCTAAAGTCGGTATTTCTGTGAATAAACTCAGCTCAGACAGACAATGGGGTCACAAAAAGTTGGACATGACTGAATGACTAACACTTTTACTTTTCACTTTCTCTTTATCTAGAAAACTAAAGAGTTTGACTATCTAGTTATTAATAGAACATTATAGAATTTTCCTGAGTTTTGCTGCAAGTTTCAAGGATTCCTAATGGTTGTTCCAAGGACAGGGGAGCCTCATAGGCTGCAGTCTATGGGGTCGCACAGAGTCGGACACAACCGAAGCGACTTAGCAGCAGCAGCAATGGTTGTTTCTAAGAGAAGTGGAATCTTCTGTGAGAAAGTCAAGATAAAGCATAAAGAAGGGTATAGGAGTGTAGAAAAAAGCTCTAATCAAAAGACCTTTACTGGGACTTCCCTTGTGGTCCAGTGGTTGAGAATCTGCCTTCCAATGCAGGAGACACAGGTTCGATTCCTGGTCGGGGAACTAAGATCCCACACACAAGGGGCAGCTAAGCTCTTCGCCTCAACAAGAGAAGCCTAATCACTGCAACAGAGAACCAATGCAATCAAAAAAAGAAAAAGAAAAAGGAAAGAGAAGGCATTTACTAAGTACCTAGAGTACAAGGTACTCTCTGCCTTGAGATTCTTCAATGAGGGTAGCGGGGGGATTTCCCATGAAGCTGCTGAAACTGAAGCTTCACTAAAAGCTGAATCGGCAGGAGGGGCGCGGGGCAGAAAAAAAATAAAATAAAAGCTGAATCTTCCCATGGTTGGCAGGAGGGTGGTAGGCAGGGATGGAGAGAGTGTATCAGCTTCCTTGTGGTCTGGTGGCTCCACAGAACAAAGCACAAAAGGAAACAGGAAACTGACAATTATCTGGGGAGTGTGATCTGCAGTGATCGCCAAGTCGGATGTTTCAGACACAATATCCAGTTCAGTCTTGATTGATGTCCGTGGCTCATTTCTCTCCTACTACGGCTAGCTCTACTTCCCTTTCCAATAACCAGGCTTGCATTAGAGTCAAAAGGCAGCCCACTCTAGGGCAAAACTGGGAGGCGTCCTTCTTTATACTGGGGGAATGTGCTGAAAGCCAAGGACCAGGCAGAACAGTTTAAGCTGGAAATGTAAAGTGGCAATTCTCTGCATTTAGCTGATCCTGGCCGCGTGGGAGTAGCTTAGCTGAAATGTGGTCAGGCATTTTCTCTTGGTAGATTACAAGTTTCAAAAATACTCTCTGTGCATTAGAATTTTCTAAATGCATCCCTGCTTACCGTGAGGCTGAGAGAACAAATTTCACTCAAGAAATACCAGCCATTTGAAAAAGAAATTCTTAGGGGATTTGCTAGAAAATTGGAAAGGGGACAAGGTATATCCACATATGTATTGGAGTCTGCAAAATCATCAGGCTCCATGCCTGGGATATACGATGACAATAACCAAGACAAATGTGGAAATAAAGGCAGTAGGTTTTGTACAAAGCCATGCTGAACAAACACTTTTTTTTTTTACAGCTTTTCCTTATTAAAAAAACATCCAAGCTAAACTCAAAAATTAAGATTTTTAAGACAACATTTTAGGGGTATTTTTTATACAGTGCTTGGGGCATCAATGGTTATGCAAATCATTCATTACCATATGTGAGTGTGACTGCCATGCCCAGTGTCTTGGTTAGGAATCTTTTGGTTATCAGTGACAAAAAACCAAACCCAAGTCAGCTTATGCATAAAGCTAATTTATTGGCTCACATACTTGAAGAGTGCAGGAAGGCAGACCCAGATGAGTTTTTAGCAGCTAAAATAGATCATTAGGATAGGAGTTCCCTATCTCATCTCATAGTCTTTTCCATGTGTGGTTGTCAGCAGTGACTGGATGGCTACAGCAGCCCACTGTGTGTGTTATTCGCTCAGTTGTGTCTGACTCTGAGACCCCATGGACGGTAGCCTGCCAGGCTCCTCCGTCCATGAAATTCTCCAGGTAAGAATACAGGAGTGGGTTGCCATTTCCTTCTCCAGGGGATCTTCTCCACCCAGGGATCAAACGTGGGTCTCCCACATGGCGGGCAGATTCTTTACTGTCTGAGCCATCAGAGAGGCCCCTCGATAAAGGAAAAGAGGTTTAAAATGGCCAAACACCTGTTAACAGCACTGGAAGTGTCCTTTGGGCACACACACACTCCAAGCTTTCAGTCTTTTTCAAGGTCCATCCTTGTCTTCCAAAGAGAGAGTAACCCTTCCTTACACATTTTGAGGAAACAGTTTCCTCAAATCTCCTCTTTAGGGAGAAATAAGAGTATTTAGAAGTATCATACTCAGCTTGAATCTCAGCTTAGCCATTTGCTAGCAAAACTTAGGATCAGTTAATTACTTAGTCACAGGGACCTTTCTGGGTCTGCATCTGTGAAAGAAAAAGGGCACACCTGCTGGGCAGCGTCCAGTTTAGGGTGTGAAATATTCAACTGTGAAGTTCTTCCAGTAATGTAGACCATATGAAAGAATCTGCTTGGGCTTCTTCCCAAATTCCTCCTGAAGAAAAAGCGCAGAAGTACAAAAAGGAATCCGATATAAAGTGGAGAGAAGAAAAGGACAGTCACCACCAAGGAGGGATTTCAACCAATTTCAACAAAACTCTGGAAAGTGGATCAAAGAAAGAGGTGCAGGAAGCCATGGTCTCTAAGGGAGGAGAAAAGGATTAGGATGCAGTTTGCTCAGGAGAACATCAAGCCCCAGAGTGGGATCCGGCTCAGAGTCAGCAGATCTCACATGGTGAGAGTAAGAAGTGAGAGATTAACACACTGTCTCTCAGCTGCACACCCACCAGCCCAAACTCCCATCCTCCCCTCCTCTTCCCACCCTAAATTTAGGCAGCAGATAGTTCTTAGGTCAAATACCTTCAACACTTCTGTCAAGCCTGAAGAAAGTACTTGGAGAAAGCTAATGCTTCCATGATAGGGATGGGCTGCCCCCACCTAAGCAAAGCCCTTCCTGTGAAATGAAGCTAGTCAGTTTCCCGATGCAAAGCCTATACACTCATACACACACACACACACACACACACACACACTCAACAAGGGAGAAAACTCAAACCAACTACTCAAGGTTTCTTTCTTCCGTGATAACACACAGCCAAGGCCCAGCAGGTCTAGAAAGAGTTCACAGCAGCACAAAAGAAAACGATCTCATCACTGCAGCCTGAGATAGATACTATTATCCCCAGTTGAAAAACAATAGAATGGAGGCATAAGGGGGCTAAATAACTTGCCCAAGAGGAAAAAGTAAATAGAGGAGCAAGAATTTTCGCTCAGGGTTATCTGAATTCAAAGCCTTTTTTTACACTCCCCGCAGCCCTGTCATCATAACTTATAGGTGCATTATATTTTATAAGTATCATTATATATTAACTCTGTTTCATTGTTTTAATGACCCTCGTATATGTTATTATTCCCATTTTCCAGATGAGAACACTGAGACCCATGAAAGGCAATCAGTTACCCTTGATCACATGATGCATCAATGTTGACTGACACTTAATACCACAAGCACCGATTTTCATGCCACTTCTCTGCTTAAATTTTATCATTCAACAAACACTGTACCCTTATGAAATATAACGTGTCACTACATCTCTGATTTTTTTATTATTTCCGTTGCTAATTGTTTCAGGGCAAACACCTCATTGTATCATTCAACATCCTCCTTGATCTGGCCACAACACGCACCCTTCCCCCCTCCAGGTAGGTCTCCCAGCCATGCACACATGCTGGCTATGCTTGTCCCCAACTTTAATACTTTGTCTAACACCTATTCCTTCCTGAAACCCCTTGTTTCTTCTCTGAGGTTACCCAACTTGCCCCCATGATTGTATTGTACATCTCAAATTCACCATGAGATTCTATCTAACACGTCCCTGATAGCCCATACTATTTACAGTCACTTCCCTGTATATTCAGCATTATCATATTCAACTGAACAGTCTTCTTATGTTTGTTTTTTTATCCCCTGTGAAGGCTTTCTGTCTTCACACCTTTATCAATGCTTTAAGGTCAAGGTGGGAAACATTATTCTTTATATCTTCCCCACGCAGCACTTTAGACCTAGAAGGTGCACATGTGTGCCTGCTCATTCTCTGTCGTGCCCTGCTCTTTGCAACCCCTAGTCTTTGCAGCCCACTGCCAGGCTCCTCTGTCCATGGAATTCTCCAGGCAGGAATACTGAAGTGGGTTGTCATTTCCTCCTCCGGGTGATCTTCCTGACCCAGGGATCAAACCTGAGTCTCCTGCTTCCTGCACTGGCAGGCAGACTCTTTACTACCGCACCCCCTGGGAAGCCCAGAAGGCGCATTTCCTAGTGAAAGCTCAGCAGGCACTTGAGGACCTGACTTTGTAGCTTTGGAGCCGTTCGTCCCCAAGTCAAGCATCTCTCGTCCCCTCTCGTTCAGTGTCCTTTGGAGGTTTGCCAGGTCCTCGTGACTTTTCTTTGAGTCACTGGCTTCTCTCCCCCGCATTTTCCAGGCTTATTTTTTCCACTGACCTGATGTTCTGATGTGCCCCATGTATATTCCTCATTTGTCTTTACTTTCTGCTCTTTCACAAAGCAAAATGTGAAATGATCCATGCTTTTATTGGCACAGTTCAGTCTTGGGTTTTTACCCCCTAACTAAACCATTCATGTGGAGGAAGCTTTTGATCCAGGATTCAGATTATTCAGTCACGTTTTACATAACCAGAAACCATGCTAGGTGGTTATGTAAACTCTGGTTTTGACTTGAATAGCCAGACAAGAGTCTTTACAATTTAGGTTAAAGCATGTTGTCAGCTCCCATTCATTTCTGATGGTCTAAATGTCAGAGTTATCCTACAATAGGACCGTCAAAGAGACAGTGTGTCAGGGAAGAATATTTAAGGACAAAATAAAAAATATTTTCTAGACCATGTTTTGGTAATATGTTATTATCATATAAAATGCCCCGAAAAGAGATAAATTTGCTTATATAGTTTAGTGAACAATTGCTAGAAAAGGACTACCATAGACCAAGCAGCTAGTTACAAATCGAGGTATAAAGTCAACATTCAGTAAAAGTGTCTTCGGGTTTATATTAAAATGTCCAGTGTGTGTGTGTGTGTGTGTGTGTGTGTGCAGTTTGGTTCAGTTCAGTCGCTCAGTCGTGTCTGACTCTGCGACCCCATGGACTGCAGCACACCAGGCTTCCCTGTCCATCACCAACTCCCGGGACTTGCTCACACTCATGTCCACTGAGTTGGTGTGCGCGTGTGTGCACGCGCTTGCTTTCTTCTGTAAGAAAGAGTGTTCAACTCTTTGTGACGCTATGGGCCATAGCCAGCCAGACTCCTCTATTGATGGGATTCTCCAAGCAAGAATACTGGAGTGGGTTGCCATGCCCTTCTCCAGGGAATCTCACCGGCCCGGGGATTGAACCCACATCTCTTGTCACCTGCATTGGCAGGCGAGTTCTTTACCACTAGTGCCACTTGCGACGTCCACAGTGTTCAGGTGAGCAGGTGAGCAGCCAAGGCTTTAAACGCTGATGAAGTAACGTCTTGTGGTTGAGATGACCCTTTTTTTGTTTTGGCAGGGACTGTTTTCTATACACACTTTCACTCTCACTTAGCAGGGAAAAAAAAAAATTCTGAACATCTCTGGAAAGGAACTGACAGCTAGAGGGAGAAAAACAGAGACAACAAATGGAGAAAAAGAGGAACCAAACCATTAGCTGAATCCACTCAAAAATGTCAATGGACGCTTGGAGTTTCAAACCCAGATTTCCCATCTTTATTAATAGTTTCTGAGTTGTTCAACTCGTCCTGTCATCAGGACTTTCCTTCTTCTTTGCGCTTCTCTAAAACACTCAAGGCACATATCCGTTGACTCGATCTCTTGAATTACAATCTGATTTCTTTAGTGTTATGATTCCTACTCATCTTGTGTGAAACTTACAGGATTTAAGCTGTGTTAAGACACGTTAGGTAGTCACTGTGAATTTCCATAGCAGCTGTTTTGAAACATCCACTGTAGGACTGTAACTATCTCAGAATGATGAACTAAGAATATTACTTTAGATGATTAGAAGTTCGATGGGCAGCGTATATCACTGGAGCAGGAGCAACCGACAGGATCAAGATCCCATCCCCTGGGGTAATTGTTACTCCTTAAAAAGAGATCACTAAGCCCAGAGACTTGGGGCTTTCCCAGTGGCTCAGCAGGTAAAGAATCCACCTGCAATACAGGAGACACAGGTTCAATCCCTGGGTTGGGAAGATCCTTTGGAGGAGGAAATGGCCACCCACTCCAGTATTCTGGCCTGGAGAATCCCATGGACAGAAGGGCCTGGGGGGCTACAGCCCATGGATCACAAAGATACTTAAAGACTCTTCTCTAGAGGATCCAACTCCATCCTGCTGACAGTCATTCCAGAAGGACACTGCCAGAAACCCAGTTGTGGCAGAAAGTGACTTCCCACTCAGCCAATTGCAAGACCCGGGACCACTGTTCCTCCCTAGGTGCCTTCTTTCTGTGATCTAGCTGGAACAGCTGGCCCCTCTGTTTTCCGTAGGACCATCTAAGCATCGCACATGACAGCTTTGTGCCCTGTGGTCGTGTTCAGTCACTAAGTCGTGTCCAACTCTTTGCAACCCCATGAACTGCAGCATGCCAGGCTGTCCCTTCGCTTTCTGCCAGAGTTTGCTTAAATTCACATCCACTGAAATGGTGATGTTATCCAACCATCTCATCCTCTACGTTTTGTGCCCTGAGACTGAACCACGTGGTCAAGCCAGCATGAAGGGGCTATGCCACCTGCTTTCTGTCCTACTCTGGCAAAGTACACGTCACCATGGCTTCGATCAGAAACTGCCTACCTTGGGGACAATATTTGCCTGGTGACGAGTGAGAAGAACTTATGCTTTCCGTATTTGGAGGGGGGCAAAGAAATAGGCTGCTGTCCCAGAAATTCTACCTGGTGATTTGGAATTTTGAGAAATCTTTCAGCCTGATTAGTGAGGTGAGCTCACTTGTGCTTCCCAGTCATGAATGACCTTGGTCAGAAGAAGCTCTTTCAGAATTAAAAAGTGCCATTCTCTATAGAACTCATTGGAAAGATTTTTAGGGCTAACACAGAATCACATCAAAAATCTTTTCATCTGACACTGTTTGATTTTAAAGCAATGGCAATATTTGCAGAGCAAAAGATGGATAGATTTGATACTACAATATTTGAACTTCCATACATCTAACCAAAATATAGTAATAAGCCCACAAATGGAAAAGTATTCAGAGTCTCTATGTCAGAAAGATGATTAATATTTCTACCATATAAAAAGCTTTCAATAAGAAAAACATTGGATTCCAATAAGTAAGTAGGTTAGAGACAAATAATTTTATAAAATTATTTAGCAATTTTAAGAATAGTTATCAATTTCACAAATCATTAAAGAACTTTCAGTTTAAAATATAAGCTATTTTCTCTTATCTCACAGCTATTGTCAAATAACAATGTTCAGTAAGTTTGCTAAAGCTATCAATACCCTTTATTTCTGACATGAAAAATATAACTTTGGAAAGAATTCTGGCCGAAATTATCAAGAACCTGGTATAATTATTTTATTAGGATGGGAGGGAGGGACTATATACATAAATGTTTACCATAGTGCTTTTTGAGAAAGGGGCAGATTATATAAATTAACATATTTTCTGATTATAAAAAAAAAGAATAGTTAACCTTTCTTAGTGCCTGCTCTGTGCCTGAAATTGTCCTAAATGTTTATATGATTAAATAATTTATCTTCGTACAAATCTACTAGGTGGATGTCCTGTTATTATTGCATTTTACGGAGGTGGAAACCAGAGCACAGAGAGGTTAAAAAACTTGCTCAAGGTTGAACAGTGAGTGGTGGGGCGAGGACTGGCATCAGGAAGCCATTTCTCAGTTAGTAACCTACATTCTCGGAGAAGGCAATGGCACCCCACTCCAGGACTCTTGCCTGGAAAATCACATAGATGGAGGAGCCTGGTAGGCTGCGGTCCATGGGGTCGCTAAGAGTCAGACACGACTGAGGGACTTCACTTTCACTTTTCACTTTCATGCATTGGAGAAGGAAATGGCACCCCACTCCAGTGTTCTTGCCTGGAGAATCCCAGTGACAGGGGAGCCTGGTGGGCTGCCGTCTATGGGGTCACACAGAGTCGGACACGACTGAAGCGACTGAGCAGCAGCAGCAGCAGCAGCAGCAGCCTACATTCTCACTCTCATTGTGTGATAGTCTCATTGTAAAATTGGAAGACATAGGTAAAATGAAAAAACTTAAAACCACTCATAATAATCAGAGAAAACCAGTATTTCCTTTCAGTCATTTTGATATCCATATTCATATAATCCTTTTAGATAACTGTCTCATAGTATATTTATCCAACATGACAGTGTGAGAATTTTTCCATCCTTTTCCACAAATGATTTCACATTCTGCACAATCTTACAGTATATAGATGTATATGGCCATTTAATTTGTCCCTACTTTTAATTATTTTATTTATTAACACTTTCAACATCTTTATACATAAATTTTTGTCTGAGTTTCTATTTTCTGAGAACAGAACTTTATTGTTTTAGGGACACATACCTTTTAAAGACAGTATACAATTTTAAACGTTTGATGTGTATTTTCAAAGTGTTTTCCAGAAAATATTTTATCAATTCATTTTCTTGTCAGCGGTATCTGACAGCTCCCTTAGTAGTATGTGTGTGTGCTCAGTCATGTTCAACTCTTTGCGACCGCGTGAACCATGGCCGGCCAGGCTCCTCTGTTCCCAGGCAAGAATACTGGAGTGGGTTGCCATTCCCTTCTCCAGCAGGTCTTCCCAACACAGGAATCAAATCCACATCTCCTATGTCTCCTGCATTAGCTGATGGGTTGTCTACCTGCTGAGCCATTGGGGAAGCCTTAGTACTGCACTCTTGAAATATCACTTTTTGAAATTTTTTCTAATTTAATAGGCTAAAACATGGTTTCTCACTGCCATTTTTCTTGTTAGTTTTTATTCATTAGTAAATATGAACATTCATCATCATCTAGTGACCACTTGTATTCTTCCTCTGAGCTATTGCTCATTTGTGTCCTTTGCTCGTTTTTTTTTAAATTAGTGTTTTACTTTCAATTACATGAGCTCTTTACATATCAAAGACAGCTTTCCTTTTATGCTTCCTTTTCATTACCTATATTTTCAAAGTTTTCATTTACTTTATTATTTATAAACATAAAAATGTGGAAACATGATAACGAGAACAAAGAAATATTAAGTACATTCTGTCATAATTGTCTTATGTAATTACATTGGGGCTTCCCTGGCGGCTCAGCGGTAAAGAATCTGCTTGCAATGTAGGAAACCTGGGTTCAGTCCCTGGGTTGGGAAGATCCTCTGGAAGAGGAAATGGCAACCCACTCCAATGTTCTTGCCTACCCCATGGACAGAGGAGCCTGGCGGGCTGTAGTCCATGCAATCACAAAGAGTCAGACACTCCTGAGCACACATGCGTGTCCCTCCTGGGCTGGAAAGTGTGATTGAGTAGCTGACCCATGCAGAACCACACCTTCAACAGTGGTTATCCCGCCAGCTGTGAAAAGGAAAGACCAAGGCAGGCTGGTTAACTGCCTGCATCCTCAGGTGACCACGTGCAACTTAGTTTTCTGATGCTCTTTTCATCAGGCGATGTTTACCCTATCGAGGTGTTATACCCCTTTGCGACCAGCATACTACAGACTGTTCTAGTTCTGACTACAATCATCCTTTTTATTATTATATTTACTGTTGAACTCAAAGCATTTCTCGTCATGTTCCTCAGAGGGATAAAAGTTAAGGGCTGGAATTTGAATGTCTGCATTTCAGGTGACGGCCCTGGTTCTCGGCTCTGGCTTCACGTTGAAATCAGCCGAGGAACTTTCCAAACTACTGATGCATCACAGTGTTAAAGCAACACTGGTGAGACTTCCCTGGCTGTCCAGAGGTCAAGACGCCACGCTTCCAATGCAGAGGAAGCGGGTTCAATCCCTGGTCGGGGAACTAAGATCCTCCATGCTGAGACCAAAATAAATAAATATTAATAGATACCTAAGCAATTAAAAAATAAAAGCTCCACTGGTGAGTCTCATTGCAGCCAAGGATGAAAATCTCCAGGTAAAAGTGATGAGTTAAAACAATTTAGCTGAAGATAGCTAAGACCTACATGAAAGTTTTGAGAAACAGACTTGGTGCCTCTTACGGAGTTGGAATGTCTTTAATTGTGTCATTCTATTCATTTATTTTACAGATGAAGAAACAAAGGTGTGTGTTTGTAAGGGCTGGGCAGAGGCTCTGTGATGGATCCAAGGCCACACGACCAGCGGAGACCAGAGCTTGGTCTCAGGTACCAGGGGCTACTTCACGAGCCCCTCCTCCACTCCAGGCTGCACCTCTATTTTCAAAGACAGCAAAGAGAGGGTTAAACTGTCTTACCCCCGTCCCCTCACTAATTCAGGATGAGGCACAGATAGATTGAATAATATAATGGAGTCTAAAGCCGCAAGCCACAGCCCTAACATTCTATTAATAGGATACTGTTTACACTGGAATGAAAGAGCTTTTTAATGGAATTGGTGTATGCGCAGAATCGTGTTCAATCAGTGGAAGACTGAGAAAATATTAGGGGGAAATTTGCTGCTCCTCTCATTATTAATTTGTAATGGGTCTTTAATACAGCAACAGAGGAAAGCATCTTTGACTACCTGTTAAGCCAATGGAAATAATGAGAGAAAATCAGAGTGCTAAACAGCATTTTAGAGACCATTACTAGAGATGGATTTCGTAGTGAGAATTCTCTCAGAAACAAACTCAAAGTCTATCTTTAACAAAGCATATGGCCCAATGTTCAAAGTATTATCAGGCAAGAAGGAAACTTATAATGACACACTAAGTAAATATGTGAGAAGTTTATCACTAAACAAGTAGAATACAATCAGTGCAGTGATTTAACATTTAATTGGCTATTTATTTACAATTTTATAAAGTGAAAAGGAAAAAGAATCGATGCACTGAGTGAGAAGAAACGAGAATGAAGAATTTGGTGATTTAGATGTATATTTACATGGGAAAATGTCTTAGATCTTCTGGGATGATAAAATGTCTGTTGAAAGAAACATAAAAGGAAGATGATGGGAAATTTAATAAGCCCAAATTATGGAATGTGTTTCTTTCCATAGCACAATTTGGTTGTGATTACATCCAGTAGATAAAGACAGATAAAGAAATGCAATAGAAAAAGATGAAAAAGTTTAATCTGGCTGAACAATATGTTGCAAATAATCAGGAACACTTAAGCTCAACGGCTGTTCTCCTTTGCATGTATGCATATTTTCTTAACATAAAAGACCAGACACATACAGCTACGGACACAAGCAGGTTTAACAAGAGTGGGAATTGGAATCAGAGGTGGGTGAATCGCCACGGACAGAGGAGCCTGGTGGGCTACAGTCCAGGGGGTCACAAGGAGTCGGACACGACTGAGCAGCTAAGCATAGCACACAGCACTGGGCAGGGAAGAACCCTGGGGTTTGGGTGCCTTCAACTTTCTGTTCATAAACCTATAGTTAAGTGACAGGTTCAGAGAACAAAACTCTTGTTCTGCCGCTGGAGACAAGTTGAGCAGGTTTCTGGAGCAAACAGGCAACTCACGGAAATGCCAATCTATCCACAGTCAGCTATTAGTAAAAATAGTGTAGATGACAGATCTGGAAGGACCCACTGAAAGCCTGGTTGAAATATTTAGTTGCAAAAGAACACCACCAGAAAACTACAGCTCGAGGGGCAATGAACTCGGGTCACACCCCCCACGGCCCAGCAGCAGACGTCAGGAGCGATCCGCATCCGAACCCAGGGCACGTGCTGATTGGCCGGCGGGGTCCTCCTCCCCCGCCATGTTTGCCGCAGAATGGAGCTTTCCCACAGCTGTTTGGACCGACTTGTGGCACACTGTTGTGTCTGTTAAATATAATTAAGAACTGCTTGCTCTAGGGGAAATGAAGGATTTGATTAAGGCGGAGTATTTCTCCTTCCTTTCTTCTTTCTTGTTTTTGTTCAGCCTTATCCAAATTTTTTTAACTTTTTTTTTTTTTAATCATGTCACATTATGGGGCAATTTTCGCTTTTTGTTGTAGAAGACCAGATGCCAAAGGCACATAGTTTTGGCACGTGAGGAGTGTGTGTGTGTGTGTATGAGTGTGTGCGTGTGTTGAGATGGAATAAAGAGGTCCAGAGAGGGGAACTCTGTCCAAACTGGTTCATTTGGGACCCTAAGAAACAAAAAGAACTCATAAATCCAAAACTGGCTGAAGTAGCTTATGAGGAGTGCAGAGCAAGCGCCATCGGTGTGGCCCCAGACTCTGGAGGGCATCTGCACTCTGCAGCTACTATTTCTTTGTTAACAAGTCACCCCTCCTGGTCCTCTCTGTGGCTACTGCTATGTCACTATTATATACCACGAAGGAGCAGCCTTGGCGGGTGGGCTGGGGAGAGGATACATGACACCTGCCATCAGCCTTTCACAAACCACAGGTTCTAAAAGAGCATCAGATTTATGAGCAAATCAGTCCGGAGAGTCCCAGCCACGGAGGGGTAAGACCGAGGGTGTGGGGTGCCTGTGAACACTGCCAGGACCCAAGATGGAAGAAGCAAAAGAACATGACGAATTAGGTCTTCCTTGCAGACAAAGTCTTCGGATTGCTATCTAACATGATTTCAAGAGCATTTTTCAGCTTGTTTTCCTTAAAAAAAAATAAATAAAGTATGACCTGCCAATAAATGTGGCAGATACGTGGAGTATGCCTATAGTTAGCAAAGATCCCAATGAGGACACAGGTATTTACTCAGTTCTTGTGGGGGGGGTGGGTGCGGATGGTGGTTCAGTGTGTATTTGATGGATCTTCTCTGTGGGACATGCAAGGTCTTAAACATAGTAGGTGTTCGGTCAATATGAGGGCATCGAATTGGTGGCATTCTACATAGTTGTGGTTTTTCTTTAAACCATCTCTTTCTTTTTCGTCTGTTGTCCCAGCAATCATCAAATGCTCTTGGTACTCCCGGCCCAAGTGCTTTTTGTTTGCTCTATACATTTGACATTTATTCATTTCTTCTAGATTTATTGAGATATAATTGACATACAGTACTGTACAGGGCTTTCCAGGTGGCTTAGTAGTAAAGACTCTGCCTATCAATGCAGGAAGCACAGGAGACTCTGGTTCAAACTCTGGGTTGGGAAGATCCCATGCAGTAGGAAATGACAACCCACTCCAGTGTTCTCGCCTGGAGAATTCCAGGAATAGGTGAGCCTGGCGGGCTACAGTTCACGTGGTCCCAACGAGTCGGACACTACTGAGCACACACACACTGTATAAGTTTAAGGTATACAGTGTAATGATTTGATTTACATACGTCATGAAATGATCACAATAATTTAGTGAATACCTATCACCTCAGATACAAATGTAAAGTAATAGAAAATTTTTTTTTTCCTTGTGATGAGAACTCAGAATTTACTCGCTTAATTTTCATACATAGCGTACAGCAGTGCTCACTATATAAATCATGTTGTGTTATACATCACATCCCTACTTATTTATCTATGGCTATGAGTTTGTACCTCCTGACCGCCTTCGACCAGTTTCCCCTCCCTCATCCCACTCCGATGCTTTAAAGTCAGTATTTCCTTTTCCATTCCCAACAATTACCACGTGATGCCCCAAATATTATAGTACCTACCTGGCCAGTCTCCCAGCTCCTAGTTTATCAGATTATGCTTCCTAAGTGTTTCCAAGCTCAGAAAGACTTTGGGCACGTTCTAGTACCTTTGAGATAACACACTTGAATCCCCCAGTTGACATTCCAGGCCCACCACAGCCCCATCTCACCAGGTTTCCCCGAATGTCCAACAAATCCAAGAGGAAGACTCTGCTTTCTCTCTAGTCTCTGCAGCAACCCGTGCATTTTTCTACCACCATCACTCGCTTTAGCTATTCACCACTCTGCCCCTGCACCCTGAAGATGGGTCACAGACTCCACCTTTCCATCCTTCCGCCCTCCCATGCCTTGGGGTCACGTCTCACCTTTTCCAGGGGACTAGCCATCTTCCCTTTCTCCTGAGGCAGACTCTCAGAATCCCAGTTGCTCGTTACTGCTTGTTTCACCGTCCCCACCCCTTCCAGGACATGAGTGTAATCTTCTCATCCAAGTGTTGCCAAGTGTCTTCTGAGCCACTCTCCAGTCATTAGTTCATTAATCCACGCTTTCATTCAACAGTCATTTACTGACTACCTACTGCGTGCCAGGCACCACACAAGGACCTTTACAGAGTAAGATAAGTTAGAAAGAGTCTGTTTTCATGATTTTCAATCGAAGGGAAGAAAATTACAATGCACTATGCTGGTTCAATAAAGCACATTTACATGCATAGGCATATGATCTTTCTTATTGTTAGGCTCATAAATTCTTGAGGCCAGAGACTATACCCTGTGCTTCTGCTGTGAGTCCTAGAAACCATATTGAGCATAATATCTAGGCTTTGAAGCATACTTGTTAAATGTTATGGAACTGGCTAACAGATTATATAGCTCAAAATTATCTATGTAATTGTCTCAACATCTCTTCATGCTGCTAGGGAAAAAAAAAGTCAGAGCTAAAATGAAACACCCACAGAATATCTCTGAAAGGATCCACAAGCAACCAGCTGCTTCAGGACAAAAAAAGACATAATTGGCTGAAGAATGGGGTAAGAAGAAAATTTGCTAACAGACACATTGTTGTACTTTTGAATTTTGTACCACAGGAGTGAGTCATTAAAAATTAAATGATACATTCTATTCCATACAGTTTCAATACATCAATAGGGACAAGACTCAACATGGTAAATTTTCCTGGGTCTATGGTTTTTCCAGTGGTCATGTATGGATGTGAGAGTTGGACTGTGAAGAAAGCTGAGCACCGAAGAATTGATGCTTTTGAACTGTGGTGTTGGAGAAGACTCTTGAGAGTCCCTTGGACTGCAAGGAGATCCAACCAGTCCATTCTGAAGGAGATCAGCCCTGGGATTTCTTTGGAAGGAATGATGCTAAAGCTGAAACTCCAGTACTTTGGCCACCTCATGCGAAGAGTTGACTCATTGGAAAAGACTCTGATGCTGGGAGGGATTGGGGGCAGGAGGAGAAGGGGACGACAGAGGATGAGATGGCTGGATGGCATCACTGACTCGATGGACGTGAGTCTGAGTGAACTCTGGGAGTTGGTGATGGACAGGGAGGCCTGGCGTGCTGCGATTCATGGGGTTGCAAAGAGTTGGACACGACTGAGCGACTGAACTGACTGACTGATGGTTCTCTTGAGGATGGGTGGTAAAGTGATCACTTAGAAAGTTTTTACTCTAGATGGGAAAAATTATGAGAAGAAGGTAGGTGGATACGTAATGCACAATGGCATTTCAAAAATATTTCCCAACTCTCTCTTCTTTCTGATGAGTTTGCTTCTAGCTTGTATTTAACTGACCCCAGAATAAATGGGAAAAAAAAAAAACCTCAGGCATGGCATCAGTCCTCTCTGGTTCTGGTAGCCCTATGCTTTTTGCTCACTCTGACAGTGACCAATAGCAGAGTCTGTGGGGTGTTCTGGAAGCCTTCTGGCCCCCCGACTTACCATGTGTGAAACGGACCCAGGAGTCAGGCCCCACTCCATATCACTTCACTCTCATGTATCTCCAGGGATTTATTCACCTTTCATCCCATGAGAAGGAGCTGCTTTTAGGGTACTGGCCATTATATTAAGAAGGTCAGCTGAAAAGCACTGAGTTAAATGATAAAATATTGATAATATCCCTTTGTCCCTATCTAAATCAATTAATGAGCATCTTACATTTTCAAGACATGAAAACATTTAAAATGGCTATTCTTTGTGTAAAATATCATACGAAGGACAGCTTTTACAGAATGTCCCTTTAAACAAAGCACCACGTGCCTGGATGACATTGAACCCAGCATCCCACTCTTGGAGTTGTTCATTAAAATTAAGAACTATCCAAACTCTATTGACCATCTATTAGCTGTCTCTTTTTTTCCTTTGTGAAAATCGCAGTCAACCCACTTGTGATCATGTTCCCACTGACATGCCTGGAAACTATTAAAAACAGATGTCCAGACCAAGCTCCAGACAGCTGGGGACAGAACAATTCAGGTTGCGTCAGAAACATTTCCCTGTGTGGTTGGAGGACAAGCTCCTTTCAGGTGCCTTTTTTTTTTTTTTGGTTTTGTTACAATACCAAATATATAACCTCCCAATCATAAACTAAAGGCAGCTTGTATTTGTATTTGCTTTGGCATCGCTTTTGTTTCACAATTTGCTTTAACTGATTCTGAAACATGAACCCTTATCTTGAGCTGTTGAGTCCTTGGTAAAGATCACAGTGAGACCACACATTTATGCACTGAAACTAGAGATTGGTCTTGTGTACATTATCCACCCTGGAAATGCCAGATCCTACTTTGCTGTGTCCAATAAATACTCTATTATTAGGGAAAGAAAGAGGAGAAGGAGGATAACTGTATTTAAAGCAAGTTTTATTTGCCTTCACTGTTATCGTGAATTCGGTATTTGGTTACTGTTGTTTTTCTTTTAATTTGGTTACTGTTCCTCTGGTATTTGCAGTGTCTGAAATTATTTTAACCAAAGCAGCGTGGGTCCCAACATTTTTTTAGGTCAGAAGGAAAGTGGCTTTGATTTTACTCACACTATCAGTACACAAGAGTAGGCTTTCTCCATGAATAAAGGGTAATGATTAGACAGCCTTGAACAAGAATTGACTTGTCCAAAGAAATATTTAAAACTGAATGAATGGTGCTGGTGGTCCATTGGTTAAGACTTCACCTTCCAATGCAAGGGTTGTGGGTGCGATCCCTTCTCAGGGAGCTAAGATTGCATGCTCCTCACGGCCACAAAACAAAAAACCGTAAAACAGAAGCAGTACTGTAACAAATTCAATGAAGATGTTTAAGGTGGTCCATATTTTTTTAAAAATCTTAAAAAAAAAAATGGAGTGAAATGTGGCAGTATTGACTCCTGAATCATTAAGTTTTGAGAAATGCTGCCATGCAACATTTGTTTCCCAACTATACAGTTGGGGAAGGATTCTAACTCATCCCATTTTGGAAGAATTGGATTCACGCAGAAGCGTTGAGAGCAAGTATATGAGCGAAAGATGGATGGATGGCTTTCTCTTCTGCTTCTCCTTTCCTCCACCCGCCTCCGCCCAGTCCCTCCCTCCCCACACCTCCCATGCTGCGAATGCTTCTGTCTGCTCATCTCAGGCAATAGATTTGGGAAGGAGGGAGTTAAAGGAGGTCCACCATGGAGAGGGGCTGTGAGCCTCCAGAATGTGTGGGGTGCTTATGGGGAATCGTGGTGCTGACCACGGGTGCCCGTACAGGACTGCAGGTCTCAGCCAAGAGCCAACTGTACCCAGGAGGCTGGCTTTCAAGGGGTTAACTTCATGGCACCTCTCCACATGGCCACAAAAGACCCCTGGCATGTTATTGAAACGGGGTCTTTTCCTTCCTGAGACTCAGAAGTCACATACTTAGTAGTTTTATGACAGTTAAGCAGAAAACCAAACTGTCGGTTCCAAAGAAATAAAAATGGATAGATACGATGCTTACTTCTGTTTCACTATTTTTCTACTTTGGGGAACTCCATGAAACTTTAGAGAATTCTTTTGTCAATTTTTATCAATTATACAAGTAATTGTTAATTATGGTCATCATATCTTTATGATATTTCCAGATTTTTCTTTACTAAGATTAAGACAATGTTCATACACTTTGGTATAAATAATACGGATGAGTAAGGAAAAAACTTTCTGGCGAGCCAGTGGTTAGAACTCTGTGTTGTCACAGCAGAGGGCCCAGGTTCAGTCTCTTGTCAGGGAACTAAGATACCGCAAGCTACATGGGATGCCCTCCCCCACAGAAAAGTTATTTATAACTATAATTTATAAAGATAACTATAAATAAACATTTAAAGCATTTACTTTGAGACCATACAAAGAGGGGGCAGTAGCTACAGAAATTAACTGCCTCTCGAATGGCAGGTTGAGAATACAAAATATTTTTATGAGAACTTTTTAGATAAAGCTGTTTGGAATCTTATGGGTAAATATTTTTAAAGCCACTGTGATTCATAGAAGACTATCCATGGTCCTTTGTGCTTTCCTATCCACACTCCCAAACACACATCAAGTCAGAAGCGTGCACTGGCTTCTGGAATATCAGGATGATATCAAAATGCAAAAAAAAAAAAAAAAAAAAACACCCAATCACATCAGGTTTGAATGTGAAAATTGACCTATGAGACTCACAGTGTAGACAATAGTCCTACACGCCAAAGGTTTTGATTTCAAGAGCCGGGTTTTTGAGTTTCAATAGACTAAGCCTACTGAAGCACACAAAGTTTATGACATAAACACTAGATTGGAAAGAGCACAGCAGAAAACTAAATTCCAGCTCCACTGACTGAGGGGGGGAATTAGGAAAGGGAAGCGAGGAAGTCCGATGAGGATGCAGGGCTGCAAGGCAGTTCTCTGTACCCCGTTCAAACTCTGGAGCAAGAAGAACAAATCGAAGTTCCAGGGTAGCGCGATGAGAGCAAGGGAGACTGGACTCCCTAAGACAAGGCGGGGAAGTGAAGACACCTCCAGAGAAGTCACCTCTTTGCTGGTGTGGCAGCTAAAGAGGTCACCAGGTCACAGGTCTGCAGCAGCCCCAGAGTCTCAGCCCCAGAGGGGTGTGAGAGAGCTTCTAAAAGCATTCCCTTGCCCTCTCACTTCCCAAAATGGGAGCAAAGAACCAAGAAAGCCAGGGAGGCAGAAGGAACTCAAAATCAAAATGAGTTTAACTTGAGAGTGTGTGGACCAAGAGCCAGAGACAATAGTCTGACTCTTCTCAACTCAGGGAAGGCATCAGAGAACAGTGAGCACAGAGGACCAGAAGTCACCGATGGCACACAGCCCTCGCCTAGAGAGAGCCCCAGGGAGAACCGACCCCCAGGAGACTATGTTTAGTGCCAGTCATTAAATGGAGTAACGGCTCAACTTAGAAATTAAGTGGGGGTGTTTTAAGATATTTTTTGCACATTTAAGTTTGTAGATAGCAAAAATTACATATATACACCATGCTACTGCTGAGTCACTTCAGTCGTGTCCAACTCTGTGCGACCCCATAGACGGCAGCCCACCAGGCTCCCCTGTCCCTGGGATTCTTCAGGCAAGAACACTAGAGTGGGTTGCCATTGCCTTCTCCAATGCATGAAAGTGAAAAGTGAAAGTGAAGTCGCTCAGTCGTGTCCGACTCCTAGTGACCCCATGGACCACAGCCTACCAGGCTCCTCCGTCTATGGGATTTGCCAGGCAAGAGTACTGGAGTGGGTTGCCATTGCCTTCTCCCAATATACACTATACTGATAGGGAAATAGCAATAACACATAACAAAGAATATTTTAAAATCTTGATACCCTGATGACCCAGGATGGCTCGTCCCTCGTAGGTCACTCCTGGAGTTGCTTAAGAAATAAAACTTTAAGTAAGTATATAAACATCCCCAAGAAGTAAGTAATGGGGGGGTGTATAATCATAATCAGGTTGTCTTTGCTAATATGAATTGATTCTGGTCTGAGCATCACAAAAGAAAAAAAAATCAGAAATGTAGAAGTAGAAGATAGATGTCACTGGATATGTTCCAGTGTTTCTTAGTTTATAGTCTATGAGAACTTGAATAGAATTTGTATTCTACTTTTGTGTGAAAATGGTGTAAATCTTAGTTATGTCAAATTGGTTCACAATGCTTTTCAGGTCTATTATATTCTTCTACTTCTCTGTACATTCATTCTATTAACTTCTGAGAATTTGATATTGAAACTCCAACTAAAAACCTTAATTTTTCTACTTAAACAACTGTAATATATAGTGGAACTATATGTAACTTTGTTCTGTATTTCCAAAGTCTCCTGTAAATGTGTTATCATATTTTCATAATTTAAAAAAATAAAAAAGAAAGATTTTAAAAAGAAATGTAGCAAGTAGAAGAAATGAAAAACAACTAAGATCATTATGCAAGCAGAGAAAGAAAATAGTAAGTGATACCTCTCCGTGGCTTAGAGCAGCATCATGAGGATTGAACATCCCCTCAGTAACCCTGAGGGCTTGATAATAGGAAGCACTTGATAAGTTATTTTTGATAAATAGCAACATTCTTAGGGTATATTCAAAATCACCACCGATTGTCCTCCTCTCTCTTCTCCTTCCTCCATGCAAAAAAAAGCAATATTGGAGCCCTTCTAATTATCAATTCATGTTCCATTTTTTTTTATTTGTCTGTCTTCATCCAGAGGCTGATTATTTCGTTTATTCATCCATCCATTTAGTAAACTATACTGAAACAAAAAGGATCCAATTTGTAAACACTTAATGTGTAACAGTAAAAATAAAGAATTAAAATAGCCCATGGGTAGTAATATGGTGAACAGGTTACTCGCACTATTGGCAAGGAGGGTAAAAACGCTGATTAACTTATTACGTAAACCTGTTGCACGTCTGGAGAAACCAAGACTAAAATTATAATTTATCACTTTCAAACCTAGAGGGAAAAGAATAGAATGAGAAAAACAAATCAGTCCGAAAGAAGGTAAGAGATGGAAGAAAGAAATGTAGCAATGTAAGACAAGTAGAAAATATAAAATAGCAGAAATAAAAGCCAACACACTCAAAGTGTGATAGCCTGGATAAAAATAGAAACCTGGCTTTTAGCCATTTACATATTTAAAGCATAAGGACACAGAAAGGTTGAAAGTAAAAAGATGGGAAATACACCAGGAAAATACCAGCCAAAAGAAAAGCTACTTAGCTATATTAATAGAGAACCATACAATAAAAATACTTTAAGGAAACATATTTGTAAAGATAACAGTTCATTCTATATTATAAACACTTCAATTCATACACGAAAATATATATAATAATTCTAAACTTTTACATACTTAATAAATGATCCCAAAAATATATTAAAATTAAAGGAGAAAAAGTATTAACAGAACTATAAGGATGAATTTACAAACCAACCATCTTCGCAGAACATTTTAACACAACCTTATCAATAATTGTTAGATGGAGCAAATATAAACAACAATAAAAAGTAAAAATTTATAAGACCTTTTCACAATTCAAGTAACAAGGCTGGATTTATGTACCACCCCCAAATTGAATATTAATTCATTTTAAGATAACCAGGATATTTTTGGAATGAAACAAGTCTTAACCCACTGAAAAGAAGGTGTCATGTGGTCAAGTTCTTTCAGAACAATGAAGTGAAGTGAAGTGAAGTGAGTTCGCTCAGCCGTGTCCGACTCTTTATGACCCCAAGGACTGTAGCCTACCACGGTCCTCCATCCATGGGATTCTCCAGGCAAGAGTACTGGAGTGGGGTGCCATTTCCCTCTCCAGAGGATCTTCCCGACCCAAGAACACAATAATGTCACAACAGTGACATTAGGTTAAAAATTAATAACAGAAAGCTAAGCAAAAAACATTGATTTGGAAGTTTAAGTCATGCTCCCAAACAACTAGTGAGAAAAAAAAAATAATGAAAATTAGAAAGCTAAATGAATCAGTTCTAATGAGATGGATGAAACTGGAACCTATTATACAGAATGAAGTAAGCCAGAAAGAAAAACACCAATACAGTATACTAACGCATATGTATGGAATTTAGAAAGATGGTAACAATAACCCTGTGTACGAGACAGCAAAAGAGACACTGATGTATAGATCAGTCTTACGGACTCTGTGGGAGAGAGAGAGGGTGGGGAGATTTGGGAGAATGGCATTGAAACATGTGTAATATCATGTATGAAACGAGTCACCAGTCCAGGTTCGATGCACGATACTGGATGCTTGGGGCTGGTGCACTGGGACGACCCAGAGGGAGGGTATGGGGAGGGAGGAGGGAGGAGGGTTCAGGATGGGGAATACAGGTATACCTGTGGCGGATTCATTTCGATATTTGGCAAAACTAATACAATAGAGTAAAGTTTAAAAATAAAATAAAATTTAAAAAAAAAAGAAAGCTAAAATGGACAGATCATGAAAATACACATATTAAAACATGGAATACGACTGAAATGTTACTTAGAGAAGTGTTTCTAGCTTTAAATGCTGCTATTTAAAATAAGGCTGAAAATACAAAAAGCATCCCTCTTAAGAAGTCAGATAAAAACCAAGAAAAAGAAAGTAAAGAAAGCAGAAGGACAATACAGTATACTAACGCATATATATGGAATTTAGAAAGATGGTAACGATAACCCTGTATACGAGACAGCAAAAGAGACACTGACGTATAGAACAGTCTTATGGACTCTGTGGGAGAGGGAGAGGGTGGGAAGATTTGGGATTCTTTCTTTTTAAAAAAAAAATAAATAAAAAATTTAAAAATTTAAAAAAAATTAAAAAAAAAAAAAGAAAGCAGAAGGAAAGTAAAATAAAAGGAGCAGAAATTAAAAAGATAGAAAACGACATACACTAGAGATCAACAAAGCCCAAAGTTGGTTCCTGGAATAAACTAGTTGACAATCTCTTGTAGGATTAATCAGGAGAAAAGAGAAAGTGTATAACAAAGCATTAATAGGGTGAATACATGGACATAACTACAAATGCTACAAAGATCCAAAAAGATAAAGATATTCTGAACAATGAGCCAATACATTTCCAAAAATTAGGTGAACTGGAGAAATTCACCAAAAGAAATTTAACTCAAGAAAACTAACTTGGAAAGAACTAGAAAAACCAAATAGTTATCCAATCATTCATGTAATCAAAACTTTCTCACAAAAACAACTTGATCAAGGCAGCAAGTTCAGCAAACTTTTACTAAAGAACTTATTCCAACCTTACCCAAACTGCCAGAAAAGAGAAAAAAATTAGGATCAGGGTCTATTTCCCTTTGAGATGCTTGCTATCAGCACCAACAATATCAACCTTTAAGAAATGAGTGTTACGGGCAATTCTCACCCATGAACATAGGTGCAAAATCTAAACAAGATATTAGCAAAAAAAAAAAATTTTAATGATATAATTAAAAGGCCAAATTGAGGTTAGCCCTGGAACGCAAAATTGGTTTCTTGTAAGAATACTTATTCATTTAAGACTCCACTTAAAATCATAAGAAAGAACTACTTTCTCAATATTTAGATGGGAAAAGACTATTTTTTTAAAAAGTTAGCAAACTAAAAATTGACCAGAATACCTTTAACTTCCTAAGGAGACTTTTAACAACTAATACAAATATCATCCTGAATAGTGAAATGTGGAAAGCATTGGCTTTAAAATCAGAAAACAAGACACTGATGACCTCTTTTACTCACCCCTGTACTGGAGTGCCTAACCAGCCCAGTGAGAGTAAAGTGAGAAAAGTTTCAAAAGGAAGATAAATTGGAAAAAAAAAAAAAAAGCCACACTATCTTTCTTCATAGTAAGCCCCATAAAATCCCCCTGTAAATTATTGGCATTAACATTTAGCTAAGTCGCTGAGACCAGAATAACAAAAAATGTTCATCACATTTCTATATACTAGCAGCAAATAATTAGGAGATATAATTTTAAATCATATTTTTTACAATAGCAAAAATGATATGGAGTAAAGTAAGTTGAGTCAAGGCACTGAACGTCTCAAAGAAAGCTTTTCTATTATTTAATTTTTATTTTATATTGAAGTATATTAATAGTTGATTTACAACTTTATGTTGGTTTCAGGTGTACAGCAAAGTGATTCAGTTGAACTGAACTGATACATATCCATTCATATATATATCCATACATATATGTATATATACATATCCATTCATATATATATCCATACATGTATGTATATATACATATCCATTCATATATATATCCATACATATATGTATATATACATATCCATTCATATATATATCCATACATATATGTATATATACATATCCATTCTCTTTCAGAGTCAAAGGAGACTTTCAAGGGAGTGATTGAGTTGTCATGATCAAAGTTTTTGATCAAAGAGGAGGATTTCATATAAGATTTTGGAGTTGGACCCACTCTGGGTGCTGGCAAGGGCTTAGGTGTGGCAGGAAAGCCCATGGCTGAAGGAAGAACTTAATTTCCTTAGAAGAAATGATTCAATAAGAATTTAAATTAAATGGCGGAATCAGGTTGTAAGAACAGTGGGGAGGAGGGGTCCAGGGGACTTGTCAAGAGATTGTTTTTAGAAGCTTTGATTTAGAGCAATAAATGTAGCAAAGATACATTCCTTCCCATTTTATTATAAAGAATAAAAACATGTTTTATTTGTATTTGCTGTATTATTGTGTGGCTTGAGGAGCCGGCAGATGGATCATGAGGGGAAGATTTAACCACCACCTACCAGTCAACCCTTAGACAAAACCACCAAAGACAGATCAGTGGGAGAAAAATCGGGAAACCTTTACCTTCAAACCCCTCAATTTTTACAACAAATAAATATATCAGCACCAAACACATGTGTGCTTGTGCTTCTGTGTGAAAGTTTTTATAAAACACTCTGGGTCAGACCATACGAAATTGCCTTTTTTGGCTTGGGGAGTGGGGCGGGGGGCGGCTGGCAAATGAGTCATTGTCAGCAAATGCAGAACCTGATATTTCCTGGATTTGCTGTAGAAAAATCACTGACCTAGCTGAAAAGGTTGGTTTTAAAGATAAAGGGGACGCAGCGCTATAGACTATTTCGTCCTTTCATGGAGGAAACAAAAACAAGCCCTGCTAAGCACCAATTCTATTTTACCATCATTGCCACGATGGTTCTATTAGCTGCATTAAGAAGCCATCACGTAAGATATTCTGCTGGTGAATCCTTTAGTGAATGTGGGTAGATTTCAGCCCTTGACTAATGAGGAAGGGTTCATTTGATTAGACACTGTGATCGAGTATCAGTGTGGCTTAGACGCACACTGTATGCAGTACAATGTCTAACTGGCACAGATTCTAATTCCGATGTTTTTATGTAGGCTCGGCTTCTCTATTAAAATTCAAAGTGTTAATTTAGCGGTAATCACTCCACTCTCTCCTCTCCTCTCACTGAAAGGACAGGCCCTTACTGCATGGGATATAATGTAGAAATGCATTTAGTGCTAGGCCATGATTTTAGACCTCCAGCTGTTTTACTGGTTGTGTAACTAAAAATAAGATAATGTTGTGCTGCGTAACCACTGCTTTCGCCGGCACTCACATTTTACAAATCACTGCACAGTATGTAAACCATTATATTTTTTAAATGCTGAAAATTCCAGCCTAGGAGTCAAACACTTCCATTATTTTTTTTTAAAAAGAGCTTTCTGGACTGTAAAGTGGAATGCATCTTAGATAGGAAAGCCACTGGGCTGAGGTTTACACCATCAGAGTCTTTCCTGTCCATCCTCATTCCGGCAGCAGAGCTGGGAATAGCATTCCTCCCCATCTGCGGTGTAGAGCAAGATCTTCAAAGACCATCATTGTTTAGTCTCTAAGTTGTGTCCGACTGTTTTGTGGCCCCACGGACTGTAACCTACCAGGCTCCTCTGTCCATGGGATTTTCCAGGCAAGAGTACTGGAGCGCATTCCCATTTCCTTCTCCAGGGGATCTTCCCTATCTAGGGATCAAGCCCACGTCTCCTGGGAATCTCTTGCTTGGCAGGCAGATTCTTTACCACTGAGCCACCTGGGAAGCCCCTTCAAAGGTTTGTGGGTTAGTTTTTGGCTCTAAAATGTCTGCCCTGTAAACTTATTCCAAGAATGCAAACCTGAGAAGAGTGCACTGAATAAGAACAGTGGAGAGAAATAGTACGCTTCTCTACACAGGATTATATTAAAAAGTAAGGGTCAGAGGAAGGAACTTTGCTGGTTCACATCATACAGACACATAAAACCCCATGATCTTTATACTTCTCTGATCTAATCAGAAGCCCAAACCGTGCGCCTTTAATGGAATATTTGTTTCACATGAAAGCCTTCATAAGTAAATGGAGTTCTACACTGCATTTTTATAATAGCACCTGCTTTCAGAACTTCGTATTAGTATTCTTAGGAATTCAGAAACATTAAAATGTAGGAAACTCATTTTTTTTCCTACCAAGTGCCTCGTGTCCTCTGATCCTGAGGACTGGAAGCACTCCCTCCCCACATCACTCCCTCCTGCGCAGACCACATTTATTACCCTTATGGATGCAAAACGAGGTGAAGCAGGAAGGGATAGTCCTGGGTCGGGCTAAAACGTATCTTCTGTTGGTTTGGGATCAGGATATTTAGAGCTAGAGGGGAACCAACCACCCAGGAAATGGTTGTGAATATCCCTTCCACCATGGACAAAGATGCGTCAGAGGAGAAAACTTGATCAGCCTCATTTAGGCACAGACAGCGGGCGTGGAGTGTCAGAGCCTCTGAGTAGACCTGAGGCTTTGGCACAGGCGTGGCCAGTGGCCAGAAGGCGGTAGGCAAAGGCCTTGGCTGGGAGGCCAGACAGTCGAGCACAGCCTTTTCTCTTGAGTCGCTGACTCACCGAGTCCCACCTTTCCTGTCTAGCTGACTCCGGCTTAATCTGAAGGGTGCGGTGAAGACTCCCCGCCTTAAGCTGGAGATTTAACCTCACTTTTTTTTCTAGGGAAAGTGAATGACCCAAAGGATTTCGCTTGGGACTTGGCTGTTGTTGTGAAATCTATATTTTAGGCCAAATTTATAAAACTATGCTACATATGAAGAAGTTGGTTTTTGATTTTGCTTTTTAATGCCCTAAAGAAACCACAGGGCCTTTGCAAGCATTTTCAAATAAAGATAAGTTCCTAAGAGCATATTCTAACTCTACATGTTGCAGGTAATTTTGCCAATACTGTTTCAATATTTAAGAACTAGACTTTTACTTTATTTTATTAGACAATACTCTAATAAATACTCTATTTTATTAGACAATAGCCAATGTTGATACAGTGTCTTCACATGGTTACCAGGCCCCCAGACATGGCTCCTTCATCAGTGGCCACGGGAGTTTCTAGGACTCAGGGTTCTGAAATGAGAGCTCTGTTTCCTGGCTCATTGAAACACATCCTGTCTGCTTTCTGGCCCAACCTCCAGGCCCCTTCCTGGCTTCTCGATGTCTCAGCCTGGTAACAACATATTAATTTCTTTGTTTGGTAAATTCTACTGTTGCTGGAAAGTGAAAGTGAAACTGAAGTCACTCAGTCATGTCCGACTCTTTGTTACCCCATGGACTCCTCCCTCCATGGGGTTTTCCAAGCAAGAGTACTGGAGTGAGTTGCCATTGCCTTCTCCAGGGGATCTTCCTGACCCAGGGATCGAACCCAGGTTTCCCGCATTCCAAGAAGACGCTTTAACCTCTGAGCCACCAGGGAAGCCCTAGCTCACACAAGTTATGCGTGTTTGTGCTCCGCTGCTTCAGTCTGACTCTTTGCAATCCCATGGAATGTAGCCTGCCAGGCTGCTCTGTCCAATGGGATTCTCCAGGCAAGAACACTGGAGTGGGTTGCCATGCCCTCCTCCAGGGGATCTTCCTGACCCAGAGATCAAACCCTTGTCTCCTGCATTGCAGGCGGATTCTTTATTGCTGAGCTACCAGGGAAGCCCCCGGCTCAAAATGCATAACTTTCCACAAGCATTTCACATGATGTACTCTGCATATAAGTTAAATAAGCAGGGTGAAAGCCTTGATATACTCCTTTCCCGATTTGGAACCAGTCTGTTGTTCCATGTCCAGTTCTAACTGTTGCTTCCTGACCTGCATACAGATGTCTCAAGAGGCAGGTCAGGTGGTCTGGTATTCCAATCTCTTTAAGAATTTTCCACAGTTTGTTGTGATCCACACAGTCAAAGGCTTTGGTATAGTCAATAACACAGAAGTAGATGTTTTTCTGGAACTCTCCTGCTTTTTTGATGATCCAACAGATGTTGGCAACTTAATCTCTGGTTCCCCTGCCTTTTCTAAATCCAGCCTGAACATCTGGAGGTTCACACTTCATGTACTGTTGAAGCCTGGCTTGGAGAATTTTGACCATTACTTTGCTAGTGTGTGAGATGAGTGCAATTCTGCGGTAGTTTGAGCATTCTTGGGCATTGCCTTTCTTTGGGATTAGAATGAAAACTGACCCTTTCCAGTCCTGTGGGCACTGCTGAGTTTTCCAAATTTGCTGGCATATTGAGTGCAGCACTTTAGCCACATCATCTTTTATGATTTGAAACAGCCCAGTTGGAATTCCATCACCTCCACTAGCTTTGTTCATAGTGATGCTTTCTAAGGCCCACTTGACTTCACATTCCAGTATGTCTGCCTCCAGGTGAATGATCACACCATCATGGTTATCTGGGTCATGAAGATCATTTTTGTATAATTCTTCTGTGTATTCTTGCCACCTCTTCTTAATATCTTCTGCTTCTGTTAGATCCATACTATTTCTGTCCTTTATCGAGCCCATCATTGCATGAAATGTTCCCTTGGTATCTCTAATTTTCTTGAAGAGATCTCTAGTCTTTCCCATTCTGTTGTTTTCCTCTATTTCTTTGCACTGATCGCTGAGGAAGGCTTTCTTATCTCTCCTTGCTATTCTTTGGAACTCTGCATTCAGATGTTTATATCTTTCCTTTTCTCCTTTGCCTTTCGTGTCTTTTCTTTTCCCAGCTAATTGTAAGGCCTCCTCGGACAATGATTTTGCCTTTTTGCATTTATTTTTCTTGGGGATGGTCTTGATCACTGCCTCCTGTACAGTGTCATGAACCTCTGTCCATAGTTCATCAGGCACTCTGTCTATCAGATCTAATCCCGTGAATCTATTTCTCATTTCCACTGTATAGTCATAAGGGATTTGATTTAGGTCATACCTGAATGGTCTGGTGGTTTTCCCTACTTTCTTCAATTTCAGTCTGAATTTGGCAATAAGGAGTTCATGATCTGAGCCACAGACAGCTCCCAGTCTTGTTTTTGCTGACTGTATAGAGCTTCTCCATCTTTGGCTGCAAAGAATATAATCAATCTGATTTCTGTATTGACCATCTGGTGATGTCCATGTGTAGAGTCTTCTCTTGTGTTGTTGGAAGAGGGTGTTTGCTATGACCAGTGCATTCTCTTGGCAAAAATCTGTTAGCCTTTGCCCTGCTTCATTCTGTACTCCAAGGCCAGATTTGCCTGTTACTCCAGGTATCTCTTGACTTCCCACTTTTGCATTCCAGTCCCCTATAATGAAAAGGACACAAATACTTCCTATGAGGAGCACAGAAAGGGAAGAACATCGGCCTCTCTTTCTCAGAAGTGGATACGCCTGGGTCCCAGACCAGTCTTGCCCAGGCTTTCACTAGCTGTGTGACCTTGGGCAAGTTACTTAACTCCTCTGAGCCTCCATTACTTCTCTACCTTGTGGACAGTCAGTAGGACAAATTGTGGGAAATAATTAACACAATAGTAATAGATGGTATCAAGTATTATGATTAGGCCCGTAAGAATGAAGGAGCCAGAATTTCTATAAACAGCTGGTTTAGCCACTCTGTTGGAACTGACCCATCTTCCATGCTATGCGGTATGAAAAGCTAGGGTCTCAACCAATTATTTTTATTTATTTGTATTTTTTAGATTGTTCTTATGTGGACCATTATTTAAAGTCTTCATTGAATTTGTTACAATATTGTTTCTATTTTACATTATCATTTTTGGGCCACAAGGCATGAGGGATCTTAATTCCCTGACCAGAGATTGAACCTGCCCACCCTCCTACATTGGCAGGTGAAGTCTTAACCACTGGACCCCCAGGGAAGTCCCTCAACCAAATACTTTTCTAGCATTTAGCGAGGTGATTTTGACCCCATTCAAAGGCACTCCTCATAGTCTTCTATTAAAATAGAAAACAACAGACCCACAAAACGATGTCTTGTTTATACTCAGTCATAGTAGAATAAGATGGAGTGCTTTTGTAATGGACACTGTTAATTTCTTTGGAAGCATCCATTTCACTGAATCCCAATTTCAGTCATAAAGACGAAGGGTCCCTCCACTCCACCAGGGTGGACCCCAGTTACCCTGTGCCAGTCAGTTTAATTCTTGATTCAGGGATGACCCTGAAGCTAAGTGAATAAGGAAAATGTCCAGCATTTTGTTTAAAGGTTCAAGGAAGAGAAATTCTCTCTTCCTCCGAGAAGATGTGCCTCAGACATGGAAAGTCAGGAGCTGCTGCAACCATTCCTTCTGGGAGAGTCCAAACTGAGAATGAAATCACTCGAGAAGGGCAAGGGCAAAGCCAAACAGATCTTGAAAACACAGAGCCTGCGAGCTGATCAAAGTGCCCCTGAAACTTACTAGAATGTTGGACTTTTCAACTTCTTGAGTCAATAAATGCCGTTACAACCATTTACCATTGAATTATATGATATGTGTGCCCTAACCTATCTTAGAGTTTCCCTTGTGGCTCAGCTGGTAAAGAGTCTGCCTGCAATGTGGGAGATCCCTGGGTTGGGAAGATTCCCTGGAGAAGGGAAAGGCTACCCACGCCAGTATTCTGGCCTGGAGAATTCAATGGACTACAGTCCATGGGGTCACAAAGAGTAGGACAAGACTGAGTGACTTTCACACCTATCTTAACTGTTATGGCTTTAGTGTGGATTTTTCAAACTGTAAGGTCTATATATCAACATAATTTCCTTTTTGCCTTAACTGTGTAGAATTACATAATGTCAGGTTTGGGTACTTTGGCAAAGGATAGCAATAAGACCATGAAGGAGGCTGAGAATGTGGTCAGTGGGGACTCCAAGACCAACTGGTCATCAAGGAGCAGCACAGGTCCTGGATATGCCTACAAGGACAGAAGGGAGATTAAATGTGCACAAAGGCTTCCAACAGCTGGGACAGGATCAGGCACAGAGGAGACCTTTGAAAAAGATAGCAATTCTCCCCTGGGGCAGCATTTCTAACAATGAGCAAAGAAGTACCTACATCAGACACACCTGAGGAGTAGAGGAGTGTTGCTAAGAATGGAAATTCCTGGGCCTCAATCTAGGCCTATTAAATTTGATTTTAAGGAAATCTGATTTGGGGAAAGCCATGCCTCCGACGAGTTCCTGAACTGAATCTACTGCATTCCAAATTTCCTAAACTTGCCTGCCCATGAGACTGACCCAGAGCACTTTTTAGTGGCTAGACCCACTAGTGCCCCATCCCAGAACTCATGAATCAGAATCTCCAGGGTAAGAGTTTAGGAATATTTATATTTAACAAGCACCCCCAGGAGATTCTTATGACTAAGTTCATCTAGGAAAAGCTTCCCGGGGAAATCCATTGACACTGGAGACCGGAGGCTCCCACACCCCAGGTCTGCTGGACATGTGGCTTAGAAGATGTGCCTGTGACATCAGATCCAAGGTCCCTCAAGACGGTGAGCATCCCTACACTCTCCAGGCCCACTGGATACCATCTTGGGCCTTCTCATGGTTACAAGCGTCAAGGCCAGCTACCCAGAACTGAGCATTTTCCTGCAGTGATCCTCACACCCCAGGCTCCTCTCTTTCCCTTATTATTGTATCTCAACCATGGCTACTTTAAGTCATCTGAGGAGCTTTAAATAAAATTGTTGCGGGGCTCCAACTCAACCAATTAAATCAAAATGGCAGGGACTCCCCTAAGTATCCACTGGTTAAGAATCTGCCTTCCAACGCAGAGGACACAGGTTTGATCCCTGGTCAAGGATCCCATGCGCTCCGAGGCAACTAAGCCTACTTGTCACACCTAGAGAAGTCTGTACAACAGTGAAGACCCAGTGCAGCATAAAAGAAAGAAAGAAAGAAATCAGACTGACACAGACTGGGGAAATGGGATTATTTATTACGCCTCCATCCTCCACCTAGCTGACTCAAATGACTCAAATGCAGCCATGGCTGCAAAACACTGTGGAGTTGTTACCACTCTCTTTCTCTAATCTTTATTGTTAACTGCCCTGCCTCAGCATTTTTATTTAAAAAGATCCTCTTTAACTATTGCTGCAGATGGGTGTGGGAATTCTTTTAAAACAGTTTAATTGACTCATTAATTCCGTCAAAGAGTCAGTGAGTTTATTTTTTAAATATCCAACATATAGGTGAGTAAGCGTCTTTTTAAATCCTTCCTCAATGATGGAATATACGTCATGAGGCTTTCTAGATGCACAACTACGAACTGTGCTTACCTTTTTAGTAGTAATGGAGTATTTAGCATTCAGTGCCTATCACTCCTCGAGAGTGGGAAAACAAATCTAGATAAACACTAAGAGATGCTCTTGACCTTGAGCCGGGCAGATTGATCCTCCGAAGAAGCTTGGTCACGTACATGAGAAGCCATGCTTGCCCAGTGCTCCAGCCCAGGGGACTTACAAGAGGACGGTGCACTGGGGCAGATTTAGAATCCCCTTCTCCCCAACCCTGGCCACCACAAAAGTAAAACATAAAGAATCCTTCTTAATGGAAACAGTAAGCAAAGACGCCTACAGGTCAGAGTTTCTCACTGCCACATGGATCGTTAGGAGGAAAACTCTCAATCGGTCATTTTGGAATAACACTAAAGAGAAACTCAATGTTTCCAAAGCCCCTCTCCAAGGGCTTTCCTCAGGACACATCAGCAGAAGTCTGCTCTTGCCAACTGATCACTCAGCACCCCCACACAGCCGTCACAGTCCTGAAGGATCCCGGAGTCAGATGGAAGGATTATGGAAAGGTTTGGTGGAGAAATTAATGAAACCAATCCAACTACAGTGGAAAAAAGAGCTCTCGGGAAGTAGAGCAGAAAATTACTTAGATGACCATGTACTTTACAGACTGTTTATAGGCATGAGCTGGATGCAGTGGAAAAAACTTTACAATGAGTGACCAGAGTCCTAAGACCCGTCCCAACCATAACATTACTGCCTCTGTGACCTCAGGCAAGCCTCTGAATCCTTCTGAATCTCGGTCTCCTCATCTGCAAAGGGGAGATGATTACAACTAGCTCAGTCGATTGTAATGTAGATCAAAGTAAATTGCATGGAGGAAAGTCCTTTGAAAGGGACTTGGTTGTTTAAAAGCAGGGTGTCATTAATATAATTCCATGGCAAAGCAGCACATTTGAAAAGAAGACTGGCCTGTGTGCACAGATACAGTCAGGCACCTAGAGATGGTAAACTCTGTGCTGTGAAAACTCTTAGTGAAGAACTTTGAGCAGTTAGGTGCTCCAGAGCAAACTGAAGGACACGGAGAACTTGGAGAAGGTTCACAAAAGAGCCACAGAGATGATTAAAGAGACAGAAAATCAAAACCATGCTCAGGAAAGGTTAAAAGAACCAAGTTCATTCTGCCTGGAGAAGACAAGTTTACAGGGTAATTTAATCATTGTTTACAAGCACACGCAGGCTGGTGTCCAGCTGTTCTTTCCGAGGAACAGAGGAGAAGAAAGTCTCCTAGATCCTCGCCACTGGCAGATATTGACAAGCGAGGTTTCAAGTCATCGTGCACCACTCTGGTGGTTCATCATACAGGATAATTTGCCATTTTTCTAAGCCAAAAGTTCTAACCAAAGGTATCTGGATAAAACCCATTAGCTCAGCAGGGACTGAGTCTATCCACCCACCTACCCTAGAAATCTCAACGTATTCTCTGCTAATTATCACATATAGCAATTCGCAGAAATAGCGATCGAAATATCCACCTTTGAATGTTTACTGGGTACCAAGCAGTTTGTGCTCAAAGTTTTACGGGAAGTATTTCATTTTGTGGAGAAACACAATGAGGCATGGATCAATTAAATAATCTGCTCAAGGTCACCCTGCTAGTCAATGGAGGGGCCAGAACGTTAACCCAGGTGTAAGCCAGAACTCAAGTTCTGCCTCTCTGCAGCAAGCTGTGCTTCTTTGTGAAAAATGGCCCCCCAAATGAAGGGACCATCTAGTGTTGATGAAAGCAACTAAGCAACATAAAGAACTCAGACAATGATTTTTTTAATGTAATTTTATTTATTTATTTATTTTTAGCTGTGCTGGGTCTTCGTTGCTGGGCATGTTTTTCTCTATTTGTGGCAACCAGGGGCTACTCTGTAATTGTGTGCACGGGCTTCTTATTCCAGTGGCTTCTCTCTCTGTGGAGCCCAAGTTCATGGGCTTCAGTAGTTGTGGTTTGCGGGCTCTAGAGCACAGGCTCAACAGTTGTGGTGCTCGGGCATAATTGCTCCGTGGCATGTGGGATCTTCCTAGACCAGGGATTGAACCCAAGTCTCCTGCCTTCACAGGCAGATTCCTTACTACTGAGCCACCAGGCACACCCCAAAGTGATGATTCTTACCAGAAACCCAGTTGCATTGAATTTGCGTGCAACCGATCTTTACTGTACAACCTAGACCACCTCAGATTGTGGCTTTTCGCTCCATGCTATTTCAGTGCATTTGGAGATTTTTTGTTTCTACATTTATCTGTCTTCCCAGACCGATTCATTCTGGACTCTGATCATCTTGCCAGTGCTTGTCTAGGGTGCTCTTTCCCTGTCCCGTAGCAGCCGACACTTGTCACCCACACAAAATGCCAGCGTCACACGTGACACTGCTTTTTGTCTATTTTTTTTGTCTATTTCACACCTTCTCATATTAATGGCAACCCGCTCCAGTGTTCTTGCCTGGAGAATCCCAGGGACGGGAAGCCTGGTTGGCTGTCATCTGTGGGGTCGCACAGAGTCGGACACGACTGAAGCGACACAGCAGCAGCAGCAGCAGCATATCTGTACTGTTTTCCACAGTCTGATGGCAATACCTGTATTTTCTGGGCAAATTCTTCAGTTCTTTTTCACAGAGTCTGAGATGAACCAGCACAAGTATTATTAGCCTGCGAGATCTTGCTGATAAAAGAGACAATCTAGGGACTTTCCTGGTGGTCTAGTGGTTAAGACTCCGAGCTTTCAATACGGGGAGGGGGACAGGGGGTAGGGAGGGGGGTCAATCTCCAGTTAGGGAACTAAGATCCCACATGCTGTGCAACATGGCCAAAAATATATAAATAAACAACAATAAGAATAATAAAATAATTTAAAAAAAAAAAAGGGCCAATCTAACTGGCCCCTTGTCTGCACTTTGACAGGAATCTGGGCATCACTGAGGCCAAGCTACTGGACCCGAAACCCTGGACGAGTGAGGAAATACCATCCGGCCGGGTACCTGGACTCCTAGACATCAGGAAAGCTCAGGTGTGCTGAGTCTTTCTGGTCCAAGCCAAGTCATAGGACTAGCATTTGATAAGAGTGACCTACAAACAGCATGGAGGGAGGTTCTACAAAGAAATATGAAGGACTCTAAAAGTGCTTCAGAGAAATCCGACAGTCCAAAGTTTTGGATGGGTATTATTTGCTTTTCTTGGCAGAAAATACTAAAAATCAAATGAGTGTGATGCATGGAAATACCCAGTTTTTAGCTGAGTTTAAATATAACTGACTCCCCACGTGGTACTAGTGGTAAAGAACCTGACTGCCAACGCACAAGACATAAGAGATTTAGATTTGACCCCCTGGAGGAGGGCATGGCAATGCAGTCCGGTCTTCTTGCCTGGAGAATCCCATGGACAGAGGAATCTGGGGTGCTCTAGTCCCTAGGGTCACCCAGAATTGGACACGACTGAAACAGCTTAGTGCAGCACAAATATAACTAGGATCCTTCTTTAGAAAACATCAACTTTATTCCTGATAATGAAAATGGTGTTTGCCTTAAGTTTAATTAATTGTTCAACTATCAATGTGCTATGAGACCCTTTTTAACCCTAGAATGGAGACTTTATGAGCATGTCTCCTATCAATCTCATGAAAACACAGGAAAGGAGCCTAAGAAAATTTCCGCTGCTATTCCTGACACCTCTCATTTATATACTTAGGCATTATCCACTGCAAGATGTCCCCTCTTGTCCCAAGCTTCTGGGTTATCTCCTGCCGCTCTGTTTATGTATCATTGAAAAATACGAACATATTTTAATAGATAGAAAAAGCCTAATTAAGAAGTTTTTACTAAAAATGAGATGCTATCTTCTAAAGCAGGGGTCCTCAACCCCTGGGTTCTAAACGCCAGATGACCTGAGGCAGAGCTGATGTAATAACAATAGAAATAAGGTGCACGATAAATGTAGTGCACTTGAAACATCCTGAAACCATCCCCCCGCCTCATCTGTGGAAAATCTGGTGCAAAAAAGGTTGGGACCCGCTATTCTAAAGCCAAATTGAAATCATGCTATTCAAAGTCTATTTTTCACATGACTCTCTTCTACCAGTACGAATAACTTCAAACCTACCAGAATTCTCCTGCATTTTTGACAGAACAAATGGCACTTTTTCTTAGATTTCCCTCTATCATCTCTAACCAGCAGTTCCCAAAACACTGCCCTCCTCCCTTAATTAGTTCACACTTTTAATCACCCTGTTCACTCAAACAAATAAACAAGCACAAATCTGCTAGCACACCGTGCCTTGAAGTTGCTTTTTTGTTTGTTTTTGTTCCGTCGTTAAGTCATGTCCGACTCATTGTGACCCCATGGACTGCAGCACGCTGGGCTCCCTTGACCATCACCAACTCCTACAGCTTGCTCAAACTCATGACCACTGAGTTGGTGGTGCTATCTAACCATCTCATCCTCTGCCACCCCCTTCTCCTTTGGCCTTCAATCTTTCCCAGAATCAGGGTGTTTTCTAATGGATTGACTCCTCGCATCTGATGGCCAAAGTATTGGAGCTTCAGCATCAGTCCTTCCAATGAATATTCAGGGTTGATTTCCTTTAGGATGACTGGTGTGATTTCCTTGCAGTCCAAGGAAATCAAAGTCTTCAAGAGTCTTCCCCAGAGCCACAAGTCAAAAGTATCAGTTCTTCAGTGCTCAGCCTTCTTTATGGTCCAACTCTCACATCCATACATGACTACTGGAAAAACCATAGCTTTGACTAGACGGACATTTGTTGGCAAAGTGATAGCTCTGCTTTGTATATGCTGTCTAGATTTGTCATAGCTTTCCTTTCAGCGAGTAAGCATTTTTTTATTTCTTGGCTGCAGCCACTGTCCACAGTGAATTTGAGGTCCTGGAGGCTCCCTAAGTTATCTTTGAATAGCTGGTGATTGAAAAATATCTGGAACACCTCTGCCTCTCTTGTCCCATCTTCTTCCTTTATCCCCCTCATTCATTCCCCTTCAGCCACACTAACTTCCTGCTCCTCAAACACACCAAAAAGTATTTCTGCCTCAGGGCCTTTGCACATTCTGTTCCCTTTGGCTCCAATGCCTTTCCCCATGATATTCCTATGGATCTTTTTGTTGAGCTCCTTCCAGGCTCTTGGCATCCTGCAATTTAACAGTAAGATCACCCTGGTCCACTGATTCAATAAAGCATCTCCCAACCAGTGGACACCTCTGCAGAGAACTAACCTCCTTCCTCACTTTATTTCCTCTCGCGGCACTTCCCAACATCGGACATTTACACATGTCAGTTGTTTATTTGCTTGTCAGACTCTTTCATACAAGCTCCATGAGCACTTATGTATATAAAACTGAATCACGTTGCTGTATACCAGGAACTAACGCAACGTCGTAAATCAACTACACATGCGTGCTCAGTCATTTTAGTCGTGTCTGACTGTTTGCAACCCTATGGACTGTAGTGCACCAGGCTCCTCTGTCTATGGGATTTTCCAGGCAAGAATACTGCAGTGGGTTGCCATGCTCTGCTCCACGGGATCTTCCTGACCCAGCGATCAAACCCATGTCTCCTGCATTGCAGGCAGATTCCTTACCACTGAGTCACCAGGAAACCCATAAATCAACTACACTTTCACTTTAAAATGTTTGTAATTTGAAAGTTGTTTTTAAAAAAATCAGAATACAATATTATAATGACAAGAATCAGCATGCATGAAAATTTTTCTATTTACCACAGCACTAATCTTAAGACCATATATCGAATAAATAGCAGAGTGAGCCACAGGACATTGTCACATACATTGGAGAGGGTTATGTACTCTTTCTCAGGCTTCAGAGAAGACAATGTTTGATCAAAGTCCTGCAGGGCAATTCGTGTTCTGTGTGAGGGTCGGAAGAGGAGACTAACAGATGCCAGGACAAAAGCAGGAGAACACTTTAAGGAAAAACTGCGGGTGACAATCCCTACACAATATTCCACCTAGAGTTCCCCCTCTAGGGAGGGGGAGAATTCCACCCTCCTCGTCCGTGAACTCACCGTGCCTATCCAGCATCTTCAAGCGGTTCTCTTGAAACAAGATAAAATTGACCCGTTGGAATTCCCTCGAGGAACGTGTGCCGATCCTGCCTACACTTGGCGTGGTTTTCTGGGAAACCGCACATGCAGGTGTGTCTCCGCACATCAGCTCAGAAAACAAATGAGTCTGGCCTCACGCATTTCCTCTTCTTCTCCTCAACAGTCAGGGAGAAAGTGGGGTTCAGCCTGTCCATCCAAAAAAAAAAAAAAAAGACTCAAAGACTTTGCAAACTTATGGTTGCAGGGAGAAGTGGGGGAAGGAATAGTTGGGGAGTTTGGGATGCACATGTCCACACTGCTATATTTAAAATGGGTAACCAACAAGGACCTCCTGTAGGGCACACTCTGCTCAATATTATGTAACAATGCCAGTGGGAAAAGAATTTGAAAAAGAATAATATATGTATATATATTCTTAAGAAAAGGAAAAAAGAAACTGTAAAAAGCAAAAAAAGGAAAAGAAAAGAGCCTCTGATGTTGCTGAAGCAGCAGATTCTTGACATACCCATGGCATTAGGGCCGGTGTAGCTGAGCCCCCGTTCAGCCTGGAGTCTCAGGTCTGTGGGAATCTCTCAGGTTGCCGACCTATGAATGGCGCTGGGAGGGGCAGCTGAGTAGGAGAGAGGAGGAAGAAAGAACCAAGAATGAGTCCAGCAAAAGTGGACTCAGCAAAGAGAAACAGCCCCTGAAAAGTCGGCAGATCAGCTGTCTCTAATGATGTCTCACGCTTTTCAGAACAAACTTACTGAAAGACTGATGATAAACTCTAAAAACGGATGCTCAGGCCTTAGCAGCCTAAAACTCTAATCTCCCTCAAAACATTTTCAAACATTAAGTTGCAATACTGCTGAATTAATCGCATTATTTTCAGGACATCTGGCTTTATCTCCCACATGTCCATAATACTCCTATCTCCCCAAATCACCTTTTTGCCCACATGAGAAATATACATCTTTGTAAGGTATGAAAGTTACTGGCCTCTCTTTCCCTTTGGGGTATGAACTGAGGCCTTGGGGAAAAACACCACCTACTTATCCGTTTTTGATGTTGAATAGCCAGGTGAAGTCAAGCAGTCAATAGATACACCTAAAATACAAAATTGAGGGAATTCCCTGGTGGTCCAGTGACTAGGATTCCACAGTTTCACTGCAGAGGGCCTAGGTCCAATCTTTGGTTAAGGAACTAAGATCCCACAAACGGAGCAGTGTGGCCAAAAATTAAAAATAATAAACTACAAAGTTGATGAGAAAGGCAGAGTTTGCAAATGAAAGTAATTAAACTCCTTAGTCAAAACAGAGAAAAAGAAAATGCAGCCAATAAATTATTAGAATAGAAAAAGATTTTCTTAATGAAAGAACACCATGGAAATGACAGTTAAAAATGGAATTAATTTTTATATAATAAGAGATAATATTCTTGCCAAAGGAACACCAATACAGAAGCTACTTTCAAACCCTCCATCATGTCACAATATATAGCAGCCCAAATATTTTTTAGCAATTCCTTTCACTAGGTCCATATAATCAAAGCTATGGTTTTTCTAGCGGATGTGAGAGTTGGACCATAAAGAAGGCTGAGCACTGAAGAACTGATGCTTTCGAATTGTGGTGCTGGAGAAGACTCTTGAGACTCCCTTGGACAGCAAGATCAAACAAGTCAGTTATAAAGGAAATCAATCCTGAATATTCACTGGAAGGACTGATGCTGAAGCTGAAATTCCAATACTCTGGCCACCTGATGTGAAGAACTGACTCATTTGAAAAGACCCTGATGCTGGGAAAGATCGAAGGCAGGAGGAGAAGGGAACAACAGAGGATGAGATGGTTGGATGGCATCACCGACTCGACGGACATGAGTTTGACCAGGCTCCAGGAGATGGTGAAGGACAGGGGATGCAGTCCAGGGGGTTGCAAAGAGTTGGACACGACTGAGCGACTGAACAGCAACAACAACATCTATTAATATCTGGTTTGTGCATTTCTTCACCAGGCTGAACCCTTCATGGGGTTCTCTAAGCTATGTGGTATAGAGACAACTTTTTTCCTCTGGAAGGGTAACGTTTATAAAAGGTTCTAGAGACACATTTATTCAGGCTTAGAATTTAGATCTTAACTCAGGCTTCAGGGAGTTTATGCGCCTTTGAGAATGAGTTTTGCCACTTAACCCTACACGGCCCGTGGGTGGACTTAGAAACAGGAAAGTGCCTCTGATGAACAGGCACTTCTGGGCAATTGAATTCACCTATTTCCTTTGTTCACTCAGCTCTCATAAGACCATCATCCCAGGGATCCTTGCTGAAAAAGAAAAAAACAAAAAACTGTCAAGTCACGAGAGTTAAATCATAAGAAGTTGGATGCTTGAGTTTTCTGGTTGGATTGGCGTCTCTTGTGTCTTTGCTTTTTGACAGGCAGCATGAAAGACAATTTAGCTGCATGACGTTCAGTTTCTGACCCCCAGCAGCTGGTTGCGAACCCCAGCCTCGCTTAGCTCTTCGCTTAGAACCAGACTGTGTTCCCAGGCACTTGTGAGTAAGGAGGCCTAGGGAAGACAGAGCGTTTGCATGCACAGGCGCGCAAACACAAAGTCCGCTTCCGGCGAGGACTGCAGCCTGCCGCACAGTGGGAACCCGGGACGCAAGACAACAGCTGCAGGTTTCCCGCGCTCCCGTTCAGCTGGGAACGCGGGCTGGAGAGCAGAAATAAATCACGTGGAACTTGCTGTCATCTCTCTACCTTCCTGCTAAAGCCTCCGACGACGCTGCCGCTCGACTGGCTGGAGTCGCTGCGGTTTTTAAACGAAGGCTGGAGACTGGCGTTGGCAGCGCTGCCTAATTTTTAGCTAATACCTTTGTGGGTTCCGCGTTCGCATCTGGCTAGTGCCATCACGCTGGGTAGGATTATAATCGGCCGCTGCTCTTTCCCAAGCAGGAAGCTGGAGTCCTGTTACCGACAGCCTTGCACAGAGGCTGGTTCCAAACAACAACAGCACATCACAGCCAGGGAAGGGTCTGTGGTGCGGGACTTCTCCCAAGGCATAAAAGAGAGAGAGAGAGAGAAATGTGTTAACTGTGCTAACAGTGCCAAGTAATATGCTTCGTTAAAAATTTAATCACCTACAAGTGCAAAACAAGTGCAAAGCAATCATGTTGTAATTAGCACAGCAATTAACACCTCCCTTTTCGATAGCACATGCATCCGAGGAAGTGCAGGATTGCAAGTGTTTATGCTGCTGACAGGCTCGGTTCCTATAGAGAGGGGGAAAATTGCTTAAATAGAATTTTTGGGGGTTTTTTGGCATTTGGACTGTTATGTGTTCATGAAATCTCAGAACCAGCTGCCATTTTGGTTTTTGTCCGAAAGTTGTTTTGCTGTGGCCTGCAACTCACCAACTTCCCCACTTTGCTGTTCTCAGAAGCTTCTTTTTAGCCTCCCTTTCCTCTTGTGGCTCAGCTGGTAAAGAATCTGCCTGCAATGCGGGAGACCTGGGTTCAATCCCTGGGTTGAGAAGATCCCCTGGAGAAGGGAAAGGCTACCCACTCCAGTGTTCTGGCCTGGAGAATTCCTTGAACTGTATAGTCCATGGAGTCACAAAGAGTCGGACACAACTGAGCGACTTTCACTTCCTCTTCGCTAGCACTCAAATATGAATAAATCAGCATGAGGAGCACAGTTGCATGCTGAATAGAGCTTCCTGTCCCCCTCCCCAAAATAATAATAATGATTGTCTCAGTATGTCATCAGAAATCAAATCACTGGCAAGGTAAATGATTGTTGGAAAAATTGCACCAAGAGAATTATCACTTCAGAAAACTTAAGTCTCATATACTGCCAAGCCCGGTCACAGATGCAAAACTCTTCTTAGAAACTAATAGCCAATTCTTTAAGGAAGTAAGATGGGGAAGGAAGGTGGACATTCTCTCCTTACACATCAACCGTATCCAGCAGGTCTGATCACCAGTATCGCCTGCAAAGTGTGAGGTAAGACACTGCCCACGGACTTGACTTACAGCTTCCCCAGCATTCATTTCAATACATAGAGATCTGAGGGAGAAACAGTCTTCAGTTCCCGTGTCACATGTGTGTGTGCTCAGTTGGGTCTGAGTCTTTGCAACTCCATGGACTGTAGCCCACCAGGCTCCTCTGTCCATGGAATTTTCCCAGCAAGAATAATGGAGTGGGTTGCCATTTCCTCCTCCAGGGGATCTTCTCAATCCAGAGATCAAACCCAAGTCTCTTGTATCTTCTGCATTGGCAAGCAGATTCTTTACCACTATGCAACCTTCATGTTGGCACCCCAAACAAATGAAAGTGTGACAGCCTGTATAGTCTTAGATGCTCCTTATTGGAAATTCACTCCGGGCCCTCAAATCCTTGGTTTAGGAATTACTATGAGAGGGACTTCCTTGGTGATCCAGTGTTTAAAAATCCGCCTTGCAAAATGCAGGGGACAATGTTCTGCTGTAGCCACGCGTTCCGGGAAACAAACTCACTCTAAGGACAATGCAGATACTGGAGTGCAGTTTATTACACAGGCAGGCCCAAGGCAGAGTCTCCTCTTAGCCAAGGACCCCAACTGACTTTTGTGAAAACCTTTAACACCTTAAGTGTACTGCTCAAGCCCAAATCCCCAAATTCCTTAAACCCTAGCCTGGAAAGTGTTAAAGGGAGATACAATCAGGTTACAGCCGTGACTCATAATCAGAAGGGTGAGCTGGTTATGCATTGTAGCCTACACCAATGGGTGCCATCAAGATTACAAAGGTGATTGATTACAAAAGTGATTGACTACATAGGGGATCATCACATTCTTTTTGGCGACGGGAAATCTTGGTGTGAAATCTGGTGTTTATCAGTCCCGGAGGCCAGTTTGGCCATAGGTATGTTATCCCCATGGCTACCAGGCACATGGTCCGAAGCTCACTGAAAGTGCAAGATGGAGTTTCCTTCTTTCTCAAGATGGAGTTGGCTCAGTCTGTTCCTCTCCTCCCTCAGTTCAGTCCTTAATCCAGGAAGATTCCACATGCCATGGAGCAACTAAGCCTGTGTGTCTCCATTACTGAACCTGTGCCCTAGAGCCCAGGAACCACAACTATAGGCGCTTTAAAAAGAAGAAAAGAAATTACGAAAGAAGGGAACCTAGCTAAGGTCTCTAAAACTTCAAATGTGTTTGAAAGGAGTTTTATAAAAAAACTAAAAAAAAAAAAAAACTGATGAAACATCTAGGGATTTAAGAATGCAATGAACAGGATGAGAGAAAAGCAAATTAAATTTGTAGAAGGAATGCGTTTTACTCTTTTTGGCCATTGCTAATGGAGTGAATGTGTTTCAAGGAGCAGAGGAAATATATGGAGTATGATGTTTGGGGAACAGAACGGCAGTTGCCTAAGCCTCGCATCTTTACAGCTGACTTCGTACCAACATTAGTGAGATATAAGGAGTGAAAAACAGGAGTCAGTGAGAACTGGCTAACATTCCGATGCTCTGCAGACTCTAGAAAGTAAAGCATTCATAGAGGCTGCTCATTCAACTGGTTTGCTGTTCCTTTTCCCCCAACAACTCTTTTGTTTAAGCTCAGAAGCTGACCTTGGAGAGCTGAGAAAAGAAGCTTCTATGAGACAGAAGACACGGTTTATAAGAGCATCAAGCTGCCACAGAACATTCACCCTGGAAAGCTCCATAGGAAGTAAAATGAAACCCCTGTCTCAAACACAAAGAGGACAAATGTCTTATTATGCTAAAAAGCCTCAAATTAAGTATAGAGAGCTAGTTGGAATAGACAGTTCCCATAGTCATCATTTTTATCTTACAAAAATACATCTTTTGAGACCAATATTCTTTAAATATTGCTATCATTTATAAAATGGGTTGAAAATGTCTGCTGTATCATAGCCATAATCCAAAGAAGCAGATGATAGATTCCTGCATTTGCATTTATTTCTAATAAATATTTTGCCTCTCCTGCTCGGTTTTTATTTTCTCTTTCATCAGAAAAGTCTTAAATGCCATGAAGTTTTAAAACAGTCATCGTGCAGCTTTAGCAATCTCATTTTACTTGCTTGCTAGTTCATTCATTCTTTTAATAAGAAGTATACTTACTGGATATGCTAGACATTGATCTCGGACTAGGCACTCTTTATAGTATGAAAGCCAACTAACAGCAACAAATAACAAGGACCCCGGGGCTGTAAGTAACACCAGGAGCTTTCTTCACTGCCATATCCCCAGTGCCTAGAAATCCGGTGAATGACAGTATGCCTCTGTCAATCCCAACCTTGCATTCCTTCCCTCCCCTCCCCCCGTCTTAGCAACCACAAGTCTGTTCTCTGTGTCTGTGAGTCTGTTTCTATTTCATAGACGAGTTGATTTGTATGGTATTTTAGATTCCATGTATTAATATACACGGTATATATTATTTGTCTTTCTCTTTCTGACTTTCCTTAGGATGGATGAACAACAAGGTCTTACTGCACAGCACAGGGAACGATGTTCAATATCTTGTGAAACCATAATGGAAAAGAATATGAAATTATATGCATGTGTTTAACTGAGTCACTTTGCTATAAAGAAGAAATTAATACAACATTGTAAATCAACTATACCTCAATAAAAATTTTTCTTAAATCTGTTGAATGAGTTAATGAATGATCAACCAACCTCATCCAAAGCTAATAGTGTAGTAGAAATACTATCGGCATATAAATACTTCTAATACAACTTCTAAATTGATGAGTACTCTAATAAAGAGCAGAAGTGCTAGGGAAGAATGGAGAGGATGCTTCCATCTTAAGAGCTGGAGGAGGAAGAAGCAGTTAGGATGAAAGAATGATCAGATATTTTAGTTTTGTAGGAGCCTGGTGTCCCTCAGTGGGGATAATGTTGGGGTAACCCTGGGAAGTTTTTTGTTGCTGTTCGGTCGCTAAGTCGTGTCCAACTCTTTGTGACCCCATGGACTGCCGCACGCCAGGCTTCCCTGTCCTTCACTATCTCCAGAGTTTGCTCAAACTCATGTCCATTGACTTGGTGATGCCATCCAACCATCTCATCCTCTGTCATTCCCTTCTTTTGCCTTCAATCTTCTCTTCAAGCAGTGTTTGAAGGGCAGTGTCTCCTTCAAGAATCAGGTGGCCAACATACTGGAGCTTCAGCATCAGTCCTTCCAATGAATATTCAGGGTTGATTTCCTTTAGGATTGACTGGTTTGATCTCCTTGCTGTCCAAGGGAGTCTCAAAGAGTCTTCTTCAGCACCACAGTTCAAAAGCATCAATTCTTCAGCACCCAGTCTTTCCAGCTGAGCTATTTAAAATCTTCAAAGATGATGCTGTTAAAATGCTATGTTCAATATGCCAGCAAATTTGGAAAACTCAGCAGTGGCCACAGGACTGGAAAAGGTCAGTTTTATTTCCAATCCCAAAGAAAGGCAATGCCAAAGAAGATACAAGTAGGATGGGATTGTTGGTGGAACAAATTATTAGAGCAGACAAGAGAAACTGGAATAGGTCTGGGAGTCATAAGAAGTTACTACAACCCCAGAGAAGTAGAATTTTGTCTTCTGAGACAGTAGGAAAAGATGGAAAACAATAAAAATACTTAGGAAGAAAAAAGGAGAAATTGATGAATTCAACATTGCCCTCAAAACAGGAGTCAATTAGGATTTCTACTTCTGGGAAGATGAAGAAATAGGTGTATTTTCCCCTATTCCTTCTGCTAAATACAACTAAAGATGTTGGGCATTATATGTAAAACAAACATAAGAAAACTCTGAAAAGGAGAAGCACCATCTCAGGACCCAAAGAATGATACAGGGATGAGTTCTGCAAGTTTTCTTTTCGGTTCGTATATCCCAGACTTGTAGCTGAGAATTCAACTTGGAAATTGCAACAAGCACAGAGAAAAACAAAACCAAAACCCCAGGACTTCTCTGGTGGTCTAGGGGGTTAAGAATCCACCTTCCAATGCAGGGGGCACAGGTTAGATCCCTGGTCAGAGCACCAAGATCCCACATGCTTCAGGGCAGCTAAGCCCATGCATCTCACCTGGAGAATCCCGCATACACTGCACCTAAGAGCCAACACAGTCAAAAACAAATAAATAAATATTTAAGACAGCAAAAAAAGGCCTAAGCACTGGAAAAGGGGCATGCTAGCAAGCCAGAAAAATGTTCAGATGGTAACTATTCTATTCTAGGCAAACACTATAAAAAAAGCTGTGAGTCCCACCCACATTCACACCAGCAAAGGCCAAGTGGAGGGTCTAGATTTCCTTGCAAGGCTGTAACAAGGTGCTCAAACACACCTGCGGGGCTGGTAGACCCAGAGAAGGCCAAACAGGGAGCTGGGACTTTCATCCTCTCCAGAGGATGGTGTCCGTGGAGGCCACGAGGGGAGCAATCACAAAGCTCCTCTGTGCCCAGCCGCAGAGCTGTCGGTGGAAGCCTGGCGAGCACGGGAACTCCCAGCTCCTCTCACACTAATGAGGGGCTCCCTGATTTTTACCCCTACCTGGCGGTTATGAGGGCTTCCCAGGGAGCACTAGCAGCAAAGAACCCGCTTGCCAATGCAGGAAACGTAAAAAACTCGGGTTTGATCCCTGGATTGAGGAGATTCCCCTGGAGGAGACCATGGCAACGCACTCCAGTATTCTTGCCTGGAGAATCCCATGGACAGAGGAGCCTGGCAGGCTACAGTACATGGGGTCGCAAAGAGTCAGACACGACTGAAGCGACTTAGCACATAGGGCGGTAAAGAGGGTGGTAATGAGTCCATCCTAAAGGAAACCCTTCTTATATACTGCCATGCAGCATCAAAAGAAGCCAACTGAAACAGAAGGGCTAAAGAAGATCCAGAATCTCAAAACATAATACCGCAAATGTCCAGATTTCAACTGAAAATCACTCATCATACCAAGAACCAGAAAGATCTCAAACTGAATGAAAAAAAGACAATCAATAGATACCACCATTAAGGTGATAGAGATGTCAGAAGTATCTGACCAAGACTTTAAAGCAATAATTATAAAAATGCCAGAATGAGTTATTTACAAACACACTTGAAACAAGTAAAAAACAGAAAATCTCAGGTAAGAAATAAAAATTCTCAGCAAACAAATAGAAGATGTAAAGAAAATCCAAGTGGCAATTGTGAAACTGAAAAATGCCGTAACCAAAATAAGAAACTTTGCCATGTATTCAATAATAGAATGAAAGGGACAAAGGAGAAACAATAAGTGAACTGAAACAAAACGATGGAAGTTAACCAAACCTGAACAACAAAGAAAAAATAAACTAGAAAAGAAAAAGAACAGAGCCTCGGAGCCCTGCAGAACTGTAACCAGAGATCTTAACCTTTGTGTCATTGGCATCTCAGAAAGAGAGGAGAAAGAAGACAGCGCTGAAAAGGAAATAGTGCCTGAAATTTTCCCAGCTCTGTCAAAAGACACACAAGAAACACAGCAGATCTCAGTTAGGATGAACCCAAAGAAATTCACACCAAGACACATCAAAGCAAGAAAACAGAGGCAAATTTTTAAAAATGTCAACAGCAACAAGAGAAGCATGACATCTTACCTGTAGGGGAACAATTTGAATTAAAGATGTCTTATCAGTAATCATAGAGGCCAGAAGAAGTGGCACGCTTTGCAAGCGCTGAAAGAAAAGAACTGTCCGTCAGAACCCTGTATCGAGCAAAAACAGTCTTCACAAATGAAGAGGAAATAGAAGAATTCTTAAAGTAAAAATAAGAGAATTAGCAACCAGCAAATCTGCTCTTTAAAAAATGTCTAAAGGGGATTCTCTAAGAGGAAAATAAAGAAAGGAAATATGGGGCTTCCCTGGGGGTCCAGTGGTTAAAATTTCCCTTGCAATGCAGGGAGCACCGGTTCGGTCTCTGGCCTGGGAAGATTCCACATGCCTGGGAGCAACTAAGTCAGCGCCCCACAACTACTAAGCTCATGCTCTGGAGCCCAGGAACCACGACTATGGAAGCCTGTGAGCCCTACAGCCCGCGGTCCACAGCTAGAGAGCAGCCCTGCTCACCACAGCTAGAAAAACCCTGCTCACAGCAACAGAGGCCCAGGGCAGCCAAAAAGAAAAAGCAAGTACACAGGAAGCAATAATACGGGTAGATACAATAAGCTGTACTTCTCTGCTTGAGTCTTAAATTATATCTGATGGTTGAAGCAAACTCTGTCTAATGTGGTGCTAACTGTATGAGTATATGAAAGAGAAAGAGAAAGGGAAGACAAGTTTTCTACTCAGCTGAAATCAGTAAAGTGGCAACATCAACATACTGCAGTAACTTATATATATATATAATACAATACCTATAGCAAGCATTGAAAAACACAGACACATCCAAAAACACAAAAGATAAATCAAAATAAAATTCCAAAACACCTTCAAGTAACCCTGAGGAAGCTAGGAAAAAGAAAACAGAAAAATGAAAAATAGAACAAACCAAAAACAAAAAAAATAAATAAAATGACAGACTTAAGCCCTAACATACCGGTAATTACATTGAATTTATGTTGAACTTAATTATTACAATAATTACATTGAATTTTTCCAATTAAAAGACAAAGATTGACAGAACAGATTAAAAATGTGACCCAGCTATATGTAGTCTGCAAGAAAGTCACTTCAAATATAGCAATAAAGGCAAGTTGAAAGTAAAGATAGATAAATCATGCAAGCATTAATCAAGGAATAGTTATTTATCATGCAAACACTAATCAAAAGAAAGTAGAAGTGACTATCTTGATATTAGATAGAGTAGTGTGTGCATGCATGCTCAGTCACGTCCAACTCTTTGCAGCCCCATGGACTGTAGCCCACCAGGCGCCTCTGTCCATGGGATTCTCCAGGAAAGAACACTGGAGTGGTGACAGTTTGATGTATGATATAGGGAACCCAAAGCTGGTGCTCTGTGACAACCACAAAGGATGGGGTGGGGAGGGAGGTGGGGAAGGGAGTTGTTCAGGAGCGAGAGCTCACATGTATTCCTATGGCTGATTCATGTTGATATATGGCAGAGGCCATCAAAATATTGCAAAGTAATTATCCTCCAATTAAAATAAATAAATAATTTTTTTTTTAAAGAAAAAGAATACCAGAGTGGGTTGCCATTTCCTTCTCCAGGAGATCTCCCTGACCCAAGGATCGAAACCCGTCTCATGGGTCTCCTGCATTGGCAGGCAGGTTCTTTACCACTGAGCCACCTGAGAAGCCCAACCAATAACTTTACAGACATAAATTTGACAACTTTGAAATGGAAGCAATTCTTTTAAAATGCAAATTACTACAATTCACCTAATATGAAACAGAGCATTTGAATAGCCTTGTAACTATTGAGGAAATTGAATTGGTAATTCAGAAGCTCCCCAAAAAGCAACCTCCAGGCCCAGATGATTTTACTGGTGGATTCTAGATGTTTAAAGAGGAATTAATATCAATTCTACAAATCACTTCCAGAAAATAGAAAATGAGGAAACTCTTTTCAATTCATTTTGTGAAGCAAATGTTACCCTGATACCAAGACCAGACAAAGATTATTAAAAAAAGAAAAAAGCTACGGAACAATAGCTCTCATAAACATCAACACAAAAATTAACAAAATATTAGCAAATAGAATTCAGCAATATATTTAAAAGAATTATATACCATGACCAAGTGGGGTTTATTCCAGAGGTGCAAAGCTGGTTATTTTTTATGGGAAATTAGAGATTAATTAGAATTGATTCCCTTTCTATTTCTAGGTATCAATATAGACATACATCACAATATCAAAAAGCAGACACACACAGACTCCACAAGTACTCCTAAGTCCCAAGAACAAAGCAGAATGTAAAAAAAAAAAAAATGCAGTAGGGAAAGGAAGGGAGTATACCCTTGAGTAAAGGCTTCCTGGGTGGCTCAGGGCTCAGGAATCTGCTTTCCAATGCAGGAGACAGAGGTTCGATCCCTGGGCCGGGAGGATCCCCTGGAAAAGGAAATGGCAACCCCCTCCGGTATTCTTGCCTGGGAAATACCATGGACAAAGGAGCCTGGCAGGCTGCAGTCCCTGGGGTCTCAGGGAGTCAGACGACTTAGCGACTGAGTGCAAGCGCAAAGTGGCAGAAGGACTTACAGCAGTAGTAGCGTCAGTCGTTAACTGAACACCACGATAGCCGCTGCGAAGTGCCTTCCATACATTACACATTTGGTCTTCTTCAGGCAAATCCCATCAGTATCTCAGTTTTACAGATGAAGAAATCGAGGCCTACAGAAGTTTAATTCACCCAGCTGGGAAATAACCAGCAAGGCTACAACACCTGCCTGGAGATCCGGTGGTCCTCCCCGCTGCAAGGCGCGCCTGCTCCAGAAAACGGCCTTCCGAGATGATACGTGGCACGGGCCTTCGGGGCCCTGTCCCTCAAAACTGGGAAAGGGAAAGTAACCTAGGGATGCTGAGGCTGGAGCTAAGCAGACGGGCCTTCCTTTGGAGATGGTTCAAATTTAAACATTCACAGGAGCAGGAAAAACTCAGGGCCAGTTCCAACAACCTTGATTTCCACTGTTTTTCTCACATGGTTTCCAAAATCCATCTGAAGTTTAGTGCTATTTGTGTAAGGACGAGATTCACGTGAGAACACCCTTAAAGTGTTAATTGGTGAGACTTTGTTCTGCTTGCTCGGGATGGCAATTATTTAAATGATGCTGGTTAATTTGTTTTATTGTTTCACATGGCTTGATTTATTGGCCATTTATCGGTTCACGTATGTAATGAGTGGGGTTAGATTAATAGATTGTAGAATGTAAATTCATTTCCAGTAATGTTTATGAGCTACATTGTAGATTGGTTTAAATAAAAACACAGCGATGAATCAGGAGTACAGTACATTTCTGAAGTAATAAAGTAAGCATTCAAATATGTTCCACAAATAAGTAGAACACGCTGATTCACAAAGAGTGCCTACCAGAAATGGAGAGTATACCAGATTCACAGTAATTGTCATTGTTATTTAGTTGCTCAGTCGTGTCTGATGCTTTGCCACTCCATGGACTACAGCACACCAGGCTTCCCTGTCCTTCATTATCTCTGAAGTTTGCTCAAACTCATGTCCATTGAGTCGGTGATGCCATCCAACCATCTCATCCTCTGTCGTCCCCTTCTCCTCCTGCCCTCAATCTTTCCCAGCATCAGGGTCTTTTCCAGTGAGTCAGCTCTTCGCATCAGGTGGAGAAAGTATTGGAACTTCAGCTTCAGCATCAGTCCTTCCAGTGAATATTCATCTTATTGGTGCATACAAATTAATTATTTTCTGATTATTCTGCCCAACTAAGATCAACACTGAAGGCTAAGAAAGTTCCTCATAAGTCAAGCTTATTCTTAACAGTGAAGAAAACCAATTACTGAGGATTAACTGGCTAGTTTATTTACAGGTTGTGGTGTTTAATCAGCAGATGAATGGATAAGAAAGCTGTGGTACATATACACAAAGGAATATTACTCAGCCATTAAAAAGAATACATTTTAATCAGTTCTAATGAGGTGGATGAAACTGGAGCCTATTATACAGAGTGAAGTAAGCCAGAAAGAAAAACACCAATACAATATACTGCTGTCTATGGGGTCTCACAGAGTCAGACACGACTGAAGCGACTTAGCAGCAGCAGCAGCAGCAACACATATACATGGAATTTAGAAAGATGGTAACGAAAACCCTGTATGCGATCAGCAAATGAGACACAGATATATAGAACACTCTTTTGGACTCTGTGGGAGAGGGAGAGGGTGGGATGATTTGGGAGAATGGCATTGAAACATGTATAATATCATATAAGAAACGAATCGCCAGTCCAGGTTCGATGCAGGATACAGGATTCTTGGGGCTGGTGCACTGGGACGACCCAGAGGGATGGTACAGGGAGGGAGGTGGGAGGGGGGTTCAGGATGGGGAACACGTGTACACCCGTGGTGGATTCATGTTGATGTATGGCAAAACCAATACAATATTGTAAAGTAATTAGCCTCCAATTAAAATAAATAAATTTTAAAAAAAAAGAATAATCTTATGTTCAAGGACTTATGCTAAGGACGCCCAGATAGCTGGCATGTGTCCGTGAAGTTGTTTATTTCTGGATGTGTCTGTAAAGTTGTTTCTGCAAGAGGTCAGCATTTGAATCAGTATCCTGAGGAAGGAGCTCACCCTCACCAACGTGGGTGAGCTTCCTCCTCTCTGCTGAGGGCCTGAATGGAAGAAAAAGGCTAAGGAAGAAGGCCAGTTTACTCTCTGGTTGAGCAGGGACATTCATCTTCTCCTGCCCTCAGATAATAACATTCCTGGTTCTTGGGTCCTGGGACTTGAAATAGGACTTACACGATTGCCCGCCACCCCCGAATCCTCAGGCCTCCATTGCCAGCTTTCCTGGTTCTCCATCTTGCTGGCAGCAAACAGTAGGACTCCATCAAAATCACATGAGCCAATTCCTATAATAAATGTATGCCTGTCTGTCTCCAGATGGTTCTGTTCTCTGGAGAACCTTGGCTAATATGCGCGCAAGTCCTCGCCATTGTCAGTCCATTCCCTAACATTGGTGTTTACATGCTCAGTCGTGTCTGACGCTTTGTGACCTCATAGACTGTAGCCCGCCAGGCACCTCTATCCATGGAATTTTCCAGGAAAGAACATTGGAGTGGGTGGCAATTTCCTTCTCCAGGGGATCTTCCTGACCTAGGGATTGAACCATCATCTCTTGCATCTCCTGCACTGGTGGGCGGGTTCGTTATCAACTCAGCCACTGAGGAACTGAATCACTGGGTCTGGCTATTTCTGATGAGTATTTGAGGCATAACAGAAAATTTCAGTTAGGGATATGCCAGCAAAGGGATTTCCATGTTTTGGGTCAAAAGCTAACCAAAAACTCTATTTGAGAACACAAATGGAATTTTAAGTATCGTGATATTGTAGATCTCACACACACACACACACACACCCACCCCTGAAAGGCATTGGCCGGGCTAGACCCACTGGCTGGTTCCTGAAAGTGCAATGAAATTCATTCTGACCCAACCACAATGCTGAGTCCTTCTGTCCTAGGGAAGTAGAAATGCACAGGACAAATGCTGGGTCTTGCTGGGACCCATCAGCTATACAGGCAGATAAAATGTTCCCATTAGCGTGATTTCCACACATGGCCATTTCACTGCCTTTCTCAGCAGGTAGGATGAGGACAGTTGTAAAGGGAAAGAATTCAGGAATTCATACAGTGACACTCTTAGAATAATGATTTTAGAGACTTTGATCCTGAAGATCACTCTGAAATAAATCTGTGTCCATTTCACAGAGGAATAATCTGCGCTTGGCGTCTCACTTTAGTGGCAAGAAACGATCCTGTACCACAGGGCCTGAAGTGAAAGTGAAAGTCGCTCAGTCGTGACTGACCCTTTGTGAACCCATGGGCACAGTCCATGAAATTCTCTAGGACAAAATACTGGAGTGGGTAGCCTTTCCCTTCTCCAGGAGATCTTCCCAACCCCGGGATCGAACCCTTGTGGGCAGATTCTGTACCAGCTAAGCCACAAGAGAAGCCCAAGAATACTGCAGTGGGTAACCTAATCCTTCTCCAGCGGATCTTCCCGACCCAGGAATCAAACCGGGGTCTCCTGCATTGCAGGAGGATTCTTTACCAACTGAGCTATCAGGGAAGCCCTTCCCACAGGCCCTGGTCACCTGCATCTTGGACAAATAACTCAGGTAAACCCTGAGTCCGAGGCAGCAAACGTGGTACTTTTTCTCACATGGTAGCAGTGACTGTCTTGTATCTCGGTGTCTCACTGTTCATGCTGCTGAACCAGGGTAGGCAAGGCAAGAGCTAAGAGGCTGGAAGAAGATGCGAGGAGCTGTAGGAACTGCAGATGCGTTTCCTCCCTCCTGGCTGATGCGGCAGCTGTAGCAGCAGCCGACCTGCCGTATTCTCCGTGCTCCTGGTTGACCGAGCGGTCATCGCCGCCATAACACAGCCATAATGCAGCAGACATCACATAGCACAACACACCCAACACAACACCGAGGGCTTTTCCAGGTGGAGTCCATATACGCTTACAGAACAGAAGTAGCCCAGGGGCCAAGCGAGACCCTCCTGACGCACGTGCACAGTGCCGCAAGAGGTCTCAGCGTTACATAATCATTATTTCCAAAATGTGGGGCCAGAGCCAGAGGCCACGGGTTGAGAGAGCCTAACCCCGGCCACCTGGCCAATTGCTCTTTCCCTACACTTTTGTCCCAAGTTGCTTTCCACGGTGAAAAATGCAACTACTCTGAACGATAACATCTCAGAGACCACCATACTGGTACCCGGTGTGTAATTTGTGGACAGTGGGTGTAGCAGGACCGAGCGTGTACCACCCAAGCCCCTGGAATGTCACCTCGGTGGGAGCACGCGTGTCTCCTTATTCACCCGATGCCTTCTGCTGCCAAATATTTCTACCCCATCATGCCATGAGTAATAAAGAATCCATTTCCAGGCAATTCTCTGTTGCATTTTCTCGATGAAATATGGCTGGCGGTGCCGTACTGCAGACTGGAAACACTTTCCATGGATACACATCCTGCCACATTACTGCGACTTCATTGATTTAGGATTGGCATTCACTAGAGCACTCCTTCAAGATTCTGCAAACCGGGCACCATCTCGCCCGACCATTGTCTAACCAGGGCTGGTCATTTCCCAATCTCATTTTCCCCGTTGAGTTGGCATGAGAGGCATGAGCAAGGCAGGAAGCGGTCCTGCCTGTTATTTGGTTTTTATTACCTTCTGCATATACAGAGAGGTCCCTGGTGTCCCTTTCCATATCTAAGTTCAACATTTTGGGCACAGAACCCAAATTCAGTAACACGCAGTTATGGAATAAACAAGGAAATGAATCACAACGGCTTGGATGAAGTCAGAGCTCTGGAGCCAAGGCACCCACAGAGCGCCCACATTTACAGGCATGGTCGATGGTGCTGCTGATTTTATTTAAAGCTGGGGAATGCTGGACTCAGGCTGCAGCAGAGAGAGGCCGTTTCAAGGTAAATGCATCTTTTGCAACTTAAGCTGGTGCTGTTTGTAAGCCTGGGGTTGGAGAGCCTTGTGCAAAATACTTTCCAACCAGGCCCATAATTCCCAACAAGATCAGATCCACCAGCCAGGGACACTGGCGAGAACTTTACGGCCGCCCTGGTTCATCAGCGCTGCAGTAGACATCTGGAATGCCAGAGTGTGAACCTGAGCTGATGGAGAAAGAAAAAGGCCCCTGGGAGGCATAATTTCCTCCTCCATCCAACTATGCTTAACTTTCCTCTGCATTCCGAGGGCTTCCCACGTGGCTTACGTAGTAAAGAATCCACCTGCCAACGCAGAAGACACAGGAGACATGGGTTCAATCCCTGGGTCAGGAAGATCCCCTGGAGTAGGAAATGGCAACCCGCTCCAATATTCTTGCCTGGAAAATTGCCAGGACAGGGGAGCCTCGCAGGCTACAGTCCATGGGGTCGCAAACAGACACGACTGAGCACTGAACAGGCCTCTGCCCTCCAAAAGCACACAAACTCTACTGCCTTGAATCAGAGTTTGAGGATGCCAGCCTGCTTCTTTTCCTTCTCAATGAAATGTCCCAGATAGCCAGGCCCTGCACTGTCATGAGATGACATCTGCCACACAAAAACACCAGTTCATCATCACTCCCTCCTCATTCTGTCATTTCATTGGCAAAAGTGTCATTAACTTCACAGGGACAATTATTCGAGGACCAAGTAAACTGTGAAAATTTGTAAACTCTTGCACGGCTAAATTAAATGCTATTTTAACTAACAGTTAATAGTGTTTACTGCTGTGTAATAGTAATTTTCATTTTTTACTGTATCTAATGACATTCTGATGACTGGAATTCTCTGTAGGGATACCAAATCATTACATTAAGGATGAGTGATTTTAGTACGCAATGACTGATCAGTACAATAATATGTAGACTGATGCTCGAGCTGGTAAATTAAATCATTTGCACCACAGTGTTTGTCAACTAAAGTAGGGATTCCATTACGCCGTTAAATTATAATGTAGAGCCTGCTTAAAGTAAAATAACAAATGAGCATCTTAAATTGGTGATTCATTGGTAGAGTACTTTCTTAGGAGGTGTGGAAAAGAAACACTCCTAACCAGCCCAAAAGCTCATCAGTTCCTTATAGGAGGTGGCCATTGAACTGAATTATAGAGGAAACCTTGTAGACACTTGAAAGTGTGACTATAAAAAAGGATTTGCCTGTTGGAGGGAGAAAAAGGAAATAGGACCTCAGGGAAGGTTTGGATAATCAACCATGTGAAGAATTGGGTTTTTGTTAGCCTGTAAGATATAACGATAAAACACAATTGAAAGGAGAGAGCATTCTCTTCCAGCCTGGTGATCAGCTATACCTGGGAGCGTGATCAAAGCCTAACGATCGTCTGGGTGAGACTCCTGCTTCCAGGTCACAACTGAGCCCCTCCTCCCTCACCTGAAAGTCACCGTGGCTTCTCAGACAGACCAGCCTGCACTCGACAAAGACGAGCTCCGTTTTGAGCCAGACTCTCTGAAAGTAAGCTCAATGAGTCAGACATGAGATCAATCACACTCAAGAGACTGCAAGACTCAAAAGAAAAAGGCAGCCCGGTGTTTAGCCATCCTTAGGTCTCAGTGGCACTCGATCATTAGATCATATATTGGAATCAACATTAAGGAAAGTTTTGGGGGAATAGAACTGGTACTGTAAAACACAGGCAGGAGAGAAGAAGTCATATTACAGTCTTTATTCTAAAATAGAGGTTTGAGGGTGGAGTACAATGGGGAGTAAACTTCACTCAAGAAAGCTCAGTGTCCTTTGGAGGAGACCCTTGAGGGACAAGGGCTACTCCGTTTGATTCCATTTTAAATTATTTTTGATCAGCCATTATGAGTCAGACATGGTGAACAGTCCTGGGTTTATAGAGATAGGTGCTCTGAGTGGCTGTCTTTGAGAATCCCACAATAAAGTAAAGAAGAGGAGCATGGAAACCAAGAATTACTACACAGTCACATTATGTTTGAATGTAAGGAAGCTCAGAAACTCAAAAGCCTCCAAAAGAGAGACCCTAATGCTGTAGTTGGAATAAGGAGGCCTCTCAAATATTGCAGCCTCTGTGTCAAGGGGGAGTCGGCCAAGTGAAGGAGAAAGGGCTGGCCATCGTATCAAAAGGCTTAGGGGTTTAAGAATCTTAACCGAGATTCAGGAGTGCAGTGGGAATAGCTCTTGGATGTCAAGAAGGGATTAAGTTATGAAGAGCTTCTCACGGAATAGGGCTAAAATGTCCTCTGGAAGGCAACGGAGTCACTAGAGTCTCAGTCAGAGCCACGTGACCAGTAATAGATTTGTACTCTGGAAAGATAGTTCTGGTGGTGATGTAGAGATGGTTTAAAGGAAGGGGAGGGCAGTACAAACTGAGAGATCCTTGGGAATGTTACGATGGTGATTATAACAGATGACAGAAACATGTGAATGAGAGCAATAATAGAAAGGCAGAAACACATACAGTCCCCTACATACGAACGAGTTCCATTCCGAGAGCACGTTCGTAAGTCTGACTTGTTCGTTAAGTCCTACAAAGTCAGCCTAGATACCCAACTAACAAAATCGGCTATATAATACCGTACAGTAATGTGTTTATAATACTTTTCACACGAACAATATATAAAAAGAAATAGAAAATAGAGAAAACATTTTTAATATTACAGTACAGTACCTTGAAAAGCACCGTGGCAACAGCTCCATCACCTCTGTCTGCTTTTGCACGTGCTGCTGGACATCCTGGGCTTGACATAAAGATGCTGCAGTACTGTGCTCTATACAGCACTGAACAGTAAAGTACACAAAAGCACAGCCACCTGGAGAGATACACACACGCGATGATATACACCAGAAATGTGAACTAACTTACGTGATCAGTCATGCAAACACACGTTTGCAGCTTTGAAGCTTCTCAACTTGAAGGTACATACATAAAGAACTTGCTGTATTTAGAAAGCAAGATGATAAGACTATTGACCGGGATATTGCCACAGCATAAGGTGACTGACTAAATCGACCCCAGGCATGATACGAGGAATTCATCCTCTGGTTGCATTTATTGACTATTAAACTGTACATTTAGATGACCTCCCTCTGGTAAACACAAGCCCTGTTTATATTAGATTACTATGCATTTCAGTTTCTTTCTCAGGGTATCCAAAGAGAAAATTCTAATATAACATTATTAGGCAGTTTCCTATAAATTAAGCTACTTTGCCCAGTATATCCTAGAGAGCAAACAGTTGCTCTTGAAGATTACATTGCACATGGAGATATTCACTGGGCATATTCCCTACCAGGTGTGTGACGTTTATGCCCTAGACAAGGATGATTGGCGTAGGAATGGGTTCTTGAGCGCTCCTAAGAGCTAACAGGCTGCCCTGGACCCAGTCTCTACTGACAGGCAACTGGCCAAACCCATCAAACTCTCATCCAGAGAGTTTGAATTCAAGACAGAGAGGCTGAATTACTAAGTCTAAGATGATAAGAGAGAGAAAAGCAGCTAGGTCATCAAAGTGGAAGATCACACAAGCCAGGAGGAACACATGCCTGCTTCCAAGAGGGAAATGACCTTCATGGTTTCGTTCGAGCTTCGTCGTGTCCCAGAGGATGTGATGTGCAGGTAGGGCACTGCACAAAAGCCTCCGGCTGAGGGGACAAGCAGGAACAGAAGCACAGCTTGCCCTCTGCACACCAAACCAAGCACCTTTCCTAAACCGCACCGAGGTCCAGCAGAGGACAGTCTAGGCTTCTGTGACGCACGGTGTGCAGAGTGGAGAGGGAGTTGTGGCCCGCTTCTCCCCACCCCCACTCCCAGGCATCTTTAAGGTAAACCAGCCTTAAGCGGCCATCAGGAACAGGTACCTTAAACCTGCCCAGCCACAGATGTGCTTTGGTTACCCTACATGACATTTTTAAAGCTTTCAACATGTGTGCATTTTGTGTGTGTGTGTGTGGTGTATAATACTTTTATTCATAGTTGAATTTGATTTGCTAGTATTTTGTTGAAAACTTTACATCTGTGTTTATGAGAGATTGATGTATAGTTTTATTTTCTTGTGATGTCATTTCCTTCTCCAGGGGATCTTCCTCACCGAGAAATCAAACCTGTGTCCCCTGAGTCTCCTGCATTGACAGGCAAGTTCTTTACCACTGGCACCACCTGGGAAGGCCTTACAGTAAATGAACTACCCACTTCATTGAGTCTCATGCATACCCTGTCCTGCAGAGCCTTTTAGCAAGGACAACTGGCTATGCTAACCCTTAGTCTAGTCTCAACATCAGAGGCAGAATCAAAGTGCAGTCGCTGTCGTGTCCGACTCCTTGTGACCCCATGGATATAGCCCACCAGGCTCCTCTGTCCATGGAATTCTCCAGGCAAGAATACTGGAGTGGATTGCCATTCCTTTCTCCAGGGGATCTTCCCAACCCACGGATCAAACCCGGGTCTCCCGCATTGCAGGCAGATTCTTTACCATCTGAGCCACAAGGGAGAGGAATCTTATAAGACCCTGAAATTCTTCCATGCAGACCTCACAGAGGGAGAATCAAAGCTCTTACATGGTTCGCAAGGTCCTATAAAACCTGGCTTCATTGCCCCTGTGATTTCATCCCCTTCAACTCACCTCCCTGCTGGCTCAGGTCTCATTATGGGATGTGGGCTCAGGATGTGATTTGACACAAAAGGTGACTAAGTGACGTGCTTTTCCCCCAAACACCCAATGTTAGGGCCCTTGCATTGGCTGCAACCCCTGCCTAGAACCATCTCATCTCAGATATGCACGTGGTTAAATCCCCCATCTGTCCTGTGTGCCCCCCATAGCCTCCTCTGTAAGCCCTTCCCCGTTATCCAGCTAAAACCTGCCGCCCGCACCCACACGCTCTGGCTCTCTCCATTCCCCTCCTGCTGCTCCTTGTTTTTCCTCATCACCTGCTAACACACTTCTTACCAAGTTCACAGCTCATGGTCTACTTGCTCCCCGTGAACGTCAGCCAAGGGCAGGAATCTGTCTCTGTCACGTGTCAATGGTGCCCAGCACTCAGTCAGCCCTTAACAGGTGTCGACTAAACACATTGGCCTGAAACTATTACAACATCCTGAATCAGCTATACCCCCATACAGAATAAAAAGTTCCCCCAAAATACTAAATAAATCGAGTGCTTGCTCTGACTGTGGGCTGAAATTGAGCCTCACTTAGAGCTTTATACATATTAGTAAATTTACTACGCTTCACAATCTTATTAAATAAGAGCCATTACTATGCCCATTTTGCAGATGAATGAACAGAGACACAGGGCAAGACTACAGTCACAGCCAATAAACAGAAGGGTCCACATTCAAACTCAGATGCTCTTACTCCAGAGCCCATATCTTGACTATGACCGGCTGCCTTGACCTTAATAATTTTATAGTTCAGAGGAGGCAAAATTGATGCATGCATTCTTTGAATCACTGGTTTATCTGAAAGTCCCTCAGTGGAGGCCAGTGAGCAGCTTTTCTGGACTGTTTCACTCTAATGAAAGACAGAAGAAATTGAAGTGGGGAGAGCAAGGTGGAGAAGGAAGTGAGCTATGAAATGCATTGGGAGGAAAAACCCACAATATGAGGTCCAGTCTACTCTCCAGACACTATGTCCACAAAGAAAAGCAACTGAGGAACATTTTAAGTATCTTGAAAGGAAATGTGCACGATTGTTTACTTCATAACTCAGATAAGTGTCAGGTAAAACGAGTAAGATTTTGAATTCCTTCTACTATGTCTTTCATAGGAAAGTCAGTTCATAAAAGACATGGTAAGATGTGGCTACAGTTTTGTTCTCCCAGGAACTTACTGCTCTGCTCTGCTGGATGAGAAAGGAGAGTATTGAAAAAATGGAGGAAAAAAAACATACAGCAAAAAATGTTGGATGGTTGAGGTTTTTTGTGGGTCCACATGAGAAAAATAAATCTTATGTTTAGACCTGCATATTTTAAAATGGCACTGATAATTCATGCATGTTGAGTTAGATATTAAACAATGTCCTTTTCAAATACTACCTAGGAAAAATATGTGAAAAAAAAGATTTCTTTTTCTAATTCTGGTTTTTAGATGATATTTCAAGATATCAAAAAAAAGATACTTCTTTTTAAAAATCCAGGTGTGTGGTGGTCGAGTGGTTAACACTCTGCACTTTTCACGGAAGGGAGGCTGCATTTGATCCCTGGCTGGGAAACTAAGATTCCATAAGCCAAGTGGCAAGGCCAAAAATAAAATAAATAAAAATTCAGGTATGTTTTTACCATAAATATATATGCTGCTTTTTAAAAATATCTTTTATAAATGCAGAAATGCCGTGTGTAGGACACTGTTTTATTGATACATCTAAATTTAGTTTGATTTTCTAGTAATTTACATTCAGTTGCAATTAGTACATGTTGTGGATTTTCAAAATATAAACCCACTGTTCTTGAAACTGATCCAGAATGTTGTCTTTGCATCTCCTGAGTCTTCTGGCTAAAATGGTATAAGCATCTCTCTAGATTTCTCATGCTCTTGAAAGTAATTTCATAACTATATTTTCCCAGTTGTGAACTATTTTCCTGCTAAAGACATCACAGCTCTAATACATGACCTTCTAACTATAACAGGCAGATGAGACCTTGACTAGATTACTTTAAGTAAAGAAATAAGTGGAAAAAATTACCTAGCACTATACTTTTATTTTAGTCCTTGATAATGGGCTTCCCTGGTGGCTCAGCAGTAAAGAATCCACCTGCAATGCAGGAGACGTGGGCAATGCAGGACATGCAGGTTCAATCCCTGTGCTGGGAAGATCCCCTGGAGAAGGAAATGGCAACCCACTCCAATAGCCTTGCCTGAAAAGTCCCATAAACAGAGGAGCCTGGCAGACTACAGTCCATGGGGTCTCAAAAGAGTCAAACATGACTTAGCAACTAAACAACAACAAATACACAGACCCAGCATTTTAAAAAATAAACAGTCTCACCATTTATCTTAAATAAAAGCTCTTTCCACATGCCATCCTTGCAAAATGGGTTAAAATGATCAGATCTGAGTTTGGAAAGCAAGTTAAGTGATATTATAGAAAGAATCTTTAACACTTGAACTGAGATATTTTAAATATTCGAAGTATTCTTTGGGATATTTGATCACCTGAAACAAGTTATTAAAATATGTGCTGTTATTTAGTCGCTAAGTCATGTCCAACTCTTTTGCAATCCCATGGACAGTAGCCCACCAGGCTATTCTGTCCCCGGAATTTTCCAGGTAAGAGTACAGGAGCAGGTTGCCATTTCCTTCTCCAGGGGATCTTCCTGACCCAGGGATTGAGCCTATGTCTCCTGCATTGGTGGCCGATTCTTTACCACTGAGCCACTAGGGAAGCCCTACTGTATGTTAAAATATATAATTCTTTAAAATTGGATTCAATAGTTTTATAATGAACCAGGAATGATGGATTCTTCACAGGCACTGTTTTTGAAGCTTAGTCTGAAAAGAGCAGATGAGATGAGAGGACCCTTTCCTTGGCCTGCTATTTTCGCTAATTTGTGTTATTGGGCGATCAGAAATCCTTACTTAAGGGATTAGCCACTGTTGTACTGTTTTACTCCAGTGTTCCAAGAATTCCTTCAGAGATTAAGAACAAATCCTTGGAAAAATGATCCAATTTTTTTTAGTCCAAAATTACTTCCCGGGACACCAGTGCAAAACATCAGAAATGAGCTAATCCCTTAAGAAAGGGATATTTGATAACTCAATAGCACAAATTAATTGTGAGAATGCTCAGGGAATCCAAATGCATTATAATTAATTTAATTCTTGAGAAATACGTTGAATAATGTAGTTAATCCCCATAAATGTAACCTAGTGGAGGGAAGGTGGGAGTTGCCGCTCTTGCCCGTCTTTGATTTGATAAGCCAACGATCAGCCTGAAGTTCGAGAAGCGTGTTTCATTCTGCAGCTCTGCACTCTACACTTCCACACGGAACAGACTGTGAAAGCGTGTAAACTACATAGAAATGAGACGAATAACATTTTTGTTGTAGGAATAGATGGAAACAGGTATGGACTTACAGCTCTTATTACTCAAGTTAGTCATCTCTCGTGCAGGAGAATATCTGTGTTCTTTTCTTCTCTCTCTCTTCTTGGTTTCTCTTTTTTTGACGGCACTGGGTTTTCATAGCCTGGCATGAGCTTCCTCTAGTTGAGGTGGGGGTTTAGTTGCCTCATGGCATATGGGATGTTAATTCCCCACCTAGGAGTCAAACCTGAGTCCCCTACATTGGAAGGCAGATTCTCAATCATTGGACCACCAGGGAAGTCCCAAATTCTGTTCTTCTGATAAAGGCAAAGCGCCATATCATCAGATCAGATCAGATCAGTCGTTCAGTCGTGTCCGACTCTTTGCGACCCCATGAATCACAGCACGCCAGGCCTCCCTGTCCAACACCAACTCCCGGAGTTCACTGAGACTCACGTCCATCGAGTCATACCATAGAGGGAAAAATAAAAGTCTGTTCGGTGAACACATTTGAAGCTGAAGGCATATATTGTCTTTCATGAACTTAATGACTCATTTTATTCTTTCCCCAAGAGGTCCAGAGTTACAAAAGCATTATATTTTAAGTTGTGAATTCCTCATTACAGAAATGTTTTATGTACTGCTGCATTCAGATTAAGCTTCTCTGGTGATATTAAAAAAAAAAAAAATCTAGTTATCATGTCTAGTTTATGGACTACTTGGAATGCTTCAGTAAGAGACATTTAACAAATAAGATCAGTGGTTTGTAAACTGTCTTAAATAATATCTCAGCACCTTGTACTGTGCAGCTTCTTTTTTTTTTTTTTTTTTTTTTGTGCAGCTTCTTTTCAAACAAACTGTCAGCGTCCTCAAGCCCATTTTTAGTCAAGTCATCAGCAGTTCAAAGGTAAGTGTTGAGCAGCCTAGAAAGGAACTATAGGTAAGATACTGCGCCGCTACTAAAACTGAGTGCAGATGCCAAACCATAGCACCAAATTTCATCTGATCCAGAGCTGAGTATTCCAGATAGGTGACTTCAGGGGACATGGCCAACCCCAATGGTTTTTTTCATCTCACAGTAACCCCCCAAAAAGCACAAAGCACCATCACATGTCCTGCGAGCTGCATGTCAGCTCAGACTTGCCTTTGTCTGGAGCAGTTATACCCAGCGAGAGCTGACCAAGAAAGGCAGAGCCATCCTTTCCCGTCTGACTGCCCTCTCTGGGTGACCTCATGCAGTTGGGCAGAGGCCACCATGTGGCCTCCCATTAGCAGCACTTGTCCATTCAGTACAGACACCCCCAATGCCCACCCTGTGCTAAGTTGCACCACTAAGTAATTCGTGGTCGTGTCCCAATTCCTGAGGAAGTGACCCTCAAGCTGAGAAAGCAAGTGTGAATCACAAGAGGTTAAAAAACAATAGAGATGAAAATAACAGCAAAAGGCAGCTACAGATGACGACCCAGCCGGCAGATGACTACATGAGGGATGAGTGGGTCAGACCAGAAGCTTTCACGGAGGAGGTGACTTGCAGGTGGACAGCGTGGAGGCAGGCAGGAAGGAGGAAGAGCCATTATGACACGCTCACCCTCATGCGCCCACGTACCCATCGTGTGCCAAGGCTCTTGCTGTGTGGAGCACTCTTGTGGCTCTCCTGCATCTCCTCTGAGTGTTCCTCTTTTTGTTTTCCCAAAAGGAAGTGAAAAGATAAAGATGATGTGGTCAGAGCTCGGGACAGAAAGGAGACCAACAGGGCTACCGCCCAGAATAGAAACTATGTGAAAGGATGAAGCTGGAGCCTGGTTCCTACCGGGAGCTGCAAGGAATTTAGAGCAAGGGTGAGTGCAAGTTCACAGAGCTGCCCTGGCTTTTGCTCACCACCAGCTCCCAGGAAGCGGCCCCATGCTCGGAAGCGGGTGGACAGCGGACAGCTCACCACACCGCCTGGGACGCAAGGGATGTGGCGGGACTGACCGCAGGAACAGGCTTGGAAAGACATTTAAACACTGCAGACTATAAAAGAGACCTGACCCAGAGTTGGATGGGCCTGAAGACAGTAAATGCAGTGACCGCAGAGGCAAAAGAAGGGTCCAGCGGACAGAGAATGGACTTGAAGACACAGCAGGGGGGACGGGGAGGGTGGGCCGCGTTGAGAGAGTAGCACTGAGATATGTACCCAGCCAGGCGTCAAACAGATGGCTCGTGGGAAGCTGCTGTGTAGTGCAGGGAGCTCGGCCCAGTGCTCCGGGATGACCCAGAGGGCCGGATGGGGATGGAGGGAAGTTCCAGAGCGAGGGGATATGTGTAAATGTATAGCTGATTCACTTTGTTATACAGCAGAAACTAACACAACACCATAAGGCAATTTAAAAATAATAAGTCGTATTACCAACCAAAGGAAAAATCAAAACAACTTTGCCGTACACATTGGCAAGGATTAAAGTGACTGGCAATATCCAGGGTGGGGAAATGAGTGCTCTAATGCACTGTTGTTGAGTCTAAATTGGTATGGACTTTGTGAAGGAATATATGGCAGGACCTATCCAGCTTTAAAATGTATATAACCATTAATCCAGCAGTTTTTCTTTTAGAAGTATTCCCTAAAGAAAGTATGAGGAAAGATATACATGCGTGTGAGACTGCTTGTGCAAACACACAGAATACACCAGGAGATTTGATATAGCACTGTTAATAAAAGCAACCATTAAAAAAAATAAATAAATGTCTTTCAACAGTGAAGAAAAATAAATAAAAAATAAAAAGTAAAAAAATTTTTAAAGGGTTCTTCCCTACCTTGCTTGGTATTTTTCAAGTGTCAATTGATTTTGCAAATATATACCTTCTTTGTCTGACAGTAGGGAAAGCAGTGTATGCTTCACAGTCTGATGTATTTTGAAGACGAGTTGGCTAATTCCAAAAGGACTTGGGGTTCTCAGGGAAAATGTGGTTTAGATGGGGTGTATGACCTCACTGTCTCACGTGATTTCATTTTCAGACTGTCCATCTTTTTCATCCACAAAAAACATACCATTAAGTATCATAAAACTGTGTGTATTTAGTGTATCATACAGAGAGTCAATATATGCAATATATAGGACTTCCCTGGCAGTCCAGTGGTTAAGACTCCCTCTTCCAATTCAGGGTGTGGGTTCAATCCCTGGTTGGGGAACTAAGATCACACATGCCACACAGTGAGGCCAAAAAATTTTTTTTTAATTTTTAAGAAGAATACAATATACAGATACAAAATCCCACACGTGAACACGTTTAAGTATCTCACGCTTGTGATTTTAAGCTACTGAAAGTGTACCCCTCACTAACCTACATCCTGCAGAACCCGAGGCTTTAGCAGGAGGAAAGACTTTCTCTTCCAGAATCAACCATCTAATATCCTTCCAAATAAACAAGTCAAGAGGAAACAATAATGTTTAATAATGCGGAAATGTTTAAATGAGAGAGTTAAAAATATTCTCAATGCTTTCTTACTAAATGAACTAGCAGATCAGAAAACAGAATCCACAGCCTTAAAAAGGAAAGACCATCTGACACAGGCTACGACGTGAATGAACCTTGGTGGTGCTAAGGGAAATAAGCCCATCACAAAGGCCAAATACCATATGATTCCACTCATGTGTGGTACCCGAAGAGTACATTCATGGGGACAGAGGCAAAAGGGTGGTTGTTAGCGGCTGGAGGCAGGGGGATGGGGAGTTAGTGTTTGATGAGCACAGAGTTCAAGTTTGAGAAGATGAAAAATTTCTGGAGATGTTTGATGAGATGGTTATACAGCGATGTGAATGCACTTAATGCCACAGAAATGTATACTTGAAAATGATCTAAATGGTAGGTTTTTTTATGTATATTTTACCACAATTTTTAAAAACAAGAAGCAGTAGGGCTCCCCTGGTGGCCCTGTGGTCAAGAATCTGCCTACCAATGCAGGAGATACGGGTTCAATCCCCAACCCGGGAAGATCCCACATGCTGCAGAGCCGCTAAATCCGTGCATGGCAACTACTGAACCTGTGCTCTAGAGCCTGGGAGCCTCAACTACTGAGCCCACCTGCCTCAACTAATGAAACCCAAGCGCCCTAGAGCCGCACTCTGCAGCAAGAGAGGCCAGCACCCCGCAACTAGAGAGCTGGAGAAAAGCCTGCTCAGTGACAAAGACCCAGCACAGCCAGAAGTAAAGAAATAAAATTATTTCTTAAAAAAAAAAAACAGAAAGCAGTGGAAATATGTACAACGAAATGATATGATGTCTGGAATTTGCCTCAGAATAATAGGGTGGGTGGGGGGTGATTTAGGTATAGATAAAGTTGGCCAACTGTTGCTAATTGTTGAAACTGGTGGATGAGGCCATTGATTATATATTATTTGTTTTCCTTTGAATATGCTTGAAATGTTCCATTATAAAAATGTTTTTAAAAAGGGAAGCCAGAATGTAGCCCATGATCACAATTTTGAAGGATTTCTTTGAAGGATTATCTGCATATATATATATATATGCATAGACCATGTCTAAGCATGCAGAGTTTGGTGGCAGGGGGGAATACGATATAGTTGAAAAGAAAGGGAGTTACACAAGAAATGAAATAACACTTGAATGCACAGAATTCTGGCATTTTCAGAAAGAGTCGTCTAAGCCTCATCTCTGGTTTTGAACTGAAATGAGGAACAAGGTTCTGAAGTTCTGGCGGAGCACTTCCTGAACTCTGAAACTCACCCTGTGTGCAGATACACACACATTCTTCTGTTGGTTCATCTTCCCCAGGTTAGACTGTTGAGTAGAAGCCACTAAGCCCAGGTCGACCCCTGGGAGCCAGTGAGAGCCATCAGCAGGCTTTGCCCCAGGCAGTCCCTCAGCAGAGAACCCAGACAAGGCTCAGCCTGAGAAGAGCCTTGTCCATCCCCCCAGGACCAGGCCTTCTCATAAGCGCCCCAAGAAGAGGCTTCAACTGTGACTCTTTGCATTATAATCAGCCCAAGGCAAAGAGCATGAAGTGGTTTTGATGTGTAAATTTCATGTTTAACAATGAAAATTGCACACCAAGGTTTACAAGTACACACACACACATAATTTTAGGTTTTCTGCCCTGGTGTTTATATATTTCATGGTCTCCCACCAAATAACAATGTCTTACCCTAAAAAATATCCTAAGCTTTCTTAAAGGCTATATATATATGTGTGTGTGTGTATGTGGGTGTGTATACACCACACATAAGAGTTGTTTCTCTTTGTTTCAATATGTATCTGTGGTTACTTCTGAGGAAGAATGTAGCTGGAAAGATGATGCACAACCCTTATTTAATGAAGTAGTGAAAATTATGTGATGTTTCCCCAGAAAAGTTAAAAATAAGACTATACAATAAAGTTCTTTTGTTGTTGTTTAGCTGCTAAGTCTTGTCTGGTTCTTTGCGACCGCATGGACTGTAGCCACCCAGGCTCCTCCGTCCATGGGCAGAATACTGGAATGCATTGCCCTTCCCTTCTCCAGGGGATTTTTTCAACCCAGGGATTGAACTCATGTCTCCTGCATCGGCAGGCAGATTCTGGACCACTGAGCTACCTAGGAAGCCCCAGTAAAGTTCTTTGGAAGCCCCAATAAGATAATCACAAAGGCAATTAACCCCAATTGGAATTTGATGAGGCCCCCTGAGTCCTGGGGCACATGAGAGAAGTCCTGAGGGTCAGCAGTGGTCAGTCTTTGCTTTCCAGTCTCTACTGAGTGATCCTGCTTGGACAGGCTCAAAATGACCAGAAAGAGAACTACATGGGATTTTTCTTTTCCCCAAAATAGCAAAAGGCATTGAGCATCTTTCATTTTGCACACAGACTCACTGTGTACTCTTCGGGAAAGAAAGCCATGATGGGCTTTGCCCCGGGGTGCTTGCTTTGTGGTGGGTGCTGACTGGCTGCAGAGCATGGGGTATGACAGCCAAACTTCCCCCAACCTCACTAGATGGGAAAACAGGGCGGGTGCCCGGGAGGCCCCTTGAAGGAGGTTCTTAGGGCCTGTATTCATTTCCACATCTGCTGCCCCGTAGGAACCTAAGAATACCTTGAGGATGGGATGAGACAGATGGCAGACCGCCAAGAAATACTAGAGAAGAAAGTGCTGGGAGCAAATTCGTGTGCCCCTGAATCAAGCCAGCACCAAAAACCTTACGCGATCCTAAAAAGTCTAGGAAAAATGTTTCAAATAAGAAGGCCAAGGCTGTAAAGTTCTATCACAGATTCCAGCACCTTCTATGTTCTGGTCATAATTTAACAATCATGTTGAATTAGGAGACCTGCTTTCAACATGCACACAGCAGATATGGTCATCAGTATCACCTATTTTATTTATGAGGCTGATTTTCTAGTCACTGGCCACTTTTCTATAATTCTAAGTTTGGAAGATGCTTGCTCCTTGGAAGAAAAGCTATGACAAACCTAGACAGCGTGTTAAAAAGCAGAGACATTACTTTGCCAACAAAGGTCTGTCTAGTCAAAGCTGTGGTATTTCCAGTAGTCATGTATGGATGTGAGAGTTGGACCGCAAAGAAGGCTGAACACCAAAGAATTGATGCTTTTGAACTGTGGTGCTGGAGAAGATTCTTGAGAGTCCCTTGAACTGTAAGGAGATCAAACCAGTCAATCGTAAAGGAAATCAATCCTGAATATTTATTGAAAGGACTGAGGCTGAAGCTGAGGCTCCAAAACTTTGGCCACCTGATGGGAAGAACTGACTCATTGGAAAAGACCCTGATGCTGGGAAAGAAGGCAAGAGAAGAAGATGGTTGGATGCCATCACCAACTCAATGGGCATGAGTTTGAACAAGTTCCAAGTGATGGTGAAGGACAGGAAAGCCTGATGTGCTGCAGTCCATGGTCCCAAAGAGTCAGACACGACTGAGCGACTAAACGACAACAAAGTTCAGAAGGACACCACCTTATGGCACAGTGAGGAGGTGGTGAGGGTCCCACCTTCATCAGACCTCCTTGGCCCTGGGAGAGGTGGTGATGTCCAAATCACTTCCTCTTTCTAGGCTGAAATGTTCACACCTGTAAGGTGAAGGCATTGGTGATTCCCAAGTTTACTCCAACTCCAACATCCTATGATTCCATCAATAAATTTTAGATGAAATGTGAGTTTCTGAGAAGGGGAAAATCTGAGCCAACAATTTAGCCCACAGAGGCAACAACCTGAGCTGAGAGTCTTTGAAAGGAGAAATATGCAGAACCACAGGGGAAGACAGAAAAGCCCTTGACAGCAGAAGCCTACATAGAGTCTCTCTTTTTTCCACCCTTCATTCCGTCCTGGACTCTCCTCTACATTTTCTGAGACTTTCCTTTATTCCTCCCCAGCAATATGTCCACCTTCCTAATACCTGACGACGACCCACATGTCCTTTTCGCTGGATTTTTGTTTTTTAACAAGCTATCTTATCATTAAGAGAAAAGCTATGACAAAACTAGACAGCGTATTAAAAAGCAGAGACATCATATTGTTGACATGGGTCCAGATAATCAAAGCTATGGTTTCCCTATCTTGGGTCCTAGAATCTTTCCCTGGTGGCTCACACAATAAAGAATCTGCCTGCAATGCAGGAGACCTGGGTTAGATCCCTGGCTTGGGAAGATCCCCTGAAGAAGGAAATGGCAACCCACTCCGGTATTCTTGCCTGGAGAATCCCACGGACAGAGGAGCCTGAGGGGTTACAGTCCATGGGATCACAAAGAGTCGGACACGACTGAGTGACTAACATTTTCACACTTTTTCCAGTAGTCGTGTACGGATGTGAGAGTTGGACCATAAAGAAGACTGAGTGCTGAAGAATTGATGCTTTCAAATTGTGGTAGTGGAGAAAACTCTTGAGAGTCCTTTGGACAGCAAGGAGATCAAACCAGTCAATCTTAAAGGAAATCAACCCTGAATATTTATTGAAAGGACTGAGGCTGAAGCTGAAGCTCCAGTACTTTGGCCACCTGAGGCAGAGCTGACTCACTGGACCCTGATGCTCATCAACCATGATGCTGGGAAAGATTGAGGGCAAGAGGAGATGGGGGTGACAAAGGATAAGATGGTTGCATAGCATCGCCAACTCAACAGACATGAGCTTTTTAGAAAACTCCAGGAGATAGTAAAGGACAGGGAAGCCCGGCATGCTGCAGTCCACGGGGTCACAAAGTGTCAGACACGACTTAGAGAATGAACAACAGCAACAACAATCATTAAACACCTTTCATTGTAACCTCTTTGCATTCTTCCAACAAATGTATAATGAGGATACAGTAAAATCCACACCATAATATGAGCAGATGACTCTTTCTACACAACTGACCTGAAGTATAGCTTACTACCGCAAAATGACTGGAGTCAGGCATCTGAGTCCTTTAAACTTTTTATTTCGTATAGACGTGAAAACAATTAAAGCTGGGATTTTTTTTTCCCCCAGTGTATTATCATTTTCTCTTCCCCTGGCTTTTTTCCATCACGTTTCTGAGAATGTACGTAATATCAGCCCCCTGTTTCCATCCTCTCATCTCTTTCCTCCAACGACTGTCATCCTTTTAAAGTTAGCCAACCACAGGCTATCATTATACACCCGCAGTGCGATAAGGCCGCCAACAAGAAGAAAAGAGAAAGGGGGAAAAAATAGTTTGCGGGGGGGTGCATTTAAAGCTCCTCATAAAATTAAATCTTAGATTTCAATTCTCCCTCATATTTTACTGTCTTTTCTTTTCTTTTTCCTGTGGTAAATGGTAATTAGAGTCAATAATCTTTTGCTGAGAGAGCACCTTGTCTCCACAGTGTTTATATCATCATCATCAAAGATGTGCCTTAAGGCCCTGGCGTGTTAATAATTTAAGGTGTGCAGAGCCTAGTTATAGCAGGAAGCCTAGTTATTGAGTTTGTAAACCAGCCAATGATTTATGGGAACACCTTGCATGAGTCATGCTCATTAAATAAAATACTTCAGTTTAATAAGGAACATGGGGTAAACAGTTCTTCCCGTTACGGGGTGAGCGTGCAATTGGAAATTGTTGAGTTTTGTCACCGGGTTCACCAACGCTATTTTGTCTTAATTGTGCTGGCAGGGCCCGGGAGGGCGGGCTGCGTGTCCCTGTGCATATGTACATGTGTGCATGGAGCGCTGACCCTCTCCTTCCAGACACAGACTGCAAGCCTAGAACTGTCTCTCCCCTGAGAAGCTGGATCACAGAAGCCGAATCCTCTGATAGAGAGAATGTTAAATCTCCCTCTAAAAGGCTACTAATTAAGAAACCAGAAATGCTCATGGAAATAAAATTACGAGAAAAAATCAATATACGGTTGTTAAATGTAGCCTGCATTTAAGAGCCATAACCATATTTTACTGTTAAACACTATGGTTTACTCATTAGAATTCCTAAGCAGACTGAGACAGCAAAAGCCAAACATGGCATTCTGCCCTGTTTAAAAGAAAATGTATACACAGGTTACACTTTTTCTTTTAAATAAGGTTCCACATCTAGAGCTTCAAAAAAAAAAATGTTTGAACAATCTCATTGCATGTTGGTGTGTGTGTATATATATATATATGTATACACCATTTCTTAACCAACACAGGCCTGGTGACTGCTTGTATTTCTTTTATCCTGAATTAACTGATGTAAGGGCTTCCCAGGTAGCTCAGTGATAAAGACTTTATCCCCTGGCCAACGCAAGAGGTGTGAGTTCGATACCTGGGTTGGGAAGATCCCCTGGAGAAGGAAATGGCAACCTACTCCAATATTCTTGCCTGGGAAATCCCATGGACAGAGGAGCCTGGTGGGCTGCAGTCCATGGGGTCGCAAAAGAGTCTGACATGACTTGGCAACTTAACAACAACAATCGATGTAAGCATGAAGTTAGAAGCGTGAAGTTAGCCCCAGAATAGGTGAGCAACTAGCTTTTTGGTTTCACAGACTTCTGTATAAAGTAAACTTTGATGTTTGGTTGTGCTGATGGCTGCATTATCTCTTGGGTGCTTTAGAAAAAAAGAAAAAAGAGGAATGAAGTAAGAACTGTGAACTCTTACCTGTCTTATGTGTTCAAAAAATTCCAGATCTAGTTACTAACTGTGGGGGCATTTCTAAGCATACTCAGAAATGCTTTAGAAGCAGAATCACTAAAACAGGATCATTCACAATTCATTTAATTCACCAGATGCAGTCAAGGGTATTTGTTAGCTTTCTTTAGAAAAATTCATGGTTCCTGGAAAAGAGATGCCTCTGGGAGGCAGTTTGATGAGTGAGGAGGTACACTTTGTGGTCTCTGTTTGACCACAGAGAATAAGGCTAATCTGAGTTTCAAATTACCGTGCTTCCCTCCTAGGAATCCTCCCTGTTTTCAGTTTGATACTGAATTTGTTCTCACTGTGGACACTGTTTGACAATGTGGCTTCCAGTTCAGAAACTCTGCATGCTGTGTTTCCCTTCCTCAAGACAGGAGAGCACCTACTAACCTCCACGTAAGTATAACCTGAGTTAAATCAAATTTTCCGTTTTGTGTTTATAGCATGTTTTAGGTGGCTCAGTGGTGCATAACCCGCCTGCCAATGCAGGAGACACAGGAAGTGGGGCTTCAATTCCTGGATTGTGAAGAGCCCCTGAAGGAGGAAATGGCAACTCACTCCAGTATTCTTGTCTGGGAAATCCCATGCATAGAGGAGACTGGCAGGCTACAGTCCATGGGTCACAAAGAGTCAGACATGACTGAATGACTGAGCACACACAAATATTATATTCTTTTTATGATAAAACAGAAATTATGCAATAGTGCAAAATAAATGCACTATATACACTTCCTTGGGAGAATTTCTGAATGATGATCTCAAAACCACGAAAGTATGTCAATGGATTTTGCGTTACATTACCTATCATAAATGACCTGGTTTCCCAAATACAGTCAATTTTCTCCAACCACAAAAAATTAACAAATACAGTCTTACTCATTTCTCTTCTAAGACCTAAAAGTGAAAGTGAAAGTCACTCAGTCATGTCTGACTCTGCAACCCCATGGATTATACAGTCCATGGAATTCTCCAGGCCAGAATACTGGAGTGGGTAGCCTTTCCCTTCTGCAGGGGATCTTCCCGTCCCAGGGATCGAACCCAGGTCTCCTGCACTGTAGGCAGATTCTTTACCAGCTGAGCCACAAGCAAAGCCCTATAAAACCTATTTTATACTTTTCCTCTCTGTGCACAGAAGTCTTACATCAAAAAGCAGTTTCAAGTAGAAACACTTTTATTCAAAGTGTTTTGTAAAATTTGCTTTATCCAAGCAGCCTCATGGACATTTTAATAAGTGGCATTTATGACACTAAATAGACTGTGAGATTCCAACAGACCAAAAATAGATATTTGTATTATTTTCCCTTTCATATTTAGCAGTGTCAGTGTAATTATGTTCTCACTAAATAATGATGGTGTTAACAGAATTTATGCTATTATCTCAATGGCACCCCACTCTAGTTCTCTTGCCTGGAAAATCCCATGGATGGCGAAGCCTGGTAGGCTGCAGTCCATGGGGTCGCTAAGAGTCGGACATGACTGAGCGACTTCACTTTCACTTTTCACTTTCATACACTGGAGAAGGAAATGGCAACCCACTCCAGTGTTCTTGCCTGGAGAATCCCAGGGACAGGGGAGCCTTGTGGGCTTCCGTCTATGGGGTCGCACAGAGTCGGACACGACTGAAGCAACTTAGCAGCAGTAGCAGCAGCAAGCCTCCTAGGTTGGATGGTGTTTTCTTTTCTTCTAACAGCCTGCAGTTCTGGTTTACACACAAATTTTACAAACTCTGCTTTGATTTCAGAAAATGTTTTTTTTGTATAAACTGAAAAACTAAAAATTCCCCATGGGGGACTTCCCCGGTGGTCCACTGGTTAAGACTCTGTGCTTCTGTTGCTGGCAGCATGGGTTCAATCCCTGGCTGGGGACCCAAGATCCCACATGCTACATGTCTTGGCAGAAAAAAAAAAAAAAAAAGCCCTGTGTGTGTGTGCCTGTGTGTGTGCTTGTGATCTAATCCAGACTCAAGAAGAGTGCTCAGTCGTGTCCGACTCTTTGTGACCCCACAGACTATAGCCTGCCAGGTTCCTCACTTAAAGGCTAAAAGGCCACCAAGATGTTAATAAATAAATCCAAGGTCATATAAATATAGATCATTTTGGTCCTCCTGAAAGTGTTCACTTATTTACATATACAGTGTTATTAATTTTATTAATATTATTATTATATAACTATCATTCTTGGTGTTCCTACAACACTTACTCCTCCTTTAAGGACCTCAAAACCTTCCCACTTTTGTCTCTCAGCTGCTTAACCTCAGCCCCTGTGCAGAAGGAGATCCCTCAAATCGAGGAGCCCCGAACCCACGGTGACTGACCACTCACACAGGACTCGGTCCCTAAACCCGCTCTGAGGGCTCCCATGGAACAAAGCCATCTTTCTGTAACGAGCCTTCTCAGTCGAATACAAGACCACGTTCTGTTCCATCAACTTCACTGTGAGATGAACATGTTAGGTATGTATTTATTTATTTATTTAGGCTGTGCAGGGTCTTCCTTGCTGGGTGGGCTTTTCTCTAGTCCCAGTGGGCGGGGGCTACTCTCTAGGTGCGGTGGTCGGGCTGCTCATTTGGGGGGCTTCTCCTGTTGCAGAGCACAGCTCCAGGTCACATGGGCTTTCAAAGTTGTGACGCGTGGGCCTAGCTGCTCGGTCGCACGTGAGACCTTCCCAGGTCAAGGATGGAACCCATGTCTCCTGCCCTGGCAGGCAGATTCTTTACCCCTGAGCCAACAGGGAAGCCTGAATAATGTTTTGCTTCCTGGAAATGTCTCCTGATTTTTGGTTCTTGCGGTTCCATGGGTAAGTATCTCCAAATAAGGGCAAATCAGGAGAATTCTGGACAACATGTGTTTCCCAACCTGACAGCCGCTGATGTATCTGCCGCCACCTGCCTTTGACGTCAGGGGAGCTCGGCCTCCTTGAAGATGGAAGCAGAGATAATATTGGCAGAGTTTGCTTTGCAAAATTCAGCTTTTTTTCCCCTTCTGCCGCAGATAGGATGATAAGCCCGAGACCTGCAGGGCCAACACCTTCACAGGAGAGTCTCCTTGCTGGGCTCCCCTACCAAAGTCGCATAAATCAGCCTTTAAGAGCTGCCCATTATGGTCCCCTCTGATAGCATCTCAGCTACTCCCTTCAAAGACATGCAGGGCTGTCTTTTTTTTTTTTAATGCCTCTGTTCCCATACAGTCCATTTTCCTCACGTTGCCCATATGTAGCACAATTGAAAATAGGTTGTTTATCCATACACAGAGATAATATTTACTAACCAGCAAATGGCAGCCCGGTCAGAGTGGAGAGGTCCAATCGCAACCTTCTAGGACCCATTGATTAAAGGTATGTCTCCAGTAGTTCCTGATCTTGTTCACTCTGCAAGGGGACCCTTGGGGACACAGTGGTTGAAAAGAATCCTCCGTTTCAGTCACAAGCTAAGGAGTAGGCAAGTGGTATGCCAGGAATCTTTTCCATCATTCCTAAAGCTGCAACAGAGCTTTCCTCTCTAGAAATAAAACCTGAGATAGTCCAGGGAAAACAGTAGGGAGGAGATAAAAATCTGGAAAATGTCGTCCAAGGAGCCCTCCCCTGCCGCTCCCTGCTTTCTGTCTGTGGACAGTGAGGACCAAGGCTCTCACGCTCACCCTGAATGTAAGGTTGTCATCTGTGCCCCAGGGCCCGAAGAGATTTCTTTACTGGAGATGCAATCAGTTCTAACCAATCAGTAAGAAGGGTTAATCAGCTGATCGATTGGTCCCTCCACAGCCAAGACCTGGCTCCGCTCTGACTGGCTCTAGCCTGGCCTTGGGGCAAAAGGTTGGGAACTTTTAATTATCCGCAGCAGCTACTGCACTGATTGAATGCTCAATGGGTTTACCACTGAGGCGGCGCTGCTTGAATAATAATAGAAAGCCCTCAGAACGCCAGGGAGTGCAAACAGAGGGCCAGAAAAGGCACTTGGCCACGCACAATGCGCGTTAAGGCAAGTTAATTGCCCGGCAGATACCCAGTTTCAAAGGCCTGGAAGATGTTTTATCACAGTGCGGTAGGTGCTGGAGGAAAGAGCCTCTGAGAGATGGCATTTTCTCCGGCATTTTCTCGTCTCCCTCTTAGGTCTGGGACCCCGTTGTTGGCTGCACAATCCTGCCCTAGCACACAGGGAAACTTGCTTACCTTGGTGGTTAAAAAAAAAAAAAAAGATCACTGGGGAAAATTTGTATTTTGACATTTGCAAGCACTGTCGGGGTTTAATTATTTTTCATTGTGGATTTCCTTTAAAAGAAATCTTCCTTAGCTTCACTATGTGAGATATGCTTATTCTGTGTGAGGGTTTTTTTGGGGGGGAGGGGGGAGGTAGGAAGGGCAGGGGTACAGTTAGGGGAATTAAAGGCAGGTTATATCAAGGAAAAAAATAGAGTTCACACCCAAAGGGATTTAAAAATCTCACTCAGCTCTGTGGTTTGAAGACCCTTCCGCTCTCTGTCCCTCAGAATGACTCATTAATCCCACTGTCGTCATTATTCAGTCGCTCGGTTGTGCCCGACTCCTGGCGACCCCATGGACTGCGGCACGCCAGGCCTCGCTGTCCTTCCCTACCTCCATCCCATAACTTACTAGAATATTTTGATCTCTCCTTTCCCTGATAAACACAGTTCATCCATAGTGGTTCCTTTTTTCCCTGAAGATTAAAGCAACAAGTGCCTCAGAGTAAAAACGGTATCTGTGTTCCATTCCTCAGAGAGTGGAAGAGTGGAAGCAAGTACCCCAAGAAGGCAAACGACGTGCGCTGGCAGGGAGGTTAGCAAAAGATGTGAGCGGTTTCACAGAGCTGCTGAAAAGGATATGTCTGGGGTCTTTTAAAAAAAGAAAGAAAAGAACAATCGATTTGGCACAGAGGCCAATGTTTGGAGGCGCGTCGGAGAGTAGTCAACTGGAATCCCTTTCCAAGGTGTCAGCTGAAATCTCCACCAAGACCCTCAGATCGTCAAAAATCAGGAATTGTCCTGTTTCAGCAGATTCCCTGTTTAAAAATGTGCCCTCCTCCAGTGAGCTCACACAAACATGGAGCTTTCGGCCGGCTCTGCCAGAGTCATTACTATTTATATTACCATACCCTGGCTGTGTGCAGTCAATTCATAATTGTCCAGTTTTTCTAATTAATCACAAAAGATTTTTGTTTTGCCTGCAGCTAGTTCTGGGGTGACTCACGATGGCGAGCCGGAGCTCATACATCAAACACAGGCCCTTTCTCACTCGGGCCTTCTGCTGGGGGATGCGGCGGGGCGCTTCTCCACCGAAGAGGCGCGTACTGGGCATGCGCAGCCCCGGGCAGGGGCGAAGCCGGAGATCCGTCCTCTACTGGGTGACTTGTTATTTTTATCCGATGCCTGCATTCTCAGGCCAAATCAGATCCAGAGAGCAAACCAAGGTTTCTATATTCGGAGCAGGGCCGCTGCAGTTCCTCTCTCCCCCTGTCTTCTGACTTGCCCCTCTTCTTTCACCAAATTGCTCAAGACCGCAGAGCATCTCCAAAGAGAGGTCCAGACCTGCTTTCTCATCTTCCTTGGTCCTTTCAAGAGCTCCCTATTACGGAGGCGACAACTACCAAAGGATATCATGCAGATGGGGGGAAAAAAAAGAGTCTCTGTATTTTATCTGACAGAATCCACAAAATGGCAGGGCGGCAGGAAATACTTGTTTCATATGCAGTTGATCTTCCTGAAAGGCCCCTGAGGGTGTTTCAGCAGGTGACCGTTTGGAAAGGTGTCCAGTGCAAATAACCTCTATGACTGCTAGGAAGGAGGCCCAGTTCCATGGCTAGCCTGAGTCAGAACAGCAAGCGCACCTTCTTCACAGGACCAGAGGGCCTCCGGGGCAGGTTCAGGCCAGACTGTCCTGTGTAACCTGCGTTGCACGTGAAGAATTTCAAGCTCTCCTTTGATCGCCCTCCGCCTGCATTGGCGTGGGGACCGCATGGTGACAGGAGACAAGCACGAGGATTCAGCAGCCCTACACAACCTCCACAACGGCACCAGAGGGTAATTTCATACCCTGGTTCGTTTTGCTGGTGTTCATGAATGTCGGTGCACTGTCCTGATAGATGAGTTCCAGGCAGCAACAGATAATGCACGTTTCCTTGCATAACATGCTGTTGGCAAGGCCCTAAATCTCCCACCTGTCCATCTCACCAAACCCCGCTTGTCCTTAAGGTCTAACCAGATATCACCTCCTCTAAGAAGTCTTTTCTGGCCACCTGCCCTGATCCGCCAGCCACCTGTCCCCACCAGATTGTTAGAAGTGTCTTTTCCGCACTCCTATAAAAGCTTGCACTGCCCAGATCCCAGTAAACAGCACACAACACCGCCACGGCCTGTGCCCCTGCCAGACTCCCCCACATCGATGCGGAACACAGTGAACATCTCAACTGAAGGGTTACTAACCGCAGAGAACTACTGACTAGACATGGCCCTCAGAGTGCAGTCACCCAGAAAGGAAACTGGGAACCCGTTTGAGAGCTCTCAAACCAAAAATTATATTCTCTTAGACTAAAAGCAGGTTGCTACTGCTAAGTCACTTCAGTCGTGTCCAACTCTGTGTGACCCCATAGACGGCAGCCCACCAGGCTCCCCTATCCCTGGGATTCTCCAGGCAAGAACACTGGAGTGGGGTGCCATTTCCTTCTCCAATGCAGGAAAGTGAAAAGTCAAAGTGAAGTCGCTCAGTCGTGTCCGACTCTTCGAGACCCCGTGGACTGCAGCCCACCAGGCTCCTCCATCCATGAGATTTTCCAGGCAAGAGTACTGGAGTGGGGTGCCATTGCTTTCTCCGAAAAGCAGGTTAGAAAGTTTAAATGCCAACAGCCAGAACATTTCTATCGATAACCAAATAGTAAGTACACTTAGGTATCTTATCAGTTTTGTGATTGCATTTTTCACACATTTATCATATTCTGAATAAGCAATTTCTCCTTCCTCAGAAAAGAATTCTGAATTCCAACACAAGTTTCTGTTGTCCCTGCCCCTTTGGTAAAGAGTAGTTACACAAGTGGCCTTTTCTCTAATGCTCATATAATAGGGGTCTTGATGCTAATAATAGGCACTCTTTCAGGTACCTGGATTAAAGACCAAATCCTCTTCATAATCCTCTGAAGGAGTTTCTCAAAATCAGAGAGAATAGCTTCACTTTAAAATATACCACTTGTAATGAAAAAAGAAAGTTCTGGATAAGTAAACCAAATCCACCTCTTCTTTCATTTAACTGAGGTAGTGGACATGAAATAACAAAATTCCAAATCAACAAAAGAATTGGCATGAAGTCTTCGGACCTATTTTATTTATTTCACAGTCATTTTTTTTAATCACTTTTGTTTCTTTCATTTTTTTATTTTTGACTATCCTGGGTCTGCATCACTTTCTGCCAGGGCTTTCTCGGGTTGCGCCCAGCGGGGTCTATTCTTCCTGGCGACAGCTTCTCTAGCTGTGACGGACCGGCTCTAGGGCAAGCGGGCTTCAGTCGCTGCAGCACGTGGGCCCGGTTGCTCGCAGCACGTGGGAATCTCCCCGGACTGGGGACTGAACCCCTGCCCCCTGCACTGCAGGCAGCTTCCTGTCCCTTGCACCACCAGGGAAGTTGTTGGAACCTATTTTAAAAGATTTGAAGTCTAGGGTAAATATGAGTGGCTCCTCACAGGGCAGAAAGTTACAGAGGAGAATCTCCCAGCTTCATGACTGGACATCGAACCAACAATGGAAAAAAGAAGAACAGGAAACCATTTAAGATTTGATTAAAGAGAAGTTCTTGTCAGAGCAAACCAAAAGATTTCCTGATTCTCCTTGTAACTCCCATTGTAATTCGACCTCTCACATGGCATCTGCTTCCAGCTGCGTTCCCGAGGGTGGGAACCTGACCAGGAAAGGACCTTCTTTTCAGGACAATTCAGTTCCCCTGGGTAGAGAAAGCCCTGGAAAGGCTCCAGCACATTCCTGGTCTGATCTGAATACCTGAGCGCATACCTACTAGCCTCACCTAAGTGAGGGACTCTGGGTTCTAAATCTAGACCTGCACTAAAGGAAGAGTTCCTGGAAGAGCCAGCCCTTCCTTCCCAAGTTTCCATCAATGAATTAGAACTTAGGCCTCCTTGCTCCAGGCTGATGGGCCAGAAGAGCCAAGTGGGAGCCCAGAAAGGCCTCTCACAGACTGGGCTGCCCCCTTCATGATGCTGGAGGACACAGGACTCACCCTGGCACAGAAATCAGTGTGTGCCGTGGTCACCTTTGTCTCTTGGCTTCCAGATTTTCCTGCTGGCTCAGACGGTAAAGAATCTGCCTGCAATGCAGGAGACACGGGTTTGATCTCTGGATCAGGAAGATCCCCCAGAGAAGGGAATGGCAACCCACTCCAGTATTCTTGCCTGGAGAATTCCATGGACAGAGGAGCCTGGCGGGGCTACAGTCCATGGGGTCATAAAGAGTCAGACACGACTGAAATGACAAACACTTCCACTTCACGTTCGGGGCTTTTAGCGAGGATAAGCACGGGTGCCTAAGAGGGCTGTGATGACGAAACGACCCCCTTAAACTGAGGGAAAGAAAAGGATCATTCTCCCTCCTCCTTCCCTTTTGTTGCCATTCCTGCTTTCAGTTTTACTTCCAGATTTTCAGTCAGTGGAAAGATACTTTCCTGCATTTAAGTACTTGATCTATTTGTAAACACCCTCAAAAATAAACATCTACGTCAAAGCAGCCTTCAAAGACTTGCCCTTTGAATGACTCTTTCTGGGAAAGATAGAAATTAGAAAGCCAAACCCAAAGCCAAAGACTGCATCTCATTTCAAAGTTCACCTCTCCTGCAGGCTTTAAGGAGTCAAGAGTGAGCCAGGAGGAAGCAAGAACCTGAAAACACAAGTCACTTTAGTTCAGGGCCTGTGATTTTTCATCCATTGGCTAAAGCTACAATTACAGAGAAGGCTCTCCATCACCTGTGTCTGGGAAGTGAGTTGCCGGATGAACTGTGAATGGGGCTATTACTGAGCATCTGCTCTTCAGAGACTAAGAGAAGAGGACTGAGGTAGAGGTTTTGCTGATTTATAAGCATTAAATCAGATGAGGATAATGGCAAATATGCCTATCTTTCTTATAATACCCTCTGAACAGCAATCATTCTCCAGTACCTGGAGGAGTGTCTCGCAACACCCAGGTAATAGAAGCAGCAGAAAAGGAGGTTGAAAGTGACTTTCTGTCATCCCCGCATTAGTGGAACGGCAAGATGAATGTTGCGTCTTGAAATGCCTCGCATTTTTTTGCCTGCTATTATTAACCTCGCGTGCTTCTAAGCAGCACAGGGTCCTGGAGAAAAAGGTTATACCAAGTGGATGTTGGAAGGCAGAGATTGCTATCCAGGGTAGGTGGAATCGTTTCTGCTTCCTTTAACCTTTCTTTGTGCTTGAAATCTACACCTTCCGTGCAGCTGCTCTTTACCAGTGATAAAAACCCCACAACAGAGCAGCTAAATGTCGTTGAATTCAGTACAATGTTAGATTCAAATAAAGTACCTGAAATGATTAAACTGATGCTCCTCCAAGACAACTGGGTAGGGCTTCCCTGGTGGCTCGGTGGTAAAGAATCCACCTGCCAAAGCAGGAGACACGGGTTCAATTCCTGGTCCAGGCAAATCCCACATGCCGCACAGCAACTAAGCCCGTGAGCCACAAATACTGAGTCTGTGCTCTAGAGTCCAGGGAGCCACAGCTACTGAGCCCATGAGCCTAGACCCCACGCTCTGCGACAAGAGAAGCCAGCGCAAAAAGAAGCCCGCACGCTATACCTCGAGAGTACCCCCTGCTCGCTGCAACTAGAGAAAGCCAGAACAGCGACAAAGACCCAGCACAGCCAATAAACCAAGAAAATTTTAAATTATTTTTTAAAAAGACAGCTGGGTAGTTTCCATCTGAAGAGGTGTTGACTGGCTTGTCCGCTGTGCCGACTACAAATATCACAGGGGTCTTTGTGTTTTATAGCGTCTTTTCTTTCTTGGTGAGAGTTCTGTACTCCAATTTTCATTTTTATCAGGCTAAAGAGGATATATTTTATCATAACGGCTTTATATCCAACGTGTACAGGCCAACACAAATAGGGTATTACGCGTTAAAGCAGTGTACCTCAGGCACCACTTTATTAGAACCGGTGTTTACATCAGACAATACATCCTAAGTACTTTATATTAAGCGTGGACAAATCATTTGCCTGAGGATTAGGTGTTGTGCCACTGAAATGTAATCCTTCTGTTTTTTTTCTTAACTGCCAAGCCAAACATGGTCAAAGAAGTAACTGTAAAAGCTGAAACAGGAGCAATCTTATCCTACATTTCAAGCATAAAATAAAAACCGAAGCCAAAACGGGTGTAATACAGTAATATAAAGTGAAGTGTTTCCTTCAAGCACACACCTATTTCGGTGGCATCTAATATCTGTCCTGCGTGTTCCTTCACTCCTAGAATGTACATATTACATGAGTAGGGGCTTCCCAGATGGCTCAGTGGCAAAGAATTTGCTTGCCAACCCGGAAGACACAGGAGACTCTGGTTTGATCCCTGGGTTGGGAAGATCCTCAGGAAGAGGAAATGGCAACCCACTCCAGTATTCTTGCCTGGAAAGTCCCATGGACTGAGAGCCTGGCAGGCTACGGTCCATGACGTTGCAAAGAGTCAGATACAGCTTAGCGACTGAGCATGCACATGCTCAAAGTATGTAAGGGTGAAAAAGAAAGCAACACTCAGGAGGAGCCAAGACCTCCCAGAGCACCACCCACCTGGAACACTCCGAAGTAACCCACTTGGCTCTTCTCAGCTAAGCTCACCCTTTACTGGCTGCTGGTGAGGGGGAAAGTCTTCCTGTGTGAGACCAGTGTGCAGTTGACTTTTCTCTCAGGACAGGACCATATTCTTCAAGATTGTGGTTTAATCACTCAGCCATGTCTGACTCTTTGCGACCCCATGGACTGTAGCCCTGCCAGACCCCTCTGTCCATGAGATTCTCCAGGCAGCAGTGCTGAAGTGGGTTGCCATTTCCTTCTCCAGGGAATCTTCCTGACCCAGAGATCAAACCCGGGTCTCCCACTCTGCAGACAGATTCTTTATTGTCTGAGCCACCAGGAAAGCCAGTACAGAAAGCATATGACTCCTTGATGTAAGGCAGAAACCAACACAGTATTGTAAAGCATTATCCTTCAATTAAAATTAATAAATTAAAAAAAAAAAAAGAAATAGAAAGGGGAGGGATCTGGAAGTGCTCAAGAAAGACCAAGGAAGAGCTGGACACCTTCCCTGGGTCCAGTCTTCCTGTACATGGCTCTATTTCTGAAAAGGAAATAAATGGAAAAGCTGAGCAACAGTTCCTCCCAGAAATATTAAAGCCAAATTCCATATTCCAAATATTAAAACCTTGCCCAGAAATATTAAAAGCCAAATTCCATCATCTGCATAATAATATTTTCCTGAACAAAGGTCTAGAAAAACCAGCCAGCCAGGTCTGAGTGGTGTCAAGGAAGCAGGATGCGGGGACGTCTTCCTTCTAAAGGTTAGTGTGGGAAAGTTCTGGAGCTCTCAGCCTCTCTCCTGCTCCAATAGCTGCCTGGTTTGTGATTCCGGGTGAGTTGCCTGCTTCATCTTTTGTGCCCCATTTCAATCTGGGGTGGAATTAGGAGAACATTTCTCACCAACTTCATGGCATTTGGGACAGAAGAACATCCATATATGTTGATGGGCCATCTTGGGTTGTGTTAGTCTTCAAGGCCCCTGCAATGTACAAAAAAGAGAGGGATGTCCCTGGTGGCTCAGTGGTAAAGAAACCTGCCTGCCAATGCAGGAGACCTGGGTTCCATCCCAGATCTGGGAGGACCCCACACACCTCAAAGTGACTAAGCCTGTGCGCCACAACTATTGAGCCTGTGCTCTAGAGCCTGTGGGCTCACAGCCACAACCCACGCACCCGAGAGCACATGCTCCGCAACAAGAGCAGCGAGAGAAGCCACTGCAATGAGAAGCCCAAGCACCGCAGCTTGCGAGTAGCCCCCGTTTCCCGCAACTAGAGAAAACCTGAGCAGCAACGAAGACCCAGCGCAGCCAAACTAAATGAATAAATAAATTTTTTTAAAAAAAGAGAGAGAGAAACATTTCTAAGCTAAGACACAGAGCAGCGTTCACGGTTTTTATTTTTCCTTTAAACTCATACATTTATTTCTAAATGTAGACCTAATTCCTTTCCCACTCATTTTTCAACATCTTTTGGGTAGTTTCATAGTAAAAGTGCTTATTTGAAGAATATTCCAACCATCAGTAAGTTAATTCCTTTGTACTTGGCACAGTAAAAGAGTCAGAAAATCTTTAAATATCTGAAATGTTATTAAGCTGGATAAACATCAGAAGGATTATGGAGTTCTTTTCAAATGCAAATCGTGCCTGCCACCTTCTCAACAATGTGGATTCTGTCGGTAGACAAATTTCCTCAGTATAACTCTATTTTTTTAATGTATGTTTATTTATTTGGCCGCATCAGGGCTTAGCTGTGGCATGCAGGATCTCTGCTGTGTCATGTGTGATATTTTGTTGCGGCACGCAGGTATGTGTGCCAGCTCACTAGTTGAAGTATGCTGGCTTGGTTCTTCCAGGGTATTTGGAATCTTAGTTCCCTGACCAGGAATCGAACCTATGTCCTCTGCACTGGCAGGCAGATTCTTAACCACTGGACCACCAGGAAGGTCCCCTCAGCACAACTCTTGACTGAGAGTTTTAATATAGAGAACATCTGTGGCTCTCAACCTTCGATTTCTCCAACTATTTTCTACAAGAAAAACATTATGATAATTAACAGTATATAATGTTTTTCTTCTACAAAGATAAGAAGGTTTTCTCATATTAATCTCCCATAGAGTTCCCCTAAATGTCACAAATCATTTAGGAAATAGTTAGGAAGTGGATTTGTATATGTAGCCCTCACATATACACCTCGTTACACAGAAATCTGATACTCTGAAATTCACTGTCACAAAATTTAGACTCTGTGACAACCTAGAGGGGTGGGAGGGATGGGGTAGGAGGTGGGAGGCAGGTTCTAGAGGGAGGGACATTTGTATCCTTATGGCTAATTCATGTTCTTGTATGGCAGAAACCAATACAACATTGTAAACCAATTATCTTCCAATTAAAAATAAATTAAAAAAGAAAAGAAGACATATAACACCTCCTCTCTCCAAAAAAAAAAGAATTTAGAAACTGGAAAACTAACTCAAGCCACATAACACACAAAATCTCACAACTTCTTTTACATAATATTCAAGTCCGTTCGGCCATAAATATTCCAGTAAGCGCATCCCATCCCCTTACTTCATTTCCTGAGACAAGGAGTCTCCATCTCTGCAATATTTCTGCATTTTTTCCAGTCTAGAAGAGTCTGCTCATTCTTTTTTTGTTTTTTTTTTTATTTTATTTTTAATTGAAGGATAATTACAATATTGTAATAGACCTAATGCAACCTCTTCTTGTTCTGTATTACAAGCTCTGAATAATCAAAAGGAGTTGCACATTCACTCCCAGTGGAAAATAATGAAGTGTCAATTGGCTGGAAACAAATGATTCTTCCATCCACTGTGACTATTCAGTTAAGAAAAAAAATTTTTTTTTTACTTTGGTCAGAAGGGAGCAGGATGGAAACTGTTAGGTAATTTACTGGTTCGAGTTATCGAAAGTGATTTTAATGTATATACATTCCATTTTATAATGAAACCATATAGGCTCTGACACATACAAGTTCACATCAGAGAAAAGTTCAGGAGTCCATCTGCTCCGAAAGGGACCTGCACCTGAAATCTATCAGATGCGGCAGACTTCTATGTTTTACTCTTATAGAGCTTTCAAGTCAATCACTCACTCACTCCTCCTCGCTGCTTGAGTATTTGCATAAATTTCAATTTATGATTTTGCTGCTGTGTTTGCTTTTGTGTCAGTCTCCTCCACTGGACTGAGAGTTGCTTGAGGGAAGGTCTTGAGGCTTGTTTATCCTTGTACCTCCAGAACCTGGCGTTCAGCAGACACACATCAAGCCCTGAGCCTCCTCCCGTTCTGGATGCTGCCCGCATGGAACCTCCACATAGCTGTTGCCCAACAAAAATTTTAAGTAAGCCAAACTGTCCTTGGTGCTGCGTTTCATCACTGTTTTCAACTCTTGTTTTTATCAGCGATGTCTGAGTTCACCGGTACATTTGCCAGGTTCATCCTTTTGCACGGATATCCTGATGACCCAAATGCTGATTGCCAGAAGTAAGAAAAAGAGTCAGAGACTCCACATAAGATCTGGGAAAGAGTGCCTGGCCCCAGGGCCCTGTTGGAGGAGAGTGTTTTGAAATAATTCAATCTACTAGTTCCCATAACCCCCTTGGGTAGACCCAAAGCAGTATTCCAAGGCAGAGCCTTCTTTATGCTAGCCTCACGGGGGAAAAGTCTAGTATGTTCCTTCCTAACCTCTGATTCACCTTCTAAAGCTGAGCAGGTCACCAGTTTTCGGCATCTGTTGTTTCTTCATCTGGAGAATGCCAATGATAACCCATCAGTGAGAAAGATAATAAGAGCCATGAGTGACATTACTCACTTAAACATGGACAAGATCAAAAGTCATTTTGCTAAATATTTAGCACCAGGAAGAATATTTAGTACTTGGCATACTGCAGTCCCTGGGGTCACAAAAAGTCAGACATGACTTAATGACTGAACAACAAAAACAAAGAATTTTTGGAGGCCAATGTGAAGGTGAAAACAGTGGTAACTCTTTTCTTTCTCCTAAGACAAGATTTCAAGAAAATTTGTGCCTTTGTTTCAGCCACTTCACTATTTTAAGGGTTGGCTTTCTAAATTGCCTTTTGTGAAACCCAGACTGCAAGGAGATCGAACCAGTCCATCCTAAAGGAAATCAACCTTGAATATTCACTGGAAGGACTGATGCTGAAACTGAGGCTCCAATACTTTGGCCACCTAATGCAAACAGCTGACTCATTGGAACCCTGATGCTGGGAAAGACTGAAGGCAGGAGGAGAAGGGGGCGACAGAGGATGAGATGATTAGATAGCATCACCAAGTCAACGGCCATGAGTTTGCGCAAACTCCAGGAGATAATGAAGGACAGAGGAGCCTGGCGCGCTGGCTACAGTCCATGGGGTTGCTAAGAGTCAGGCACAACTTAGCAACTAAACAACAGCAACAAAGGGAAGATTCAGGAATGCAATTATTCCCACTATGTGAAATCAGCATAAAAGAATGACATATGGAGGAATACCTTAGAGCTCTAATCCATTGCCTTAAGTCTGTATATGAATCAGTTGAGAGTGATAAAAGTTTTTTGGTTTACTGAATATCACATGAGTAATTTAGTGTGGGTTAGGAGTGATGATATCATTCTTCTTATATTATTTACAGGAACCTTTGCAATATGTCCTCTACAATGACAAACAGATAATCTTTCCAAATAATAATTTAAGCAACCTTTTTCTGGATAGACTAAACAATTCCGCTTCTATGAGTTTGCCATAAGAGAGTAACCAGAGAAATGGACTATGATTTAGCCACAAGGATGTTCATGGGTGATTTATAGTAAGAAAAACTGGGAAGCAACCTAAATGTACAAAATAACAAGCTGGTTAAATTTTAAAATGCTAAATAGATGGGGAAAACTATGCAAGTCCTAAAATCTACATTGTAAAAGATTATGTTAGCATGCTAGATGAAAAAGAGAGGTGGCCAAATAATGTGGACAAAGATGCAAATTACACACACAAAATCTGAAGAGAAGTAAAGAAGCAGCCAGATGGGGGCTTCCCTGGTGGTCCAGTGGTTAAGATTCTGTGCCTTCACTGCAGGGGAACAGGTTCAATCCCTGCTTGGGGAAGTTCCGCATGTCACCTGGTGCAACCAAAAAAAACAAAAAAATCATCCAGATGATACCGAAATGAGGTCAGGGAAACTAAAGTAGATGACACCATAAATACACGATATTTCATTTAAGCCTGCATGGTCTATGTTTCTAGGGACTTTAAAAAGCTACAACTTATCAATGCTACTCTCTCAATTCATCCCACCCTCCCCTACCCTCCTTGCCCATGTCTGCAAGTCCATTCCCTATGTCTGCATCTCTAGTCCTGCCTTGCAAACATGATCATCGGGACCATTTTTTCTAGAGTAGCATTGACATACATACATTGTAAAATGAAAGTGTTAGTCACTCAGTTGTGTCTGATTCCTTGTGACCCCATGGACTGCAGCACGCCAGGCTTCCCTGTCCATCACCAACTCCCAGAGCTTGCTCAAACTCATCATCGAGTTGGTGATGCCATTCAACCATCTCATCCTGTCGTCCCCTTCTCCTCTTGCCTTCAATCTTCCCCAGCATCAGGGTCTTTTCCAATAAGTCAGTTCTTCGCATCAGGTGCCCAAAGTATTGGATTTCAGCTTCAGCATCAGTTCTTCCAATGAATATTCAATCCATCCTTTAGGATGGACTGGTTGGATCTCCTTGCAGTCCAAGGGACTCTCAAGAGTCTTCGCCAACACCACAGTTCAAAAGCATCAATTCTTCGGTGCTCAGCTTTCTTTATAGTCCAACCCTCACATCCATACATGACTATTGGAAAAACCATAGCTTTGACTAGATGGACCTTTGTTGGCAAAGTAATGTCTCTGCTTTTTAGTATGCTGTCTAGGTTGGTCATAACTTTTCTTCCAAAGAGCAAGTGTCTTTTAATTTCATGGCTGCAGTCACCATCTGCAGTGATTTTGGAGCCCCCCAAAATAAAGTCAGCCACTGTTTCCACTGTTTCCCCATCTATTTGCTATGAAGTGATGGGGCCAGATGCCATGATCTTAGTTTTTTGAATGTTAAGTTTTAAGCCAGCTTTTTCACTCTCCTCTTTCACTTTCATCAGGAGGTTCTTTAGTTCCTCTTCACTTTCTGCCATAAGGGTGGTGTCATCTGCATATCTGAGGTTACTGATATTTCTCCCAGCAATCTGGATTCCAGCTTGTGCTTTATCCAGCCTGGCATTTCCCATGATGTACTCTGCATATAAATTAAATAATCAGGGCAACACTATACAGTCTTGACGTACTCCTTTCCCAATTTGGAACCAGTCTGTTGTTCCATGTCCAGTTCTAACTGTTGCTTCTTGACCTGCACACAGATTTCTCAGGAGGCAGGTCAGGTGGTCTGGTATTCCCATCTCTTTAAGAATTTTCCACAGTTTGTTGTGATCCATATAGTCAATGGCTTTGGCATAGTCAATAAAGCAGAAATAGATGTTTTTCTGGAATTCTCTTGCTTTTTCTATGATACAGTGGATGTTGGCAATTTGATCTCTGGTTCCTCTGCCTTTTCTAAATCCACCTTGAACATCTGGAAGTTCTCAGTTCACATACTGTTGAAGCCTGGCTTGGAGAATTTTGAGCATTACTTTGCTAGTGTGTGAGATGAATGCAATTGTGTGGTAGTTTGAACATTCTTTGGCATTGCCTTTCTTTGGGATTGGAATGAAAACTGACCTTTTCCAGTTCTGTGGCCACTGCTGAGTTTTCCAGATATGCTGTTCTCCAAATTTCTGCTGAGTTTTTCAAAATGGCCTTTTTCCAAATTTCCAAATTTGTTTTCCAAACTTCCAAATACATTCCAAATATATACACTTCCATGTGTAAAATAGATGGCTAGTGGGAAGCTGCTGTATAGCACAGGGAGCTCAGCTCGGTGCTCTGGGAACCTAGAGGGGTGGGATGGGGGTGGGGAGGGAGGCTCAAGATGGAAGATATATGTATACATACAGGTATTTACTTCTAACACAACACTGTAACACAACACAACTAACACAACACTATAAAGCAATTATATTCCAATAAAAAATCATTTTTCAGAAAAAAGAATAAAAGTCAAAAAATAATAAAAATACCAGCTTTTTAGATGTTTAAACTAGTCACTAAATGGAAGGTGATGTTAGAACAGTAAATGGAAAAGGGGATGAAGCAGGTCAGGAATGAGGACTGGTGAAAAAAAAGGGGAGTTGGTGATGAGAAGTGAGTAACTCAAAATGAGATTCCAGATAGAGATAAGAGTGGAATTGGGTGGAGCGCTAAAAATGAATGAGAGATGCTCGATAAAGTCTGACCTAGCTTTTTTCATGATGAGAAGTCCGATAACAGGCGCAGGTGGACTTGCAGAAGCTCAAACTGTGAGTTAAAAGCTCAAGGATGATAAAGCGTATCCAGGATTTAACCAGAGAAGCAAAAGGAAAAAGCTTACCAAGACGGAGTCATTGAAAATTCAGTTTAGAAAAAGGCATTCTTTGCCAGGAGTTCTGAATGTCAGAGCATGAAATTATAACTGTGACAACTTTATACCATTACAATTAATAAAATGAACAATGCTTAATGTATGATTTCCCTATAGGTAATATATCTCCCATCATCAACCTTCCTCCTTCTCTTATCCAGCACAGTGTCATGAAATGACTGGCTTGGATCCCAGCTCATCTTCCTGAGACTCAGTTTCCTCATTTGCTACATGAATATAGTAACAATCTACCCAGAGGAAATGATTCTAAGAACAAAGTGAGTTAGGATATGCAAATCACCTAAAGTGCACAACAGACTTTCAATAAACATTTGGTTTTTTCCTTACCCACCCCTCTGTGCCACTAGCTGCCAAGAGTGGAGAAAGAAAACCAAGTCTAATATAGATACTACCATGTGCAAAATAGAGAGCTAGAGGGAAGCTGCTGCGTAGCACAGGGAGCTCAGCTCGGAGCTCTGTGATGATCTAGACGGATGGAATGGGAGGGAGGGGACAGAGGGAGGGGATATATATCCATGTACATATAGACATACAGCTGGTTCACCTTGTTGTACAGCAGAAAGTAACACATTGCAAAGCAGTTACACTAAAAAAATAAAACCCAACCTAATTTTAAAATTAAACAAAAAGACTTCCCTGGTAGTCCAATGGTAAAGAATCCAGACACAAGGGGTTCAGTCCCTAGTCCAGGAAGATCCCACGTGTCTCGGGGCAGCTGAGACCGTGTGCGGCAACAAGAAAAGCCACCACAGTGAGAAGCCCGCACACCACACAGGGTACACCCCCTCGCCACAACAGACAAAGCCCACATGGCCAAAAGTAGACAAATAAATTTTAAAAATTTAATAATAAATAAAATTCAAAAAAATTTTAATTAAGAAAAAAGAAAGCAGAGGCTAGCAGAGAGGGATCATGAGGCCACCAAGCATACTCTGTCTCCTGCTGGGTTTTATGGTCGGCACGGTTTTGATCCAGATGGACTCCAATTTTGGCTGGTCTCGGCCCTCCTGGCAAAGGCTGCCTAGCACCTCACACTGGACACACTCTCAAGCCAAGTGGATCTTTGGGTTTTGCTTAAGGTCTTGCCTTTTAGAGAGGAGTGAGGGGACTAAGGTAATATAGGCAATATGCATGACTTCTCAGCACTCCCACTTTCTGATTCTAGAACATATGCATCTCATTTCAGTGCCTATCGCCCAGTGACCAGCCCTCCCAATTTCTCATCATTCTAAGTACCTACTACTCACCCCACGGCATCCCAGAGTGGCCACAAAACTTAGCCACATTGTCCAATCAATGCCAGCCACGCCCAAGCACTGCCCACATTTTAAGGATGGGTGTCTGGCAAGGCCACTTCGGGTTCTGTTCTGAATTAGCTCCTTTGAAGCACGAGCCAATGTGAGAAACATAAGTTCATCGATTTCCAGCTTAGAAGAAGACTTTGCACAAAGATGCTGCTAGGAAAGTACTATTCCATTTTTTGTTTTCTGAGTGCTAGAAAGTTCTTTTTCCTTATGAATTAAAATCTTCTCACCCACAGCTTGCCTTGATTGTTCTTAGTTCCACCTTTGAAGGATGTAAAATAAGTTTAAAATGCCTCCTTTTCTTTTATATGCTTCATAGTCAATAAGAGATACACAGTAAGTGGGTTTATAATTCACGTTCATAGACTATACTCGGGAGTATGTTCCACAAGCCAAAAAAGCAAAAAAAAAATTTAAAAACCCATAATGAAAGAGCCCTTACTTACCAGCTTAGAAAACTTCTACAACAAAAATATCCCCAGGACAATTCCTAGAAAGCAGATCAAAGTGGGAAAAGAAATAATGGCCCATATCGAAAGTAAAATCAATCTCCCAATTCCCATGATGTAAGATGACTTTCCACACCCTGGGACTCAGGCACATCACCAACACGGGCACTAACTGCTCTCTTTCAAAACCCAACTGCAGACACAGATGCTCTGTTTATATAAAAAGTAACACTGGCTATTCCCAACTAGCAGTCCTGGTGCAAAGGAATAGGAGTGTTCTGAGCCCCTTCACCTGGAATCTACTGTATCTTTCTAGTTCACAACGTCTAGTTCATATTGCTGTAATTCATAACCTTTCATAACTAAAATGCTGGGTTTACATTTAAACTTCCTATATTGAATTACTTTATCGAACTGACATTACTTTGCCAGTCTGTCTAGTCAAAGCTATGGTTTTTCCAGTAGTCACGTATGGATGTGAGAGTTGGACTATAAAGAAAGCTGAGCGCCGAAGAATTCATGCTTTTGAACTGTGGAGTTGGAGGAGACTCTTGAGAGTCCCTTGGACTGCAAGGAGATCCAACCAGTCCATTCTAAAGGAAATCAGTCCTGAATATTCATTGGAAGGACTGATGGCTGAAGCTGAAACTCCAATACTTTGCCCCCTGATGCGAAGAACTGATTCATTGGAAAAGACCCTGATGCTGGGGAAGATTGAAGGCAGGAGGAGAAGGGGACGACAGAGGATGAGTTGGTTGGATGGCATCACCGACTCAATGGACATGAGTTTGAGCAAGCTCTGGGAGTTGGTGATGGACAGGGAAGTCTGGTGTGCTGCAGTCCATGGGATCATAAAGAGTCGAACACAACTGAGCGACTGAACTGAACTGATATTGAATTATGTGCTGAAATGTGTCTTAATCATTGGCAGAATTATGTAACATTATGTAAAACAATGCATCCATCTGGCTGGCTTATCTGTAAGTGATTATGAGTGTGTATTGCATACGTGGGCTTTCCTTGAAGAGGGCACATGTGTGCTGTTCTAGGACTTCTTTGAATAATTAGCAGAAAGTTCTTGATAAATGCACACATCTGGTGAAAGAGAAAGCTGTGTTTGATTTGAATGTGTGGTCACTAGTTGGTAACTATCCATTTAAGTGCTGAGTCTTCCAACATTTAAGGGTAAGACCACATTTTTTTTTCTTCCCACTTAGATCCGATTGTCACACATACACCTTAGCCTTTCAAGGTAATTAATTTAAATGTTGAAAAGGACATGCAGGACATAGATTATGGGTTGCCAGGGACATATGGTCCTAACAAACTGTGGGACAAGCACAAGATTATTGTGCAAGGAAGCAACCAAGCTTTCTTAACATGATCATTCCATAACCATTCCAAGCTTTTTCCCAAACTTGGATATAAACTCATGGGCTCCAGGAAAACTTTTCTTACTGCCATTTTCTTGCTCACTCCTTTTCCTGCAGACCTTTGCAAGGAACATCCTTGAGGTGAAGAGAACGTCAGCTCTCCAAAGACATGGTGTTTACTGAGCCGTTGTTGGTGCAGCGCAGCCGTCTGCTTCCTGGAGGCTTACCGCCTAGTCGCTAAGACATGTTCATCCCATCTGAGATTTTTCAGGATTGTTAGGTCTTGTGCAACACGGCGTGCCTGTAATCTGCTCTGTGTGCCTCTGGAACAGACCGTGCAGCGTGAGGCCCAGGTACACGTCAGCGAGTGCTCACATTCACCTTCTCAGTGCTTATAACAAGCACTTGGTTACAAGTTTTTGCTAGTTATTCATAAATACATTCGAATAAAATACACATAATAAAATGCAGTAGGAATCCAGGAAAGTGGACATCATTTAAGAGCCTAGTTATAGGAAGGATTTCACGGAGGAAATGACCTAGGTATTAGAAATTCAGAGATCTTATATGGAGGCATGAAGGAAGGAAGAGATAAATGGACAGACGGTAAGAAGAAAAGTCTGCAGTTCCTAGACCCACAGTGACCCAAGTCTGTGTACTCCTCCAAATTGTCTTCATAGCCATCAGGCTCACAAGGTGTGCGTTTTCCTCCTAACCGTGCTTAGAACTCACATCATCTGAGTATTCTCGCCTTCACACACACCCTCGATCCCTTTCTTTCTCCCTCCCCTTCCTAGAACTCACTTGGCAAAACTCCAAACTCTGGTTAAACCCAAGCCCCCCATCTGCTTAGCATCTGCCCTCCAGCTGAACATGACCGGAGGAAAGCACACAGCAACAGGTTTCATCTTTAATTTAGATTATAGCTTAAAAATTTATGAACAAAAATCTCAAGTGACTTTTGAAAACTTCCTAACATTAGTTGTCCAGTCAACTCAGTTTCTCATCCTCCAAAATGACTATCTCACCCCCATTTCCTCTCTTCCTAAAATTCTAAAAGATGTCACACCTCCCCACTCACTCTGACACTGCTTTATCTTCTACAGAAAATAGAAACTATAAGAAGAGATTCAACTAGTTTCCCACAACCCAATTCTACCAATATTCAGTTCAGTTCAGTCGCTCAGTCGTGTCCAACTCTTTGCAACCCCATGGATTGCAGCACGCCAGGGCTCCCTATCCATCACTAACTCCCAGAGTTTATGTTCATCGAGTCGGTGATGCCATCCAGCCACCTCATCCTCTGTCACCCCTTCTCCTGCCTTGTTCCCAGCATCCAGGTCTTTTTAAATGAGTCATATTCCTACAGCCTTAACTCGCTTTTCCTTATTTCTTACGTGCTAGGGTCAATTGATCTCTGCTTCCTCTGCCTTTTCTAAAACCAGCTTGAACATCTGGAAGTTCATGGTTCATGTATTGCTGAAGCCTGGCTTGGAGAATTTTGAGCATTACTTTACTAGCGTGTGAGATGAGTGCAATTGTGTGGTAGTTTGAGCACTCTTTGGCATTGCCTTTTTTGGGGATTGGAATGAAAACTGACCTTTTCTAGTCTTGTGGCCACTGCTGAGTTTTCCAAATTTGCTGGCATATTGAGTGCAGCACTTTCACAGCATCATCTTTCAGAATTTGAAATAGCTCAACTGGAATTCCATCACCTCCACTAGCTTTGTTTGTAGTGATGCATTCTAAGGCCCACTTGACTTCACATTCCAGGATGTCTGGCTCTAGGTGAGTGATCATACCATCATGATTATCTTGGGCATGAAGATTTTTTTTGTACATTTCTTCCGTGTATTCTTGCCACCTCTTCTTAATATCTTCTGCTTCTGTTAGGTCCATACCATTTCTGTCCTTGGAAGGAAAGTTATGACCAACCTAGATAGCATATTCAAAAGCAGAGACATTACTTTGCCAACATAGGTCCGTCTAGTCAAGGCTATGGTTTATCCAGTGGTCATGTATGGATGTGAGAGTTGGACCGTGAAGAAAGCTGAGCACTGAAGAATTGATGCTTTTGAACTGTAGTGTTGGAAAAGACTCTTGAGAGTCCCTTGGACTGCAAGGAGATCCAACCAATCCATCCTAAAGGAGACCAGTCCTGGGTGTTCATTGGAAGGACTGATGCTGAGGCTGAAACTCCAGTACTTTGGCCACCTCATGTGAAGAATTGATTCATTAAAAAAGACCATGATGCTGGGAGAGATTGGAGGCAGGAGGAGAAGGGGACGACAGAGGATGAGATGGCTGGATGGCATCACCAACTTGATGCACATGAGTTTGAGTGAACTCTGGGAGTTGGTGATGGACAGGGAGACCTGGCGTGCTGTGATTCATGGGGTTGCAAAGAGTCAGACACGACTGAGTGACTGAACTGAGCTGAAAGTCAATTGATACGGCTTCCCAGGTGGCACTACTGGTAAGGAACCCACCTCCCAATGCAGGAGACATAAGAGACATGGGTTCAATCCCCTGGTCTGGAAGATCCCCTGGAGGAGAGCATAGCAACCCACTCCCAGTATTCTTGCCTGGAGAGTTTCATGGACAGAGAAGCCTGGTGGGCTACAGTCCATAGTGTTACAAAGAGTTAGACACAACTGAAGCAACTTAGCACACACACACACACAAGGTCAACTGATCCCTTGTTCTCTTGAGTCAGTAACTCCTTGCCTATTAAGGGCTTAGTAACGCCTATTATCTCTTCTTTCTTGTAATTTATCTTTCGTCCTTTCTTCTACACCACTTCCTTCCATAAACAGAAACACCTTAACCACTTTTTCCTTAAAAAAATCCATCTTTCACCTCACATTCCCATATTTTCCTTCCTTTTACAGCAAAATTTGAGTCTCTATACTTTGTGTCTCCACTTAGCATTTTCTCCCCACCATTCAGCTATCACTGCTCTTATTAAGGTCATCATGTCAAATCTAGTGGTCAGCTTTCCATCCTGATTCTACTGGACGTCTCAACAGGAGTCAACACAGTTGACCACCTGTTCTTTCTTAAAACATTATGGTTTTCAGGACACCACCTAGGTCTGAGTTTTCTCTTTTGTCAGCTGTTCCTCCCCAGTCTTCCTTGCTGGCTTCCCATTCTCATTGTTGTTATTCAGTTGCTCAGTCGTCTCTGACTCCCTGCAACCTCATGGACTGCAGCACACCAGGCTTCCCTGTCTTTCACCATTTCCCAGAGCTTGCTCAAACTCATATTCATCAAGTCGATGATGCCATCCAACCATCTCATCCTCTGTCGCCCCCTTCTTCTCCTACCCTCAGTCTTTCCCAGCATCAGGGTCTTGTCCAATAAGTCGACTCTTCGCATCGGGTGGCCTATTCTCAGGCTACCCATTAAATATTGGAGTGCCCCTGAGCTCAGCCCCAGCCTCCAGGTGAACATGCCCCTCCCCAGGTGACCTCTTCCTGACCCATGACTTTAATGCCCTGTCTACTGGTGAGTCACGCTGGTAACTCCCAGAGTGTTTCTCCAGCTCTGATCTTTCACCTCAATTGCAGCCTACTCTGTTCATATCCATCTAATGCTCAATGTCTTCACTTCAAATGATCAAAACAGAGTTCTCAATTTCCCAATCTCAACTACCTACTCCCCTAATTTCCCCATTTCAGAAAATGACCCCACAAATCACCCTGTTGTTCCGACCTTCCACCCACAAGTCACCCTTGACTCCCCTCTTTCTGTCTTGCTCCTCATCCGATCCTTTATCAAGTCCTCTGACAGTCTCTTAAAACACGTACTGGGCTTCAGCATCTTTCACCATCACCTCCCCGCTCGGCCCCCGTCAGCCTCCCTGTGTGCTTCCAAAAGCCCAGCAGCTGCTCTCCCGCCTCCTTCTTTCTTCCCAACAAGAATATTCTCCGTGGAGCTGTCTGCATAATCTTTCTAAACTGTAGATCAGATCCCCTTGCTTCCCTGCACAACTCCAACAGTTTCCCACTGCACACAGAATAAAACTCGGGGCTCCCATTGTGGCCAACAAGTCCCTTGCGAAGCAGCTACTGGCTGCTTCCTCTCCTCCCACCCTACTCTTCCTTCACCACTCCTCCCCAGGCACACTGACCTTCTTGCTCCTCCTTGACCAAACTTCGCTCTTTGCCACCTCTTGCTGCCAAGCTCTCTACCTCGGTATTTGCTCAAATGCCCATTCTCAGTTCAGGTTTCTGCTCAGATGTTACTCCTTCACGTGATTTTCTAGTCCACGCCCAGTCACCCTCTAATCCTTCCTTCCCTTCTTCCCAGCACACATCACCGTATGCACCCAAATTATTTTTTAACTTGTTTATTTGTTACTTACCTGTTTTCCTTTCTGGAATATACATTTAATAGAGGAAGGAAACTGTACTTGTTTTTTCTACCCCCGAGATTCCAGACCCAAGATAGAGCATTTAAAAAATATTGTAGATGGACATGTAGACACAGAGAGGGGAGGGGAAGCTGAGATGACTAGGGAGATGAGGCTTGGCACAAATACACTACCATGTGTAAAACAGATAGCTCATGGGAAGCTGCCCTATAGGACGGGGAGCTCAGCTCGGTGCTCTGTGATGACCTAGAGGGATGGGATGGGGGTGGGATAGGAAGGAGATCCGCAAAGGGAGGGAATATATGTATGCACAGAGCTGATTCACTCCACTGTACAGCAGAAGCTAGCGCAACACTGTAAAACAACTAAACTCCAATTGAAAATAACAAAATAAAATCTTTTAAAAACTATATCGCTAAAGGAAAGAAGGAAGGGAGCAGAGGAGAGTGGAAAGAATGTTCTTTCATATCTGATTATTTTCACGAATCCAATTAAACTAAAATATCCAGATGAATAGCAATACCTTCATGTTACCAACTTTGCTAAGCAGCTGTCATGAGCTTTAAATCAATACATCTGCTGTTGTGTCTCCTAGTTCAGGGTACAACCTGACTTGGCTCTCTTGAAATTAGTTTGTGTGGTTGCCAGATCTAGATTCCCATCTAACAGATGCATTCTTTGAATGGATTCGGGCAATGGGCTGCTAAAAATAATCTGTCACAGAGAACAGATATGCTAATGGAATTGCCTTGACCAGTCTGGAGTGGTTGAGGATGTGAACTCCCAGGGGTCAGGATGTCAAATCCCCCATTACCTGCAAAGTAAACTCCAAATGTAAATGAACTCCATCCTTCCCTGAGACCTTGTGCATGGCAGGCAATGAACAGTATTGCCCCAAGACCTCATTCATGGAAAACTTGGGGAAGGAACGCATTGCTGTGCACTGACACCCTTCAGTTCATGGCTCAAAGCTGTCATCCCCAAACCGGAAAAAAACTCAGTCATGTCCCCATCTCTCAGCCTGACCCTCAACCTTCTCTGTCCGTTTCGTACAAAGATCCTCCTTGCCAACATCCCACCAGCCCCTTACACAGGCTGCCCTTTCCACTGTTCTCTGCAGAAAACATGCTTGTTCTTGCTTCAGACCACTGATCAGACTTTACCTCTCCCGCTCACTTTTCTCCTCCTTTTCTCCCAGTTCAAAAGTTTCATTTCTTACCCGGGGTGAGAGTTCTTAAATTTTTGTTCACAGATTTCTCTCGTTATTATTTATTATATTTTTTGAATTTTCACTGGAGTGTAGTTGCTTGCAATGTTGTGTTAGTTTCTGCTGGACAGCAAAGTGCATCAGCTACACGCATACAGGAAGTGAAGTGAAGTGCTGGTCGCCAAGTCGTGTCCGACTCTGCCACCCCATGGACTGTAGCCCACCAGGCTCCTCTGTCCTCGAATTCTCCAGGCAAGAATACTGGAGTGGGTAGCCATCCCCTACTCCAGGGGATCTTCCCGACCCAAGGATCGAACCTGGGTCTCCTGCATTGCAGGCAGATTCTTTACTGTCCGAACCACCAGGGAAGCCCATAGGTATACATATATCACCTCTTTTTTGGATCTCCTTCCCATTTAGGTCACCAAAGAGAGCTGGAGAGAGTTCCCTGTGCTCTACGGCAGGTTCTGATGAGTTACCTATCTTATGCATAGTATCAGTAGGGTATATATGTCAATCCCAATCTCCCAATTCATCCCACACTCCCTTTCCCCCTCGGGGTCCATAACATTTCATAATTTTTGACAACTGCTGCCTCTCCAGTGAGTCCAGCCTGTTCTCTCTCTGCTTGAGCCTGAATTGGCCTGACCTGTCTCTGGTCTCCCGCAACAGCCAGTGTGTGTAGCCGTCACCTCACAGGTAACCACAGCCAGCCTTGCACTGTCAGACACCACTCTCTCATGTTGATCTTCCAGTGCCTTTGTGAGCACCTGGAGAATGACCGGCTCTTCCGGTGTCCCCCAAAGCACCACACTTAGGATAGATTCTCCAAAAATCTTTTCACTGACTCACTTATTTTACAAAAGAGAAATTTGAAGCATCCTGACAATGACCACCAAGTCCTCATTATTGATAAAAATTTAACTTTAATATTTTTTTAAATTTCACTTAGCCACAGCAAACCAAATAGGTACAATTTACAGAAGAGATGGCTCTGGTGTGTGTGGCCTACACCTATCTACCTAGAACTAATGCTAAATCTAATGAAAATTGCCATTTAGAAATTCTCCTGGGACTTTCCGTGTGGTCCAGTGGTTGAGACTCTGCCTCCCAATGCAGGGGACATGGGTTCCATCCCTGGTCTGGGAACTAAGATCCCACACGCCTCGGGCAACTCAGCCCACGGGCCACAACTAGAGAAAACCCAGGCACCTCAACGAAGAAAAACCATGTGGAGCCAAAAGAAGAAAAAGAGATTGGCCTGAATGGAAGAAATCATCTTCCAAATATTAATAGCAATATCTTTCTGCAAGCATGCACACAGAACTTCACTCACCCATGATGCCTATAAACTTGTTCTATCAGCCTCGTTCTGCCTGCGCATACTCACACTTTCCAGAAACTGGACTGAACATCTCCAAAGTGCTGGTGAGCACAGGGGTAAGCCAGCAGCCTGGGACAATGCAAAGAAGCTTCGCAGAAGGCAAGGATCTTTTCTTTTTCTTAACTTTTTATTTTGTACTGGGAGATAGCCGATTAACAAGCAATGTTGACAGTTTTAGGTGAACAGCGAAGGGACTCAGCCGTACGTATACACATGTCCATTCTCCCCCAGTCTCCCCTCCCATCCGGGCTGCCACATACCATTGAGCAGAGTTCCTTGTGCTCTACAGTAGGTCCCTCTTGGTTATCCATTTTAAATAGAACAGTGTGTCCATCCCAAACTCCCTAACTATCCCTTAGAGGGCAAGATTCTTGAGTTAAGTTTTGAAGAGGGGAAAAACAATCTGTCCGCAAGAGAGTTGAGAGAAAAGAGACTTTGGCAGAAATTAAAAGACTTGGATTTTCAAGGGGGTAGTGGCGTGGGAAAAGGTTGGAAGTACAACTCAGCCTGGAGTGTGGGCACGTGTTCCAGACCTCCCAGCAGCGGTGCTGCAGAAGCCTGTCAGGGCAAGACGGTGCAGGGGAGTGTGATCACTCTAGGATGCATATTAAGGATGCAGGGAGTTTGGACTTGACTTTGGAGAGCATCAAAAAACCACGGAGGTTTTAAGAACTTCCATTTTAAACAAATCATGTTGACAACAGATTGGAGAATGGACGTGGCTGGATGGGTGTGATCATTTTTGGAGGGTTTTTTCAGCCATGCGGCACGTGGAATCTTAGTTCCCCCACCAAGGATGGAACCTGAGACCCCCTGCAATGGACGCTCAGAGTCCTAACCACTGGACCACCAGGGAAGTCTCATGGATGGGTGCAATAGTTGAGGCAAAAGGTGACGAGGTGACCGGGGAATGTCGACAGGAGTAGGAGTAGAAAGTCAGATTTGAGAAACACGTCTAAGAGGAATGAACAAGTGTGTGCTGTGAATTATCTTCCAGTAAAATCTCCTGTGACTCATGAGACTGGAGCCTGGGAGAGGGGAATGAATAGGGATGACACTGGGGCTCCGGTCAAAGAGACTGCCTAGGCGGTGACAGCATCACCCGAAGTGGAAGAGGAGGCAGGAGGAAGACAGGCTGGGTGAAGGAGGAACAATGGCTTCCATTTGGGATGCACGGAGTTGGAAGTACATGGACCTCAGGTGCAGAGAACAGGGAGAAGTCGCCCTCCCACCCCAAGACACGGAGGTTGATCAAAGCTATGGAAATGGATGGACTCATCCAAGGAAGGCACACAGAGCGGGAAGAGAAAACATCCATCCCCTTCTCTACAGCAGAGCAGAAAGGAGAAAGACAGAGCAGGACTGGAGACAGGACAGGGGAGGGGATGGGAGATTATTTCAGGTTTCAGGGAACTGAACATTTCCACCGGCTAACTGGAAGGAGCTAAAGGAAAGAGAGCAATAGAATATTCAGAAAAGAGAGCTGGAACCTTAAGGACATGGAGAGGGTGAAGGTCACAGATGAGGCAGAAGGGTCTGAGACGCAGAGCCCAGGTAGCAGAGAGTTCAGCCTCGGAGGCGGGGACGTGCCCTTTCTCTCAGACAAAAGGCACAGATGGGGTAACAAGCAATAGCATGGGAAAGCCAGCTTTGAAAGTAGGACATTGCTTGGTTATCCCGATGTCACTAGGTTCTCTAAGAAAAGTGAAAGTCGCTCAGTTGTGTCTGACTCTTTGTGACCCTATGGACTATACAGTCCGTGGAATTCTTTAGGCCAGAACATTGGAGTAGGTAGCCATTCCCTTCTCCAAGGGGTCTTCCCAACCCAGGATTAAAGCCAGGCCTCTTGCACTGCAGGTGGATTCCTTACCATCTGAGCCACCAGGGAAGCCCAAGAATACTGGAATGGGTAGCCTATCCCTTCTCCAGCGGATCTTCCCGACCCAGGAATTGAATGGGGGACTCCCGCATTGCAGGCAGATTCTTTACCAGCTGAGCTACCTGTAAAGCCCCCTCTTTTAGAGGGAGATGATAAAATCTACAAAGAGTGAGGGCAGGGCTGGTGAGGGGATCAGTTTTGAGGGAATCAGGGAGGTTTTAGAATAGCAATCGTGGAATAGACGAAAGGAAGCCAACTGGGAAGTGCAGGTGGGGGACGCATCAGCACGGGGCTGAGGACCACATTTGGTTTCCGAGGTGGCTCAGACGGTAAAGAATCCGCCTGCCCACGCAGGAGAGGCAGCTTCAATCCCTGGGTCAGGAAGATCCCCTAGAGAAGGAAATAGCAACCCACTCCAGTACTCTTGCCTGGAGAATCCCGTGGACAGAGGAGCCTGGAGAGCTGTAGTCCATGAGGTCACGAAGAGTTGGACGAGCTTGAGGACCACGTTTACGAAGCATGTCCTCTGTGTAAGCAGGATGCTAACTGATATGTGAGATTTGCTGCACCTGTGGAAAGGCTGGAGCTATTTATGGGCTTGAAAACACTGTTAAACTCTATGGTGTCTCATTGCTTCATCACTAATCATCTTCGAGGTCCTTGGGAAGGGAGGCTAGAGGATGGTGACAGTGACGGTGATGATCGGAGATCACCCCTCCTTGCTTCTTCTGCATTTGCTGCTGCAAACAAAGACAATGATTGCAGCTGTGGCTTGCTCTGTGCAGGTGAGGGGAGGGGGAGCTATTTCCTTCACACTTTCCTGCTATCACATTGATCTTCATTCTTCCTCCTCTACCCTCTGCTCCACCTAGTTCCCATCAACTGGGGATGTGATTGCTAAGAAAAAGGGCTAAAAGTGCCCCATCAATGATCAGGAGGAAGCGGGGGACTCAAAACATTGGGGGTTTTGGAGGGGTGTTGAACAGTCAATAATAACAGCTAATAATAGCTAACACTTATCAATCACAAACTCTGGTCTACACACTCTGCATGTATTAACCTGCTTATTTCTTATGATAACCTCATGAGATGAGGCAGCCTAGCCCCCGTGAAATAGATACTACCATTATCCTACCTATTTTACAGATGGGAAAACTGAGGCACAGAGTTTTGCCTAAGGTCACAGAGCACAGGCTGTGAGTAACAGAATTCGAATCCAGGCAGCCTGGCTTCAGCCTCTGCTTTTGATCAACGCACCCTACTACCTTCCTGTCAGAGAGCTAAATATAAGAAAACCTTAGACTGACTTTTAGAAAATCATCTATTCCAGTCCTCCCAGGTCAAGTGGGAATCCTTCTGCAGCTCAGACAATTTCAGCCTTGAGCAAATCCTGCCCAAATCCTACCACTCTGGACCTATTACCACCCTTGGCAAGTCCAGAGAGAATGGTATAAAGGTAGTGAGCCCTCCCAACCTCCTGGCCTATGCAAGTCATCACTCACTCTGGACAAGCCAGAAGAGCTATTTCCGAAGCTAAAGAGACCGGCAGAAACCTAAACTATGGTGCCTTATTTTTTCGTTTCTTTTGGCCACATAGTGCAGCTTGTGGGATCTTTCTTCCCTGACCAGGGATTGAACCCATGCCCTCAGCAGTGGAAGCGCCGAGTCCTAACCACTAGACCATCAGGGAAGTCCTCAGGCTACAGTGCTTTAAACGTGGCCTTGGCAGGAAATAGAAAGTGGAGACTGGCTCTCAGATAAGCTGGATCTCTGATGCCTAAGAGCATTTGCCTTCAGCTTTAACCACCCTGAGGAGGACACTTATCCTGACCCTTGAGTGTGAGTGTTAGTCATTCAGTCATGTCTGACTCTTTGCAACCCCATGGGCTATAGCCCGCCAGGCTCCTCTCTTGACGGGGATTCTCTAGGCAAGAACACTGGAGTGGGCAGCCATTGCCTTCTCCAGGGGATCTTCCCAACCCAGGCATCGAACCCTGGTCTCCTGCATCGCAGGCAGATTCTTTACCATTTGAGCCACCAGGGAAGTCCTTCCTGACCCTTGGGGCATGCTAATGTTAAATCTAAAAATGTTATGTAGTTCAACATTCATTTAGTTTCAGAGATGGATATAAAAATAGCCTCTTTACAGCTCAGCTCTTCAGTCAATAACTCATCATTCCCTTCTGAAAGTGAAGACAGACTTCAGAAAAGGCTTCCCCACCCCTTCTTAACTGAGCATGGGTTTCTCATCCCGAGTTTTTCTTCGGGGCAGGAGACTGGCTCACAGTGCCCTTCAAAGCTTGGCCCTTTGTCACCTTCCTCTCGGGCCCTGGAAAAGCTCAGCGGGCCTGTTCCCGTTTCTCTCACCCACCATATGGGCTGCACTCAGCTGAGGAGAGAGAGGGCATTTGGTCAGACAGACAGCGACAAGGCGTCTCAGGAATGGAGGCCCGGGCCACAGGCTGAGCCATCAGCCTCTGCAGGAGCGGACAGCAGCCTGGGATGACCCCACGGAAACCGCCACCATCCTTCCGAGAACCCACGTGTGAGGCTGTAACCATCGGCACGTTGCCACTTCATACTCCTAGGGGTGTGTGCAGAGGGGTGGGGGCTGGAGAACGAACAAGCAGAGACAGGACTGAAAACTCAGGAAACAATAAATAAAATGGAAAGAGTGGGCCAAATCTTTTCACGCTGAAGGAGATAAACATATGGAATAAGTTATTGGAACCAGCAGCTAAATCACAAGGCACAAACGAGTTCAACAGATATCTGCTTTGTTTGCTTGAAGACAAAAGAACCAAAGAGAAATTGGATAAGAAGGAAGTAAGCAGGAATGTGTCTCCTTCCTACCATTCATTAATTCCACACAAATTTTGTTGAGCATCTACTAGATATCGGACCCTGAGCTAGTTCCCAAGGATGTAAAGATGGATCAAACGTGGTCCCTGCTCTTAAATTTCTTACAGACTAGTGCCCTGATTCCTTAAAGTTTTTATGGTTTCAGAGCCCTACTAAAATTCCATCAGAATAAGTGTTTTAGGCATCTCAAGACATGTAGGCTTGACTAATAAAATTAAATTCTCTTTGGATCCACATTTTGATGCATCATTTTCAAACCAAGGTCACTCCCACTCTTGGATGGAAGAGACCCAGAGGTCATAGTGGTGGGAGTTCTTTGGTTGGTTGCATGTGGTAGGACTTAGATGATCATGCTAAAGTAGAAACAGCCCAGGTGTTGCAGCCAGGGAGAATCCAGACTCAGCCATTAACTGGCCTTGAGAACTGAATCAAAGTATAAGCTTCAACATTTAAAAATTTGACTGTCGGGAGACAATTCACATGGACCTGCAGGAAAGAAAAACTGCAACAAGTTAGTGAAGTGAAAGTCGCTCATTTGTGTCCGACTCTTTGCGACCCCATGGACTATACAGTCCATGGAATTCTCCAGGCCAGAATACTGGAGTGGGTAGCCTTTCCCTTCTCCAGGGCGTCTTCCCAACCCAGGGATCAAACCCAGGTCTCCTGCATTGCGGGCGGATTCTTTACCAGCTGAGCCACCAGGGATGCCCGACAAGTTAGTTAAATTAGATACAAAACTGAGTAGTGGCCTACTGGTAAGCAGAACTACAACTTCCAGGATTGTCTTTTATAACAGGAAGAATTCATTTACATATTTACGGTACAAAAATAAGTCGCAAAAAGTGGATACAGGAATACATATCACTGATTCACTGTGCTGTTACACCTGAAAATAATTCAACATTGTAAATCAACTAGACTCCAATAAAAAAAAATTTTTAAGTTGCAATTTAGCAATCTAAAAATTAACAGATTGGACTCTGTCATTTAACAGAGTCTAGGACCTGATCTTAGCAAATGTTCAAAGGTAGCTTTCCCTAAAGAATGCTGTCATCTTTCGGCAAGCCTGTTAGTGCTTTTAATAATACTGGAAACACATGAAGGCAGTCATCCTTTTGCTTATTTCCAAGTTTCAGATTATTTTTTCTTACCAAGTAATCTAAGCTCCCAGAGTTCAGTGTCTTTATCTATAAAACAGATAAAATAACACCCAGCTTTAAGGGCAGCTGTACAGAGGAGAAATGGTACATAAAAAATGTCTGGCACAGGGTAGGTGCTAAATTAAAAATAGCTGTTAGGAGCAGTAACCATACACTATTAAATTAGATTTCCCTAAATCTTTCTTCTCCAATGTGCCACAAAAAAAATCTACTTGTGCTCTGAGGCTAGAAAAGAATGTATGTGTGTTTTTGTGTGAATGTTTTAACTTTGAAAAGTGGTTGGAAACAAAAGGTGTGAGAAGTGACTAACCCCATTTATATGAAGATATAGTCTGGCCTCAGAAGGGAGGCCATACTCGCCCACAGTGCCCAGCACCGTTTCAAAGGGTTGAAAAGTATCGATCTCTAGAAAATCTGAACAGGAAGAAACAGGCGTGAGCTCCAGCCTACTGTGAGGCAAGCCGTTCTTGCAGAGGAAAAGCTGTCCTTGGTACAGGAGGGAGAAATAACAAAGTCTGCTGCCCCCGGAAAATCTGTCCACAGCTGGGTTAGCAGCACCTTGCCTAAACTCAGTCAAACAAGGGACTTCTCCGATGAGCCACTGGTTAAGACTCCTGGCTCTCAATACAGGGAGCCTGGGTTTGATCCCTGGTTGGGGAACGAGACCCCGCATGCTGCAACTAAGACTGAGCGCAGCCAAATAAATACATAAATGTTTTTTAAAATAAAATCAGAGCTTCCCTGATCCAGGAAGATTCCACATGCCATGGAGCAGCTAAGCCCGTGTGTCACAACTACTGAGCCTGGGCTCTAGAGCTTAGGAGCCACAGCCACTGAGCCCACGTGCCGAAGCTACCGCCGCAACTCCTGAAGCCCGAGGACCCTAGCGCCCGCTCTCTGCAATAAGAGAAGCCACCGCAGGGAGAAGCCCAACACTGCAAGGAAGAGAGGCCACTACCATCCCCACACACACACCTCTCTGCAACCAGAGCCAAGCCCGAGCAGCGACAAATACCCAGCACAGTGAAAAATAAATAAATAAAATTATTTAAATGATAATAATAAAAAATAAATTCAGTCAAATGAGAAAACTCAAACTGGCCATTCGGACACTAAAAGAGCAACATTCCATCTGTGACTGCCTCCTTCTGTCCGGCCACACAGAAGGACATAGTCCCAGGTCAGCTCTGAAACAATAGCCTTTAACCCCCAGGGTCTACCTTTCTCCACCTCCCTGCCCCATCACCCCACCACCTCCACCACTGGAGAGCACAAGACTTTGTAGGAACTGTCAGTTCTCAGCAGAAAGTCTCCGCCCACACTGGGAAAGCCAGCTCCTGCTAGTAACCTAGTATTATTCAGTGCCTGATGAGAAATGTTTGTTTTTCCATGACAGTAACATGAATAGTTCCCATGGGTGCTAATGGGACTTCCCCACAGACACACAAAAGAGAATAGCACTTTGAGTTCAGACAGATAGAACCTTCTACAGAACTCAGACATTAGCTCATTAATTGCCTTCACATCCCTGTGAAGTGACTAGCAGCCAAGTACTATGATGTCTAGAATCCAGATGAAGAAATTGAGAAACATGTCATTACAGGTGACATGGAAGGAGGTATTTTACAAAGGGAATTGACTTGAAATCCTCTGTGTGTGTACATGTGTGTGATTTTGGGGGGCTTCCCAGGTGGTGCTAATGGTAAAGAACCTACCTGCCAATGCAGAGACATAAGAGACATGGATTCAGTCCCTGGGTTGGGAAGATCCCCTGGAGGAGGGCATAGCTTACCCACTCCAGTATTCTTGCCAGGAGAATCTCATGGACAGAGGAGATTGGTGGGCTAGAGTCCGTAGGGTCACAAAGAGTCAACACGACTGAAGTGGTTTAGCACACACGCACAATTTCTGCGGCCCTCCTTAGGGTCAGTGTCAATGAGAATCATCGAGGGCTTTATTTATTTATTTATTCATTTACTCTGGTCGTGAGGTATGCAGGATCTTAGTTCCCATGCCCCCTGCAGTGGAAGCTGGGAGCCCTAACCACCAGACCATGGACCACCAGGGAATTCCCTCCATCCCTTTCTCTTAACATCTAAATGTAGCTATTAAAAAATAGCATATTTGTAGCTTATGTTACACTTCTGTTGGCAGAGCTGACTTAGAGCTCAGTGGGCTCCTTTTTGACCTCTACAAACAGTTCCTGTTTACACAGAAGAAAAAAATGTAACCAAGAGTCTTACGCTGTTGTCCTGCCTTGACCACTAACCAACCAGCAAGCTATGTGACCTTGATTAAATTACTCTTCATTTCCATGGGCTTCGATTTCCTTCTTGATAAAATTAAAGTTTTTGACTGTTGATTCCAAGGATCTCTTCCAGTTGTGATAACTAAGTACTTTAAAATAACTCTACTTTAATCCCTTTGAGATCTTGACCAAATCCCAGAAAAGTCCTCAAGTATTCATTTCAGAACAAAATGAAGAAATATCCTCTTGCTTCAGTTCAGTTCAGTCGCTCAGTCGTGTCCAACTCTTTGCAACCCCATGTATTGCAGCACACCAGGCCTCCCTGTCCATCACCAACTCCCGGAGTTCACACAGACTCACGTCCATCGAGTCAGTGATGCCATCCAGCTCATCCTCTGTCATCCCCTTTTCCTCCTGCCCCCAATCCCTCCCAGCATCAAAGTCTTTTCCAATGAGTCAACTCTTTGCATGAGGTGGCCAAAGTAATGGAGTTTCAGCCTTAGCATCATTCCTTCCAAAGAACACCCAGGACTGATCTCCTTTAGGATGGACTGGTTGGATCTCCTTGCAGTCCAGAGGACTCTCAAGAGTCTTCTCCAACACCACAGTTCAAAAGCATCAATTCTTTGGTGCTCAGCTTTCTTCACAGTCCAACTCTCACATCCATACATGACCACTGGAAAAACCATAGCCTTGACTAGACGGACCTTTGTTGGCAAAGTAGTGTCTTCGCTTTTGAATATGCTATCTAGGTTGGTCATAACTTTCCTTCCAAGGAGTCAGGGTCTGTATATGTTCTATGCTGAGTCAGCTCCAGATGAAAAGACTGTTGGAATTTGTGGAGGGATATTAGACCAACTTTTAGGAATGCAAATGCACCTGAGAAATGCAAGAAAGTTTGGTTACAACACATTCTGTGATTCAGTGATCAGACTTCTGTATCAATCAGCACAGACTGGGTTATGCTGTATAACAAAGAACCCCAAAATCTCTATGAATGCCTCAAACAAATATTTATTCCTTAGTCATGATATATGTTCACTTCTAGTCATTAGGAGCATTTGTTTGTTTGTTTGCTCTGTAATCACTCAGGAACTTGGGTTAATAGAGAAGTCACCTTCCCAAATATTCAGTTGTTACTCCAGAGGAAAAGTGATACTCAAGGGTCTCATATAGATAATTATATGGTCAGCTAAGAAATAGTTCAGGTCACTTTCACTTGGTCTCATTGGCCAGAATCAGCCATGTGACCCTACTCAACTCCAAGGGGGCCAAGTGCAATCCTACTATGTGCCCAGAAAGTAAATAGCTAGAAATGTCTGACTTACATGTCTATGACCAACACTTGTCCCAAGATTGACTCTCAGCTTATTCAGTCTCCATAAGTATGTCCCAGAATGATACACATGTGTGGCCCCTAGGCCCATGCAGACTGGAAGGAACCTCTTATATCACAATCAGATACTTGAGCACCCTCAGGCCAGGCTCTAGGGCAGAGGGAGATGGGAAGTGAAATACAAAACAAATACCAAGTCACCGTATTTCATCTTTTCCCATTGAAAAAGGAATTCCCTCTAATCATCATTCAGCTTTTTATTTAGAAGCTTTTTATTTAAAAGCTTTCATGCTTTTAAAGACATTTGGGAGAGACATTTAAGACGTACGTGCCTATGTTCTCATTTTTGCCAAGTGAATCCCTTTTACATAAAACCATCTTCCGAAAACCAAGCACTGTGGTTTCACGGATTTCTTTCCCAGGGATCAACAGCCCCACTGATCTGTGTTGAACCAACCTTAAACAAACATCACCACCATCAGAAACAACCCTCAAGTGCTTCCATGGCGATGCTAACCGCCCAGCACACATTCAGGGGCTGCTTTCAGAGGCCTCTCTGACCACAGCTCCACTCCAACCAAATCACTGTACTCCGTGCAAATGCACACATGGGGCCTGCCCCTCGGGGCAAGGATCTCTCCCATGGCCTCCATCCAGAATAGGACAGCCCTGGACCTTATAGGCTGGACACTGGGCTTTTTCATTCAGCTAATTTACACCATACAGACCCTCTTGTACACTGCAGGCATATACACAAACAAACGCAGCAAGACTACCCAGGAAAACACTGAATGGCTCAGCTCAGCGCGTAACATTAGCCAGGTACCTCTGTAAAGCAGGTCATGTGAGCCGAGGGACGACCAATGTTGACGGACTTTAATGTCCTCTGAGCATCCTGCTTCCGGGGGTACAGTGTTTCGGTTCAAACAGAACCTCAGCGTGTCTCCTAACTCCTGAGTCACTGCAGTGATCTCTACGGCGGCTGCTCCCCAGGCACCAGTCCTCACGTTCAGACTGTGCTTTCCAGAATCACTTCCTCAGCCCATTCAGGGCTGACCCACTTTGCAGGTTAAGCAGCAGCCACAGAACAATCATATGTTCACATGGCTGCTGGAGACTGCAGGGTCGGAAGCACTGCTAAAAACAAGCGTGACGCTTGGCCCCCGGAAAAACTCAGGTTACCATGACGTACAACTTTGTTTTAGCTCCATGCCTCAAATTGAGGCCAAGGTAATGTTTAACTGAAAATAGAATGGGAGCAAACATTTCCGAGCCCTTAACCCACACTAGACCCCGTGCTCAGAGCTTAAGTGCGTCTACTCATTTAATCGTCCCCAAAACGCTATGAGGGCTTTCTCAAGGCTCAGTGGATAAAGAATCCCCTACAATGCAGGAGACACGGGTTCAATACCTGGGCTGGGAAGATCCCCTGGAGAAGGGCATGGCAACCCACTTCAGTATTCTGGAGAATTCTTTCCATGGACAGAGGAGCCTGGCAGGCTAGAGTCCTTAGTGTCACAAAGAGATGGACATGAGTGAAGTGACTTAGCATGCACACACATCACTCTCAAAAGGATTTTGGTTTGTACAAGATTGAAAACCGCCATATAGAACTTTATCCACCTATTTACCTTTACACCCAGGTGAATTCAAGACTCGTGAAGCAAGAAGAGATGCATTCCTGGCCTCTTCCTTCATTGTCTTGTGTAGCCTCTGCTTTGTATCTCTGCTTTGCACCAAGGCTGGTGCAAATTAGGTCAAAGTTACAGCTGGGTAATAGGGGCCTTGGGCTTCCCTGGTGGCTCAGATGGTAAAGAATCCACCTGCAATGCAGGAGACCTGGGTTCGATTCCTGGGTTGGGAAGATCCCCTGGAGGAGGGCATGGCAACGCATTCCAATATTTTTGCCTGGAGAAACCCCATGGACAGAGGAGCCTGGCGGCTACAGAACATGGGGTTGCAGACACAACTGAGTGACTAAGGACAGCAATAGGAGGCCTTAGTTCTTCACCCAAAGCTTCAGACCCCAGACTCTGGCTGCACCCTTGACACTCACAAATCATTGATCATAAGTGAAAACAGATCAGCAAAAGAACCAAAAACATTCCTGGGAGTAACTGAAAATCCATGTCTTGCTGACAGGGCATCTGTAAAACCAATGCAATAGCACATTCTTTTACGGGAGGTGACCTGAGGCTTTTCATCTCAGAAACTCACCTTGATAGATGATGATGAGAATGGGATTTGCTGACGAGGAGAGAAGGGACCACTGTGAACCACTGAGCTTGCTTCTCCCTTGGGAGGAAGCTGTAATAACTGACTTGGAAACTGTTCACTGATCAACCCCTCAATAAAGATCAATATATCAGAGAAATTTCTGTAATGAGGCACCCCAATCACATTTTTCTTGGTCAAAAACTGGCACTCTACTGCTAAGACACATCCATGGAAGAAAGTTGGGACTGTTTCAATTCATCAAGAACCTGAAAATTCCAAGGATAGAAAAAATATTTTTATTTTTATAGAAAATAATACACATAGAAAAATCAAATATAAAGCAATTCATTAATTAATTCTTTCATATAAATGAAAGGCACTAAAAGGAAAACATAGCAAGCAAAAATGAAATAAAAATATAGTTCCTACCACTAGATACTGCCAGTGCGCTGGCTGGGGAAGACAAGGCACAGAGAGAGACAATAAAATAACAGGATGAGGGGTAGAATGTGCATTAGTTCTAAAGATCCAACTAGGGGAAAGTCAACAGACATTAGAACATTCAGGGAAAAGATTATGGAATTGGAGAAATCTTTAGAAATGAATGGGCCTTCCCTGGTGATCCAGTGGTTAAGAATCCACCTGCCAACGCAGGGAATGCAGGTTCGATCCCTGGTCCAGGAACTAAGAGCCCATGTGCTATGGGGCAACTGAGCCTGCATACCACAAGAGAGAAGCTGGCACACCGCAACAAAAGATCCCACGTGCCACAGCTAAGACCCAACGCAGTCAAAAATAAATAAGCAAATAAAGAAAATTTTACAACAGGACAAAGAACTAGCACAAAATTTTAAAGCAGGAAAAAGAATTTGTGTAGGCAAAGAGAAAAGGAAGAGGCACACCCAGCAGGAGTCCATGCAGAGTTCTCCCCTGGGAATGCTTCAAGCATAACAGCTGTATAACAGCCACCCTCCGTGTGATATAGCAGCCATGGGCGCTGCGGGTGCCCCCTCAGATCAGTTCAGTTCAGTCACTCAGTCGTGTCCGACTCTTTGCGACCCCATGAATCGCAGCACACCAGGCCTCCCTGTCCATCACCAACTCCCGGAGTTCACTCAGACTGACATCCATCGAGTCAGTGATGCCGTCCAGCCATCTCATCCTCTGTCGTCCCCTTCTCCTCCTGCCCCCAATCCCTCCCAGCATCAGAGTCTTTTCCAGTGAGTCAACTCTTTGCATGAGGTGGCCAAAGTACTGGAGCTTCAGCTTTAGCATCATTCCCTCCAAAGAACACCCAGGGCTGATCTCCTTTAGAATGGACTGGTTGCATCTCCTTGCAGTCCAAGTCTTCTCCAACACCACAGTTCAAAAGCATCAATTCTTCGGCGCTCAGCTTTCTTCACAGTCCAACTCTCACATCCATACATGACCACTGGAAAAACCATAGCCTTGGAGCAGGGAAATGAGGCAGGGGACGTTTCCTCATTTTCAGCAAAAGGTGAAACAAGCCCATCAGCCTCTGCCCAAGGCAGGGAAATTGGTCTCACCATCTATCGACACTTTCCAAGACTCTGAGCAGTTCATCCGTCAAGATCTTAAACACCTTCAACAGGTCTCAGGGCATATGATTCATGTCATTTCTGATTCACTCAGGGATGATGTCTATCACATCCATTTCTACTTTGGTATTTAACCCTATAAGGACACACCTGAAAAGCTAGAAGAGCCTAGAAGAGATTAACACATTCCATGAGTGAAGGTTCAAGGGCGGAATAAATGTCTTCATTGACTGTTTCATTTCAGTGAAAGAAACTGAAAGTGAAAGCCGCTCAGCTGTGTGCAACTCTTTGCCACCCCGTAGACTATGCAGTCCATGGAATTCTCCAGGCCAAAATACTGGAGTGGGTAGCTGTTCCCTTCTTCAGGGGATCTTCCCAACCCAGGGATCAAACCTAGGTCTCCCACATTGCAGGTGGAGTCTTTACCAGCTGAGCCACAAGGGAAGCTTAAGAATACTGGAATGGGTAGCCTATCCCTTCTCCAGCAGATCCTCCCGACCCAGGAATCGAACAGAGAAGAGGCTATTTCAGTGGTTCAGTATTTTATTTTACCTCTCTGCATGTTCAAGACTTTACATCTTTTACAATGTAAAGGCATGATGCCAGAAAATGTCTGATATTTTAATAGCTCAAATCCACATTAAAAGAATCTTACCTGTTTTACTGGTTTCTTGATCCCATCTTTCTAGAGATTTTTAGGTCAAGGCTGTTGACACTAAAGATAACAATTTATTGGAAGATCTTAAAACCATCTTTTCTGATGGTTTTTCAAAGCAATTACTGCTCTCATACCCTAGAGAATGACATTTGTGAAGAAAGTATTCATTATAAGGAAAACATCAAGGGGGTCTGTTTCGTCATATAAAGCAAAGAAATTCAACTTCAAGGATTGAAACAATAAGGGGACAAATTTCTATGAGAAAAGATCCGGGGTAGCCTTTGAAGAGTGCTAGAAATCAGATGAGATTCTGGAAAATGAGATCAAAATGTAGCTCCAGATTTTATGAAAGATGATATTCTGAAAATTGTAGATGAGTGAATCTGACATCTTTCCCAGGCAAAATTCTAGAACAGTAAACACAGGAGGGGAGAGTCTTGTGAACACAAGAAAAATAAGGTAAGATTACAGCAAATCAGTAAGAGTTCACTGAGAACACCCAAGAGAGTTCATTTCCTTTTCATGTTAAGATTATCAGCCTAAGGAATATTTTCAACAACCAGACCTCAACTTTTTGAATTTTTGATAAAATCTCTTTCACTCGCATGGTGTTGATGGAGAAATGTAAGCTGGAGGATAATACAGTCCCAGGTGAATCACACTTAGTCAAACAACATTATGCAAGAATATTTGCTTCCTGTGGGTGGGTTGTCCTTGGGTGTGCTTGAGGCTGGGGCTGTTGGCAAGCCTCAGTTTCTTCTGGGCTCAATATTACAGTCCAGGAGGAGGCTTCTCTGCTCAGCTCCTGTCCAGGTTGTCTCTGCCACCTCATCCTTTTGAGATCAACTTAACATCAAAATGCCTGAGGATCTAATGTATTGATAATTATGACCCTGTAATGGGAAGGAAGCATACTACATCGACAGTGTAAAATTCTGATTAACATAAAGTATGCTCTTTTTAATGAAATATAAATATATGTATTCTATTTCTGAGATCCTGATAGCTTTTTCCTCATACAGCTCTCATTCTTAAGAAACCTAGCACACACAAGTAGTTACTTAGTGAGCAGTCGCTTAATGAATAAGATGCTTTGATAATCCTTAAGAATACACACTATGAATTCTAGCTCAGCTAGTAAAGAATCAGCCTGCAATGTGGGAGACCTGGGTTCGATCCCTGGATTGGGAAGATTCCCCTGGAGAAGGGAAAGGCTACCCACTCCAGCATTCTGGCTGGAGAATTCCATGGACTGTCCATGGGGTCGCAAAGAGGCGGACATGACTGAGCGACTTTCACTTTTACTTTTCACTGCCACTTGGCTGGTATGATGTTGAAAGGCAACATTTTTGTGAACTTATGGACAGCTCCATGACCAATGCTAGGCAATACAGACATTTGTTTACTAGGGCAGTCGGGATCTGAACAAAGGACAGTCACTGCAATTGGCAAAGCTGTCAGTGGATGGTGGGTACAAAGCAGACTGGAGGTAATAGCCCAACCTGAGATAGCAAAGATCAGGTGATCTGGCACCCTGTAGATATTAAGGTTGCAAAAATGACCAACAATCGTGGGAGAAAATAATTAGTACTTATTTGCATATAATTTCTTATATGTTTTATAAGTTAATCAAGGTCAAAATGAACATAAATTCCCCTTGGTCTGTATATTTTCAACTCATGTATCCCCAATTCTTTCCTGCTTCTGCTTAAGGAGATAAAGTTAATCCATTCTGGAAAAAAAAAAAAAAAAAAACAAATAAAACCCTCTCTTCGGCCCAGCCTAAGCCAGTGGCTCTCAGTTGTCATCCTGCACCATGGTGAAGTGTCTTGCTCCAACATCTCTGGTCTCATCTTCATCTCTCCATCACCAACTTGACATTACAGTGTCAAGCAGAATAGCAACACTCAAGCCAAAGATCTCCTTTACTGCTGAGAACAATCTTCATTTTGCAGATGATGGCTTGGAAACACAGAGAGGATTTTAGTAACTAGGTCAAGTCATCCAGCTGGTAACAGGAACTCAAACCTGGTTGTGATGCTTTTAATCAACCCCTGTGTTCTATGGTCCTCTTCCTCCTCAAATCAGAAAATCTGAAGCCAACTCTTATTGGATGGCAAAGATCTGGACACCTGACTCCCTCTGAGCATCCCACCAGAGCATGAGGTCTCCCAGGAGACAGTGGAGACACAGAAGGCCTGCTCAGTCATGCCCACCTCATCCACTGCTGCCAACCCCAGGAGGCTACTCAAGCCTGGAAGCTTGAGGCTCACATTATCCTGATTTTCCCTGCATCGGTAACTTCCAGTGCGAGGAGCCTGGCTCTTGGCATTCCAGCCTTGACTGACATATTCTTTCTACAGCTTATGAGCCCATAAGTGCAGACACTAGAAACTCAGCCCAATTCTGATGCTGAGATGGGAGGTAACCGCAACCAACTCCTCTCTTTATCTCTCCTTAATGATAAAGCTGTAACAATATCCATCCATTTCTATGCCAGAGCATTTTCACTGGACAATAATTGGAAAGTACTTTTTTGTCTTAGAAAAAATAAAGACAAGGTGAAGAACAATGGTATAATAGATTCCTATTATGTAAAGGAGAGATAAAAATCTATAATATATAGTGTATAAATTAACTAATAAAATGAATGGCCATGGTGGAAAGACAGGATGAGGCAAGATGGGAAAAGAGCAGACGAGGAATGGAATGAGAGAAACATTTTTTGTTGTATAACTTTCTGTGTGAATTTTTTTGTCATGTAAGGAGGTTTACTGGGGCTTCCCTGGTACCTCAGCAGTAAAGAATCCACCTGCCAGTGCAGGAGACCTGGGTTCGATCCCTGGGTCAGGAAGACCCCCTGGGGGAGGGAATGGCAACCCACTCCAGTATTCTTGCCGGGAGAATTCCGTAGACAGAGGAGCCTGGTAGATTACAGTCTATAAGGTTGCAAAAGAGTTGGACATGACTTCGGGATAAAACAACAACAAAAAAGGAGGTTTATCAGTTTTCTTTTATGAATATAGATCTTCTCACTTGTTACTGAGGTGGATGTTGGTGTGTAATATTATATAAATTTCATGTGTACAGCATTCTATTCTGACTTCTGTACACACTACAATTTCCATTGGTCACCATTCACTGACCGCCTTCACCCATTTGACCCTGGGCCCACCCCATCCCTCTGGTACCCAGTATTTTGTTCTCTGTATTTGTGCTTATTTTGGCTTGGTTTGATTTATTCATTATATTCCACTTATGAGTGAAATTATACAGCATTTGTCTTTCTCCATCTGACTCATTTCACTTAGCATCATACCCTCAGAGTTCATCCATGTTATCACAAATGACAAGATTTCATCTATTTTTTTAACGGCTGAGTATTTTGTGTAATTTTTGATCCATTGGAATGTTTCACCTATTCAAAAATCAAACACGCTGATTTTCAAATTAAAATCAACTATTATTGTCAGACCTGTTAACATGGTTTGCCTCTGGACAGAGAAACCAAAAGGCAAGAAGTTGATACACTGGTTTGCTAGGGCGGCTGTAGCAAAGTACCACAGACTGGAAGGCTTAAAGCAACAGAAATTCATTCTCTTACAGCTCTGGAGGGGAGAAGTCCAAAACCAAGCTCTCAGTAGGGACGTGTTCCCTCCAAAGTGCTCAGTCGGTCCTTCCTCGCCTCTTCCTAACTTCTAGCAGAGGCTGCCAATCCTTGGCGCTCCCGGGTTTGCGACTGCATCCTTCCATCCTCTGACTCTGTTATTACACGGCTTCCCCCAGTCAGTGTCTGCATCCAAATTTCCCTCCTTCTATAAGTCACGATCATGTTGCATTCAGGGTCCAGCATAGGCCAGTATGACCTCAACGTAACGGATCACTTCTGCAATGACCCTATTTCCAAATAAGGTCACGATCTGAGGTTCTAGGGTTAGAACGTCAATGTATCTTTTAGAGGGACGACGCACAACCCACAGCAGATAGAATAAATGGGAAAATCGTTCATAGCACCTCCCTTCTGCTTCTTCACGCCATGTGCAAAAGAGACATACACAACACGCAAAATTTCAAAGACTGTCGTACAAACCCATTCACTGTTGGAAGAATGGTGTTCTCCCTTTGGGCTGTACTCTGAAACCCTCTGTATGAGAAGTCTGCCTGTACTTGTGATCGCTTGGAGGCTGGGCTGTAATGTTGGGTTCCTTTTACAGAATGCTAAAAGTGAAAAATAGGTGTTAGGGAAGCATATGCATATTTACACAAGCCCTCAAAAGCCCTGATCTTTTCATGACCCCAGTGCAGTCAGAGTGGGACCCCACTGGCCCAGAGTCGTTTTAGTACAACTGGCCCAAAACATTCTTCATTTTTGGTTTACATTCCTCTCCTATAAATACAGAAAGAGGAAAATATGTATCAGCCAGGATCCCCCTCCCCAGCATTTATTAATTACCCAATAAAATCAAGTGGCTTCATCATTAATTCAGATGATGATCATTCGCCTAGAAAGCCATAGGAAATTTCCGCAGCAGAAAGGCCACAGGCCACGCAGCAACAGATATTTCAGCTGCAATATCCTGAAGGAGTTTGTTTGTCAAAATGAAAAAGGAGTTAAATTGTTTGCTGGCAACAATTCAGAGTTGTAGGAGGTTGCAGGGAGATGGCAAGGCTATGAGCATTCTCCACTCACTGTAAATCCAACATGAAAACACAAGGGTTTCTTTGAAAAAATCTCCTATTAAATACAATAATCAGGGCCAATTTTCAAATGCAAAGAAATCCAATTAATTCACACAGTTTCAGGAATATATGTTTTCTCAAAGTACAGTTGATCCTTGAACAACGAGGGGGATAGCGGAGCCCACAAATACAGAGTTGAAAATCACTACATAACTGTACAATCAGCCCTTCTTATCCGTGGTTCCACATCCTTGAATTCAACCAACTACAGATCACGTGGTACATATTTATTGAGAAAAACAACTCTAAGTGGATCCGAGTTGTTCATAAGTCAACTATATACCTATATCCAAATCACTTTTTATTACTGCCTTGTGCTTAATAGGTTTAATTCATACCAAAAGAAACCTTTTGGTTTCTTTAAACCTTCATAAAGTGTATCTTGTTAACCTGATTTCTTTTGTTACTATATTTGCAAGACTCTTTGTCAATCACTATTGAGAACACAGATATAAAGAAAGCAGAGGGGACTTCCCTCCCTAGTGGTCCGGTGGTTAAAACTTCACCTTCCAGCGCGGAGGCTGCAGGTTTGATCCCTGGTCAGGGAGCTAGGACCTCACATGTCTTGCAGCCAAAAAAAACCAAAACACTAAAAAAACAAAAAAACAGAAGCAGGGGCTTCCCTGATGGTCCAGTGGTTAAGAATCTGCCTGCCAATGCCAATGCGGAGGATGTGGGTTCGATCTCTGGTCCAGGAAGATTCCACAGGCCTCTGGGTAACTACTGAGCCCATGCCCTAGAGCCTGTGCTCTGCAACAAGAGAAGCCGTGGCGATGAAAAGCCCATGCACTGCAACTAGAGAAAGCCTGAGGGCAGCCACAAAGACCAGAGTGGCCAAAAATAAACAAACAACAATTTTTTCAAAACAGAATATTATAACAAATTCAACGAAAGACTTTAAGATGGTCCACATCAAAAAAAAATAAAATAAAATCTTAAAAATAAAAAGAAAGAAAGCATAGGCCCTTTCCTCAATATACTTGTCATTTGGTGAAGGACAGAGACATAAACACAAAGTGGAGTGAGAATATTCCTCATTTATTAAACAGGCCTTACTGTGCCTGAAGCATGCACAGCATAACATCAACTAACTTCTTTATAAAGATAGTAATATTAGTGTGGAAGTGTTAGTTGCTCAGTACTGTCCAACTCTTTGTGACACCCTGGACTGTAGCCTACCAGGCTCCTCTGTCCATGAGACTCGCCAGGCAAGAATACTGGAGTGGGTTTCCATTTCCTCCTCCAGGGGATCTTCCCGGCCCAGGGATGGAACCCAGGTCTCCTGCATTGCAGGCGGATTCTTTACCATCTGAACCACGAGGGAAGCCCCACTAAGATACAGGATGTTCAACAAATAGTAATGATCATCATAGGTTCACAGCAAAGGGAGTTAAACAGAATTCAAGCAGGCTTAAATAAAGTTACAAGAATTATGCTGTAAGAAGTCAGGAGATGAAACAATTGCTTCTGACTGGAGAGATCAGAGATGCTTTATGAGATGAATTTGTATGACGGGACTTAAAGGATGAGAATGATTATTCATGTTCTGAGTGGGAAGAATTCAACATCAGAGGCTGAGCAAAGATCGGGCGGAGTCCTGTAAGGTCCCAACATATTCAAGGCCTGGCAAGGTTAGAGCAGCCAAAACGTGGGAAGCATTTAATGAACAAAAGCCTTGGAAAAGCAGTTTCAGGTTAGATCAAGAAGATTTCACCTGCCTGGCTGAGTTTTAGAGGTTAATCTTTATAAAAGGGAACCCGTTGCAGTTTTGTGAAGAGGAGATTGATATAATTAGATCTACATTTAGGAATATAACTCTAGGCTACCATAAAATACTCAGCATTCATCCAGTGTGGCAGATGAACTCGGGTGAGGAAAAACTGTCCATGAAGCTCTTAGAGGGGAAGTCTCAGTGTTAGCTCATTCTCAGCCTAATTACAAAGTCACCTCACATCTTCAAAGCACTGTGATTTTTACAGTGTCCGTTATTTTATCTAAACCACCCAAGACTCTGATGAGCTGGTATAGTATCATGCCCATTTAATGGGCATGGAAATAAATGCTCATGCACATTAAATAGTTTGCCCACAGCTAAAAAAATGCCTGCTCCTCTGCTTTCAAACCCACTGCTCTTCAAGCTAAACCTCAGCCAGCTCCAGATATGCCCATCTTTATTTTACAATGAGGTTATTGACTCAAAGGTACCTCAGATAGTAGGTACGAAGATGGAAATATTTAGGAGTTTAAACACTAGTTTCCTTTAGATGAAACTGCCTCTCGGGTCATTCTCCTGTGTGAACATACACAGACACACACCCAAAACACTTTAACACTAAGATTTAAAGTGAAGCAAATGTTAGCAGTCAACTTTGAAACTTTTGAAAATAGTGTCATTAAAGGAGTAACAGCCACAATAACAAGACCGACAATGAAGCAGTCAACCCTCCTGTGGTGTGAATGAGGAGAATTGTTTGCTACGTTCCCTGAGGAATGTGGGTCAGCCTGCTCACAGCTCCCCTTCAGCCTCGTCTAAAGCGTTAACAAATGGCTTTTGTGTCCCCGTCTGTGTGACTGGACCAACAGCAACTTCACACAAGCAGGGTTTATATGGAAAGGCTCGTATCTACAGTAGCCACTGCTGACCCAGAGGGACTGAAACGCTGTTTGAGAGGCGCGGGACGGTCCCACCCCGCCCCCTCCTGCTCGGCTCTCTGTCTGGGGAAGGCGCTAACCTTCTGGAAGGCAGACCAGCTCTGCCCTTTGCTGGCAAGGAGTCCTGAGCCAGGTTTTCTGCTAGCCCCCACTAACGTGTCCTTAGGACTACCCAGGATATCTTTGTGGGTGGTCAGTCAGCTCAGTTCAGTGGCTCAGTCATGTCCAACTCTTTGTAACCCCATGGACCACAGCACACCAGGCCTCCCTGTCCATCACCAACTCCCGGAGTTTACCCAAATTCACGTCCATCAAGTCGGTGATGCCATCCAACCATCTCATATTGTGGGTGGTAGGGGTTTTTATTTTTCAAACTTCCATGGAAGGGGAAACAGAAGGTTCTATTCCTCCTTTTAAATGAAGCCATTTCAGGTAAAGCTCTTCTGTGACCATTTTCAAGCCCCCTACCCCCCTGGGCCACTTTCCTTTTCTCCTCCTTCATTCAATGGGCTCAGGAATCATCATTGTTTCTGCTCATTTGATTGTTAGGGTCCAGCTATTAGTACATTTCCTAACTAGTTTTATGTTCTACTACTCAAATGTCTTTCTACAGTGAAAAATTCCTTCCAAAATTCCTCCAAAAATCTCAGATATTGGGCCCAGTAATTTCTTAGGTTAAGCTTTGGGCAAGATATAGAAGTGCTAATTACAGTTAGCCCAAAGGATAAGAACTGCAAACCAAAAGAATAAATTACTTACAACCTTGTGAAGGGATTGTATTGCTTTCTCTGTGTATTAAAATTTGATATCTTAACCTCTGCATGAATGGAAGGAATCATGTTTGCAAATTCAACAACCATCTATTCATAACTAATAACACAGTGTATCTTCTGTGCAAAACTTCTTGCTTCTCAGGATGTCGACGTTGTATCTAGCAGCTTCTTCTTGCAGCAAGGAAACTGAGGGGCTAAAAGTTGGTTCAGAGTTAACTAATTTTTGAGGAAACAAGAGGAATAATAGAATTCACTTTTTTATTTTGAGACTGGGCAGGACAGGGCAGGCAAGTCTCTCTATTAAGACACAAACCAGGAAAGCTTTTATCAGTAAAATAATGAGGAAGTTTTGGACAAATTAACCAAACCAACAGCTGCTTTTTAACTAACTGAAAATGCCAGCCACAACTGCCAACTTGGTAGTCTTAGATAGCCCCTGACTTTGTAAGGGAAATTCATCTATCTAGCCCAGTGGTTATCAGTCCTTTTTTTTTTTTTTTTCCATATATCACTCCCTCAAAGATGAAAAACATTTGACTTCAAGTCTATGTAACAAGGGAAATTAAATATAAAAGAATAAGCTTTTATTGAGTATTGCTGGTCTTGGAAGATCACAAACCAATGTAATATCTAAAAACTTCTTGCCCCCCAGGAAAAACCTTTTGCCCTTTTCAAGTCAATATCACCCCAACTGAGAATGCATGCTGTAGCCTACTGCCCGTATATCAAAATGATTAACTGACTCGGCCCGACTGTGTGAATAAATCTGTATTAAAACTTCCCTCACTGTTCGGTAGTATATTTTCACTCATCTGCCTCCCCACCAGCCTGGGAGCCTCTCAATGGAATTTTTGAGTTTTCAGCAAAGAGCTCAAAAAGAGTTGAATACATGAATGCACACATAAACGAATGAATGAAATATAAAGACTGGTTGTGAAAGGGTTAGCTGCTCAGTCATGTCTGACTCTTTGTAACCCCATGGACTGGGGCATGTCAGGCTCCTCTGTCCATGGGATTCTCCAGGCAAGAATACTGGAATGGGTTGCCATGCCCTTCTCCAGAGGATCTTACTGACCCAGGAATCAAACACAGGTGTCCTGCATTCCAGCCAGGTTCTTAATCACCTGAGCCACCAGGGAAGCTGGTTACTAAAACCATTAAGAAGCTGCTGCTGCTGCTGCTACTAAGTTGCTTCAGTCGTGTCTGACTCTGTGCGACCCCATAGACGGCAGCCCAGCAGGCTCCCCTGTCCCTGGGATTCTCCAGGCAAGAACACTGGAGTGGGTTGCCATTTCCTTCTCCAATGCAGGAAAGTGAAAAGTGAAAGTGAAGTTGCTCAGTCACTCAGTCGGGTCGCTCTTCGCGACCCCATGGACTGCAGCCTAGCAGGCTCCTCCGTCCATGGGATTTTCCAGGCAAGAGTACTGGAGTGGGTGCCATCGCCTTCTCCAGTATTAAGAAGCTAGTATGTCCTTCACAGCTTTGCCTCTTTGTGCCTCGACTAGCTGACCCAAGTTTCCAACAGTAAAGACATCTCCAGGTGTCACCCCAGACAAGGGACTCCTGTGAAAAGGTGCTAAAGGTTTTCAAACACCCACAAGGTCTTGCCCACTCTGTGGAGGATGACAGGTGCGATAGGCAGTGCCAGACACTTGATGTTCGTTTGATGTCTTTGTGGCCGTTTCTCTACCGTCACAATAAGATGTGGGAAGTAGCAATTATGTTGTCTCCAGGCAGCACTGCAAATTTACTCACCGAAACGAACACTTAACCTTTCTCACTGTCATGCTGGACCGGCTCGAAGAGTGATGGCCAACGACAGGGCCGATGGCACAGGCAAGGAGGATCAGGGAACCCTGCAATTAGGAGGAAGGATGTCCCTAGGGAAGACTGTGGAGGGTGGGTAGGGGGCCTCAGACCCCTTCCTGCCAGACCCTGAGATCCCCCAGGATGCAGCAAGACTCATCAGGAAGAGCCGAGTCATCTCCGTAGTGTTTTCTCTACTTAACCAGTACATTAAATGTGCTACCCCATCCCCACCAGATCCATCACCGCCTGCATCCCCCAAACAATTGCTCAGCCAAAGTTCCATCAATTTCAGTGACTGCTGCTGCAGAGCACCTTATTGGAGGTACTAACTGTTATAGGGAGAAGGCGATGGCACCTCACTCCAGTACTCTCTCGTGGAAAATCCCATGGACAGAGGAGCCTGGTAGGCTGCATCCCATGGAGTCGTGAAAAGTCGGACACGACTGAGCGACTTTCCTTTCACTTTTCACTTTCATGCATTGGAGAAGGAAATGGCAACCCACTCCAGTGTTCTTGCCTGGAGAATCCCAGGGACAGGGGAGCCTGCTGGGCTGCCCTCTATGGGGTCACACAGAGTCGGATACGACTGAAGTGACTTAGCAGCAGCAGCAGCAGCTGTTATAGATCAGGAACAGCATAGAGTGATAATAACCAAAAGCCACGGTATACTCATGCAATGTTTTAACATTTTCACAGTGCTTTTAAATTTTATCTTCACCACACTGTGAACAATATAGAGCAGACAGGTATTGGCTCCATTTTATAGATGAGAAGTTCAGTTCAGTCGCTCATTCGTGTTCGACTCTTTGCAACCCCATGGACTGCAGCACGCCAGGCCTCCCTGTCCATCACCAACTCCCGGAGTTTACTCAAACTCATGTCCATTGAGTCGGTGATGCCTTCCAACCATCTCATCCTCTGTCGTCCCCTTCTCCTCCCATCTTCAATCTTTCCCAGCATCAGGGTCTTTTCCAAGGAGTCAGTTCTTCATATCAAGTGGCTAAAGTATTGGAGTTTCAGTTTCAGCATCATTCCTTCCAATGAACACCCAGGACTGATTTCCTTCAGAATGGACTGGTTGGATCTCCTTGCAGACCAAGGGACTCTCAAGAGTCTTCTCCAACACCACAGTTCCAAAGCATCAATTCTTCGGCACTCAGCTTTCTTTATGGTCCAACTCTCACATCCATACACGACTACTGGAAAAACCATAGCCTTGACTAGCCGGACCTTAGATGGATAAGAAAGCTGCGGGCAAATAAGTTGCCCTTGATCACAATGGCTGGAAGCTCTATGGTGTGTTCTCCCTTCTAGTGCCAAGGGTTCCAGATCAGGCATTGCCAGGTACTTACCTGGCAGTACTTACCAGATTCAGTACTTACCTTCTCTCAACCTTGGTTCCCCATTTTAAAAATAAAACACTGACCATAGAACTTATCTCAAAGGGTTTTTGACAGTTTGAATGAGGTAATGCCAATAAGGCACCAAGCACAGTAACTGGCAAAAAATAAGGGCTTAAAAAAGTAGAGTTATTAGTATTGGTACTCATATTTACAGTCCACAAAATATTAAGCAATGGATGCAAAGCCAAAATGACTTGATTTCAGCAGCTCTCAAAGGGAACAGGAAAACATTCAAATTCTCCTAAGTATTTACAAACAAAAAAAAAACAGTTTTATCCATCAGAAATAAAGCCAGAAGAGAAAACAATCGCATTAAAGGAATATAAAACATGCACTTTCAAAACATATCCTTTAAAATATTGTGTATATTATTCAGCCTTAAAAGAAGGAAATCTTGCCATTTAGGATAACGTGGATGAACCTGGAGAACATTATGCTAAGCCAGACACAGAAAGACAGATACTGCAAGGGCTCACTTATAAGTGGAATTTAAAATAGTTGAGGGCTTCCCTGGTGGCTCAGGGGTAAAGAATCCACCTGCCAATGAAGGAGATGCAGGTTCAATCGCTGGGTCAGGAAGATCTCCTGGAGTAGGAAATGGCAACCCTCTCCAGTATTCTTGCCTGGGAAATCCCATGATCAGAGGAGCCTGGGGGGCTATAGTCCATGGGGGTCACAAGAGTTCGACACAACTTAGCAACTAAACAACAACAAGAAATACTTGAACTCATAGAAGCAGAGAGCTGAATGGTGGTTGCCAGAGGCTGGGGAGAGGGGTTGGGGGAAAACTGGCTTCAGGATGAAGGGCTGGGTGAACAGCAGAGAGGGCGGAAGAGATGTTAGCTAAAGGATACAGAGTTTCAATTAGGCAAGATGAACAGACTGGAGATCTAATGTACAGCATGCTGACTACAGGTAACAACACTCAACTGCATACCTGAAATTTGCTCAAAGTGTAGGTCTTAAGTATTATCACCAAAAAGAAAAATAAAAAGGTAACAATGTGAGATGATAGATACGTAAATTAGCTTGCATGTGGTTATCATTTCACAATGTACCCTATATAAAAACATCAAGTTGTACACCTTAAATATATACAACTCCTATATGTCAATCATGTAGCAATAAGGCTGGGGGAGGGGGGAAGGACATATCATTTATATAATGAATTTCAGCAGTTGACCTCTTATCTCCGAAATTCCATTTAATAAGGAAGAATCTGGAAGGTAGAAATTAAAGTATTTTTCCAAAGTTAGATAGGAGACCATTTGTCCAGCCGTGTGAAACAACACATCTACAAAAACATCCCAAATCAAACGTAAGCTTCCTGAGTGGAGGGATTATGGTCTGTCTTGTTAGTTTTGCTGTGTCTCCAGGGCCAAGAACAGTTCCCTCGCGTAGTAAGTTATCAGAAAGAAATGTGTGTTGAATGTTGAAACTATTGAGTGCTTGAGCATCTCAGATGTCATCAAGTAGATTATCCATTGAGTTATTTAACTTTCTGTTACTGGTCCATCCGCTCATTCACTTACTCAGAACATACCTATTAAACACCTGCCATGTACCAAACACTGGGCTGGATGCTCAGGGCAGAAATAGCAGAATAAGATCGCTGGCTCTAGGAGCTTACAGTCTGCAGCGAAAAGAGGAAGAGAAAAGCAATGAGGTCCCCTGGGGGTGGAAGATGATAAACTTGCCTGGCCTCTCTCCTCTGGGTTCGATTTTCAGCACGAAGTTTGAGGACATCTGAGTCAGTAACAAGCATTCAGTTGCAAAAGAAAAGGAACAGAGGCGCTGGTTTTATTTTCATTCTGCTCCACCTGTTTGTGCGCCTCTAGTTTTTGGCTGTGTTCCTTATGCCGAAGCGGCTCTCCCTGTCCAGAGAAACACCAATGGCCAAGCCAGATGGGATACAGGGGCGCGAGGCCGGACCGCTGGACCGGACCTCTGACCACAGGAGCCATAGGCCGCATTGTTGCTGCCGCTGCTGTTATTTTAATTATAACTGTACGTTAACCACCACCTTCCTTCCTCTGCCTCCCTTCGGCTGCAATGATGTATGTTACTTTTTGGTAACTGGATTTCATTAACATTTATGAACTCTCATAAAGTAGTAGAAAAAGCAATTTGTGTGGAAGAATTTTCCACCTCATTAAACAGTGTTCTTTTGGGGGTCAAGTTGATATTTTTTTGTTGTTGTTGGATTTTTTTTTTTTTTTTTAATAGGTCCTTTGTCCTTCCCGGAGCCCTGGGGGATGAAAGGAGAGCGGTCCACACTCGGTGGGGCTCGTGGGAGCTATAGAGGGCGCTAGACCGAGCGCAGGCCCCGCGCGGGCTTCAGCCCGGCTCAGATTGCCCTCAGTCCCTGGCGGCCACTCTGGGTCGCTGTGCCCTTGGCCCGGTCGGACCCCTCTGTCGCCTGCGCTGTAGAGGAGCGGGGTGGTGTGGCCCGCGAAGGGGCGCGTGCGGTGGTTCCTGGGCCTCGGGGGCTGCTTCCAGCGCCTGGCAAGGACAGTCCCCAGCTCGGCTCTCGCCCTTCGACGGCCCCCACCCAAGCCGCCTCTCCCTGGAAGCTCCAACGTAGGCCTGGCGAAGTGGGAGCAGAGACCCAGCTGGGGGATGGGGAGGGGGGGGAGCAACCTCCGTCTTTTTCAAGCCTTTCTCGGCCTTTCAAGCTTAGTTGCATCTTCTAGCCACCGTCTTTTGGGCTCAGGGAGCAGGCGTTTCTGCCGTCCTCCGCATCATTACCGCCCCCCGCCCCCGGACTGCAGGCCGAGCCGGCCTCGGTGCGCAGCGGGCCGCGGGGACTTCGGCACATCTCCGCCCGGCCGCAGGCGACGCTTCCATCCCCCCAGCCGCCACCCCTCCCCCCTTTCCCTCACCCACCCTCCTGGCCTGGGCCCCCTGGGGCGAACCAGCAGGCGCGCGGGAGCCACGGCAGAGGGCCGGGGGGCGGGGGGCAGCCCTGCCGGAAAGAGGGACCTCCCGTGGGGCCGGGAAGCGGGGTATTCAGCAGCAATCGCGAAAGGCCTTGGTTAGGGAGGCGCTCGGTCCCAAGCTGGGCCCAATAACCCGCCTGTGGGCCCCGGGGAAAGAAGTCAAAAGTCCTAGGCGGCCTTGACGCTTGGGGGAATAAAGCGGAGACCCCAAGACGCTGCGGCCTGAGGGCGCAGCCAAGTGACCCCGGAGCCAGGTGACAGATGCTGGGGGAAATGAACACGTGAGCACCGCCTTGCTGTGCTCTAAGGGTAAAAATGGGAAACAGTGGTTCAAACTCAAGCATCTGTGTGTCTACCTTGATGCAAAAACAATACCCTACTCTCCAGGAAATCGATTATTTGGTCCGTGAGATGTTTTTCTGCCAGACGGCTCCCAAATCAGATCTGATGAAGGAAGGCCTCTAAGAGCGGTCAGCAGGTGACCCGGACAGGGGCAGGGGCGACCCGGCTGTCCGGCCTCGGGAGAGGCGGTCGCAGGGCCGGTGTGGACCGGGTCCCGGAGCTTCTCGGATTTGCTGAGTCAGCTGCCGGCGCCGCGGGCTTGGCTGTTTTCAACCCTGGCGACTGTGCTTCGCTGACTGGTGTGTGTGACTTGGTGGTGTAATTATTGTTTTGTTTTCTAATATGTAATTACTCTTTGTCGTCGCTATTATGAATCCGCCGAGCCTGATTCGAGCAGCGAAATGGATGCAAGTTTGGGGTTAGGATTCGATGTGTGGGAAGTAGAGGCTTCTGCCTATGCAGAGGACGGACGGCCCACTGCCTCTCCTTCCCACCAGCGGAGAAGGGGGCGCCTGGGGCTCCCTAGGTGACCAGAGGCCGCGAAGGCCAATCCCCAAAAGCCAGACCCCTTTCTCTACAGGAATCGCTGAGGCTCTTTCTCTCTCTCTTCGGCATGTTTATAAACTAGACGACAGAGGCAGGGAGGAAAGGGAGAGAAGAGAAAAAGAAGATAGAAAAACAGAGACGAGCTGGAGAGTTGAACCGGACGGGGGCGGGGGGTGGGGGTTAATTTAGAAAGCTAACAAACAAGAAAGAGGAGAGAGGAAAGTGTGGGAGAGAGGGAGGGGAGGAGATACACAAAGATGCTTGCCTATATTCAAATATTCCGTTCTTAGACTTGACACGAAATTCTGGAAAGTTCTATTTCCCCCGTATTTACCTGCTTTAGTAACCCTCCTCCATCACCAGTGGCCGATGGGGCCCAGCAGTAAGAGCCGCTACTCTTGCCCCTCTGCTCCGAGCCAGACCTGCAGGGTCCTATTCCCCCCTCCCCCACCCCCACCCGACGGGGCGACCCCTCGCGCGTCCCCAGAGGTGCATCCATCCGAGGCCCTGAAAGTGCCAGAACAAAGAGCTGCCTTCGTGAGAGCCTCCCTGGGCTCTGCCCGCGGAGTCGGACCTCAGGGCTTAGCTCGGCGGCGAAGCGGCTGGCCTGGATGGGTACCGCGGCCCTGCCCTGCCCACCGCGCTCTGAGGCCTGCGTAGCACGCGGTGCGCAGCCGTCAGCCTTGAGGAGGGACCCGCTGCCCTAGGCCGGCGAGTAGGTCCCCGGCCGAGGAGAGCGATCCATTCTAACCATTTACCCGAGAGCTGTCAGGTTAGCGCTGCCTCCTTGGCCGCCCAGAGAAGAAGGTGTTAAAATTCTTTGCACGGAAGTCTCCCCAGACCCAAATACACCGCACAGTGGCTTGGGCGGCGAGGACCGCCGATCCCTAACCTCGGCCACCTTCTTCCGTTGAAATATGTACATCGCTCTTCAATAATTTAGACACCTGGGAGACTGGACAAGGATAATTTTTTTTCCAAACACACGAGCATCCGGGTTGCCATCAATCATGCTTTGTTTCATGTGAGATGGGCTTTGTGTGTTTAGCTGCCCGGCTCCATCCTATTTGCATGTGGCTATTTAATGGGCATTTATCTGAGCTTTGAAGATCTGCTTAAAAATCTAAACCCAGAGAAGGGAGGAGGGGCGCCCCCCTCTCCCCGTGACTCGGGGGGACTTGCCTCTGGGGCTTCATCCTTTGAGAAGACGGGCCCTAAGGGTCTCGATTACAGATGCATTTTGATTCCAAAGTGGGACTCGCAATGGAACGGACAAGACAGGTTCTTTTTCCTAAATCTCAGGGTTTCTTTCTAGCAAACAATGCTCCAGTCAGTATTTGTGTGTGAGACAAGTCATTGTGCGCCAAACGCTTAAATTAATCATTGATGGGTGAAATTACACATGCTCACTTAAAGTGTAATGTGATTAAGAGATTATGAGATTGAAGCTAATATCTTGTCTCCCAGCTCCTGGCCCCAAATCTTGACACCACAAATTTGTCAACTGCAACTGTCCTGAAATTTACAGATACAATAGCTTCTATTGACAACGAATCAAAAGACAACCTCTTTAAAAAAATAAACATATGTAGGTGTGTGTCTCTATATTGTATTGGTGGTGGATTTCTTCTTAAAAGGACTGGAGAAGAGAAAAAGACTGGAGGTGGTGGAGAGCGGGTGTTGGCTTGTTTCGTCTTTGATTTTTGAAAAGTAAACGTGGGGGTGGGGGAGGGCCGGGGCGGGCTCTACGTCTGCGAGCTGATTACTCCCGGTCTGAAAGCGGCTCCATTTCCCGCACGGTGGGTAAGTCCTTTATCGGGGGACGCCCCGGCCTCGCCAGCAGCCATCCTTCGCCTCGAGGCGCGCGCTGGGCCGGGGCGCGGGAGCCGCTCAGCGACTCCGTAATGACCCGGGTTCGCCGCAGCTGCGCCTTGACCCTTTGTGATGGCGCCGATAGCGCTCGGATGAAATTATGTCCTTCTCCGGGTGTGAAATTACCATGTTTATTAATTGAGCCAGACATTAGCTTTACCTTTTCTTTTTAAGCCGTGAAAATTTGTGATTCAGGGCAAATGATTCTCCGACAGACGCTCGGCCCGCGCGCCCCCTCCCCTCGCTGTTCCCCTTCCCCCCATGTCCCGGGCAGTTCGAGAAAAGCTTTCCAGGTTTCCACGCTGGAGAAGCCCAAGGAGAAAATGCCAGCGGGGCCTCCAAGTGTGCGAGCGCGCGTGTGTCATCGCGCACGCGGGGCTTCTCCTCCTTGGGTAGTGTTACCCAACAATAATAACAACCCCGACTCTGAATTACAGCCTTGGCCCCAGAATCCTGGATCAGGAAAACCCAAATCGTTTTCAAGACAAAGCAGCATCGATCAGCGACAAGACAGATTTAACGTATTAAATCTTTATTAAAGTGAAGTCATTCTTATTGAAATGATGTATTGGGTGTGTAGAAAGATTGGATTTTTTTTTTTTTTTTTTAACGGTGCTCAAGATGGAGATGGTGGCGGAGAACCAGCGCCGGGTCCTGCCTTTATTGTTTGGGGCTTGGAATTGGGTTACTGGGGCCCGGGGGTCCCGTGCATGGGGAACCCTGCCTTGGACTACGGGGAAGAGGCTGACCCCCTTCCTCTTACCGGTCCCACTTCGATTTACCGAAGCACACGTGTCCCCGGCCCCCTCGGAAACTTCCCGGCTTGGTCCGCGCGTCAGGGAAACTGAGGTCTGGAGCGCAGCCTGGCTGCCCGCGAGTGAGCCGTGTCCACGACTCCGGAGGCCTGGCGAGAAGGAATGCCCAGGGTGCCCGCTAGTTTTAAAGAAGAAGACCCTGTCCTCTCTTTGGAAGGTCCCAGCGCCCCCAGGTCCGAAGGGGACAGGGAGCGCGTGTTTGCTCTCAGAGGGCTCTCCTCCGGCAGTCTCCACCACCTTCCCCTCCTCCCGGCAGGATGCAGGCAGGAGCTGACCGCTTCCCCGGCTGGAACCGATTCTCAATTGAACCGGCCCTTTGGACCTCGGTCCTGTCAACGGCGAGGAAACCGTGATGCCAGAGAGTTCACACCAAAGTCCTTCCCCACCCCCCTACCCCCACGACAGGCTCCCCAGAGTTGTCCTCATTACATCTTAAGTGACGCAAAATCTTATTTATCCCCCTCCCCGGGGTGGGGCCGGAGGGGGAGTGCGGGAGGTGTGGGTCAAAATCTGTGAGCCGCTTCCCAGCTTGGCAGCCACAACTTCAACAAGATGGATTTGTGTCTCCACCTCCAGACACACAGACGTCCACCCCGACTGAAAATGAACTGTTGGAATCAATTTCCTTGGAACACCCAACTTTTTTTTTTTTCTATCATATTTCAGCAATGGGCTGAACGCTGTAGCCCCTTGATTCAATTTAGAATTTGCATAACCAGGAGAAGAGAGGTGGCTTGCAGACTGGATGAATAGATCTCTTGTTTGGTGTGTGTGTGTGTGTGTGTGTGTGTGTGTGTGTGTGTGTAATGGGGTTAGATTCTTAAATACATGTAGGGGAGGAGGCCAATAGGAGGGCGTTTCTAGGACTGTGTGACTATCCATCGGTCAGACACAGGGAAGTCACTGCTGGGATGGAGGCAGACCATTCTTTCCTGGTCCCAAGCACTCTCTTCTCTTGTCCACCCATAGAATCTTCTAGATGGGAATATTTACTCATGGATCTTTTCTTTCATTTGTTCCAGACAAGGCTGCTTTTAAAGATAAATTGCTTTGGTAAACTGAAATAATTCAGCTCCAAAGAAAGATGGCCATGCCGTTTTCTACTCGGCACACAGGAAAGGAAGATGCAGATTTTCAGGGCCGTCTTCAGAAATAGAGCCAGTTTAATAGGATCCCAACCAGTGCACTAATTAAATATTTCACAGCTCCCAAAGTTAATGTGCTAATATTGGGATTCTTTTTCCACCAAATCAGACAAATTGGCCTTCTGTAACACCATCCCCCACCCCAGCGACCCCTCCCATACACACACACACACACACACACTCACACACACACACACACACTCCCAGCCACAAACTCCTACCGAATGGTTTTCTGAATGGCATTACAAAGAATTTTGTTAAAGAAAAGTCAGACTAATTGCTGCCAGAAGACCCGTCTCATAGAGAAGTCTGGTTTTCATAAGCCAGATTCAGTAAGGGTTGTGGTTAAATCTAAACCTAGTAGAAGGTTCTTAAGGTTTTCTCGGCAAAGGGGAGAAATACAAAGGAACACAAAGTTCAGCCAAAATATTCCATGAGGAGGGAGGGGAAGGTAGGGAGGAAAAGGGATTCAGGAGGATGCTCTGAACTCCTGTTTCCTTCTTGAAGGAACTCTTCTTGCTACCTTTTCTTAGGACTTTCTCCATACTTATTAACACCCACTGAGATAGTTTCTCTAAGTAGCTGTAGCTCTGCACTCAGACCAGTGACTTAACTCTCTTGACTTCCAAGGGCTGGGAGGAATTTCCCAACCCCACCATTATCTGAGCCACCTCTCTGCTCCAGGCTTCTCCCTCAGACCTCCTGGTAGAGTTAGTAGCAAAAAGCCCCTTCAGAAACAAGCAGGCGGATTCTTCTCCGTCTAAGCCATGTCGCTGAGGGACACACGGCTTTTCTGGAGCCTCAAGGGGCATGACCAGTCCAAGCATCCCTGTCAGCTCTCCCCGGCTTTCCTGAACTAACCCAGCAAGATGCTTCTCAGCCTTGAAACAGAGCTAGACAGCAGTGGTGTCAGTGCTGTTGGGTGAGATCAATATCTCTTCACGTGAAAATAAAATGAAAAGTCCCCCTAAGAATGGTCTCCTTATTAAAGGATTGGTTTAATTTTAGATTTCTCTCATCAGAACTTTATTCTGTTGTTCCTGGAACTTTTTTAGGCGGAGTTCCCGGGGGATGATTAGAAGCCCCCTGCAATTCATCATTTCCCCATAATCAGTCTCCCTCATCCCACGTTGTTTCAGGAGCCACCCGCTTATGTCTCATAATGTAAGAGGAGAAACCCACCCAGTTCCCAACCTTCGAGCTTAATGGGAATCTTCAAGACCATTTTAACTTGGATAAATAGCCTCAAGGTTAGAACTCTTCATTACCATATTCCCTAATATTCCAGAAAACACATTCTTTTCTGGAGCCCATTCAACTGACCATGGAGGGAGTGATGAGAAATTGAGAGATTATGTAACAACTATGTTTATTGAGCCTGGTCTTCCCCACTGGAGGGTTCTTACAGTCCCTGCCATCATGGTTTTTAACTTCTCTCTCCTTTCCAAGATGACTACTTCCTTCTGAATTCCCCTCTGGCCCCCTCGCCACCCCCAACCTCACCATAGAGATGAAAAGAGAATTGGAGGAAGACTTGATGTTACTGTGCATTTCTTTTGTTTTATAACTACAAAAAGATCATAATGTATGCAATTGAATAAAAACTGAAAACTCACTCTCTTTTTCCCTCTGACGATCCTCATGGTTTAAATTTTGAAAGATTTCCACCATCCTTTAGTGTTTCATATTCATAACAAAGTAATTTCTAGTTCTCATGATTTAGCTAAGAAATTTCCCAGTTTCCAGGGTGAATTGGGACAGCCTTCCCCTTTAAATCCGACCCCTTCCTATCTCACAGCCTGGACATTTTTAGAGGACTTCAAGCCTTACATTTGCAATCACCTATTCAAACTGTGGGCATGGAGGTCTGACTTAGACACCTTGGCATTCACAGCAAATTTGGCTCATCCACTTGGTTAATGGAGAGGACATCAAAGATTTCATCTGACTTTGAAACTGGACCATGGCTACTGGGATTGTCATTGTGGAGTCTGTGTGATCAAGGAAGACCTTATCACTTGCAAGCCTTTCATAGTTTCCTTAGCTTGGACTTGTGAGGAGTGAGGGAAGTCACCAGAACACCCCATGGAATTTTAAACCATAAAGGCCTGCTGTATTTTAAGACGGTAGAGCAAATGGTCATGCTCAACCACATTGCCTTTCTTCTCCTCCATCATCAGGAAATAAATAGCTGCAGAAGAAAATTACCTAAGTCCTTGAAATCAGTCTCAACATGGGGTAATTCTGGATTTGAAGAACACTGTTCATTACTCTGAGGTTCTCATTTTACAAACAAGCAGCAAAGCTGTGTTCCTGTAATAGAACTACAACCTCTTCTGTTTGTGTATATTTGCATAATAATTGCTACACAAAATCAAAGCTGGTGCTTCGTCTTTTGTATCTGGGTTCATTACTTTTTTCTATAGCGTCACAAATATTTTAAAGATCTCCTTGTAGGGTCTTATCCAGAGTTCATCTTTTCAATCTCTCGTTCTCTCTTTTCTTTTTTCTCCTGAAGCTGGGAATCCAGTCAAGATATTAAATCAGGAGTGTGAAAGACTTGCATATTTACCCAGAGAGTACTATCATAAAGACAGAGATCTTCAAATTCAACTTCCATTTGTCCCCTTCGTTAGCAACAAAAGAAAGAGGGGATATTACGTGGGGTTCAACGCGAGGGATTTTTTGTGAGAGTTTTTTGAGAAAGAGACTATCAAAAACATCCTTCAGACATTGTCCTTCCCTCTTCTCTGACCGTTTTTCTAAGCCTGTTTCTGCCCATCTTTTTAACCCACTGGACTGCTGGAATACTTGATTTCTGTAATTCCAAAGAAAAATTTAACAGATGAAGCATGTTTTCACTTTGAGGGTGACCTCTGACCTTTCCTTTCCAATACACCTGACACCAAGGACCAAGGGCTTTAGAAAAAGACATGTGTGTGTCTAGGATGCTGATGTTGCTTTTTTGTTGTTGTTCTCTTCTGTCCTCTTCTGCTCCCTTTCTCTCTCTCTCTCCCTTCTCAGAGGCTGAACTCAATGAAAAGTTGTTGCAATAATCTCAGCTCCCAGCTCCGCCAGGGCCGAGGGAGGCGGGCGGAACACCGAGGGTGTTTTGTTAAATGCTCCGGTCGTTCGCAGGGGCTGGGACTTGATAAAAGGAGACAGTTTTCTGAAAAGATTTGATTGAAATGGCGTGTGCCAGGGCTGATGGGAGCCAGCGAGGGACAAAGCGCCGCGAATCCATGGACACTCGAGCAATTATGCCTCCACGCTGAAGGTGGATTAGCGCGCTGGAAAGAAGCATATGTTTGGCCCGGGGCGACACTTCCCCCCGGCTGAGCTTAGAGAATGGGAGCGCGGAGAGCTGCTGGACCCGGAATATCAACTATCTGCGAAGCCCCCCTCCCCAACCCAGCCCAGCCAGCCTCCCCGCCCCCGCCCCAAAAGTCAGAGCGCATTTTTACAAAGGGAGGAGGAGGGAGGAGGGTGAGTGTTGAGAGGAGGGAGGGGGAGGAGGGAGGCAGAGGGCAGGGAAGAGGGGAAACGGAGGAGCAAATGGGCCTGGGATTGGCGAGGATCAGCACCCAAGGCTTTCATCTGAGGTCATCCTAATGGGCGATCCCTGTTGGGTGCGGAGACCCGGGGCGTTGTCGGGGAGAGGGGGACGAGGGTCACATAAGTGGTCCTCCATAGAACCTCCCATTCCTAAAATAGTCTCTGGTCTGGGATGCTGGCTCAAACGGGTATTGGAAGGTCAACTGAATTGTCGCAACCAAACAAGGTCTTAATGAGTTTGTAAAGATTCAGATGGCTAATGGTCATTGTCCTGCTGTGGGCGGGCGGCGCGGGTCCAGGCGAGGTCTCGGTCTTCTCGGTGAAAGGGAGGCCTGGGGGAGAGGTCGGACAGTCACAGCTCTGCCGAAATGGGTTGAAGGTGGAAAGCTCGGGGAGGCCTGGTGGGAGAGGGAAGATGTGGGTCCCCAAGTCGAAGGCCCACGCCGCTCTGATCAGTTTAGAGACCCGGGCCCGGGAGTCTGAAATTTTGCGCCGCCTTGGGAGTCGTGAAGCAAGAAAGTTGCCCAGATCTCGCCTCCAATCATTAATTAAAGCGCCATTCCCGTGAAAAAGGCCCTGAAAACTCTGACCTGGAGCCTCCCAGCTCTCGCTCACTGCACCGGCGAGCGCAAAAGGGAAGCTGGCAAGTCCCAAACCTCCATCTCGGGGTTTTATTGCAGTTTAATTGGGTCTAACCCGGAGGAGGGCTCGCGGGCCGCCCCCCAGGCCGCCCACACCCTTCCCGGGCCTCCTGTGCCCCCCACCCCCGCCTCCGACCACTCTAGGTGGGCTCGAGCCTCCTGGCCCCCAACCCAACCTTCGCCGCCTCGCCTCCCGCCTCCTACTCCAGACCCCAAAATCAAGCAGCAAGTTGCTTTTCATCCGAGGGGGCGCGCGGAGGGATTTTTTTTTTTTTTTCCCCTGGAAATTGAGCTAAGAAGGCTCCCGGGCCGGCGCCGATGGGGTACGGACCGTCCTAGTCTCCTCCGGGCGGGAGCCTGGAGCCTGGAGCTGAGATCTGGCGCTGGAGGCCGACTCCATGCTGCGGACAAAGGCTCAGCCCAGACCTTGGGGCTCCAAAAGAAGATGGGGTGGGGAGGTGGATCCTGACACAGGATTTGGTAGCTGACAAGGCAAAACGGAAATTCGATCCTGGCATTAACTCTGTGCCTCAGGAAAAAATCTTTCAAGCTATGATAGTTAACTTTAGGTTGACCAAACACCTCAGATATGAATGTAAATAAATTTGTATACATATGTGTGTACATTTCCCCAAGATACGCTGGATTTTAAAAGGGTGATGAGCCAGAACAGTTCGAGAGAGAGAGAGATTGGAGACATGTGGGTCCAGAGGAAACCCAGGGCCGGGGTCTTTCCACTTGCAAAAGTCAAGAGTCCTAATGGACACCCAACAGAGGGAGTTGTGATGGGCAGAGGCTGGACCATGAGACTCCACCTTCAGTTTGAGGGCTTGTGTTTCGGATTGTTACTGAAATTTAGCAGATAGAATCTTTGTTTCCATAAAAAAAATCACACACCAAAAAAAGCATAGCCTGGAATTGGGCCACTCTGAGAAAAATCCCTGACCTGCTGTTGAAAATATTCCCACTTCTAAATGGATGTTGGTGTGGAAGACCAACCTAAGTCTACCAAGCTCCCCCAAAGACATTAAATTTATTGTGTAGTTACAAAGAGATAGATACAGAGAGAAAAAGAAGAAAGGGGTACGGGGAGAGAGGAAGTTGGGAAGGAAGGAAGGATGGAGAGAGGGAGAGAAAGAAAGAGAGAAATATATGTATCTGTACATAGAAAGGCCCTCTACCCTGAGTTTCTTTCTTCTCTAACATAGATTTTTCCAGCAATATGCTCAGTGTTGCCCTTTTGCTAAAAAATAACTCTCTGTGAAAGCAAAGATGGTTCAACATTATCCTTTCAGGCATCAAAGAGGGGGGAAAAGTAGTTTTACACGTGAATAACATTTAAAGCTTAATTATAGGGGTCCCAGGTATAGCCTCAGATCTTTTATTCCCTCCTTTCTTTTTCTCAGTCATGATCCTAAGGAACAGAATGTTTTTTAAATTCAAGACCTTCCCATATACATGAACTACACAATTTTCCATTCCAATGTCCTTTTCTCTCCTCACTCTGATGATCACCATGGGATATACTCTGATACTATAGTTCCATGGGAAACACCAATTACTTCTTTGGGGAAGGACTTAACATTCCTGATTTGATTGCGAATGTTTCTCATCTATGTCCATAGGGGCAAGGATGAGTTTGGGCTCTGCTTTTGCAGACAGGAATCATAGTTCTCTTGAATCACACAAATTGCTCTCTGTTTGTAAATAATCCACTTCAGACTACTTCATTCCTGCCTTCAGAAAAACAGTGGAGTCAACTCTGATCATTAATGGAGCCTTTAGCTCTTAACTCATGGTTAACTTGGCAAATAATGTTTCTAAAGAGAAGCTTCCAAGAGAAACCCATTTCAGGGTAGACTTTCTCAGTTTCCCTCCCACGGTGTGTCACAAAGAGGGCAGTATCATCGTAATAAAACAATGGAAAGCTGAGATGGCATACCTGCATAGCAACCATGTTTAATATAAAGAAGAACTGTTCATTAAAATGGACAAGGAAAGATATCCCTAAGCATCGTAAGCAGTGATGCCGGGGTGTGAGAACCACTGGTACCTGCTGTGCTCTGTGGGTTTGTCCCTCTGACACGGGCGGGTGGGTGATGCTAGGAGATGGAAGTTTGTCCGTGGTGTGTGTGGGTTATTTCTTCTCTCCTTGCGTTTCTAGATTTCTTTTTACCACACAGCACTAAACGAAAGGGAAACAGGGATGCTTTTCTTCAAATGCCCAACTTGGATAATCAGACAAATGAAAGGACAAATATCTGTGCTCTTGCCTCAGGATGCTCCCATCTCTGCACCTGTAACTCAGAGAATGAAAACGCTGGTTATTTATGTTGTCCTTTCTGCCTCTTGGATCTCTAGTGAGTTGACCCGATTTTTATAGCCCTTTTACCAAAGCCATGAGGATTCTTCCCCTCACTTCACCTCCCCCCGACCCCACAAGTGAGTGGCTTAGGAGGGGATCTGTAACTGGGATGAAGCAGCTGTTGGCTCCATGCCGTCCTCTAACTTGATTATTCTTTGGACACGTTAGGCAAGCATTAGTGATTGATAATGACGCTAATTAACCCCTTTCCTTTCCAAACAGTAAACTGCTGCCAGCAGGATGCTACAAACAATAAATATAAAGCACTGCATACATCAATATCTGTTTAAAGCACAACTTCATTTGGGCACATTTAACCTCATTGCTTTCAGTTAACAATTCTCTATTTATTCAAGCACTTCTCCCAAAGCCGGAGGGGGGGCACAGAGGAAGGGAGAGGGTTAAGAAAAGGGGCCTGTGGCTTTAAGACCACAAAATGCTGTCATACCTGTCAGCTGCAGTAAAGTTGAGCTCTAATGGAAACCATGCGTAATTTTTTTTTTTCAATTTCAGGTCAATACTTTTTTAAAAACTTAATTAATCCAGTTCTGTTCTTAACCTATTTAAACTTAACACAAGGCTGATGACCACAGATGAGTTTTTTTTTTTTTTTCCTTGTGAAGAGGAAAGCAACTCTCCTACCTGACCTGGAATTATGATGCGTTTACTTTTGATTGAGAAAGGAAGGGGGAGACATTGTTTTGTAAAGAGTGGTGAAATTTAGATTTTAAGCAGGATTTGGGGAAACCAGGGCAAATTTGATCTGATTGTGCAAGCCAACACAACCTGAGTTGTAAAGAAATGTACATTAAATTTGAAATTTTGATAAATGAATATTCCTAGCAAGTGAATAAAATGTATTCAATTAACTAAAACCCTGTGCACTTCTGAACTGAAGTGGAATCGACTGTAATTGATTTATTTGAAACCAGAGGTTAAGGACTGAATTAGCTAAGTACAACTGGGTATTTCAAGCCACTGACTTCTCAAATGTCAAATCCCTTCTATTTTAAATATTATTTCAGCTGCGGGGCATTGCAGTCCTGATGGTAGTTCCATCAAGAACTCAAATTATATTAATATTCGATTTTGGGGAGGAGTGGATTGGATTGTGATTTTTAAAGGGTATTGGAGAATAGAAGGGGTAATGATGACTACCAAACTGGAAGGAGACTTGTGTTGCCATAAAAATCAGTCTTGGTAATTAGCACAGCCTAGCAAGCATCCTTATCATTCAACTGTGTATCCTAACTTGAGTTAATCCAAAAAGAATCACTGTTGTTAGTATATAAGCACTTGACCTGTCAAGTAATCACCAAGTGTTTTAGAAAAGGTGCATTGGTCACAACAGAGAAGCCCAAATCCATATAGCCATAAAAGTCATTTTTAATAATAACCCTTCTGATCCCCCACCCCTTAAAAGTATGCATAGCTTCTCTAAATGCATTGTTTTTTTTTTTTAAAGAAAGAAAAAGTGACAATATCATGTTCCTCCAAATGCCCAACTACAGAATAAAAACAACTAATTCTGTGCATTTGAAAACCATTGTTTATCATGACCTTGTCGTGCTCTAACCCACTATTTCCTTCTATCTTTCTCAGGATGCAAGGATTATATGGGGCTCAGGTTTTCCAACATAACAAGCATCTGTAAATCCAGATATGAATGAATGGTATTTAATAAGATTGTTTTCGTTTTAGAATGAGTATTTATGTGTCATTGGAGAAAGACTAGCAATGTATGGCTGTTTGTGAATGCTATTGCGCCTGAGGTCAGGATCCCCCACACAATCTGAGATGCAGCCAAGAAAAACAGCCTTGATAGACAATGCTTCACTTCACCTGCTACGATGCTGTGTGCATTTCATTTCTGTCAAGAGTATGTACAGTTAGGGTTCATTCGCCTCATTATTCTGTTACATCTACGTTACAGTTAACCAGTCTCTCTAGGAAATAATAAATAACCGCTTTAAAAAACAATTGCTGCACTGCGAGCTGAGGATACACTTTCCATCTGAATTTTTTTTTTTTTTTTTCAAACCCACCATTGTTATGAATTCTCTGGCTTTGGAAAATAGAATTTAGACTCCACCAACTCTCGTTCGTCTGTCGAGATTGATTTTCCCCTGCCTTCCATAAGGAGATTAGAAAGCAAAAGGCTGCAAAATGGACACTGTCTAATGCTTTCTTCTTTAGTCCTTGAGAATGTCAAACCGGAAGAACAAATGTTGAATCCCTTCCAGTACGTATACCTAGACACTTTCCCTATGACCTCTCCTGTGAATCTTCCAGCTAACCACCTCCACTTTCTTCTTTAAAAACCATAAAAAAAAATCCTCCTTACTTCCAAAGCAAAGACTTTCCAAAGCAGTTTACACAGGCTTGGAATTCGCCATTTTTCACACACAGGAAGTCCTTTCGGTAAAAGCTAAATGCTAAGTCAGGTCTGCAGGGGTAGGACCCCCAGCCCACCCCCGCAATTTCCTCCACCCCAGAGAACGTTTTATATTTCTTAAAGGTCCTAGGAGGAGCCTACATGGTGACTGAAAGGGGTGGGTGGGCATTTAGGGGGCTGGAGGAAAAGATTCTGGGAATCCACAGACATTCCCAGTCCTCTCTGCTGCCTCAAGAGCTACTAAGAACAGCCCAGTAATGAATTCATCTCTAAATGAAATATTAAAACAAATGGGAGGCAATTTGCCCTCTCTGTCTCTGCTTTACGTACATTTCTGCCACTCTTCCCAGAAAACTAGAGCCAGTTTTAGCTCATTTGCATGTCTTAGCCACTGAGAAGCCAGGGCAAGTGAAGTGAATTTTGAAGTGGGTATTTCCTTTGTGCTAATGAACCAACAATTTAAATTTCAGTTATCCTCTGAGACAGATTCCCAAGTAGTTATGAGGGGCAAGGGGGAGGTTCCTCTGGCTTGTTCTCCATCTTCCTTGCCATTCTTTAGGGTCTGGCTCTGAAGATTTTATACTTTGGTTTTCAAAACACAAATGAAAACCTAAAGGGTCAACATAATAAAATATAACTTTATTTTTAATAATAAAATTAATGTTTCTAGTAAGGAAAAGATAGTATGTCATTCCTTGAGCAGTACACACAATCTTTTATCCAAAAGAATACATTGGGTTTTATTGTGTCATTTGTCTGAATACAGACTCAATGGAATATCTAAATGATACCCTGCTCTGAACTCCAAGTTGAAAGTAAGTTTTTATTATACTTAAGGGAAACAATGGGTTCAGCTGCTTATTGCAAGGAGCAATTGCCAAGGGAGAGTTAAACTCAATTACTGTAACCATACTGAATAAAAAATACTGCCAAGAACAAAAATACGCCTGGGTAAAGACAGCCACTGAATAAAAAAAATCGACATAAAGCGTATCAAATATTTATTTATCTGGGCAACAAAGGACTATGATACATTGACAGGCATGAAAACTACTGCCAGCACAACTCAATACAATACAGCTAGAACTGCTTCCAAAATGGCCAGTGAAAATACAGGAGACCAGGCGGTCCCAAGTGTGTGAAGTTCTTTGAACAAAAAGAGAGAGAGAGAGAGGAAAACATCCCTAACCCTTGGTTTAAAGACAATACTCATTTATTGCTCAAATGATGCTTTTAAGGGAGGACAGTGGAATAAAATAAACTTTTTTGCTTCTCCCCCACAAAACATAGACCGGTTATCAAACCACTCAAGTTCAATCTTTCCAGGGTCCAATATCACTTTTTTTTTTCCTTTCAGTTCAATGAAAAGCTAAATGTAATACTAATTATTTATAAAATTTTATTTTACTTGTTAAAATTTGTTCAGCTGTTTCATTGTCGTCTTTAACATGCTACAACAGGGCTAAATTCATGAATCCCAGAAGAAAAAAAAAAAGTCCCCCAAATCTTGAATTCCTAAATAAGTACCATGAACCACATGAAGAACTAATAGGGAAGATTCAAACCCACTAAACAAGAGGTAAACGAGATCACCAGATAAATAAAAAAAAAAAGGCTTAAAACAGACTCACCATATTTACAATTCCCATTAAATTACACATAAATAAATATATACAGAGACGTGAACACTGATTCCCTTATAGAATTGTGAATCGTGTTGCCAGAGAAAATTCAAGTTAGTCGCTTTACCTTGAAGAGGGAAAACTTTTACAACTGAAGACAAGACATGGAACTTCGAGTATCTGTGTGTTCAAGTTTATTCACAATACTGATAAAAATGTCATGATCCTTTTTGCCTTTTTTTTTTTAAGTATGGCTACAATCTGAACTGAAATATGTAAGGAAGGTGGTGATTCCATCCCGTGAAACTCATAGAATTTTTTTTTAATTTTTACGTTCCTTTTTTCTAAAAAAAAAAAAAAAAGTTTTTAATTTTTTTGTTGTCTTTGTGGTTGATTTGTTGGGTTTAAAAAAAAAAAAAGGTTCACAAACTCGGACAGAACTCTTCTTTGCTGGCTTCACGGCCTGTTCGGTTCTCTTAGGCTCGGCGGGGCGGGGAGGCAAAGGGGAGGTGATGCTCATGGGGGCGGTCGGGGCCGGGGCCTGAAGGGTCGCCCTTCTCGCCGTGGAGCGTGGGCCCCGGGCCCCGGGGACTCGGGACCGAAGGCGGCAGCGGCGGCGGCGGCAGCAGCGGCAGTAGCAGCAGTGGAGGGTCGCTGGTCCCCGGCGCTGTCACCTGCCGGCGGTGGGCGGTGGGTGTGGAGGTGCAGGCGGAGGTGGACGGGTGGGCGGGCGCGCGCGCGGCGGTGCGGGCGGGGCGGGCGGAGAGCCTCACTTTCTGTGTTTCTCCTCTTTGTCACTGCTTTTGGCGTTGTTGTCCGTGTGGCTGTTGGGGTTGTTGCTGAGGTACATTTTGTCCATGGCCTTGAGGGCCTCGGTGAGATAGTTCTGCAGGGCCGTAACCGCGGCGCACACCGCCGGGCTGCCGAAGCCGTGGGAGATGAGGTTGAAGTGGGTCAAACAGCTCTGGATGCCCGGCTCCAGGATGGGGTTGGGCCGCGAGTTCCCCAGGGGCGATCGGTCCTGGGCCAGCAGGTCGGTGAACTCCTTGCAGATCTGTCTGCAGCACAAGCAGGGCAGAGAGACCGGGGTGAGGCTCCGTGGGAGCACAACCAGCATCGAGACAGACCTTCCTCCCTGCAACCGGCTCTGTCTGCAGGACGGCTGACCTGACTCAGGGCCCCAGAGACAGACTAGGGGTGCGGGGCACAGCTGGGGAGACCTAGCCACCTCTCAGGAGCCGTCCGCACATCTCCTGCTCCTTACACACTTCCACTAACGCCCCCCTCTCTCTTTCCACCTGTGTGTTTCTCACCTCTCAGCTGCACCAAACTTTTTTTTCCTTTGCTGTGCCCTGTGGCATGTGGACTTAGTTTCCACACCAGGGATCGAACCCGGTGCCCCCTGCAGTGGAAGCACAGAATCTTAACCACTGGACTGCCAGGGAAGTCCTGAACCAAATTTCTAACCCCCATTTCTCACTCACACTAGGCATCCCTGACATAGGAAGACACTTAACCCAATCAGGAGAGAAAGGAAGGTGAGTAGGAAAGGCAGGGAGTCAGAAACACAAGCATCTCTTCCACAGCCAATAGCCTGGTACCCATCAGCTGTCCTGCTCAAAATACTGTAGAGACCCTCTTCCCTGACCTTCCACCACGACCTCAGCCATCTGAGGTCTGGGGGCATGAATTCTCCACTCATTCACCTTCAAATCAGGGTGGGTGTGGACAAGGAAGGCAAAACTTTTCTCGGGATTGCTTTACTCTTAAAAAATAAAAGGCATTCCAATACCCAAGTGCGGGGATAATTCAGTTGCTTGGGGGAAGCAGAAATAGACATTTCAATCTCCCTTGCCACCTCCTTTCCCATGCATTCCGCGCCCCCCCCCCCACTGCCACCAAAAAAAATGTCTAAGTAAAACTTTGAGGGTGGGTGTGCTTAGGAAGCTAAGAGAAGAGGGAAAAGTTGAAATACAAGCGATGAGGCCTACAAGGGTAGCTCAGTCTCTGAATCTGGGAAGCCAGGACTGGCTGGGGCCTTCCCGAGGCGAGGCGGCAGCAGCCTTTGGGTTGGGGCTTTAGGTAGGGGGCCTCGCAGGAGGGAGGCAGAACCGGGAGTACTGGCCGGCTGCCTCCCCCAAGGCCAGTTGATGTCTCCCCAGGCTAGAAAGTGCCCTGCCAGAGGCCTCAGCCTCTGCCCTCTGGATCCGAGCCCTCCTGGGACATCGACTTTGATAATTACGGGCTTCCAAACAAGCCTTTTAATTTCCAGAAAACATATCAAAACAGTCATTTTCTTTTCACACACCACCTGGAGAAGCCTATTCAGCCCAGGCACCGATGGGAATATAACTTGGGCCATTTTGAAACTGATTTGACATCTCGCCTGTAGGCTAGAACTTGTGGGCTGTGTGTGTACAGCACTTTTGAGGAGGTCAAGAAAGCAAGGCAAGAAATGGGAGAAGGGATTAGAGTGGAAACTAGGCCAGCTTCTGACCCGAACATTTTGCAAGCCACTAGCTTAATCCTCGCCCTTGGAGAAGCTAGTGATAAGAGACAAAAACTGACACAGGCAAGTCTGTCCACTCTTTTAAGAACTTGGTTCTGGTTTTCCTGAAGTAACATAGTCACAAAACCACACTCAGCTTCCCTCACATCCGCACTATACCCCATTCACATACATGCTAATTTTTTTTGTTTTTTTAATGAGAAGGTAGGGCAGAAGGGAGGGGAAAGAGGGAAATACACACTCATAATCTTCCTCGTATTTCCTCTTTAAGCTCCATCATGGTTTATAAGATTGTGTTGTAATTTCAGCGTTTACAACAACAAAACTGATTAACACAAAAGGAAAAGAGGCCAAAAGTGAGAGCAAAGAGGATTTTGATGTTTCTCTTTGACAGTGAGACACAGAGACCCCGAAGAGGTAAATGTCTTACTTTGTAGCCAGGAGCATGTTTTTTCTTGTCACTTGCTCATTGGGATCGGAATGTTGTCGGTTGAGAAATTCAGCTACTGCTTTGGCAGGAAATTCGGTTTCGCACACGTACCCAAAGTCCCTGGCTAGGTGGACAGCTTCTCCTGGCAAAAGGAGGAAGGAGAGGGCAAGAGAATGAAAAAAGCTGGGATCAAGACTTCCAGCTCCCTTATTTTCTTAACCCAGCTGTTGCAGGAAACACAAACGACTTGTTTCCCCACTTCAGGCATTTTCTTTCCTTCTCTGTAGGGTTCTAGCAGATGCATTTCTCAGGGAAAATGGCCACTTACCCTAGAAGGCCAAGATGATTTGAAAATGTAGATTCCATCACCTCCCCACGCAGCCTCATGCCCTACCCTGATGACATTCTCCCACCTTCTCTTTTAAAATGTTTCTTGTGTTCCAGCCTCACACCTATCAACGCGTTCATAAAATGATATTCATAATTACTTCTTGAGCTTTTCTGCAAGGGAACGACTCAGGGTTTACATTTTAACTTTATCGCATATAATTATCTGTTCATCCAAACCGATTAACCAAGAGGATTTGAGGGTCACTCCACTGAGTCTGTCTGTGTTGTTGATTTTCGAATCTTTGGTTTTAATTTCCTGAACCAGTTGGTTTTTACTGCAGGGCTTCCTGCCATTAGCTCCAGCTCCGGAAGAACGCATGCGCCAATTAGAGCATCAAAGCCCTCTCCGCGGAGCTTGTTTCCATAAAATGGAGCGGATCACAAACAATAACAGTTCTCCAGAAACTGCCTCCCTGCGATGGGACTCAACCCCCAGACCCATGCACACTCTCACCCTACACCCAAAGTCGTTACCACTATTTTCTTTGCGTATAATGCTTTCGGGATCTGAATGGTGGGTTCCCAGGGCACCGGCATTATTTTTAATACTGTGCAACTGTAGGTAAGTTTCTGGAACTGAACGATTGCTTATTCCTTAACAGTTACATGAGTTATCATTTTTGACACCATTAACAAATGGTTCACAGGATTTCTCCTCAAATTTGTGTTTTTAAATATTTTAAAAATTTACAATGCGAGAACCTGAATTCAGTTATACAATATCTCCTCAAATACAAGATATAAGTAAGATAAAGTGCCATCTTTAAATATAAATGGTGGTTTTGAAATCTGCACCATAACTTGAGTTCATTTTTTTCCTATTGGCATGAGACATTTCCAACAGAACACAAAGGAAAATGCAAGAGAACTATACATTCATTCCAACACACCCAAACTTTAGCCAATTGAGTATCAGACAAACTTAACAAGGATCTGGAGGAGGTAAGAATGTGACTACCATAACTGGACTATGGTGTATATTGAAAGGGAGTGAGGACAAGGTGAGCTTTTGTTTTGAGGGGTTTAGAAGCCTGGGTGTGTGTGTGTGTGTGTGCTTAAAAAACTGGCATGAGAAACTTTTTGCAATGCTTATTTATTTTTTCTTTTCCTATCCAAATAACTCAAAGTCTAAAACTGTTCATTTTTCTTCCTCTCCAGTAGAGAAGCACAATTAAATGAGAGATAAGGGAGCATATGTTTGGAAAACAAAAACCTGAAAGGGCATATAACCCTGAGCTTTCAGGATGGTCTTAAATCAGGATGCAGGTCAAAGATTCCCAAATTAATTCAGGAAGTAATGGTCACGCATTTCTCAAACGCAGATGTCAGAGTAGCTTAAGTGATTTACTGCTGAGCTCCATAAAGGAGACAGGAACTTGAAGAGTATGCAGTTCTTAAATTTTCACATTGTTTAGGTCAAAACTGGGCTGGGGCAGTGAGGGGGGGGGGTGTAATTTGGTAGCAGAGGGGAAGAAGAAAGGAGGACAGGACTAAATGCAAATAGTTTTTTCACATGCAAGAATTCCGTTCACTTCCAGCTACCTTCTCTGGAAAAAAATGAAATTGCACAATTGACACAAAATATAACCAAACATCTGGCCACTGAATAGCATCCACTTTCCCAGGAGAAACTTCCCTTCTTGTTAGCAAGGGAACTCGCTTACCCTCTACTAGTGATGTGAGCAGGGTGACATTGGCAGCTTTACGCCTCCCTGCTGGCAGATTTAATCCTATTTTGTCCAGTTTTTCTCTTAAAGATCTTCCTCCATTTTTAGACTTCGCCCTGTTTCACAAATATATGTGAGAAATGGATTTAGAAAACATTCAGTTGCTCTGCATCCCACTGTACTCATTTTGACAACTTCCTAAAATGTGCTTTTAAAAATTAAGAATCCTGGCCCCTAGACATATAAGGAAAGGAAACCTGAGAAGGAAAGATCATAGGAGATGCGTGCTTGCTAGACTGTAAAGCACCCTCTGTGTTCACTTATTACTGCAACTATGGTGGCAGGTTAGAAGGTTTTGATTTCCCAACTCTCTAAAGAAGAACCACAAACAAACAAATACAGTTCTCATCTCCAGGGTGTGAAGTATTTTTGAGTTCAACTGATTACTGTATATTTTCCCTGTTGTTACAATCACACAAATCCCAACGGGGTCTTTAAATTGTCTTTGCAAGATCTGCTGTGAGCCTGTTCAGAGTAACCAAAGTTATCATCACTCTCAGGTTTCTTGCTCGGCTTCAGCCCCAGTGGGAAATTCATTTCACCAACTGTTTACATGCCATGTCACCAGCCTAACTGGAAATGTCAAAAGTTGATATCAGCCTTTACAAATGTCACTGAATTCAGAGACAGTGGAGGTGGTTCTAAATAGATGTCTAAATAGACTCCCATAATAAGAAAGTGGTTAAGATAAATTGTTTAAATAAAACAGCAAATTAATTAATTTCAGATTTTATTCCCTACTCAAGTGCTCTTTAATTGTGTGGATTAGATTATACTCCCCTAGGTAAACAGTCTCCAATACTGGGGATGGGGGAAGGGGTAGGAAGAGGCAGCGGCAGATTTAGATGTGTCAGTGAAAGATTACAAAGAGACAGCAAATGACTGTGAAGGGGGAAGAAAAGAGTAGAACAGCTGATGCTAAAATCTGCCCAAAAATGGTTCTGTAAGCCTTTGTATAGGATATACCCATCACAGCAGAACTCCGGGTCTATAAATAGCTATATGTATACATATCAAAGAATGAAGTTTTGGGCCCACTTTCTTATTAAAAACTACAAAGAAGTAGAAAATATCTGGGACCGTTCAACGCAAGACCCACCACACACAACCCTGGGTGGGACCCCGAGAAGTAAAAAGCCCACAGGAGGGACAAACTGCCCTCAGGGAAGGTGCTTCACCTCGCTGACCCTCATAAAATCTTATCTAGCAAACGAATCATTCCAATCTCGAGTGCGTTGAGATGAGAATTCCTGACCACGCAGGCAACATGCAATCGTAGGTAGCGACCGCACAGAACACACGTAACCATGCCTTGCACGTAACCGTGCCTTGCACGCAGGCTGGCACGTGCGGACGCTGCGCATCCGAATTATTAGCGAAAGCCCCTCGGGCCCGTGGGGCCTGGGGGGACGGGGACGCGGGGGCGTGGCGCGCTGACTCTAAAACCATCGTCTTCTGCTTAAAACACTATTCAAGGGCCGCAAGCCCTCTGCGATCAGAGACCCTGCATGCAGGCAAGGCAAAGTGAGCAGCCCGAGATGAAGTTTTCCTAGGCCTGCGACGCGGGCGCGAGGAGGGAACAGGCGGGTGCACGGCGCCCCGCGGCTGCCGCGGGCGGGACTGAGTCCGCCGCGGAGGGAGCTGCGCGTGCGCAGGGGAGGGGCGGAGGGCGGCCGGGCGCCCGGTGAGCGCGCCGCGCCGGCCGCGCGCCCCTGGAACGACGGAGCGCGCGCGCGCGGGCGGGAAGGCGGCGGAGTGCGCAGGCGCGCGTCGCCTCGCCCCGCCCACACCACCCCCAGCTCCCACCCACTCGGTTCTCCGCTCTTTATCCCCGCCCCTTTCTTATCCCGCGGAGGGCGGGCCCTGGCGCGAGGCCCATTGGCGTCACCATCCCGGCGCAGGCGCAGTGCTTCCCCTCCGCCCCTCCCTCCACGGCCGGGGGGCGGGGCTGGGCGGGGCCGCGCCGGGCCTCACCTCCTCAGCACTCCGCCCAGCAGCGAAGCGTTGAGACACTCGGGCGGTGAGAGGCGCCGCTGTACTTCCGCCACCGTGACCTTGTACTTCGAGGTGGAGCTGAGGAGCGAGAGGCGACCCGGAACTGAACAGAAGACTTCGTTGGGGTTCACGACGCCGCCGAAGAGGTTGTCCTTGTTGATGGGAATGGCGGAGACGGCGTTGCTGTTGGACTTGGACAGGGACACGGGGCCTGCGGAGACACATGGGGAGGCCGCGTGTGGGCGCTGGGGAGCCCTGTGGAGCCCCGGGCCCCTCGCCCCAGGCCTGCGCCGCCACCAACCCCCCCCCCCACCTCCCGCCACCAACCCACTTCTCCTCCAGCCCCGAAAATCCCATGGCTCCTTCCCCACCTGCCCTAGTCCCTCCGGCTCCATCCCTGTGGGTAGTGGAAGCCTGAGCCCCTCGGCGCTTCCCCTCGGCAACCCCGCCCCGCCAGCCCGGCCTGTCCTTCCGCCGGGACCCCCTCGCCCTGTAACCGCTGGGGTGCTGTCTAGAGGTGCTAGTGAGGCGGTGACCCTCTCGGCTCTCCGCATCGGAGGACACTGGGCCCCAGAGCCGAGAAAAAAGCCCCGTGTGCATTCAGGGTGGGGTGGGTGGGGGGGACGAGGGCTTCTTCAGTGTTGGGGAGAAACTGTTCAAAGACCCATAATTAAAATCAGCCAAGAGTCTCCACGGCTAAAGCTGCCTCTAAAAATGAGCATCTCAGTCATGGCACTCAAGCCGAGAAGTGGTGGATTCAAGTTGTCACACAGCGCACACTCCCCAGCCTTTCAATAAATAGTCCTTGCCTCCCCGCCCCCCCTTAACGTTTATCTGTGAAAAGGGGTTTTAGAAGTCCATGCCAAGCCCAGTTTTGAATTCAAAAAAAAAAAAAAAGGATAAACAGGCCTACCATGGAATATTAGCAATGTGTATTTTCGACGAGCAAAGAGTTAACAGTCCCTACGCTTAAGCACCTTCTTTGGGAAAGGGGGATTAGGGGGAGGCTATATTCTTATTAGTTAAAATCACGAGCTCTTCATTGTTGGATTCCCCCATACTTGGGGGGGGGGGGAATTCAAGGCCAGCAGGAAGTAGACCAACACGTTAAATTTCTAACACCAATATAATTCAGATGCATTCACAACCATTTAAATACAGTATGCATTTGTATTAAGATTCCACATGGAGACATACTACATAATACATGCTTATCTCAGTACTCTCTTTAATGGGGATATTTTAGACGTATGGGGGGGGGGCTCTAGGTTTTGGATAGATCACTTGTGACATTAATAGCTCTGGGGAGGCTAATAGAGACAATAGGAGTTAAACGAACTCTTGAGAGATTACTAATAAAAGAGCCAATTATCATGTCGACTTGGAAAGAGCATCTCTTAAGATTTATCCCTTGCACATCTAATTTGACGTGACAAAGACTTCGCAGATGCAAAAATGAAACTTTAAACTCGCTAACAATATACTGATTGGGGTTAGAAATGAGAACAGTTTTATATAGCATCATCCTCTGGTGGTGCCTAGAATCCTGAAATGTAACGTTGCCACTATAACCAAGGGAAAAAAAAAAAAAGCTGCTGTGAATAGCATTTAATCCAGTAAACTTTATTTTACTCACTAAACGCAACATAAATTACAAATCCATCCAAATCACTTGACACTTTTAAAAAACAATTTCTGCTCAGAACAATTATGCTAATAAACCTGACATCTTCAAGAGGCTCATTTTAACCAAAAGCCAAATTTTTGCTAACCTAATTCACAAAGTTGAAAAAATCCTTCAACACCTAATGAGAAATTCAGTATAAGAACTTGAAAGGTTTTTTTTTTTTTCCCTCTCTGCTAAGGAGTGCTGTCTTTATCATCTGCCCCCATATTAATAGTGAATTACTTGCATTGTTTTTAGCATTATACACTTCTTATAACACTTATGGCCACTCACGCAGTGGATTAACTGTTAAAACTGTTTCAAAATTGAAATGCCACTTCCAAATCTGCTCAACTATCACACATTTCATGTGTTTGTCCAGATATCATTAAACTAAATTAAATGGTCAAGTCATAAATCAGAACAAAGCTAGCCTGTTGCCATTACTAAATCATTTGAGCATTGCTGTTCTACGCCTATCTATTCGCTAATTCTGAGCCTTTAGGAAATCCTACTTGAAAAAAATAAATACACCTCTGCAAGTTCTTTTAAATAGCACTATGCCTGTAAGGACATGCTTGGAATGCAGAAGGAAATGGCTTACCTTTCTTAATTACAGTTTGATCTGGGATGTTAATACCCGGGTCTTCTACATGCTGCAACAAAAGGATACACATGGATGTAAGTGTATAATCAAAACAAAAGGAAATGAATATTTCGCGCAAGATAGGGGGAGGGGAAGGCGTAGAATCGAAATCCCCCCTCCCATCTGGTGACATTTATATATAAACATCTCATCTTGGCTTATTGGAATTTGGAGCTTTGCAGCTCAAGAGGTTTCACTGTACACCCACGGCCAATTTCTCGACCCCCAGCAAATAATCCACATTTGAAGGAGGTGGAGTGGGGAACAAAACTTTCTTTGGAAATTAAATCGAGTTTGGGAACACCTAATCTTTCTCACAGCCTGCTTAACCTTTCAAAATACACCTAGCTTTAGTTTGGCGCCTCAGTGGCTTCGGACTTGAGCGATTCCACTGTTGAGGCAGCAAAAGCCAGAGAAACACAATAGAAATGACAGAGGCGGGAGTGGCCTGGGAGTACTGGAAACGTTTTAGGTGACGTGATAAAGAGCAAACGTGTATGTGCACCTTCACTTACGGAGAAACAAAATAAAAATTTTAAGGACTACTGTCTAAATTGAATATCAAATATCAAATTGGATATGAAAACGATAGAAGGAAGGGAGGGGGGAAGCCTTTGAGGTTTCCCTGCTGTGTCCAGCAGCAGATTTGTTAGTGTGGGCTTCCTTTTTCCTTTTTTTTTTTTTTTTTACAGATGGGTGGCTATACGTATGTGCTACAGTCAAAACGTGATTAGAAAGTAAAATGAAATCATGTTTTCTAATGCAGAAACTGACAGGCAATATAATGTCTGGCTGTGTTTACAAATTAGCACCAGGGCTGCTGAGATAGAAGATTTCGCAATCGTTACCAAACGCAGGCATTACCATTTAAAAAAACTATTACTTCCTTCTCTAGTCTTTGTCCAACAATAATACTGATTCAAACATTTTCCATTCTGTCTTGGATTTATGCTCCTGTTAATTGTGCCTGATCGCAATGATTCCGGGTGGATGGTACTAAGTTGCTTTATTACAGGTTTTATTATACTCAATGCTCTCATTTGTAACTTGCCTAAAGTGCTTCTGGATTTAAGTATAATTAAATTGAGAAATGTTCAGAAATGACTACTGCTGCAGTTCTTGTGTTTTAACTATATGGGGAAATATGATCCCTTTATGCATGCACCCTAAACCCATAAAGTAAATGTAGTGTGGCATAATACTTTTATTTGTGTTATTTCTAGACCTTATCCATACAGGGAAGACTGTTAAGTTTAAAACCCCACTGAGATATTAATGATTAAATAATTTTCACCATCGATTTGGTTTTCTTAAATATTTGGCGTTCGTTTTCATTAAAGGTTAACTGTTGCAGCAATGGGAAAATTGAAAACCCTTTTCTTGACCCAAATTCCTTTGAAAGAATTTTTTCTTCAAAGGTTGGGGGAGGAAAGGGGAAGAGCAGCAACTGGGTTTCCTTGTTTTTATTTGATCTTTTGGTTAATTTCTCCTATAGGCCAGTTTCACCACAAAGAGTGACTATACAGGTGTTAAGAATTCACACCAGCCACTTTGGAATTTTTTGCAAAGTAGAGCAATTCTAATTCGTGGTAAGTTTAAAAAGCTTGCAACGTTATTTTGCAATTCAAATATTTCCAAGGCGCAGACTAGGATCAGGACTCAGAGACTCTCCGGAAAGGGGAACTCAAATGGTCACAACTTCCAAGTTTGTTTTTTAATCGCCCTTCTCCCAACTATTCCTCCTCTCATTTTACTTTCCAAGAAATGCACTGTGTAATATGTTTCTAAAAACATGTATGACAACACACACATATGCAGGCACACAAGGCTTACTCAACCCCACCCTGGATCAAATGCCTACTTTCCTGCTTTCCATGCTAGGCTGCTAAACATAACCAACAAATTTCAGTGATTAACTAGGCCAAATGAGAAATGTAATAAATTTTCTATTTCCCTATGTAACTTAAATAATGTTTTAAATTCACCAAGCAAGCAGGTAAGTTCATCTGACCATTTTCTTTGCAATCTAATGCAGTAATCATTAAACTGTCAACGGACATATTGCTGCAATATTTGATGCAGTAATTTGAAATAGCATTTTAGCAAAAATCACATCCAGATACATTTCCTCTCCAAAGAAAAGCAGCATTAACAGAGCCTTTACAGCTTTAATAAAATTATTGGCTTGTTCTAATTCCATTTCAGGAAGGTTGTGAGGAAACCATAAATATGTAGAATTGAAGCAGAGATGCCGGTTTAAATTTAATTTCAGAAAGTATTTTCAAATTATCAATAGCCTGGTTTGCATTGCCAAAGAGTAAATGTGCTAATACCATGCTTATTTAGAAATCATCGAAAACTGCATTTATTGATAACTGAATTAGAGCTCAAAGACTGCATTGCCCAATAGTCTCAAAACATTAAAGTAATATGGGGGTGTAGCAGGTCCTGATGGGCGTTGGGAACCCAGCTAATGATTTATGAGGTCAGCACTTAGCACCCCTAGGAAGAGAAAAAAGGCTGCATTTAATGTCCTCCTGTTCGGATTTGCCACTTAGTATTCTTTAATCAGGGTAGGGTATACACGTAACTTTCAAAGACCCCCTAGCACTCATAAAATCCGGTCAAAATAATTTTATCCGTGTGTCTTTTACACTTTCTTTTAAATCGATAGGGCATTTAAATGAGCTCTTTTGATCCACTCTAACACGTCTTTCAGGACTGGGAGGAGAAACCCCCACGTCAGACATAGCGGTGGAATCAGATCCTCTCATAATCGAAACAGTTTACTGTCGCCGAGAGGGGAAGGTAGCGTCCACGGTGACACTCGTCTGATTTATAAATGGTAACGCAGGCATTGTTTGAAGGAGCTCTGCGAACCATTGTTCTCCCGGCCGAACTCTCAACTACTTTTGAATCTTTGGCATGTGGTTGTCTAGGTGGGTGCTTAAAGGGTCCACCCGATAAAACAAAAGGAGATTTGGAGAAAGTAAACAGCGGAGAGGAGGAAAGCCCAGTCCCCGGGGCTGGACGTTCCAGGGGGGGACCCTTTCCTGGGCGTGAGAGAGCGGGGACCGCGTTTGCTCCCCCGCCGCCCCCGCGCGCGCGCGGCCTCTTACCGGCACGTCCTCGATGGCGTGAGGTAAGGAGTGGATCGGGAGGTCTCCGAGTCCGGAGCCAAGCCCGTGGGGGCCGTGCAGGAGGTCCTCGTGCCGCCGGTAGTCCCTGCGAGGATCCAGGCCCGACAGCTGGTGGGGCAGCCCCCGGTGCGTATGCAGGAGCCCAGACTCCTGGCTCTGCCTCTGACCGGGCCAGCCCGGGTGCTGCGGCTGCGGCTGGGCGTGCAGGGGGTTCAGGCTGTAGGGGTCGTTGACGTGGGAGTAAGGATCTTGCGACTGGGGGTAGATAGGCTGGTAGGGCGGGGGGAAGTAGGGGGGCTGGAAGTCGGCATTGGGGGTATGGGACAGCGGCGGGGCGCTCGTGTAGGGAGATTGACCTACAGTGCCCAGCTGGGGCAACCGTGCCGTCCCGTTGCTGGCGCCGTCGTGACGGTCCTGCAAGAGAGCGAGGCCAAGGGGAGAGAAGACGGCATCAGGCGTCGGGCCACTCCGCCAGGCTGCGTGCGAAACCGCCCGGCCCGGTCCGCAGGCCGCCGCGAGGAACCAGCCCTCCGCGCGGCTTTGGCAGAAAATTCTCCAAAAGCGAAACGGGCCCTTCCTTCCCCAATCGCAGGGAATTTTCGCCGATGCCAGTCGAGGGGGCATTAGAGACTCTCCTTAGGTGTTTCTTGCAAAGGGGGAAAAAAGGCAGAACCCGGACTACAGCCCGCTCAGCAGCAGAGGGAAACCTCCCTTAAGCAAAATTAAAATTCCTAGTAAATATTAAACAGCTAGAAGCGGCCTTTTCTCTGTCCCTGGGTTTGAACCTGCCCGCCACGGTGTTATTGTTTACCCTGTTCCATTTATTTGGAGGGGGTAAAAATCATGCCCATTCAAAGACTATTACCATTTCATGACTATTTAAATAGAAACATATTTCGTAGAGGGGCTGTAAGGAAAGCCCACGTTTAAATTACCAGCTCAAAGAAGGTTTTTAACTGCGGGATTGGGGGCTGTCTTTTCCGCTTCCTCACTTAGGAGCCTTTTTCTGGACAGAGTCGATTTATGAGAGCGACGGGGAAGAGGGAGACGTCAAGTAAAGGTTTAAAATGCAAAGATTCAGCCTTATATTGGGTTTAAAAGAGAGGTGCGCCCCGGGGCGGAGGCCCCCGCCCCTTCCACCCCAGCCCCAAAGGGCAGAAGAAACGCCTGACTTCTGTTCCTCTATTGCAATTCGTTTGCAAAACAAGCGAACGGAGTTGATTCCAGGGAACGCGAACCCTCGGAGGTTCAGCCCTGGGCCCCGGGCGGGGGGGAAGAAGGGGCACGCCGGGCAGCGTTTTTCCTACATCCGGATTAAGCATCAGATGTTGAGCACGTCTCGGGAACAAGTGAAGAGGCGAGGAAATACAGATGAAAGCAGAGAGAAAACACGCTGGGGAAGTAGCGGCGAGGTAGGTGTGCGAGCCGGGAGAGGTCGCGCGAGGGTGAGGGGGGGACCGCGTTCGACTGAAGGATGGAAGAGAGGGAGAGAAACGGGGAGGGGGGGGGCGGGAAATGCAAACGAGGAAAGGCGGGCGCCCTGAAGGAAAACCGGGCGAGGACCCCGAGGTCTCTCTCCGCAGCCCCAGGTTTCCAGACTAGGATTCCTAAGGAGGCAGGGGTCGGGGGTGGGGATGGGACTCACCATAGCTGAAAAACTGTGAACTAACATCTGCGAAGAGTCTGGGGTAACGAGTCAGGGTGGAAAACAACAAGCAAGCGCGGAGAGCCCGGCTGCCCCGCCGCCCGAGCGCGCCCCACACAAAAGGCGCCCCGCGCCACCCAGGACTCTGGTCACCGCGCCGCCGCTCCCCCGGGCGCCGGAGCCCCGCTCTGGTCCATCCGAACTTGAACCACCGATTCGAGCGGCGCCTTCAGTTGGTCGAACCCACGGTCTCTATCCTGCCGCGATCGGGTAGGATTCAAAGTTCCTTAAAAAATTGGGAAAAAAAAAAAAAACCCGAAAAGGCAAAAAAGCAAAAAAAAAAAAAAGAAAGAAAAGTGTGTGTGTCTGTGTCTGTGTGTGTGCGCGCGTGTTCCTTAATCCGTGTCTCCCCCTCTTTTCTGAGCCGCGGCTTCGCTTGAGCTTCTAATAACCGCGCTGGGCAGCGTTCCTGGAGCCTCCTAATAGCAGATATTCATGACTATTAATATTACACGAATACTTAATAAGGGAAGAATGCCTGGAAATCGAGCGTGAAGCGGAGAGGCAACTCGCGCCGGAGCCGGCTCTCAATGCAGTCCATTGACGGGAGCCTTAGTGTAGCAAATCGGAGGTGGGGAGAGGCAGCGCGAGAGACAAAAAGCGAGCGAGAGAGGGAGCGGGCGAGCGCGCGGGGGGCCGCGGCGCGGCGGCTGGCGAATCACAGGGAAGGGGCAACATTTTAAAAGGTTGCAGGGTAGGCCAAAGCGAAAGAGAAAGAGGGAGACGGGGAGACCGAGCGCGAGCGCGCGGAGAGGGGGAGAGTGTGTCTTGCGTGCGTGTGTGAGAAAGAAAGTGTGGGCGCGAGAGAGGAGCCCGGAGTGGGGAGATGGGAGGGAGAGCCCGGGAGGAGGGGGGGAGGAGGGAGGAGGGAGGAGGGAGGGGAGGGGAGGGGGCCGCGCCGGAGCGCGCGGAGGGGGAGGCCGCGGGGGAGGGGGAGGGGAGAGGAAGCGAGCGAGGACAATCAGACCTAAAAGGCTGGGGCAGACCTCGGCATGCCGCGGGGGCCGCGCGGCGCGGCCGGCCGCTCCCGGGGACCGCGGCCGGGCGTTCGAAGGGCTCTCCGCCCCCGAGCTGCGGCGGGCCGGGCCTCTCCGGCCGCGGGCTCCTCCGCTCCGCTGCAGGGCCTGGGGCGCGGGGTCCGGCCGCCCGCCGCCGCGCGGCTTCTCCATGGCCCGGCGCCCCGCCCGGGACCGGCTCTCGCCTGGGCCGCCGCTCTCTTGCTTCCCGCGGCCTCCGGGGACCGGCCGCTCTGCGCCGCCGGCCGCCCCGCCCTCGGCTCTCCGGGGCCGGGGCTCGCGAAGGAGGGGCGGGGGGGGGGGGGCACCGGGCCGCGGCCCGGGGAGCGCAGAGACGCGAGGCAGCCCAGCCCAGGCGCCGCTGGCACGGACTCCCCGCTCCCGGCGCAAACCCGTCCGACTGGCTGGGCCACTCCCGCCCGACGCACCCCCGGATGACACGGCTCGCTCTCCCCTGGCTGCCGCTGCCAGTCTGCCCGCCGGGGTGTCAGAACAAGCGGCACCTCGCCTCCTGCATGTCCCTGCAGAGCCCGGCATAATTAGACAGTCCCGAGCCGGCTCGGAAACCCGAAATCCCTGCTCCGGCGCTCGCCACCGCGAAGTTGTTGAAACAGCCTTCACTGTTTTCTCCTCCTCTTTCTCCTCTCGCTTCTCGTCTTCCCCACCACCCCCCCCCCCCGCCCTTCCCTTGACTCTCACTCACACGCACATGCACACGACGCGCCCCAACAGGGTCCCCACTCTGGGGGTGCAAGTTCGCTTCCCACCTGGGTTCCCCGGGCGCCTCGCCCCACTTTGGACCCCGCCCGCCGGGGCTTTCGGTCTTCGAGAATGGGGATGCCCGAGCCCCGGGCCACGGCCCGAGGAGGCTTAGGAGCCCGCTGTCACCCCGACCGGTCCGCAAAGGGTCCCCCCGGCCCTGAAAACAAAGCGACTGGTCTGACATGGAGTCAGTCTCTGCGCCCCGCACCAGCCAAGCCACGAGTCCCCAGCTAAGCAACCGTCCCCTTGGCATGCACTCCGTGCCCCATTCACTGGGGGAAGGAAGGGCGAAACAGGAGGGGCTGGTAAAGGAAAAAGAATTAAAATAGTCCACGGAGAGGAGAGGAGGAGGGAACGGAGGACACGTCGTTCACCCAAGCCCACATTCTCATTTCAAGTGAAGACCCCCGCCGCGCCCCGCACAGACCTCTACGCTCCACATTCCCAGCTCCAAATGCCAAAAAGAGAAGGGGGGGTAGGGGGGACCCCAAGCCGGGACTGCCACCTACTATTTACATAGCTAAGTCTCTGGCGGCGGCCCCCTCCCCAGCCCCCCTCCTAGCGGGGGGCTAGAAGGGGGTTGGGGCAGCAGCCGCCAGGCCCGTGGGTCCCGGGGCTTCCCCGGCTGCCCCACGAAGCCGAGCTCCCGGGACTGTGGGTTTTGAAACGGGCTCCAAGGCGGCGCGCTCTATCGGCCGGGCGGGCTCCGCGCACCGGAGGCTGTGGGTAGCCCCGCCGGGATTCCCACGGTCACGCAGCTGAGGGCGCGGCGGCCAGCAGGCTCCCGCCTCCACCCCAGGGATGCGCCGACCCAGTAGCACAGACCGAGAAGCTGCCTAGAACTTCTCGAATAACGCAGGGTACTGGAGGAAGCCCCGCAGCCGTTCGGTGGAGGAGTGCTCCCAAACTGAACCGGCTCACAGGGAGGTGCGCTCCCGCTGAGACCGCAGGCTGCAGGCCCCTTCTCCAAAAGGGAGGGGGCCTTTTTAAAGCGGGTTGGGTGGAGGACTGGTAGAAAGGAAGGAAGGAATGAACAAATGAAAATGTTAAAGATCAGAGACAAAGACTTAAAGAGGGAAAGAGGTTTTCCCTTTCTCTTTCTGGTGACCTGGGCCCTCAGAAGCTCGTTGGAGAGACAAGCAGAGTTCAGAGACGCCTGCCCAGTTGCCAGCAATGACTTAAAAAACCCACGCTCGTCTACCCTTAGCCACACTCAAAACTGGTCTGGAGAAAATCGCGGTAGAGGGGGAGTGGGACAGGAGGCCGCGAAGGAGGAGAATGAAAGAAGGGAACGTCCTCAACCTTCCTCGCCAGCTTCTCCCCTGCGCTCTTCGGGCGAATCGGAGAGGCGGGCGCTGCGCTGGGCAAAGTTTGTCCCACCCGCCTCTCGCAGCTGGTGGCGAGGAGAGGAGGGAAGCGGAGCTCCGAGCCTACAGCCGCGGGAGAGACTGCGCCCGCGCCGGGCTTACCTCGCAGTCCTCGTACTTGATGTTGTCCGTCAGTTTCCAAAGCATTTTCATGGATCGGCGTGAATGGGTTTGGCCCCTCTCCGCCTCGCACCCAAGTGGAGCTACTCTCTGGGTAAGCGCAAAGTGCCGGCTGCGGGCGGCGAGCGCAGGAGGAGGGGGAGGGCGAAGAGGAGGAGGGTGAGGAGGAGGAGGAGGGTGAGGAGGAGGCGAGGAGGGAAGGAGCTCCCGTGTGCGCTCGGAGATCTCCCTCTAATGGTAGAAACTTTTCCCTTTTCCTGCTCTTTACCAACAGCCTAATCGCCTCATTAGCATATCAACAATAGTCCAATTGCTCGCCAGCACCACAATCTGCCGCCGGCCGCTCTGACCCAGGTATAAAGGCCTCTGCGAGGCGCGAACTCGCTCCTAGAGCGCACGCCCGCCCGGGAGCCCACGGAGTCTCCCTTGAGCCCCGCAGCGCGCCGCTGAGCCGGCGCCTCCGGCCCCGTGTCGCCCGAGTCGTCGTCTCTCTCCTCTCCTCGTCCCGGCCCTGCGCACGGTCCGAGTGGCCGCTCCCGGGGCCCAGCTCTCCCAGCACCTCTTCCCCATCCCTGCCTGTACCAGTGGTTCCGTCCTTTCGGGCCCTGTCCAATTTTAGCAGAAATTATTATCCCTTTTCTCAATTAAATCTAACCATCAACCCAAGACCGGCGTCATCACTCCAGGATTTTCTGCCCAGCCAGAGATTGCCTCCGCTGCGGGCAGCCGCCACCTCCGGCCGCAGGGCCCCGGGAGTTTTATTGGCTTCGCGCTTCACCGCCCCCCCCCCATCCCCCCATCCCCCCATCCCCAGGTTGGAGATTTTTGCCAAACGGCTTCAGTCGCTCGGCTGGGGTATTTGCCATCCTTTAATTGCCGCGTGTAAAATAAAAAGTGTACCCTGAAGAGGTTGCTTGACAGCTTCAGGGGTTAAATACTTTTCCTCGCATTTGTACGAAGCTTGGGCCGACGGATAATTCAACGTGGTATTTGGGCTAAGGGCTTCCTAGGTGCGATGTGGACAGGAATATGGAAACTCCTACGGAGGCTCACGCATGCTTCTGGAGTTGAGCCGAAATACCGACATGTGTGCGCCGTGTCATGCATGCATCAAAATAAATCGCTGGGAACCAACTCTTTGCTGTGCTAATCTGCTCCAGTTTTCCCAAGATTCCTCTTTTTAATTAAAGCAGGGAGAGTTCCTTCATGATTTGGTGCTGTTACTAACGCGGGCGCCCTCGCGGCGCAGTGCCCGGCTGGCGAGGAACCCGGAGGCCGGGGAGCCACCCCCTAGTCCGGGTCCGCCAGTCTAGGCTCCCTGGCTCCACGCAGGGGCCAGCGTGCCCCACTCGGGCTTCGTGTTTTTTTTTTTCCCTAGTGTGAAACACAAAAATTTAAAGAAAGAACGACCCAAAAAGATGTGATGTAATCCTTAGAAATACAGAGGGGTCAATTTCCCCTGGTGAGCGTCCTCGTTTGTCCTCCGTAAAAAACCTTCTTTCTCCCTCTGCAATCCTGCAAAGCACTCCCCACCCCCCGCCACCCCCAGCCACCCCCAGCAACAGTAGGTTTCGCCTCTGAGTTGCTCTAGTAACGACCTCTGATTCCGTCTAGGCCTGTTTCTTGCAAAACTCCAGGCCTCCCAGTTTTCTCAGAGCGTCCTCGCAGGGGCGGGGGAGGGAGGGTAAGAGGCTGTGGCAAACAGGAGCGTTGCTTAACAGGTGGAAGGAAAGCGAGAGGAGGGGGACTCCCCTCCTCCCCAAGCTGCCCAAGGGCAAGTCTCCCTCCAAAAAGACCGCCGCCAATTCCCCAAGCCTGGCAGAGTAGGCCACAACCACCACCGTCCTCCCAACGACAGCACCACCAAAACTTTAAAGTTAGGAAGGCGACCAGAGCTAGAAGGGGGTTCAGAGCCGGGGGTGGGGGGAGAGGGGACGCCTCCCGAGGTGCCAGGCCCTCCCTTGCACTCCCTTTTCCCATCTGCACACCAGCACAGCCTCTCGGCTGAACCCAGCTCGAGATTCGGCACGGTACTCCGCCCTCAAAAACGGTCAACTTCCAGCCTAGCGCCACTCACCCTGCGGGCTGCCCCCAGGGCCGCCGCCCAGCAGCAGCGGCTGGACGTCGGGAGGGGGGCCGCCTGGAGCACCGACACTCTCCCAACAGCCGCCGCAGCCCGGAAGAGCGATCCGTAGGCCACGCTCTGGGCTGGGAGCAGGGCAGTGTACACCCTCACGCCGCCAGCGCCCCCAGTGCGCTTGGGGAGCTCTTTAAGTTTCGCTTTCTTTCTACTTGTGGGCTGGGGAAGGCATGTAAAGGCCTCCGTCTTATCCACCTTCCCCCTTCGCTGACCGGAGCCCCGCGGGTTTCTGGCTCCGCACCCGCCGGGGCTGCTAAACTGTTGTTGTTTTCCCGCCGAGGGCGCCTTTGAGGTGCAGATTGGGGCCCGAGGGCTCCGCGGCGCCGCGCGCTTTAGAAAGGCCCCGGCGAGCGTCCCGGCGCCCCCGGAGCCAGCGAGGCCGCACTGGTGTGAGCGTCATTTCCACCACAAGCCTCTTCATTGCATGTCAATGCTCCGGCCTGCCTGGGACCCCAGGACGGCAGCGCCAGGCCTGGCGGCAGGGGTCGGGGGGTGTCCAGGCCTGGCCTGGGGGCGTGTAAAGGGCGTTGGGAAAAGAGTGAGTTATCTGTGTAAGGGACAGAGACAACTGAGAGAGACCAAGAGACACCCAGGATGCTGCCATTTTCGCCGGTGGTGGTGGTGGTGGTCACCACCAAGTGGGCCCCAGGCCCCTACAGACCCAAAATCCGCCTGCCCGACCAGAGATCCCAGCTTCCCACTGCTTGTTAAACTGAGCCCGCCGGGAGGCAGGACCACGGTTCACTCCTGTCTCCTTCAGGCTGGAATCTTGCTGCTTCCAAACCTCAGCGGGGGCTCACTGGAGGCCCAGCCCCTGGCCAGGCCTGCACTCCTGGCCTTTTCTCACCCCGAGGATTTCTGCGCAAAGTTCACCCGGCTTGAGGAGAAAACCGAAAGACCTCGGCTTTCAAAGAGCCCCCCAGTCTTCACCCTTCAGAGAAGAGAATGAAGAAGGTCTCTGAGAACCACAGGGCAAGAGAGGGAGAGAGTGGGTGCCGGACATCTGAGTTCGGAGTGGGATTTGCACCCTTAAACCACAAAGTCTAACTCTGGAGATGAAGTTGCCCTTGTTTAGGTTTAACTGGGAAGGAGAGGCTTCAAAGACCTCCTAGCTGATAAAATAATAAGTACAAGGAAAGAAGGAAAGACATCGTGTTGACTTCCTTTTCCCGACTCCAGAGAGCGAGGTGATGGGACTTCTCTGAACTTTGCTTCTCGTGGACAGAACCTGAAACAAGCGAAAGAACTCGCTCCGGAAGGAGCAGGGCCTGAGCTTTTTTTTAGGAAGTTCGGGGCCTTCCATTCCAACGGGCCCGCAGGCTTTTCCGCACTCAGAATCTCGCCCCAAGAGGCCTTCCCTTGGCTAGGGCGAAAAGAGGGCCCCGCGGTTCCCATTAAGAAATCGGCGACAGGAGAGAGGCTGCCCTCCTCACTAGCCTGGCCAGAGACTCCCTGGTTTCGTAGGGAAATGTCTGGAAGGTAGGAGGAGGACGCTGAACCTAAGGCTCCCTTGGCCGAGGTCGGGCCCCGGGCTCAAAGAGCGAAGTATCTGGAGTCTACTTGGCCTCGTGGTGCCTGCGGCCTAGTCGGGCCAACGTCGGGAGGCGTTGGTTTTGACCAAATCTAGGCCTTCTGCCGCATCCCTAGCCACTTACTTCCCCCCGCCAGTCACCCCCACCCGGAGCCCAAGAGGTGAAAAAAAAAAACTAGCTTCGGGAACTAGCCGGAGTGAGCAGCTCAACTTGGCGCAAACTCTTTAAGGCATTCCCCGAAAGAACACGCTCGCCGGCGCGACCCATCCAGCCGACCCCCTCTCTAGTCTTCCCGCCCTGTTGGTTCCCCCAAATGTGGAGCCGGGAAGAGAGACAGGTGCACTGGAGCCCCGGCTCACGCGCAGCCTTGGGGTCCAGGGCGAGACCGGAGGCGTAGCGAGCCGGGAACCTTCCTCCCGGCGCAGCGCACCCCCGCCCCGCGCCCTGCTCCCGCCCGAATGAGTCATCCAGCCCAGTTTCTACTTGGGGGGTGGTGGCGGGGCGGGGGTGGGGGGGCCGGTGGCCGTAGCTCAAACCGCAAGTGACCCCCGGGGCCACCTGTGGAGCGTGCGCCGGACTTTGCCCCGCGCCTGGCCGGCCGGTGGCGCGCGTGGCCCCCAACGCCGCGGCCGCCGCCTGTGCCCGTTTTCTCCTGCCCGCGTTCTCTCCGGGGAACACTCCTGGGCGCTGCCCCGCGCGCCTCCCCTGCGACTCCGCCGCCCTGGGCCACGGCTCCTGCTCTCCGCCTCCCCCCGCCCGGCCCCCTCCCCCGCTCCACCCCCGCCCACCTCAGCCCCAGCCAAGGCAAACCCCCGTACCTGCCAGTCCCCCATTTTGGCAAGTATGGACATCGCGGCTCGGCGCTCCTGGCGACGGGTCCCCGCCGGGCATGGGCTGTAGGGCTCGGCTGGGCCCGCTCCCTGGAATCGCTTAGGCAAATCCTCCTTTTTTTACCTGCTCACCAACATCTCACCTGGTCATAAAGAGCTGGGTTGCTACCTGCCGACGCATGCGCGCTAGCCCAGGAATTCGCTCCGCCAGCCCTTTAGTCCCAGCGCCTCGCAGAGCTGACCTGGGAAGTGATGGATTTATAGCCGCAGCAATCTAGCCATCAGCTCCAGCTTTTCCCAACAGCCCCAACCCGCTTTCCCGGTCAGTCCCTGGCCGGAGAACCGAGGCAAACTGCCTGCTGGAGCGTGCTGGGAGCGACGCGAGAGTGACTCGGTGTGTTTTCCCACTCAAGCAATGGGGGCATCTGCACGCTCGCCCCCCGGGCTCTCTTCCCCTTGGGAACTTTGTGGCGGGGGGGTGGGGGGGGAGCTGGAAGACTCTCCACCCCGGGTGGGGGGTGGGCGGGGAAGGGCAAGACCCGGGGCCTGGGCCCGCCGCTGAGGTGCCCCGCACCTGGAGGCACGCGGTGCGGCCTGATCCCGGTTCCGGCCTCCCCACCGGCCCGCGAGGTTCAACCCGGCGGATGCGGGTCCGCAACCCCCAGGGCGGCTTCAGCGTCGGATCTCAGATCAAAGTGTTTCTCAGTAGGTGAAGACGTTCACGGTTCTGTTTCATTTCTGGCTTTCAGGTTTAATCTCCTCCCACTGCAGACAGTCAAACACGCGCGCGCACACACACATGCACACACGCATTTGCGCACTGAGATACTGACGCTTCTATTTTAAGTGCACCCTGGCCTCTCACTTTGACGGGTTCCCGCCCCTCCCCCACTCCTCAATGGCTTCCTGGCTCTTCCCCCCCCCCCCCCCGCTAAAACTTTTTAGAAGGACAACGGGGGCGTCGGTGGTTCTGGGCTGGGCCACCGAGGTTTGGGCTGGGGTTTGCTTTCCCATGACAGATAAAATCACCCAAATGATTTCACCGCTGTCTTCTAATTAGAAGGGAGCTTGAAGCCGCAGGATTCGGGGCTCCCTCGGAGCTCACCTGCTCGGGAACCACACCTGGCCGGGAGGGAGGCGAGGGGAAGGGGCTGAGGCTCTCTGACCCTAGGCGACCGTGCCAGCCCGGGTCTGGCCGCCGCCAGTCCTGGGCTTGGGCCTGGGACCCCTGGGACGGGGGGCCAGTTACTTTCCCAGGCTGCCGTCGCGGGGACTGAGAGAGGAAAAAAGAACCGATTTCAAATCCTCTTCTCTGACGAGTCAGGCAAATGTGGACGAAAGATTACCTCCGCGCTGAGGGGAAGGACTTGACCCCACAACAAAACCTCCCCTTTCTAGAACCCCTAAGAGCCTCTCTCTCCCGGGGTGGGGGGCGCGGTCCCAAAGGCCTTGCACCTTCCTGGCCGTCCCAAGGGTGGTGTGCTGTGTCTCTGGGACCTTCCCGTGTCACCCGGGCATATTCATCGTCCCTGGACTGCGGGACTTGGAGCCCGCGTCGATTCTCTCTAGCTGATTGGAAAGTTTCTTGGACCTGACTTAGAACCTGGCTCAACAAGTTTGGGTTTTGTTGGTGGGTTTGTTGGTTTTGTTCTTTTCAGCGGATTTTAAGCAACTTAAATTAGGGCGTTTTTAACCTATTCGTGTCTATCTTTAACCTCTCTGGCTTTTTCCAGCGGTCAAAATAGTTTGGTGAAAACCCAGTTCTTCAGAAAGCCGAACGCACGCCGAGGTCGCGCCTGTAGCTCGAAGAGTCTCCGGCGAGAGGTGCTGTGCACCCTTTAAAGGAAGCCCAGGTTCAGGCCCGGGGAGCCTGGCTTCCCCCTCTTAGGCGTGTGCGAGCTGGAGGGACCTGGGACCCGGCTGACGGGGCCAGGCCCACCCGAGGAAGGACCGGGCCGGTGCCAGGGCCTAGATGGGGCGCGAAGAGTTGCCAACTTAGTTGCCAAACTACCAAACAACTAGGTAGTTTGGAGGGAGTTGGGAAGGGAGGCAAAGCTGCTAGCGTGCTTAAGCGCGAAGCCAAGGCGCCGTGCAGGGTGGCCTGGAAGGGGACAGCACAGTTTGGAAGTGCAGCAGCCCAGGCCTTCGGCGTGAGAGCCCCTGGAGTCCGCTCAGAGGCCTGGGGCAGGGACCGGGGTGGGGGGAGGGGAGGGCAGGAGTAGGGACTCGAGGAATCCGGGAGCGGCCAGGAGCTAGAATTTGCCTCTGGAGTGTGACCCCTGGGGGTCCGAACTCAGCTTAGTCGGTTTACGTTGACTGACTTGTCTGAACCTCAGTTTGCTCACTTGTAAAATGGGGAATGTGTTGAGACCTCGCGAGGAAAGCGGACGCAAAGCGCTTGGCAAGGCGCGCATGCGGTGCGCCAGAGGCTGCCGAGCCCGCCCAAGGCAGCCCTGCCCCGGCCCGCACCCTCACGGCGCCCGAGACCGGTTCTCTTCTAGAAGGTGTCTACGCCATCGCTCCTTCCTCAGGCGCAGCGCCGCCGGACGTGGCGGCCAACGGCTCCTCCTGCGCCTCCCCACTGACAGCCCTGGTCTGCCCGAGCGTGCGCCCTCGCCCTAGCTCGCGTACCGGCTTCGCCAAGGGGGGCCTTTGTCCACCTCGACCTCCTCGGTGGCTGGAACCAGCCCGATTCTGCCGCCTCCAGGAGGGAGGAGCCCGGGGGGTGGGGCGAGAAGCGGGACAACTCCCAGCTTCATCCAGCGCCCAGGCTCTGATCAGCCTCCCCAAGGTGCCAGCTGCGCCCCGTGCCAAGACAGGCCCACGGCCACTAACTGCTCTTGGCAACCGTCGAAGCGCCCAAGCAACCTCCGGTACGGGGCCTCAGGCCTCTTGCAAATCTGAGAAAATTTAGGCTCCTCCTTCCCTCCCCGCTCTGTCTCCTTTTCCCGGGTTAGCGGCGAGAGATCAGCGGGATCCCACAAAGCAGGTTCCGCCGCTAACAGATCCTGGGACTCGAAGCCCAGTCTGGAACTTTTCTGAGGGCGGGAGGACCTGGGGTCAGACTGCAGCGAGCTCCCAGTCAGGTAATGCTGCGCTCAGGTTCCCGGAGGCCCCTGGTGTCCCGCGAGAGGGGTGGAATCTGTTCCCAGCCGGTAATGCCCCGCTCCCGTTTCCATCACCCCCAGAGTTGCACCGGGGCTAGCCTTTCCCTTAGGGCAAATGTCCTCCTGGAAGGGCATTCACTCCACCCTACAACCTCCAGGAATATTCCTGCCTTTTCACTCATCATGAAGTGCCAACCTCCCCCCAGAGTCCCCGTGGAGGCTCCTTAAGGGATTTGGAAATCGAGATTTGAGCAATGGGTTAACTCACACATTCACATCTGCGATGATCCCCGCTTCGCCTGCCCCTGAGAGGAGGAGTCTGGATTATTGGGAGAGAATGAAAGCCCACCCACTGCTCCTCGCCCCCAGCTTCTCCTGCAGAAGCTCACCTTCCTGGCGTCTAGGCCTGAGAGAGCCTCAGTCAGTATGGGGTCTTCACTGGGTCCCTCAAAGGATGAACTGGTCCCTTCCAGGCTGACCAGCGAAGGAGAGGGCTGGACCACTCAGGGAGGGGGAAAGGATGAGGGGAATGGACAGGCGTCTTGCCGCTCCAGAATCTGAGGCCTTCACCTTGAGCGATTCCTCCCTCCAACTCACGAAAGCCCGCTCAAACTTCCAGCTGGACTCGACCAAAGGAATAAGGTTACCAGAAACTACAGAAGAAGCCAACCCTCTTACCATCGGTTCTGAGGGGGAAATGCGGAAGGGCCGCCTCGAGAGCCGACGTGCGCCCACCGCTGTACCTCCAGGCGCGCGCGTCCAGCAGGGAGTTCGCGGAGCAGTGGGTTCAGAAGGCCCGAGGAGGGCAGCAAGCCTGGAGGCCCAGAGGCCAAGAGCCTAGAGGTGCCCTGGAGGCCGGAGGATCGCGGCTGCGCTCGGAACGGCCCCGCCGCGCGCGGCCCCGGTCCCTGCCGGCCCTGGGCGACAGGTGCAGCCGCAGCCTCCGCCGCCCGCTGGGCCGGGGCGGCCGCCGCGCGCTGGTGCGGAACCACTATCGGAACGAGTTTGCGCTTCTGTTTACAAAGCAATCCTTCTATCAAAAGAGGAACAAAATCACCACTTATCACACCCTGTCATAAAGTAATCTGCCCCGAAGGGAAACCCTGGCGAAGAAGCGCGCGGAGTGTGTGTGTGTGTTGGAGCGGGTGAGGGGCGCAATGGGGAGGCGGGGGGGGGGGGGGGGGGGCTCAAAGGAAAGGGGAACTCTCCCAACTCTTTTCCAGGGAAAACCGCTTGGACAAGCCGTGTCCCTCCAGGCCAGGGAAACAGAGGGTAGTCCGAGCGCTGGCGCGGGGATGTGACAGAGGAGTCCACGCTGGGAACTGACTCGGCCGGGCACCGGATCGCCCTCTTGACTCTGGAATCTGCATCGCCCCTCCTCCACTGTCTGCTTTTGGGGTGTCTTCCAAGACCCTCCCCAGTCCCCCTCTCCTCCTTACAAATAGACGGGCAGAGAAGGGAAGCGTGCCTTCTCAGAAACTTAAAGGTCTCTTTCTGTCTCTCTCCCCCAGGGGGTCTACACGGCCCAAAGGACAGTCTTCAGGAACTCCTAACTGTGGGGAGGGTTCTGCTCCCCTTAACCCCCATCCCCCCCCCCCCCCACCCATGCACTTGTTCTTGGATGAGGGGAGGGTTAAGGACAGGGAGGGTTAACTGATCACTGATAACTCATGTCAGTCATGTCCAACTCTTTGGGACTCCATGGACAGTAGCCCCCCAGGCTCCTCTGTCCATAGGATTCTCCAGGCAAGAATCCTGGAGTGGACTTCCATGTCAGGGGATTTTCCCAACTCAGGGATCAAAACCAGGTCTCTCACATTGCAGGCGGATTCCTTACTATCTGAGCCACCAGGGAAGCCCAAGTTAAGTATCCGCCAAATGGCCAGGAAAGGCAGAAGGTTTGGGAAGTTACAATCCCTGTGAGGACTCCATCTCTTGGTTTATTATCTCCATCCCTCTCTAGAATGAGGTGAGAAACACTTCAAGCAGCCAAACCCATTCATAGCAGGGTGGTGGTGCGGGGAGGGCAGGGTGGCCGTGGTGGTGGTGGGGGGGGGCAGATTCCTCCGAGGTGCTGGTGCCTCTGCGTCTCTTGTTGCCCTCCAAAGGGTGAAGAGAACAAGCCAACCCTGACCCTTCAGCCTAGAAACCATCAACTCAGCACAATATGGCCAGAGTTTAGGTTTGTGCCTGAGCGATCTTGGACATCCAATGCCACTCCTCCTCACCCTGACTCTTCTAGCCAAAGGCGAGTGAGATTTTCCCCTGAAGGCAATATTAACGTGCAGGTCAGCGTTTGGCCTGTTCGGATGCAGTGCCTGCGGATCCAGCCTGGATTGGGGACTCTCACTCTCCATAAGTCCAGACTGAAAAGCCTGCAATCACTAACCCTACACTCTGGCTCCCTCCACCCTGAACCCCAGTGGCTAACGGGGCTTCCATATAGTACAGGCAGAATTACCAATGTTAAATTGTGATTTGCATCTTTAAGGTCTTAGGGAGAATTGTTTCATCCTTCATAATGAACGTTTGGTTGATGAAAGTGGACATTCAACACCTTGCTTGTGTCACTGGCAAAACATCTGTAAGGCAAAGGGTTTTCCTTTCCAAAGACTGGGAAGCTGGTCCCAAAGCCAGCAAAGTCAGCAAAAGCAGGATGAGAGAAGGTGCCTGTTTCCCTTTCCCCCACAAAAGTTGTCTGAGGCAATGGGTGATTTAAGATAGTGGTGTTAGAACTTTGCTGCATGTTCGAATCACCCAAAGAGGTTTAAATCCTGATGCTCAGGTGGCCCTCAGATCAAGTGAATCAGAACTTTTGAGGGTAGGTGGTGGTGGTGGTGGTGGTGGTGGTGGTGTAGTTGCTCAGTTGTGTCCGACTCTCTGTGACCTCATAGACTATAGCCCACCAGGCTCCTCTGTCCATGGAATTCTCCAGGCAAGAATACTGGAGTGGGTTACCGTTTCCTTCTCCAGCAGATCTTCCCAACCCTGAGATCTTCCTAACCTACCTGTCCTGTATTGGCAGGTGGATACATTACTGCTGAGCCACCAGGGAAGTCCCTTCTGGGTGAAGGACTCAACCATAAGTAGTTTTTAAAGTATCCGGGGTGACTGCACTGTGCAACCAAATTTGGGAACCAGTGGCATAGACAGTGGCTGTCAAAGTGTGGTCCTAGGACCGGCAAGAGAGTATCACCTAGGAACTTACTAGAAATGCAAATTCTCAGGGGTCACTTTAGCTCCACAGAGAGCTCTGAGGGTCGGGCCCAACCAAGAGTACAACACCAACACTCCCAAGGATGCTAGTGCAGACTTAAACTTGAGACCCACTGACCTAGGGAAATGTGTGCCTCTATCTGAGATAGAGTTTGGAGGCTGACGTTCCCGTCCCCAGCCATTCTTCATCTTCCGCCTTGAGAAAAACTTGAGATCCCACCTGTACCTGTCCCGACCTTTGAGAAAACAGGACATGACCCGGTCCTAGGTGTGGTGAGGTGTGTGAATCTCTCAAGCAACTTGCATTAGACCTAACCAACTTAAGAACAAGTTCAACATCACCGCTCAGAAAGAGCTGACGAAGCTTAGCGCTCCCCCGCCTCTCTCGGCGGCGTCGACTGCTTTCTCGAGATACAGGCTTAGAAAGCACACCTGGGTTTTTCTTGGGGTCAGCTGTGTCTCTGAGATCCAGGACTCCTCCTCTTTGCCAAGAACCACTTCTTCCCTCGTCCACCCCTTCCCTCCCCGCTTCCCAACTCCTCCAACCCTGCTTGGCGTGTCAGTTTCACTCGCTCGGGCCGCGTGCGTGTCTTCCGAATCTCAGGTCCGAAAAGCGCAAATCCTCCGGTCGCCCGCTTCTGCCTGCGTCTGGGGAGGGACACCTCCGCTCTCCGCTCCCTCCCACGCCTAGACTCGTCGGGTTGAGTTTGCACATCAAGGGCGCACCCATTCGCAGCGTCCTAGGGCCTCCCCCAGCACCCCCGAGGGCAAGTTCGAGGTTGTTGGACCCAAAGTCCGGCCGGGCCGGCTAGGGAGAGGCTGCGGGGCGGTACTGGCTGCCGGCGAGCGCGCCCGGCCCTCGGGGCCTCACGCGCTGCGGTCCTCCGGGCCATGAAATCTTGAGCAGGGTGTGTGTCCACGCGGGGCCTGCTCACCCTCGGGGCTACAGACGCGTGTCCTTTTCTTGGAAATTCATCTGGGAAAGAGGTGGGAGTCGCCCCGCGGCGGCGCGAGGGGACGCGCGGGGGCCGCTGGCTAGCCGAGCGCCCGGGATCCCGTCGCCGCCGCCCCTCCGCGCGGCCCCGGATACGCTCCCGGGGAGGAGGGGCGCCGGGCAGGAGAACGGTGCCCGCTGCGCGCGGGCCGGAGGGCGCTCCGGCGCCGGGCGGGCCGGGGGCGGGGAGCAGAAGGCGCTCATCCCATTCAGGATTTAGCGGCGGGTGGAGACAGAGAGTCTCCTAAGCTGATGCAAGTCTCCTGGGAGTCTGGGACAGGAGCCTCAAATTTTCAGCCATTGACGAGCGCGGCAGCGGCGAGGGCTCTGGCCCGGCTCCCTTGGCGCAAGTCCTTCCATTTCCCCCATCGGCCGCTGCCCGGAGCGGTCCCGGGTGCTAGATCGACTTAGACGAGGCTCCGCTTACTTTCTGTCTTGTCTAAGTTGCCTGATGGCGGAACAGGCTGGAATGCGTGCTCTAAGACTTTTCTCAAGGATCTGTCACTTTCATTTAGAAACACGAGGTAAGGCCTTCCTTCCAAAGGTGGCGACCACTCTCCTAGCCTTTTCCCGCCTTTCTCGAGGAAGCTCCCGAGGATGCGCTCCATGGTACTCCGCGGACACCAGACTCCGCTGCTTTTCCAAGCGACCACTTTCTTCAACAGAGCAAACGTCGTTTGCCATTAAAACCTTCCAGACTCCATGTCTTAATGTCTTGTAATTTCTTACTAATGCAGGTTCATTGCTTTTGCACAAGATGCCGAAAGGCTGGCAACGCATGAAGGTGTCTGCTGTGTGTGTTCTGAGGCTGTGCAAGATTATTTAAAAAAAAAAAAAAAAAAAACTGGAGGATAGTTGCTTTTCAACGTTGTGTTAGTTTCTGCTGTACAACAATGTGAATCAGGTATATGCATACCTATATCCACTCCCTCCAGAACCTCCCTTCCACCCCTGCAAGATTATTTATCAAATATCTCAAGGCCAGCCTCCTCCGGATTTCCAGTTACATATGCAAAAATTAAAGATGTATGCTAGGTGTTTGGGTTTTGGCTTCTTTTTAAGTCTCTATTTTTTCAGTAAAATAGTACTTCATATGGCCATGGAATCTTGGGGAGGCATTGTACAAATGGCTTTGTGTTTTTCTGTACTTCTTTCAATATCTCAAGTTGCCTTCAGACTTTAAGTTGACAATGTAACAAGGCCAGATCAAATGCATAAGGTTTTTTAAAAATTGACGTGGCACTTCTCATCTGTTTCCAAACTCAAAATGTATTCTTTCTGAATCTTACAACATAAATTGTGTAACAGCCTTTCACATTAGGTCATCTCAGCCCCGACACTGAGGATGTGAGAATTATAGAATTTCCCTGTATGAATATGAAGAGTGGTGCTTAGAAGAAGGAAAGGGAAGCTCTTCCTTGGGAAGTGATTGAAAACAAACACCAGAACCTGACAATTTGTGCACACAGTTCCCTTCTGATTTGTCTCTTCCATTGGAGCATTATTAGTTAAAATACCCAAGTTACAGGATATTAAGTGTGGCTTTCGGTTTAAATACTTTATTTCTAAATTTGAAAAACTGGTTGTCAAGACACTTTAGTTGGACAAAGACTCAGATGATAATAACATCTGACTGCTTTTAATTTCCAGCTATCTTAATTTTTGTTTTTTTATTTTTAATTGGAAGGTAATTGTTTTACAATGTTGTATAGGTTTCTGCCACACAACAATGCAAATCAGCCATAAGTGCGAGTGTATGTGTGTGTGTGTGTATATATATATATATATATATATATATATATACTTATGGATGTGTGCATATAGGAAGTGAAAGTTGCTCAGTCATGTCCAACTCTTTACCACTCCATGGACTGTAGCCCACCAGGCTCCTCTCTCCATGGGATTCTCCAGGCAAGAATACTGGAGTGGGTAGCCATTCCCTTCTCCAGGGGTATGCATATGTATGTGTATATATATATTTATATATATTCCCTCCATCTTGAGTCTCCCTCTCTCCCTCTCCCTCTTCTTTTTTTATTGTAAACTTACAGCTTGAATGACCCTCTCAAGTGTGCAGAATACAGGATAAGTGCCTACAAAATGGTTTAAATATGTATTTTCTCCTTTCATTGTTGGAGTATTCAGGTAATCATCATATGAAATTCATGTTAAGGAAAATATGTAAAAAAATAAATATATATGTATATATATGTACATTTTACATATCCTTATTGCATTCAAATATTTATACAAAACCTCCCCAGGATTTTGACAAAATTTTAAACACTGTTTTTGGTTATTCTTTTACTGCTAGAGAGAGAAGCGCACACAGCAAAACTTCTTCAAACAGTAGGATCTCCTGGCTTTGGCAGCTCTGATATGTCCCAGTGCCAGCACTAGATAGAGGGAACCTGATCTGTGACATTCAGAAGCAGCCAAGGTCAAACCTCTCAAAGAGAGTGAATTTGGTATGTGTCCGCAGTTATAAAGTGAGGCAGAAACCATCAGAGTCTCGGAATTTTTGAGCCTTCAAGCTCTCATCGGAATGCTCCTCACCACTAACGTATGTCTTCTGAGCCCAGCACAGGTGTGTAAACTGAGCTGAGCGCTGTTTAGTTTCTTAATGGCCAAGGCGGTCAGAAGAACTAGGTTGCAGGCTGGTGGCCCTTCTCATCACACCTCTTCCTTACTGAGCTGGTCTAGGATATTGTGTCATGATTGTGCTCAGGATTAAAGGCCTGATTAAAATACCTTTTTGACTACATGTGTGTAAACCCAGGCATCCAGTGTGTCTGCTTTAAAAGGGTTAGGATTAAGTCTGAGCTCTGTGTCCATCATTCACTGCAGGTGGGAAACAACTAGAGTGGCTAGAAATGACCTCCAAAGACTTGATTCTGGATGATGCTGGAGAAATGGCTCCTTGAGTCTTAGGGTGACTTTTCATTCATGACTCTTTCCTATGAATGAGTGCGGCCTCCACTGAATTCACAAGAAAACCAGAAAGTGTGAATTTTCGGGCTGAATCTGCCTGCAGCTACCTGTCTGTTTAATGTCTCTTGAACATTGTCTAGACAGATGCCTGACATTTTATGGCACAAAATTCCAGTGTGATAATTCCACGTTTAATGGAAAGCAGGCATAATAACTCAGAAATCACTATTTGGGAGTTATTGGGAGTGATAAGAAAGAAAGTGTTAAATGAGTGGGGAAATAAAAAATAGAAGGAACCATAAAAGAAAATGTTTTCTTCATCAGTGATCATAGCAATGAAAATGGGTTATTATTATAGCTAAAGAAAATCTTCAATAAGGTCTTCCATACTTGTTACAGTCTGTGTGACACATAATCTCATTAACTTCTATAAGGAAGGTGTGGCTCAATATTCATAAACATTCTGAAGACACGCATCCTAGTGATAAGTAGTGCTTTTCATAATCTCTTAGCAGTGGCACAGTTGGGAGGAAAATTGAATCTCGCTGACCTTCACTTTCTCTGAAGTCCCCAACACCACGTTGTAACTTATGGATCATAGTGATGTCAATACTATCAAAAACAAACAAACCAAACTCCCCCAAATACCCCATTTCTAAACATTTTCTGGACACACACGCACGCACACACACACACACACACACACACACACACACAGAGAAGTGGAATTTTTTTCTAAACATTTGCTGCCCCCAAGTGTCCCTTTAGAAAACTGAGTCTTAAAGCTAAATGTTTATTTAGCACCTTCTGTGCAATTTAGATACACAGAACTACAATCAGAGAAACGATTGCAGTTATTGTAAGAACGAGGGCCAAAGACAGGGCAGAAGAAAGTGGAGAAAAGGTCTTAGGTTTGCCACAGACTTCTGACGTAATCTCCAGTGTTGCGTAACTTCTCTGTGCTTCCGTCTCTCCCAAGGTGAAAATGAGTGGCATTTTGGCAGGATGGGGAGAACATGGAAGCTGATTTTCTCTAAGATCCTGTTTAATCTAACATTTGGTCACTCTCATTGAGGATAGTGAAGCAGAAGTAGGAAAAACTAGCTATCCCATTTCCTGGCTAAGTAGTCAATTTGGAGGTGTGCCCAAAACTCATGAATGAATTTCCTGTTTCATCATTGAAATCCATTATCTTGGTCCTCTGTCATCTTGACAAACCTGCTTCTCAGTGTCTGAGTAGCTCTGAGCCCAAGAGACAAGAAGGAATTCATTTTCTATTAATATTATGGCCAATGAGTATGCAGTAACTGATGTGACTTCAAAAGTGAAACTCATCTTCCGTGTTTATAATGTGTATTAGTGACAGGTGCTTCTAGAGCTCTGACTAGTTCTTAAATCTTTTCCCTCATTCCATGATCAAGTGGCAAAGCCGTTGTCTCCTCACTTCCGTGATAACAGAACCCTGATTTTATTCAGTTATCAGGCAACTCAACCACAGGTCTCAAGAAGGGCTGGTCCTTCCCTTAACCAAGGAGGTGAAACTTGATTCATCTGAGAGTTAGACTACTTAGTGGTTCTCACCCCTCATTATTTTCTTTTATTCAGAAGTTTTTGTTTTATTATTACCATTTAAAAATTATTTTTGAGGTATAATGGACATACAATATTATATTAGTTTCAGGTATATAATGTAATTACTTGATATTTGTATATATTGTGAAATTATTTTCATGATAAATTTAGTTCACATTCATCCCCATACATAGTCACACATTTTTTCCCTTGTGATGAGAACTTTTAAGACCTACTCTCTTAGCAACTTTCAAATATCCAATGCAGTATTATTAACTATAGTCACCATGTCGTACATCGTATCCCCAAGACATTCATTTCATAACTAAAATTTTGTACCTTCCAACTCCTTCCACCCAAAAGGACCTCCTGCTCTGGCAACCACCAGTTTATTCTCTGTATCTGTGAGCTCTTTTCTTGTTTCTTTCTTTTCTAGATTTCACTTATAAGTGAGATCATACAGTATTTGTCTTTCTATGATTGCACTTAGCATAACACCCTCAAGGTCCATCCATGTTGTTCCAAATGACAAGATTTTCCCTTTTTATGGCTGAATAATATTCTATTTACAACAATACACGGATAAGAAAATGAACAACTTCTATTTATATATATCACACATTTTCATTATCCGTTCATCAACTGATGGACACTTCGGTCGTTTCCGTATCTTGGCTATTATAAATACCGCTGTAGTAAACACATGAGAGTGTATAATCTTTTTTTAAGTGGAGATATGCATAAGTCCCTTTTTACTTTATTTATTTATTGTTGGTCGTGCCACATGGCATGTGGGATCTTAGTTCCCACCAGGGATAGAATCCATACCCCTTGCAGTGGAATCACAGAGTCTTAACACTGGACCGCCAGAGTTGGTGTTTTAGACTTCTTTGAATAAATGCCCAGAAGTGGAATATTGGATCATACGGTAGTTGCATTTTTTATTTCTGAGGGACGTTCAGACTTTTCTGTAATGACCTCACCCATTTACATCCCCACCAACAGTGCAGAAGTGTCCCTTTTCTTTGCCTCCTTCCCAACATGTGTTATTTCTTGCCTTTTTTATAATAGCCATTCAAACAAGTGTGACCACCCCTCTCTGTTCATCAGAATCTTCTGGGGAGCTGTGAAAATACTGATGCCCAGGCCTACAGAGATTCTCATTAATCAGACTAGAGTTGTCCAGTTTTTGAAAACTCCAAGTGATGCTCGTGTGCAGCCTGGGTTGAGAATCACTTATTTAACCAAGTGATGATCAGTCTGCTTCTTGCCCTGGTGACTGGTTTAGGAATGAGCACATGATGCAATTTTCAGTCTTACAAGGGAAAATCTGATTGGGGCTGGGGAGTCTGAGTAGTTTTCTTCACAAGGGAGCAGAAAATAAGTTTATGCCCTTATCTTTTCTTCTAGGTTTTGTTTGTTACCCTAGGGGATATAAGGGATGAGATGTCTGGAGCTGTTGCAGCCACCTTGTGACCATGAAGAAAGATCCCACATGCAAGATATAGCAGAATGGAAAGAAGGAAAGAATTCTAGGTCTTTAACTTTTTCTTTTTTTTTTAAGCTGCTAAATTAACTGTCTCTGTAGTGTCCTACCTGAGAACTTTTTAAGGACTTCCCTAGTGACACAGTGGATAAGAATCCACCCACCAATGCAGGGGACAAAGATTTGATCCCTAGTCCGGGAAAATTCCACATACTGAGGAGCAGCTAAACCCGAGAGCTGCAACCACTGAAGCCTGTCCACCTAGAACCTGGGCTCTGCAACAAAAGAAGCCACTATAACGAGAAGCCTGCCCACCTCAACAAAGAGTAGCCCCACTCGCTGCAATTAGAGAAAGCTTGCACAAAGCAACGAGGGACCAGTGCAACTAAAAATAAATAAATAATTCTAAAAAAAGAACTTATTTGAGCATGTGAGTTAAAAACCATTTTGTTTAGTTGGACTCCAAATTATCCTCACTGATACACCGATAGTTCTGGAAAAAGTAGGCACATGTATTTTAAATTGAGTTCTTCAAACCATGTCCCTGGGACCCATGAGATGCCCTGGGTTTTGCTAGTATTCTGCATTTTGTGAGTGGGCTTTTGTATGGTTGTGTGTATGTTTCCATGGTAAAATGTGTGGGAATATAGTCTCAGGACATTATTTATTTCACTTTACTCTTCAGACTAAAGCAGTTTGTTCCTACATTATGCTGGAATATTAATAAGCTAGCACACTATGCCTGATTTAACAACTCGATAAGTGACTATACTCCTAGCTGCTTGCAGGAACTTGAGTCTACCACTTTTGTTAATACCACATGTGCCCTTCTTTGTGAATTATATACACGCGTACCCTTACCTATGTGGATATATATATATACAAAGGAGTTATTAATTTTGGTCTGATCACTATCTATTACCACATGAAACTTAAAAATTCAAACCCCAAAGGCAGGAAATGAAAGATTTCAGCTTAACTTTGGTGGATTTCCAAACGTTTTCTCCATTACCAGATGGCCTAATATCTAACTGAATAGGAAACAGATTTATAGAAACTATAAAGTGTAGAAACTATTCATGTATCCTTACTTAAGTACTAATAGTTCTGTTATTCAATTTTTCTGTGTACCAAGAAACCAATGAAGTGTATAGACATTTTTACCAACTATAATTGGAAGTTTGTGGTGAGAGCCACAGATATGTGTCCTTAGAGCAAGACTTCTCTGGTGATCCAGTGGTTAAGAATCCGCCTGCCAATGCAGGGGATATAGGTTTAATCCCTGGCCCAGGAATATGCCACATGCCGAGAGGCAAGTAAGTCCATACGGCCACAGCTACTGAGCCCACATGCCCTAGGGCCCGTGCATCACAGCGAAGATCCAGTGCAGCCAAAAATAATAAATATTAATTTTAAAATGTTTTTAAAGATACAAAGGGCAGAGTGACAGATGTGACATGATCACCTTCAGAGACGCAGGCACTGTGTCACTGAGTCACTCCACTCAGACACTGAATGGAGAATTAAGGTGCCAAGATTATTTGCAATCCACTTTGCATTACTAAGGTTTTGTCATTTCTACCAGGATTCTCACATGTCAGTCCCCATCCCCATGATGTACTCATTCTTTCTCAAAGCCGTATGATCCATTTAAGTATTAATACAATACATATATCCTTCTAAACATTGCTACTGTCGCAGGTAAGGCGATGCTCAGTTCACAGTGTTTTGGAATGTGTGGGTTTTCTGAGTGGGATAAAGGAAAGAGATCGAGACTGGAATTGGAAGAATGGGATTCTACTGTCGACGTCGCCACAAGCTACCTGCACCTCCTTGGGCAAGTTGCTTCACGTCTCCAGGTCACATTTCCCGACTTGCAGAGCAAGAGTGTGGAGCTGATTATCTCTAAGGCCCCTTCCAGCTCTAAAAGCCCTTTGAGTCAGATTCATATATCTGTCAGATGGGTTCCAAAACAACACAGCCTGGAAACAGTGCTTCTAAAATTGAAACGTACAGCTGAGAAACCTCAAGGCACCTGCCTAGAAGATACCGTCTAATGTATTTCACCACCTTCAGATGGAATCTCAGCAAGTAGACAGTTTGGTCCACAGGACAGTCAATCTTATTTGAGATTCATGATTACTAGGCAATACATTTTCAGCTTGTTGTATTTCACTCTCTACCCTAACTTATAAAATCTGGGTAACTTCAGCCTGACATGGAGATAATATGCCACTTAATCACATTATTGGCTTCATTGAAGACAGCTCTATAAACACATGCCAATAACATCCAGGGGTATCATTAAAATTATGACATTTCCTTAAGGGAATTGATTCATACAAGCCTATGAGTGGATTCTATATAATAACTTTTACAGGCAAGTATGCTGTTGTATTTTTTTTAAAGAAGGATGAGCCTTACAATGCTGTTTGTTGTCTACAAAAATCCTCTAAGCAGGAAGGATATTGCATTTGGATATTTAAAGGCACAAAACTCAGATTTTAAAAAGCACATTTACTTTAGCCATGGATACCTGAGAAGGAAGATCACAAGAAGCTGCCCCATCCTTCCTTCTGTCTTTCCACACTGAGATAGTAAAAACCAACAGATTTTCGATTTATCCTGTTATCCATCATCTTCAGAGATTCGACTGTTTTTCTTTATTTAGCTTATTTGCAATGCTTAAGAATCCTCATTGTCTGATAATTTTTTTAAATTGTATCTAATCCAGAGGTGGGATAACTTGGGAGATTGTGATCCACACATATACACTACTAAGTATGTAATGAGAGCCTACTGTATACAGCACAGGACTTCTACTCAATGCTCTACATAGGAAGGAAATCCAAAAAAGAGGGGCTGTAAGTATACATATAGCTGATTCCCTTTGCTGTACAGTAGAAACTAACACATTGTAAAGCAACTATACTTAAATAAAAATGTAAAGTAAATAAATAAAATTAAAAGTAAATTTAAAAATAAAAAAGAGGATATACGTATACATATAACTGATTCCCTTTGCTATACAGTAGAAACTAACACATTGTAAAGCAACTATACTTAAATAAAAGCTTTAAATAAATAAATAGATTAAAAGTAAATTTAAAAATAAAAAAGAGGATATATGTATACATATAACTGATTCCCTTTGCTATACAGTAGAAACTAACACATTGTAAAGTAACTATACTTAAAAGCTTTAAATAAATAAAATTAAAAGTAAATTTTAAAATAAAAAAGAGAGGATATATATATGTATAGCTGATTCACTTTGCTATACAGCAGACACGAACACAACATTGTAAAGCAACTGCAGTCTAATTTAAAAATTTTTTTAATTAAAAAAAATTCATCCAATCCTTCATGTAGTGGTTTACATCTAACTTTCCTTGTTTTCCTCTGTGTGAGACACGGACAGCTGCTGGGAATTCTTTGCACAATAACTGTTCTCATTCTTAGTAATTATCTCTGGATGAGGCAATATGGTGTGATTCTTTCCATTATTCAGCCTCTGCTCATTGCGTATCTTCCATGTACCATGAGCTGTTCTAGATTTGCGGACTACAACAGTGAAATAAAGAACAAAATCTCTGCCCTTATGAAGCTTATGTTCGAGAGAAAGGAAACAGATTATAAACAAGATAAATAAAGTAGTATGTTAGGCAACGGTATGGGCTAAAGGGAAATACAAAGGAAGAAGAGGAATTAGGAAGCCTGGGAAAGCAGTGATGTACCACTTAGACAGGGATGTCCTGAGGATAAGGCGACTCCAAAGCCCCTTGGCTCAAGAAACATCCCAGGCAGAGAAGTCAGCAAGGGTAAAGGCCCTGAGGCAGAAACAGAGAGAGAAACCAGACCGGGCGGGAGAGAAACTGAGAAACGCTGGGGGCAGGAGGTAGAAGTACCCGGAGTGAAGGACCTTGTGAGCCCTTAGCAAGACTTCAGCTTCTCCTCCGAGGTAGAGGAGAGAGCGGTTGGAGGCATTTGAGCGAAAGAATGACATGATCTGACTCATATGTTAACAAGGATGCATTGGCCGCTGTGTCACCATTTGGGGCACAAGCGTGGAGGCAGGCGAACCAGTTTGAGGCGGTAGCAATTACCAGGAACCTGTTGAGATCACCTGGGAGTGCTTACGGATAAACAACAAAGAGGCGCAAGAACTGAGCCCCGGGGTCCTGCAGCATTCAGCGTCGAGGAGATGTAGGGACGCGCGCAGAACACAGCTGAGAAAGGAGCAACCAAAGCGGTAGGAGGAAAACCGGAGAGCGTGGACTCTGGGAGCCACTGTCCAGAAGAGGGGGCGAACGGCTGAGTCCAACACTGCGGCTGCGTTGAGCGCCGTGAAGTCGGAAGGCAGACCCTTGGCTGCAGCCACGTGGCGGTCACTGTCCGTGGTGGAGCCAGCAGGGACATCGCCGTCAGGGAGCCCCAGACTCAACACGTGAAAAGCCTGGGAGAGTGTTACGCAATCTACATATCCCTTCGAACTTCAGTGCTCCCCTTGGTAAAACTGGTGTAATAATTCCTACCTCAGGGTGGTGAGAACTTAAGAGATAATGTGAGGGAAGCCTGTATGAGTCAGCTCGGTGGCCACACAAAATACCACATACTAGGAGGCTTAAATAACACAGATTTACTTTCTCACAGTTCTGGAGGCTACAAGTCTGAGATCAAGGTGCCGGCAGGGTTGGCTTCTGGCTTATAAACCTGTGTTCCTGCCCGATAGACTCCTGCCTCCTTTCTGTGCCCTCACATGGCCTCTCCTCCGTGTGCCCATAGAGAGGGATCTTTGACGTCTCTTCCTCTTCTTTCACTGGTTTATTTATTTAAAAAACTTTCTGGCCACATCGCAAGGGGTGGGAGATCTCAGTTCCCCAACCAGGGATCAAACCCGTGCCCCCTGCATTGGACACTCCTGGAGTCTTAACCACTGGACCACCAGGGAAGCCCTCTTCCTCTACTTATAGGAACACGGTTTCCAGTAGGTTAGCCCCTCTCCCCATGACCCTGTTTCACCTTAATTATTGCCCTAAAGAAAGTGAAAGAGTTCATCCTTCAGTCGTGTCCAACTCTTTGTGACCCCATGGACTGTAGCCCACCAGGCTCCTCTGTCCATGGGATTTCCCAGGCAAGGATATTGGAGTGGGTTGCCTTTCCCTTTTTCAGAGAGTCTTCCCAACCTAGGAGTTGAACCCAGGTCTCCTGCATTGTAGCAGGTTCTTTACGGTCTGAGGCACCAGGGAAGTGTCTCTAAATAAAGTCACAATGGGGATAAAGCCCTCAACATATGGATGGGGTGGGGAGGGGATACAATTTAGTCCATTACAAATCCCTTAGCAAGTTGTTAATGCTCAGAAATGTTAATTAAGTCCACAGTTACTGTGTGATTGCTGCTTATGTAATTATCTCTTGAAGGTGTTTCTTAGTTTTACAATTTACAGCATAATATACAATATTCAATATACACATTCAATTCTTTTTTATTGAAGGATCGTTGATTTACAATATTTTATTTGTTCTGGGTGTACAACATAGTGATTCAATATTTTTCTAGATTATGCTGCTGCTGCTAAGTCACTTCAGTCGTGTCCGACTCTGTGCGACCCCATAGACGGCAGCCCACCAGGCTCCCCCATCCCTGGGATTCTCCAGGCAAGAACACTGGAGTGGGTTGCCATTTCCTTCTCCAATGCATGAAAGTGAAAAGTGAAAGTGAAGTCGCTCAGTCGTGTCCGACTCTGTGCGACCCCATGGACTGCAGCCTACCAGGCTCCTCCGTCCATGGGATTTTCCAGGCAGGAGTACTGGAGTGGGGTGCCATTGCCTTTTCCATTTCTAGGTTATACTCCATGTAAATTTATTCCAAAGTAATGGCTTTCTTTGCTGTGCCATATAATATATCCTTGGTGCTTATTTATTTTATGTGTAGCAGTTTATATCTCTTCCTCCCCTACCCCTATCTTCCCCTTCCACCACCCCTCTCCCCACTGGTAACCACTCGTAGAGCTCCTCTGTTCTCTATGTGAGTCTGTTTCTGTTTGGTTGTATGCACTTGTTTGTTTCATTTTTCAGATTCCATGCATAAGCGATCACATGGAGTAGTTGTGCTTGTGTGACTTATTTTACTAAACATAACACCCTCTAGGTGCCCCCACATCTTTGCAAATGGAAGAATTTCGCTCTTCTTTAATGGCTGAGTATAACATTCAAATTCTGTTTAGAAAACGTAAGATATATCCAACTTCTTCAACAAATTTTAGTTAATCTTGAAGAGCAACTTTAACTTTTAAGAAAAAGTTGATCAATACTGCCATCTACTGGAACTTTGTTCAAAGCTCTTTTGTGCTGCTACTGCTGATGCTAAGTCGCTTCAGTCGTGTCCGACTCTGTGTGACCCCATAGACTGCAGCCCACCAGGCTCCCCCGTCCCTGGGATTCTCCAGGCAAGAACACTGGAGTGGGTTGCCATTTCCTTCTCCAATGCATGAACATGAAAAGTGAAAGTGAAGTCGCTCAGTCATGTCCGACTTTGTGCTTATCTTCTGTCAATTCTTACAGGTCCCCATGCTTGTTTTTCTCTTTTAAATAAGCGTAAAAATGGATGTTTTTGTTCTCAATTCAACCTCACTAGCAGTGTTTAAGAAATACACGTCTGTTAAGAATTGAGTTTTTCTCCAAGTGTCAGTAACCTCACGTGTTAGTCACTCAGTTGTGTCCAACTCTTCGCAACCCCGTGGACGGTAGCCCACCAGGCTCAGTGGCTCATAAAAGTGGCTTAAGCTGCTTCTCTTCTCTTGCCAATTAAAAAAAAAAATCCAGAGAGAGGCAGGTCATGGCTTTTCAGGGGACTCCATGAACCTCAGAATACAGCTTCTTTTCTCTTGTTCTGTCATCAAAATGGGCTGTTTCATGGTCCAAAAGGTTGCTCAAGCTCCAACTTGCAGGAAAGAGGAAGATTTGGGGACGTGTAACATACACTTGGACTTCCATTCCAGTATCTACAACTTAGTTACTAAGCAAACATAATTAGGTAAAGGAAAGCCTGTGAAATGAAGGTTTTCAGCTGAGCAACAATGAGCACCCCACATAAGTCTAGAGTGCTGTTACAAGAGGAGTATGCCCACGCCTGTTGGGCCAGCCAGCGGGCACCCTCTGCCATAGTAGGCTGCCACTCATGCAGGGGGCATGAGTAACATGTACAGGTATTTGTCTGGAAAATCTCGGAATATCTAGAAATAACACAAGTGCCTAGTAGCAGTATTGTCTTTGCAAGGGGCTGGATGACCCTGGAAAAAGTGAGGGACAGGGGTCATTTTTGCAATTTGTATTTTGTGTGTGTGTGTGTGTGTGGTTTGTCTGGCTGTGCTGGGTCTTCTCTGCTGTGAGGGCTTTTCTCTCTGGTTGTGGCGAGCAGGGGCTACTCTCTAGATGTGGTTCATGGGCTTCTCATTGGGGTGGCTTCTCTTGTAGCAGGGCATGGGCTCCAGGGCACGTGGGCTTCAGTGGCTTTAGCATGTGGGCTCGGAAGTCGTGGCTCCTGGGCTCCAGAGCACAGCGGTCGTGGTGCAGGGGCTTAGTTGCTCTGCGGCACGTGGTGCCTTCCGGGACCAGGGATCAAGCCTGTGTCTCCTGCACTGGCAGGAAGATTCTTTACCACTGAGCCACTAGCGAAATTGCATTTTGTGTCCTTTGACTTTATAGTATGTCCGTGTATTTTCTATGGAAAAATTTTAACACAAAAGTGATTATTGCTGTTCAGTCACCAAGTCGTGTTTGACTCTTTGTAACTCCATGGACTGCATCACGCCAGGCTTCCTTGTCCTTCACCATCTCCTGGAGCTTGCTCAAACTCACGTCCATCAAGTCAGTGATGCCATCCAACCATCTCATCCTCTGTCGTCCCCTTCTCCTCCTGCCTTCAATCTTTCCCAGCATCAGGGTCTTTTCCAGTGAGTCGTCTCTTCACATCAGGTAGCTGAAGTACTGGAGCTTCAGCTTTAGCATCAGTCCTTCCAATGAATATTTAGGGTTGATTTCCTTTAGGATTGACTGGTTTGATATCCTTGCAGTCTAAGGGACTCTCAAGAGTGTTCTCCAGCACCATAGTTCAAAAACATCAATACTTTGGTGCTCAGCTTTTTTTATGGTCCAACTCTCTCATACATGACTACTGGAAAAACCATAGCTTTGACTATCAGGATCTTTGTCAGCAAAGTGATGTCTCTGCTTTTTAATACGCTGTCTAGGTTTATCATAACTTTCCTTCCAAGGAGCAAGCGTCTTTTAATTTCAAACTGCAATATATAAGATCTCAAACCAATACATTGGACACCTGAAATGACACAATGCTGTATGTTACCAATATTTCAAAAACCAAACATTTGGATTTGAGATGCCACACCTGAACCTGATTTGTTAGCTGAAAGTTCCTAGAGGGGACAAAGTAGAAAGAAGAGGTGAGGCCCCTTTGGTGGAAGAAAAGAGCTGGAGAAATGTGAGTTGTGTTTTCACCATGACCACCGGGCAGGGGGAGGTGGAATTCTGGCTTCAGGCTGACTCACCCGCCCTTCCCCTGACTGGGAGCCTCCAGCACAGGCTTCTCAGCAGAGATAAGATTTGAGAAACTCTGCAAGAATGGAAACAAAAGAAAAACTCGGTGGGAGAAAATGACATATTTATTCTTCAGCATCGGTAACGTTTCCTCTATTACATGCCTGCCCTGTGAAACACACGTACATTTACAAATGAAAGATACATGTTCCTATATTGGAATCCGCCATCCCAGACAAAATGCTCAAATCAGTTGAGCACATTGGCACGTTTCAATTTTCTTTCCCCCCAGAGGAAATTCGGGGAGCTTCAGAGGGTTTCCCAGGTGGCGCTAGTGGTAAAGAATGGCCTGCTTATGCAGGAGAGGTAAGGGTTTGATCCCTGGGTGGGGAAGATCCCCTGGAGGCGGGCACGGCAACCCACTCCAGGATTCTTGCCTGGAGAATCCCATGGACAGAGGAGCCTGGTGGGCTACAGACCACGGGGTCGCAAAGAGTCGGACACAACTGAAGTGACTTAGCACACATGCAGAGGTTTGCCCAGTGGTATCATCTGGTAAGAAGGTTTTCAACAGAGCGTGACCCTGGGGGGGACTGCATCACATGAGCCAGTGACCCACAGCCTGTGGACTCTGCCTATGGACTCGCCCTTCACCTACTTGCTGATGCCTGAAATTTTTTAACATGAGATAAAACCTCTCATTCCCCAGTTTAGAGATAAACTGTGAAATCTGAGGATAAGGCATGGAACACAGGGTTGAAAGGGCGAGTGTAGAATACCAGAGAGGCTGGCAGGGGGCGGGCGCCAGGCGGCTCTCGCCTCTGAGTGGGAAAGGGAGCTGGGGATGTAGAAGGGGCAACCAGGCCGTTAGTACAGAGCCACAGAGTCTCTGCGAAGATGGCAGAGACAGTCTGCCTCAGGCCCCGAGATACAAAGACACGCTCCCAAAAGGAGAAAATTTCTATGGCCCAGGGCCAAGAGGCGAACAGGAGGAAAGGTGGCCATGCTAAGGAGGAATAGAACTGCATTCCATTCCCAAAGGAACATCCATTCCCACCAGGGGAGCGAGTCTAAGAATTTATGCCCCCATCATTCGGCGGGGGAACGTGACTATGCCGCGTTTTTATCGCCACTCAAATCTTTACCCCTGGGGAATATATAGAAGGAAAACTGTGTTGTTCCCCCAGCACATGAAGTCAGCAAGCATTCCATTCCCCCAGAGGCATTACTTTAGAAAAACTTGAAGGCCTGTTATTTTTGTAGGTTTCTATATAAGTCACACGAAGACTGCCATGGAGATAAAGCGCTCTCGTTGTTCAGCATCTTGAGCACTTAAGGTTAGGTTCTTTCCTGGTTTTGCAACAGCCTGGGCTTCTGCTTCAGTAACAGTATTGAATTCTTCTGTGTAAGAGGTCTTGGGTCACCAGGGTGATGCCCTTTACTAGGTTGAAAAGTGTACCCAAATGGAGGAGGGACTTAGACAATCAGGATGAGATTTCCCTTTCCCCCAGAAATCTGCTTTCTCTTCATTTTAACTGATTTCTGGGTTCAAATTTGACTTTCCACGAGTCAGATCACACTGTGGAGAACGACTTCTCTCTGTCTCCCTCTTTCTTTCCTTCCTTCCTTCTTGACAAATAAAGACACTTCAATTTAAAAAGTATTTATTAGCACTCACCTCAGGTCAGGCACCTGTGATACATCAAGACAGACTCAGCCCTTTCTTCTATGTCCTCACACGCAGTCAAGGCCTTGTATTCTCCTCCTAACTATTTACAAAAAGGAAACTCAAATGATAATCGAAAAGCTGGAAAAACTGAACGCAAACACCCACATACCCTTCTTCTGTTACTTTACCACTTCTGCTCATCTCTCGATGGATAGATAAGTAATATAAGGGCGATAACAATATAAGATCGGTGCATAGGAACAGTTTTTCCTTAGCCATTTGAAAGTAAATGGGAGATACCATGATCCATCACCCCAATATACTTCAGAATGCCTCTCCTCAAAATGAATATACAAGGTTAGATTTTGAGAAGAGAAAAAGTGATGTCTTTTTTTCTTAGGTAGAGTGGGTCCTTGCGGAACACTGACTGTGTTCCGGGTGTGGAATTACAAGGGTAAGAAAGTCTGGAGTTCAGGAAGCCGTGGAGCCTGCAGTTTGGACCTGCTCTTGAATTTTATAACTGGCTCAGGAAAACGGCACTCGTGTGTTTAATACCCAGGAATAACAGTTAGCTCATCTCTGCGTCTCCTGTTCAGTCTTCTCTGGTCAAGCTGGATTTGGGGAGTTAAATAAATACATCGAACAGACTATATCTCTGTAATTTACACCCCCCTGCCTGTCCCCCCTCCGCCCTTTAAATTCTCACACTGAATCAAGAATAACTTTGCACAACTGGCTGAGCAGGTGTGGTGCTTTTCACCCATCTGAGTACCTGCCATGCTGAGTTGGAACACTGTCACAATACGAAAAGCCTTTGCTCCTCGCCTTCTTGCTTTTATATCTTTGGTTCACAAGAGGGATCAGCAGGAATTTGCTGGTGGTCCAGTGGTTAGGACTCTGTGTTCTCACAGCGAGGGACCGGGTTCAGTCTCTGGTTGGGGAACTAAGATCCCACACGTCATGCAGCACAGCCAAGAAAAAAAAGAGAGAGAGAGAGATTAGCAATATACTGACGGGCACTCTGTCTGATGCAGGTTCTTGTCAGAACATTGATTTGGTACAGATTATACAATAATTCTTTTCTTACTTCCATATACTGCTTTGCAGTGCAGTTTGACTGTAATTACAATATCTACTGGATGCAATACCGCCAATATTTCTGTTTAGTACAGAAATTTTTCCATCTGTACAGTATTATGATTTCAGAGTCTTTTGTAGATTTAGTTCAGCATTTTTTAGAATGCACTTTTTATATAAAAAGAGGTTCAGAAAAATAATATTTTGAGATAAAAAATATCTTGCAGTTACTCTAATATACACTTTAGTCACATTTATATTCCCTCATGTTCAATGCACTTATCTGCTACATTAGAAGCTCAAAGAATAAATACAGAAACTCAAGGAACAAATAAAATTGTTACATTTACTGCCACAATAAGCAATATGGAACATTAAAAACAGTATGAATTCATTAAAAAAAAGAGCAAAGATGGAATGGCAGCATAAAATTAAGAAGGACATTCTAACTGGGCTGTATGGGAACCAGCCTCGTTGGTTTCTTCCAAGCAATGCATTTTCGTCAAAACTCATACATATTCACCAAAACAAACAGCATGTCAATGAATTCAATGAACTGCCACTGAAACTGACACATCTATTTCCTCGCATCTGCTTACGGGAATTATGTAAAATACTTAATCCAATGTGTTTTCACCGCAATCCTATTTTTGTCTCTCATCCAGTGAATTTTCATTTAAACCAATACGTTTGCCTGAGACCCGCACGCGTGCGTTTCTTGGAACCTCAATGCAGTCACAGATTCAGGCATCATGTCTGCGGAAGCCTAACCAATGCATTTCAGTGCAACTCAGCCAATTTTCCACGACACGTATTCTGATTTTCTAGCGGGTATAAAGTCTCCTATAATTGTAAATGCACGTGATTGCGAGGGAAGGCAGGAGAGGTCCTGCCTGGATTGTCGGGTAATACCACAAGTGTGGCTTTCCTAAAGCCTTGATACCCGACGCGTGCTCTGGGGGCCTGCAGCACTGCCATCCAGGAAGCCAGTGCCACAGGAAGGCTCTCAGCCCTGACTCCAGACCTACTGATCCAGAATCTGGATCCCAGAAAGATCCCTAGTCGATGTGTTTGAACAGTAAAATATGAGAAGCGCTGTGTCAAAACAAACTCTTTAACAACCATAGTTATCTTGGGGGTGATACTCAAAGTTTTCTGAGTCAAGCGCTTCTTCCAGTGGATGGAGAGTTTGATGAGACAGAGGTTGAAACCAGCTTACTTTATACGCAAAGGTATATTTGCATATAAAGTTTTTTATTGCACACATGATTCATGCATACATTTTCTTTTAATCAATTCACGTATACATCTTTGAGTCAAAATTTTTTTTTAATTAAACCATTCAGGGCTTCCCTGGTGGCTTAAGTGTTAAAAAATCCGTATGCAATGCACGAGACATGGATTCAGTCCCTAGGTCGGGAAGATCCCCTGCAGAAGGAAATGGCCACCCATCCCAGTATTCTTGCCTGGAAAAGCCCATGGACCAAGGAGCCCAGCAGGCTAGAGTCCATGTGTTCTCTAGAGTAGGACAAGACTTAGCAACTAAACCACCGCCACGAACAAGAGTTACTAGAGTTAGCAATAGAAATAAACAATGAGGTCATTCGTGACCTGGATAAGAAACTTGTTGGTAGCGCTATGGGGGAGAACTTCTTTGCAATGGGTTCATAAGAGAACAGCCAGAGAGAATTGCTTGCATGGTGTCCCGCAGCAGGAAAGAGATGGATGGGATGCTTAGCCTGAGGAATAAGGTCAGTTCATCCACATCAACAGGAGAGAAGGTCCAGAGAAGTTCAGGTGTGTTGAAGTGATGGTGGGAGCTGGTAGTAGTTCTGTTCTATTTACTTCACTTTTCTCAGAGACTCGGGAAGTATGTCATTAGCTGAAAGTGACAGCTGATGGGAGGAGGAGTTGCTAAGAGGCTTGAGGTGGGAGAAGCTACAAAATAGTCACTGGGAGAGAGTGGGAGTGTATGGAGCCCACCATGGACTTAAAGTATTCTGCACAGTCAGGTGCTTTTCAACAGCTTCTTCTAACTGCCAGGGTACAAGCGTGGAGGAGGCAGGAAATTGGGTTTAAGCAGCCTTGTGGTTGAGCCAGGTGGGAAGGACTGAGCAAGAGACAGGCAGGAGAGTGGTGAGGTCATGCAAAAAGTGATGGTAATAATGACCTTGGAATTGAGTTGGATAAGAAGGAGAAAATGGATATGGGGAGAATGTAGGAAGTAAAAGGATGATGGGATCAATAAGTTAAAGTCCCACCGGGGCTAAAGGATTGCTGGAGTTGGAAATGCGAGAGGCAAGACACTGGGAAGACAGCGGTAGAAGGGGAGTGAGTTATGAACACTGAGGTTATGTGGGGGTTGTCGTTATCAGCCACGACAAAGCTAAGGGTATGGACATGCGAGTGAGCAGCCGATGTGGGGTGATCAGTAAGACTGCTGGAGGAGAGGCCAAGGAGCTGAGCTGCCAGGGCATTGGAAGGATCACTTAAGTGGACATGGAACCCACCAAGAATTAGGATAGCCATGGTGGACAGGGGGGCCGTGTGCCTCTTCACAGAATGAGGGTGTGACCCCAGGCTCAGTAGGTGACCTTCAACAAAGAGGAATCGTGGGTGGAATTGTCTGATAATGGCATGAGGTTTATAGCTGGATGTATGTGGAAGAAGAGAAGGAAAACGGCATGAAAGTGGAAACAAGGACCTGGAAGATTTCCTCCAGTCCTAAGCTCAGCGGTGCCAAAGGTATAGGACAGAGAAGAGCCATTTGAGGAGCTCAAGGAAAGTGGGTTCCTCCTGGCAGGAGGGGAGCCAGGTCTCAGTTACAGAAAGAAGGTGAAGGGATTGATCCCCAATGAGCCTGAATGAAGGGAGCTTCCAGAATCCCAGCCCTCAGGATTGTTCTTACACAGTTCAGCGGATTTAGCAGATGCCATCATTTAACCAACATTGAGAGTAGTTTGTTTTTTGTTTTTTTTTGCCAAGCTCATTTTTTGTGTTGCTAATAGATACAGAGGAGGTAAATCACTGTTATCAGAGACTTAATGCGAAAGCAGGTGGTAACTGGGACGCTCTACAAAGGTGAGGTTTTATTATTAGTTGAGAGAGACAGAGCCTTCTACCCCAGGCAAAACTGCCCCACTTGATGGCTTTCGATGATGGCACCAGAATTTCTTATTCCTGCAGGAGGTCTCCTTTATCAGCGGGTCTTTCTCTGTTTAATTGTCTTCATGGTGCTTATCACCACCTATCACATGCATCACTTATTACCTTTTTTATTTCATGGTGAAGACAGGACTTGGTTTTTGTTCATAGTTTTATCTCAGCGGAGCCTAGATGAGCATGTAGCTCAATAGATACTGAATGAATGAATGGATGAGTAAATGTGAATGAATGAATGAGAAAATGCAATGGCCTCTGTCCAATAACCGGTCACCAGATGTGGTTTCCAAGTAGGGGAAAGAGCACAGGTTTTGGAGCAAAAGTCCTAAAGGGGGACCTCCGTGGCAGTCCAGTGGTTACGGCTTCACCTCCCAGTGAGGGCGAGGGTTCAATCCCGGGTCTGGGAGCTAAGATCCGACCCGCCTCGCAGCCAAAAAACCGAAACAGAAGACAGAAGCAATATTGTCACAAATTCAATAAAGGCTTTTTAAATGGTCCATATTAAAAATAAAAAAATTTTTTTTAAAATCCTGATGCATAAAGTCTAATCCATAGCCTCTGAGCCTCAAGTTTCTTCATCTATATAATAGAGATGAAGAATTATTGTTATTAAAAAAAATAAACCCTCTCACAATCGTTTTGGAAATTAATGAGGTATCAAGTGTACAGTAAATACATTAATAGGTTTCCCAGCTCATAACAACCCTGTAGTTGAGTTCAGTTGCCAGGACCAGCCGTGGACACTTGATCCAAATGAGGGCAATCGGAAGCTCCCTCCTGGAAACTAGATGTCAGCATCATGAGATTCTGGAGCCACCTATCTCTTAAATGGTGGGGGTGTAAATTAAGAATTCTGCAGTCACTATATTTTTACAGGCTGAGGAAAGAGAGAGTCTATTCAAAGAGAGAAGAGAATGACTAGTTACATGTATAACTTAGCCATCTTCACAGCTGGTTTTTGGCTTTGAACCTCTGTAAGACTTACCTGGAGCCTTTTCAAAAAATTCCTTTATTGCTCAAGCTGGTTCAAGAGGGTTTATTACTTGCAAACAAAGACTTATGATAAGAGAATGTAGTCACTCTACATTCTCTACATTGTGCAGTAATCTCTATATGCTTAAATACATTTCACAAACACAAATGGAATGCATGTTATATATTACACTTTTTTTCATTTATCTACATGTTTCTAACATCGGTCCTTGTCCATATACTTTGGATAACCTCAGTCTTTTTTACAACCACATAGCTCTCCATAGTACAAACACATGATCATTTGCACAGCCAGCTCCTTATTTATGGCCGTTTGGGTTGTTTCTATTTCTGTTGCAAACAGTGCCATGTGAACATCCCTCAGCATCAGTCTTTGTGGCGATGTTGGAGAATTTTAGATTAGATTCCTAGAAATTGAACTCTAGGGCCAAGAAAAACAGATAGAAGGATAAAGTTAAGAAAAACATATGATATGTGGGCTCTCAATCTCTTGCGATTGGGTCAGAAAGTACCAGGAGTCGTTACAACTCAACAACAACAAAGCAGTTTAAACCTGAGCAAAGGACTTAGACTTTTCTCCAAAGAATTTATACAAACGGCCAGTGAGCACATGCAAAAATGTTCAACATCACTAATCGTTGCTGCTGCTGCTGCTAAGTTGCTTCAGTCATATCCGACTCTGTGTGACCCCATAAACAGCAGCCCACCAGGCTCCCCCGTCCACGGGATTCTCCAGGAAAGAACACTGGAGTGGGTTGCCATTTCCTGCTCCAATGCATGAAAGTGGAAAGTGAAAGTGAAGTCGCTCAGTCGTGTCCGACCTCTAGTGACCCGATGGACTGCAGCCTACCAGGCTCCTCCACCCATGGGGTTTTCCAGGCAACAGTACTGGAGTGGGGTGCCATCGCCTTCTCCCACTAATCATTACAAAACTGCAAATCAAAACCACAAAGAGATACACTTCACATCCATTAAGGTGACCAGTTTCACTCTTTTTTGTGGGGCCTCAGACATGGACAGCTGCCTCAGAATGAAGCTCAACATCTCTTTCCCAACCACTGGCTGCCAGAAGCTCACTGAAGTGGACAATGGATGAAAAACTTCGTATTTTCCAGGACAAGCATACAGCCACAGAGGCTGCTGCTGACGCTGTGGGTGAAGAAGGGAAGATTATTAGGTCCGAATCGGGGGTGGGAATGACAAACAGGGTCTCCCCATGGAGCGGATTTTCCCCGTGAAGAGGATGATCCGTGGCTGAGTCTGCCTGCTGCTGGTCAGGGGCATTCCTGTTACACACTGAAGGGGACTGGAGATAGAAAGCGCACATTTGTACAGGGTTGCATTGTGGATGCCAACCTGAGTGTTCTCAATCCGGTCATCGTAAAAAAGGGGGGCGAGAAGGATGTTCCTGGACACAGTGATACACTGTGTCTCGTCACCTGAGACCCAAGAGAACTAGCTGCTGCTGCTGCTGCTTAGCTGCTCAGTCGTGTTCGACTCTCTGTGGCTCCATGGACTGTAGCCTACCCATCAGGCTCTTCTGTCCATGGGATTCTCCAGCCAAGAATACCGGAGTGGGTTGCCATTTCCTACTCCAAGGGATCATCCCAACACAGGAACTGAACCCACATCTCCTGAATTGGCAGGTGGATTCCCTGCCACTAGCGCCACCTGGGAAACCCCCAAAGAGATGGCAAAATCCACACGCTTTTCAATCTCTTTAAAGAAGGTAATGTCCACAAATACGCTATGAAAAAGCCCCTAAACAAAGAAGGTAAGGATTCAGCATCTTGTTACTCCGTGTGTCCTGCCATGTTGGTGTTTTACTCTGAAGAAGCATCATACCAAGAAAATTAAGGAGGAGGCTTCAGAAGACGCTAAATTTTTGGCCAAGAGAATGAAGGTCAAAGGAAAACACCTGGAACAGATTGCCAAGAGACGGGGGCTGTCGTCTCTGAGAGCTCCTGCTGCCCAGTCTGAGACCAGTCAAAAACGAGACGTCCTAAGAGCAACAAATAAGATCAGACATCAGAAAAAAAAAAAAAAAAGATGTTGACTCTAAAAAAAAAACCAGCAATAGCAAATTTTGGTGAGAATGTGCAGAAACTGGGCCCCTTGTGCGTTGGTGGGAAGGTAAAATGATGTAGCCACTATAGAAAATAGTATGGTAGCTGATTCCAATTCCGCTTCTGGGTGTATCTACCCCAAAGAATTGAAAGCAAGGTACCAAAGGCATAGTCACACCTCCATGTTCCTTGCAGGATTATTCACAGTAGCCACAAGGCAGAAGCAACCCAGGTGTCCATCAACAGATGAATAGATAAACAAAACTCACTATGTGTACACAATGGAATATCATTCAGCCTGAAAAAGAAAAGAAATTCTGACACAGTCTCCAACGTGGATGAACCTTGAAGACATTATGTTAAGTGAAATGAGCCAGAAAGACAAACACTATATGATTTCACTTACAAGAGGTGCTTAGCCTATCAAGTTCATAGAGACAAAAATAGAATGGTGGTTGGCAGGGGCTAGAGGAAGGAAGGAATGGAAACTGTTGTTTAATGGGTACAGAGTTTCAGCTTTACAAGATGAAAAAGTTCTAGAGATCTGCAGCACAGCATTGTAAACGTACTGAATACCACTGAATGGTATACTTCAGCACGGTTAATGTGATTTTATGTTATGTACATGTGACTACAGTTTTTTTTTTTAAAGCATGAGAGAACTGTAACTGCAAAGACAATCCATGGAATGGTTATAATTAAGCTCTTTTTGCAGGAGACCCAGGTTTGATCCCTGGGTCTGGAAGATCCTCTGGAGAAGAGAATGGCAACCCACTCCAGCATTCTTACCTGGAGAATCCCATGGACAGAGGAGCCTGGCTGGCTGTCAGACCCAACTGAGACACTAATGCTTTCACTTTCACTTTGCTCCAAAAAAAAGAAGATAAAAGGCTGGACGCAATGACCAGGCAGTTGAAGTCTTGGATTGAAAGCCAGAGAACTTTACCAAGAAACTCTCATCTGCAGTGGAGCCCAGAGAAAGCTGAGGACCCAGCCCACAGATGAATCATCTGATCCCAAAGAAGGCTAAACTGCCTGGGAAAGCATGGGGCTCTGACACACAGGATAACATATCTGCGCGGATGCTGGGTCTTTGAATTTCTAGTTTCTTCTGAACCTTCCCAGGGGGCTCAGTGGTAAAGACTCACCTGCCAGTGCAGGAGACGAAGGAGATGCAGGTTCGATCCCTGGGTCGGGAAGATGCCCTGGAGGAGGAAATGGCAACCCACTCCACTATTCTTGCCCGCAAAATCCCATGGACAGAGGAGCCTGGTGGGCTACAGTTCACAGGGTGACAAAGAGGCGGACACAACTGAAGCGACTGAGCACAATAAAAGACCATGGCCCTAGGGGCAAAATACATGTCAACAAGGATACTACGCAACTTATGCCATCAGAAGAAACTGAGAATGGATAATCAGAAGGCTGATGGCAGGCACCCCAGTAAAAGTCAGGATAGCCCGCCCAGTGTACCACCTTGAGCACCCCGGGTGAGAAGAAGGATCTTGCAACGCCAGGGCAAGGGGGCACAGCCACAGTGCTCTGGGTCTTTCTGCAGAGGAACCTAAGGACTCAGCGAACTGTTCACTGGGGAGGGAAATGTCAAATATTTGGAGACTTGGTGGGACTGACACTGATACATGGAGACCTGAAGCACCATCACGGCCCCCTCGCTCTGTTGCTGTGAGTGTCTGGCCACCAAGTTATTGAGAGTACTGCCCATAGTTTGGAGGCTCACAGTGGATCGCACAGGTCCATAGACCAGCCAGTGGTCATTTCCCCAGACCTCCAATACAATAGTGACAGATATTCTCAGAAGTTGGCAAAACCTTCACATTGGGTCTTTGGCCTGAGAGATAAGAGCCTTCAGTGGGAAAAACCAAGTGCAATTTTCTGAAACTGCCCCCATCCACCTAGCCAAGATAGCAATTAGCACCATCAAATGGTAACAGAATGGAAACACAAGGCTAGAACTTCTTTCTAATATTTCCAATTTGTTAGCTTTTGATGGGGATCTCATAAGACCAGCAGAAAAAAAAAGTTCCTGGAGAAAGACACAGCAACTCACTCCATTATTCTTGCCTGAGAAATCCCATGGACAGAGGAGCCTGGCGAGCTAGGGTCTATGGAGTCACAAAAGAGTTGGACACAACTTAGTGACTAAACAACAAAAGCTTGATGGTGATTTTAAAAGACTTCAGTTCAGTTCAGTCGCTCAGTCATGTCGACTCTTTGCAACCCCATGAACCGCAGCATGCCAGGCCTCCCTGCATATCACCAACTCTTGGAGTTCACTCAAACTCATGTCCATTGGGTATGTGATGCCATCCAGCCATCTCATTCTTTGTCGTCCCCTTCTCCTCCTGCCCTCAATCCCTCCCAGCATCAGGGTCTTTTCCAATGAGTCAGCTCTTGGCATGAGGTGGCCAAAGTATTAGAGTTTCAGCTTCAACATCAGTCCTTCCAATGAACACCCAGGACTGATCTTCTTTAGGATGGACTGGTTGGATTTCCTTGCAGTCCAAGGGACTCTCAAGAGTCTTCTCCAACACCATAGTTCAAAAGCATCAATTCTTCAGTGCTCAGCTTTCTTCACAGTCCAACTCTCACATCCATACATGACCACTGGAAAAACCATAGCCTTGACTAGACGGACCTTTGCTGACAAAGTAATGTCTCTGTTTTCAATATGCTGTCTAGGTTGGTCATAACTTTCCTTCCAAGGAGTAAGCATCTTTTAATTTCATGGCTGCAATCACCATCTGCAGTGATTTTGGAGCCCAGAAAAATAAAGTCAGCCACTGTTTCCACTGTATCCCCATCTATTTCCCATGAAGTGATGGGACCAGATGCCATGATCTTCATTTTCTGAATATTGAGCTTTAAGCCAACTTTTTCACTCTCCTCTTTCACCTTCATCAAGAGGCTTTTTAGTTATTTTTTTTTCTTTTTCTTTTATTTTTAAACTTTACAATATTGTGTTAGTTTTGCCAAATATCGAAATGAATCCGCCACAGGTATACATATGTTCCCCATCCTGAACCCTCCTCCCTCCTCCCTCCCCGGCTTTTTAGTTCTTCTTCACTTTCTGCCATAAGGGTCGTGTCATCTGCATATCTGAGGTTATTGATATTTCTCCCGGCAATCTTGATTCCAGCTTGTGTTTCTTCCAGTCCAGCATTTCTCATGATGTACTCTGCAGATAAGTTAAATAAACAGGGTGACAATATAGCCTTGATGTACTCCTCTTCCTATTTGGAACCAGTCTGTTGTTCCATGTCCAGTTCTAACTGTTGCTTCCTGACCTGCATACAGGTTTCTCAAGAGGCAGGTCAGGTGGTCTGGTATTCCCATCTCTTTCAGAATTTTCCACAGTTTCTTGTGGTCCACACAGTCAAAGGCTTTGGCATAGTCAATAAAGCAGAAATAGATGTTTTTCTGGAATTCTCTTGCTTTTTCAGTGATCCAGTGGATGTTGGCAATTTGATCTCTGGTTCCTCTGCCTTTTCTAAAACCAGCTTGAACATCAGGAAGTTCACGGTTCATGTATTGCTGAAGCCTGGCTTTGAGAATTTTGAGCATTACTTTCCTAGCGTGTGAGATGAGTGCAATTGTGCGGTAGTTTGAGCATTCTTTGGCATCGCCTTTCTTTGGGATTGGAATGAAAACTGACCTTTTCCAGTCCTGTGGCCACTGCTGTGTTTTCCAAATTTGCTGGCATATTGAGTGTAGCACTTTCACAGCATCCTCTTTCAGGATTTGAAATAGCTCAACTGGAATTCCATCACCTCCACTAGCTTTGTTTGTAGTGATGCTTCCTAAGGCCCACTTGACTTCACATTCCAGGATGTATGGCTCCAGGTGAGTGATCACACCATCGTGATTATCTGGGTCGTGAAGCTCTTTTTTTGTACATTTCTTCCGTGTATTCTTGCCACCTCTTCTTAATATCTTCTGCTTCTGCTAGGTCCCTACCATTTCTGTCCTTTATCGAGCCCATCTTTGAATGAAATGTTCCCTTGGTATCTCTAATTTTCTTGAAAAGATCTCTAGTCTTTCCCATTCTGTTGTTTGCCTCTATTTCTTTTCATTGGTCGTTGAGGAAGGCTTTCTTCTCTCTCCTTGCTATTCTTTGGCACTCTGCATTCAGATGGGTATATCTTTCCTTTTCTCCTTTGCTTTTCACTTCTCTTCTTTTCACAGCTATTTGTAAGGCCTCCTCAGACAGACATTTTGCTTTTTTGCATTTCTTTGTCTTGGGGGTGGTCTTGATTCCTGTCTCCTGTACAATGACACAAACCTCCATCCATAGTTCTTCAGGCACTCTGTCAATCAGATCTAGTCTCTTAAATCTATTTCTCACTTCCACTGTATAGTCATAAGGGATTTGATTTAGGTCATACCTGAATGGTCTAGTGGTTCTCTCCACTTTCTTCAATTTCAGTCTGTATTTGGCAATAAGGAGTTCATGATCCGAGCCACAGTCAGCTCCCAGTCTTGTTTTTGCTGACTGTATAGAGCTTCTCCATCTTTGGCTGCAAAGAATACAATCAATCTGATTTTGGTGTCGACCATCTGGTGATGTCCATGTGTAGAGTCTTCTCTTGTGTTGTTGGAAGAGGGTGTTTGCTGTGACCAGTGCGTTCTCTTGGCAGCACTCTGTCAGCCTTTGCCCTGCTTCCTGCTGCACTCCAAGGCCGGCTTTGCCTGTTACTCCAGGTGTTTTACAGTTCATGGGGTCACAGTAGGACATGACTGAGCGGCCAGCACAACAACGATTGTAATTCACAGCTTTACCTGCAGGTGGCGGCATATCACTGCTATTTTGCTTTTTCTCTTTCCACTTCGTTTCTCTTCATTTTGTAAAGTCATCCATTGGCAGAGTAGGCAATGGAATATATAATGTGGTACCGCGGGCACTGGGAAGTCTTCCAGAACGATTTAATCTCAAGTTGAATTTAAGTTTTTATACTCATCATGGTACCTTTAAGGATTAAAAAGATATAGGGTCCTTGGTACTACGTGGGGACCACATATGTCATTCGTATGTCATATCATACATACGTGTCACACGTGTGTCATATCACAGAGATAGACTCTAAAGCAGACATTCTCATACTTCTTGTTTATAATTTACAAGAACACTTTATGCACTTGAAAATTACTAAGCACCAAAAAAAGTTTTTTTGTGTGGGTTATATCCATTGATATCTACCACGTGACATTAAAACTAAGTTTTTGAAATACAAAATACACAAGTATATATGACATCCGTCATTGAAACTATGATGGTATGTCCTGTAGTTTTTTAAAAAGTCTATTAGATACATGTGAGAGAATGAGAATGTGAAAAGTAAGAGTCTAAATGGCAAATAAAGTCATAGTATTATTATGAGAAAAGTTAGATCCCTTGGGTTTCCTTAAAGGATTTTGCAGACCCCTGTGGTGTCAGAAATGTATTTAATGTTATCCTTGCTGTAAAGCACAGGAAGCTCAGCTCCGTGCTCCATGATGACCTAGACGGATGGGGTGGGGCAGAGACTCCAAGAGGAAGGGAATGTATGCACACATGCAGTTGAGTTGCTTCGTTGCACGGCAGAAGCTAACACAGCATTGTAAAGCAAGTACGTTTCAAGTTTTCTAAAAAGCTAAACTGAAAATAGAATAAAGCACTTTTATAATGGATGGATCTGACTGACACCACCTTAACCTTGCCAAAAATAAAACAGACTGAGTTTGGGTCTCTCACATTGGGATCTAATGAGAGATTTAAACTATTACTTATGTAGCAGTCAGGGAAAAAAATGTTTCAGTTGGTTCTAACCATAAGGAAACAATCAGGACTTCCCTGGTGGTCCACTGGTTGAGACTCTGCCTTCCAGTAAGGGACACGGGTTTGATTTCTGGTCCAGGAAGATCCCACCTGTCTTGGAGCAACTAAGTCCGTGCGCCACAATTACCGAAGCCCATAAGCCTAGAGCTGCGTTCCACAACAGAGAAGGCAGGACAAGGAGAAGCCTGCGCGCTGCAACTGGAGAGCAGCCCCCCATCGCCGAAACTAGAGAAAGCCGCCAGCGCGCAGCAGTGAAGACCTAGCACAGCCAAAAATAAATAAGTAAATTTTTTTTTTTTTTTAAAGCTCCCTGTGAACTTTTCAGGGTGTATTTTTTTAAGCTAGGGACTTCGCAGTTCAAATGAGGTGGATGAACCTAGAGCCAGTTAGACAGAGTGAAGTCAGTCAGAAAGAGAAAAGCAAATACCGTATATTAACACATGTTAATCAGAAAGAGGGCACTGAAGAGCCTATTGCAGGGCAGCAGTGGACACACGCAGAGGACAGACGTAGGACTGGGCGGGCGGGGTGGGAGGAGGAAGTGGGGGCACGGACGCACATACACTGCCGTGTGTGACACAGATCGCCGGGGAGACCTGCAGCATGACTCGGGGAGCTCGGACTGAGGCTCTGGAACAACCTAGGGGGTGGGAGAGGGTGGAAGGCGGGAGGGAGTCTCAAAACGGAGGGGACCTATGTATACCTGTGGCCAATTCATGTTACCGGCTGGCAGAATCCAATGGACATGAGTGGGAGCAAGCTCCCGGAGCTGGTGATGGACGGGGAAGCCTGGCGTGCTGCAGTCCACGGGGTCGCAAAGAGTCAGACACGACGGAACAATGACAATTGCAGAAACCAAAGCCACATTGTAAAGCAATTACCCTTCGATAAAAAATAAATAAAAAGCTAAGAACACTGGACTATTACTGTCACCTGCTCTCTTTTCAGATGTCTACCCAAATCTCCTTTCAAATGTGGGTAACAATAAACTGGCCACATTTTTTCTTATGCCCTCTCCCTTTATAAAATGTATTTTATACATTTGTTTACCTAAGAATATAAGCTCTCCACTCTGTGGATCCTAAAATAATTTCTGGAAGGTGGGGATGAGGATCGAACCTCGGATTAATTCTCATAAAAATGAGAATATAAAAAAATTTAGGTGCTGAGAACTGAGAGGGAGTGATATGTACTTGCCTAATTTCTTCCTGTGGACACACTTTTTAACAAACAGCAAAAGCCAGATTTTGTAAAATTTCAAAGTCTGTTATCTTATTTCCGTCATAGGATTCAGAAAGTTAATAAATGTGATAGTCTTGGGAAAATACTTGGATCATAGTTAAAGCTTAATAAAGATTTTTTTTTTAAGTTGTATCTGTGCTTTTGAAAATACTTCTTTAGGAAAAATTCTTACAGAATCCAACACAACACTGTAAAGCAATTATCCTTCAATTAGAAATAAATATATTTTAAAAATCCTTAGAAGTGGATTTATTGGACAAAGAATATAAGCATGTAGTATTTTGATAGATATTGTCATACTGCCTCAAAAAGTTATAATAATGTATATACCCATCAACAGTATAGGAAGGGAGATGGGATGGATTGAGAAAAGATCAGAATTGACATGTATCTACTACTATGTATAAAATAGATAAAAAGGACCTACTGTAAAGCACAGGACACTCTGCTCAATACTCTGTAATGACCTATATGGGAAAATAATTTTTAAAAAGAGTATATATCTATATGCATAACTGATTCACTTGGCTATACACCTAAAATTAACACAACGTTGTAAGGAACTTCCTGGTGGTACAGTGGATACGAATCTACCTGCCAAAGCACGGCACACAGGTTCGATCCCTGGTCCAGGAAGATTCCACACGCCGTGGAGCAACTAAGCCCGTGAGCCCAACTACTGAAGCCCCCACTCCCGAGAGCCCGTGCTCTGCAGCCAGAGAAGCCACTGCAATGAGAAGCCCGTGAACCACAGCTAGAGAGGAGCCCCCCTCGTCACAGCTAGAGAGGAGCCCCCTCTCGGTCACAGCTAGAGAAAGACCGCACGCAGCAATGAAGACCCAGCACAGCCAGAATATAAATACATACAAAAAAGTAAATTAAAGAACTACAACATTGTAAAGTAATCATACTCCAATAAAAATTTCAGAAATTAAAAAAAAAAAAAAACAATATAAGAGTACCATTCCCCCACATCTCAGTCAACCCAGGTACCATCAGACTTCCTAACCTTAATCTTATTTGTGAAATATTGACCTGACTATTATCTCATTTTGCATTTTCCAACCAATGAGGGTGAAAGAGGAGAACGAAAAGGCTGGCTTAAAACTCAAAATTAAAAAAACTAATAAGATCATGGTATCCGGTCCCATCACTTCATGGCAAATAGATGGGTAGAAAGTGGAAACAGAGGCAGACTTTATTTTCTTGGGTTCCAAAATCACAGCAGACGGTGACTGCAGCCATGAAATTAAAAAGCATTTGCTCCTCTGAAGAAAAGCTGTGACAAACCTAGACAGTGTATTAAAAAGCAGAGATATCACTTTGCCGACAAAGGTCTGGATGGTCAAACTATGGTTTTTCCAGTAGTCAGAAATGGATGTGAAAGTTGGACCCTAAAAAAGGCTGAGCACCAAAGAATTGACACCTTTGAATTGTGATGCTGGAGAAAACTCCTGAGAGTCCCTTGGACTGCTAGGAGATCAAACCAGTCAATCCTAAAGGAAATCAACCCTGAATATTCATTGGAAGGACTGATGCTGAAGCTGAAGCTCCAATACTTTGGTCACTTGATGTGAAGAGCTGACTCATTGGAAAAGACCCTGATGCTGGGAAAGATCGAAGGCAGGAGGAGAAGGGGCCGACAGAGAATGAGATGGTTGGATGGCACCACTGACTCAATGGAGATGAGTTTGAGCAAGCTCCAGGAGATGGTGATGGACAGGGAAGCCTGGTGTGCTACAGCCCATGGGGTCACAAAGAGTCAGACACGACTGAGCGACTGAACAGCAACAAAGGGGATTACTCTCAACACTATGGGTGGGCCTTGTCCAATTAGTTGAAGGCCATAAGAGCAAAATCTGAGGTCTTCTGAGGACAGCAACATAAAAATGCTGCCTGTGCTTCCAGACTGCCTCCCCACCCTGCAGATGTCAGACTTGTGTCTCCCACAGCCTCAGCTTCACCATATGAAAAAAAAAAAAAAAAAAATAGAACAGGCCAAAGAAGGCTGGGACTCTGATTAATCTCTAGCATGTTTTCTTCTCTGTTTCAAACTCAGAAAGAGGCAACTGCAGGCATGTGATTTATGCTCATTGTCCTACCTCGGGATTCTCTGAACTCCCCAGTGTATTGTCACAGTTTGGTCCCAAGGGGCTTGGCCCGATTGCAGGGCCTTAGTGTAAGACTATAATGTATTGATGACGTTATGAAAACATTGGAAACTGAAGGGCAAGCCAGGACTGACTTGAATAGTGATGGATCATGTAGCCAACTGAAACTCGTTAATAAACCCCGCAAAGATCCAAGGGCTTGCCTAAACGGCAAAATTCTTAGAAGACATAGTCCAGAACCATTAAGACATTCCGTAAGAGACTGAAGATAAACTGCTGTCATCATTCACCCCTGAGGACCCAACCAAAACTCCAGCCTTTGGTTAGCTTATCAGGATTTTGGAGAACGTGTATTCTACATCTGGAAATATACCAGCATCTATCTGTAAGACGACCCAAAGGAAAGTCATACCTGCATGAGGATCTGCAGAAAAGCAGGCTGTGTCTGAATTACAGAAAGTGATGGCTATCTCACTGCCTTTGGGCCCTTGTGATCAAATATGATTTGGAAAGTGTCTGCCTCCTGAACTCATGTAGACCAGTGCGTGCATGCTAAGTTGCTTCAGTCATCCCTAACTCTTCATGACCCTATGGATTGTAGCCTGCCAGGTTCCTCTGTCAGTGGAATTTTCCAGGCAAGAATACTGAAGTGGGTTGTCATTTCCTTTTCCAGGGGATCTTCCCGACCCAGGGATTGAACCTGTGCCTCCTGCATTGCAGGCAGATTCTTTACTGCTGAGCCGCCTGGGAAGCCCCATGCAGACCAGAGCGAATGGCAAAAGCCCGTGAGCACCTACCAGTGGCAACCACTTGGATTTTGCACCAGAAAAATTTCCAAATTCTGCCTCCCCAGACACATTATTGGAAAAACCATTACTAGTGAATTATGGGGCATTGATTTGGACTGCCTCAGGGACTGTAGGTCATCAAAACTTCTGGAACCTCAAGTGTCCATAATGTCTTGGTGATGTCAGAGAAACACTCTGATAAGAAGGCAGTGCTCAGAGGAGTTTCATAATGAAATGGAAATGGTTCAGGATTTCCCTGGTGGTCCAGGGGGTTAAGGCTCTGCACTTCCACCGCAGGGGGCATAGGTTCCATCCCTGGTTGGAAACAAAGTGGATCATCCTAACATGATCCACTCCCTCCCACTTTAAATTTCCCCTACTTTTTTCGTACACACATTGCCGCACATGCAGATGCAGCAGAAAAAAAGGAAATGGTTCACCCAGGAGCATGCTGCCAAGGGAATACAGAGAAGTTCTCACTCCCCCTTCAGCAGGTATCTTCTTTTTCCCAGGACTGACTTTGAAACCATGTTGAAGAGCAGCTGCAACCCATTGCCCCGTGAACAGTGGCTGTGTGAACTCTCAACTGACTGAGAAAGAGCTGCCTGGTTTGCAGATGACAGTTGAGAGATGAGTAAGCAGTATCCTGTCTGGAAGCACTGATTAAAGAAAATAAGAATAAATCAGCTCAGAGGACTGGATTGCGTGCCATTTCCCTAGCAGCGATGAAAGAATTGAACAATGGTAAAAGTTCCTCTGTGTGGGTTTCCTCCCACTCATGTGCCGCAGCTAATGGCCTGGTCATATTGTGGTCATCTGGTGGTTGGACAACGGAAAGCTGGACTGTTAAAGCCAGGCTCATATGAGGTGTGCCCCTATGCAGAACATACTAATAGGAATTGAAGGGGTATGTTCTTCCCCAGCTTTACTGAGATGTAACTGACATATACCACTGTGCAAGTTTTCAAGATGTATGGTGTGTCAATTTGAGACACGTGGCAAAGTGAGTATTATCATGTGTATTCAGTTGGGTCTGACTCTTTGTGATCCCATGGACTAAAGCCCTCTAGGCTCCTCTGTCCATGGGATTCTGCAGGAAGAATACTGAAGTGGATTGCCATTTCCTACCCCAGGGATCTTCCCGACCCAGGGATCTAACCTGTGTCTCTTACATCTCCTACATTGCAGGAGGACTCTTTACCACTGAACCACCAAGGAATCCCTGTTATTATCATAGTGTCAGCCAAAACCTCCGTCACATCACACAAGTACCATTTCTTTTTTGTGATGAGAACATTTAAGACTTCCTCTTTTAGCAACTTTCAAGTACCCTATAGAATATTTTTTTTAATTTCATCCCAGAATGTTTTAATGTGCATTTCTAAAAATAAGGCCATTTTCCTACATAATTTTAAAACCATGACTGCACCTGAAATCATCCTACATGATCCACTCCCTCCCACTTTAAATTTCCCCTACTTTTTTCATACACACATATATATTTTTTTTCAGATTAGGACCCAAGTCAAGACTCAGGCTGATGTCTGGTTGTTATGATTCTTTAGTTTCTTTTTTTTTTTTTCCTGTAACACGACTTCTTGAAGAGACTGGGCCTTTTGTCATGCAAAGTATTCCATATTCTGGATTTTTCTGGTTGTTTCCATCCTGTGTCATTTAAGTGTTTCAGTTGGACCACTTTCCTGCTCCTGCTCTGCCTTTACCCACTCCTGTAAAGAGCAGTTTAGATCCAAAGACTTGGTTATTTTCTGGTTAAACTTTTTTTTAAACCATAGTCCTTTGTGGGTAATGTTTACACCTCAGTTTATACCTTTTTTATTTTTGAACTTTTTATTTTGTATTGAAAGAAAGACAGAAAGTGAATTCACTCAGTCGTGTCTGACTCTTTGAGACCCTGTGGACTGTAGCCCACCAGGCTCCTCCATCCATGGAATTTTCCAGGCAAGAGTACTGGAGTGGGGTGCCATTACCTTCTCCAAGGGATCTTCCCGACCCAGGGATCGAACCCGGGTCTCCCGCACTGACGGCTGACGCTTTAGCATCTGAGCCAGCAGGGAAGCCCTGTTTTGTATCGCGATATAGCCAGTTAACAATGTTGTGATAGTTCCAGGTGTACAACAGAGCGACTCAGCCACGTGCACATATACATGGCCTCACACAGAAGTGAGGTCACACAGTGTTTGTCTTTCTGCGTCTGGCTTATTTCAGCTCACACGCATGAATGTGTACATACATAGGTGTGTGCAAACACACGGTGCACATACACGTGTCTGCTCCCCCCAGGCTCCCCTCCCTTCCCTCTCGCCACGTAGCACAATGAAGTATTTGTAACGAGGATCATCGTGCTACACGTTAGACTCCCCTCCAGAACTTACTCATCTCGAAACTACAAGTCGGTACCCTTTGCCTGACATCGCTCCGTTTCCTCCAACCCCACCTCAGCCACTGATAACCATCAGCCTACGCTCTGTTTCTGAGAATGGCCTCTTTCGTTTCCACATAGAAGTGAGGTCGTACCGCGTTTGTCTCTCCGTGTCTGGCTTATTTCAGCTCACATAAGGCCCTCAACATCCACCCCATCCTCGCCATCGTTTGTCCTCTTTCTGATGCTAACCTTGCTAACAGGCGTGAGACAACACCTCTGTCTGGTCGCGATTTACATTTCTTGATGATTAGTGATCTACAGCCCCTTGTCTCACACCTTGGCCATTGGCATGCCCTCTAAAGAGACATTTGTAGTGATAAGTAACTAGATTAAATGGCTTCGCTCTTTTTCATTCTTTCCTTGTTGCTTCTCTGAAGAATTTCAGTTGATCTGTCTTCAAGCTAACTTCGGATTGGTCATGTCTGTTGAAGGTATTCCTTGTTGAATTCTTCGGGCCTTCCCTGGTGACTGGTGACTCAGATGGTAGAGAACCTCCCTGCAATACAGGAGACCTGGGTTTGATCCCTGGGTCAGGAAGATCCCCTGGAGGAGGAAATGGTAATCCATTCCAGTATTCTTGCCTGGAGAATCCCATGGACAGAGGAGCCTGGTGGGCTACAGTCCTCGGGGTCAGACACAACTGATGTGACTTAGCACACAGTATTAATTATATTTATCATGTTGTACATTACATCCCTAGTAAATTAAATTACATTAAATTTACACAAATTTACCAAAAAATTTAATTTACAAAATGTAAATTAAATTACATTTAATTATAACTGCAAGTTTGTATTTTTTTACTCCTTCATTCAATTCTCCCTTCCCTAGCCCCCTCCCCACACTGTCCCCCCTCCCTGTAATCACAAACCTAATCTCTTTTCCTATGAGCCTTTGCTTGTCTGCAAAACTTTTAACCCCTCCATGAAATCTGAATGAAAGCCTTACCAGGTAGGGTATTCTTGGTTGTACACTTTTCCCTTAAATCTCATTAAATGTATCAAGCTACTCCCTTCTGGCTTAAGTGTCTGCTCACTGTTTCATTCTTCTGCATCATCTGATTTATTGTTAATATCTTTTAGTATCTTTTAGTGTCTTTTAGTGTATCTTTCATTTCACTTACTGTAGTCTTTATCTCTGTTTGTTTCTTGTTTTCTCTTCTTTAAAAACTTCTAACTCCTCATTCTGTGCATCCATTCTTCTCTCAAGTTCTCTGAATATCTTTACCATCATTGAGTGAGTGAGTGAGTGAGTAATAGTCACTCAGTCGGGTCTGACTCTTTGCGACCGCGTAGACTGTATAGCCCGCCAGGCTTCTCTATCCATGGAATTCTCCAGGCAAGAACACTGGGGTCAGTTGCCATTACCTTGAAGTTTTTTTCAGGTAGATTGCCTACCTTCATGTCACTTACTTTTTAAAAAATAACTTTGTTTATTTATTTACTTGGCTATGCAGGGTCTTAATTGTGGCATGCGAACTCTTAGTTGCAGGATGTATGATCCAGTTCCCTCACCAGGGATCAAACCCAAGACCCTGTACTGGGAGCTTGGAATCTTAGCCACTGGGCCACCAAGGAAGTCCCTCCAATCAGTTCTTGATTTTATCTTTTTCCTTTGTAGGAAGCATATTCTTCTGTCACTCTATTTTTCTTAACTTGCTGTTTTTATTTCTTAGTATTTGGAAGGTTGGTTTCATTTCCTGACCTTGGAGAAGTGGCCTTTTGTAGGAGACATCCTGTGCATCCCAGCGCCACAGTCCCCTCTGGTCATCAGAGCTCTCTGCTCCAGGGGCGCCCCCTATGTGGGCTGCATGGGTCCTTCTGTTGTGGCAGGCTGACCTCTGCAGGCCATCTGTTGGGCATGCTGGTGCCCCGTCGGGGTGGTTGCCAGGCCTTGCCTTGTGCAGAGGCTGCCGGCCCCTGGTTGGTGGAGTCTGGTCAGGAGGCAACAGGTCGCAGTGTCCCAGGGGAGTGCCAGGGCTAGTGCGGCACCCCTGGTAGGCGAAGCCAATTTCTGGGGTGGGCAGTCAGGGGCCAGGCTTGCTGGGTCTAGTGTCAGCCTCCTGGTGAGTGTGGATGGTTCATGACACGGCTGGCTGGGGAGTCCAGGGTGTCCCCAAGCTGGTGTCAGCCCACCGGTCAGCAGGGCCAGACCCTGGGGCTGCTGGAGGAGGGGCTCAAGACTTTGTCCCCGATGTCAGGCTGTGATAGCCCTGTGGCTCATGTCTGCCTGTTTGTGGATGGGGTCAGAGTCCAGGGGACGCTGGGGCTTATTACCACACCCTGGTGGGTGAAGCCGGATCCCAGGATCTCTGGCCGTTGGACCCTGGGGGTCCATGGGTTTGGGTGTCAGCCTCCGGTGGCTGGGGCCAGGCCCAGGTCTCCCTGGGGCCGATGCTTGCTCCCCAGGGAGGGAGGTCGGTCCCCGGGCTATGCTGGCTCTCGGGTGTCTGGGCGAGGACCTGAGTCCTCTGGTGGATGGGGTCACGGCCCGGGTTGCTGGGATCTCAGGACAGACAGCAGGCCCATTGGTGGGAGGAGCTGCGTCTCTGTCTGGCTAGCTGGATGGCTCGAGTCATCTCAGTTCCAGCGTTGACGAGACAGCTGGCAGGACCAGTCCTTGCCCCAAGAGGCGAGAAGGAGAATTCCAGCATGGGCTTGCCAGCTCTGACATCCTCGTCCTAGAACGAGCTCCACAGAGCCTGCCGTGGCAGGCTCTGCGGCCCCAGGGTGCCCTCCGACCGCCTCCCACGTCTCCCAGAGGCGCTCTGGGATCAGCAGGTAGGTCTGACCCCAGGTTCCTTCCACGCCATTGCTTCTGCCCTCAGTCCCGGACTGCCTGTGAGTCTGCTTCCATTTCAGCCTTCCTGGCTGCTCCTGGGGGGAGGTCCTGTTTGGTTCTTGTCTGTTTTCTCTTTGTTGAATTTCTCATTTTGCTCTTGGATCATTTCCCCGATACCACTGCACTGTTTGCGTTCTCTTACAGTTCTCTGAGCATCTTTGGACGATTATTTTGAACTCTGTGGGCAATTCCTGGCTCTCCATTTCTCTGGGGCCAGGGACTGGAGGTTTACCATCTTCCTTCGGGGAATCTTTTTGCCCTGGTTCTTCATGACCCCGGTAGCCCCGAGCCAGGGTCTGCCCCTGTGAAGAATCAGTCACCCCCTTAGGTCTCATGGGCTGACTTCAGTGAGGGGAGGCAGTCACCTGCAGGTGAGGACACATTGGAGTGGGCTGTGACCCTGGGTCTAGCGGCGCAGAGACTGGAGGCCCAGGTGTCTGGGGGACATGTGGCTACTTAGCTGGAGGGGCTAGTTTGTTGTTGTTGCTTATTTATTTGTTTATTTATTTTTGGCTGAACCGTGAGGCTTGTGGGATCTTAGCTCTCCAACTAGGGATCCGACCCAGGCCCCTTGCAGTGTTAGTGTGAAGTCCTGATCACTGAACTGCTGGGGAAGTCCCTGGAGAGGCTAATTTTATGTGAGCTCTGTAAACACAGGACAGAGAGAGAGGACAGGGCCTGATCTGGGCCTGCAAACAGCTCCAGGGGCCCTGGGTCTCAGGCCTGTCTCCTGTAGCTTCGAGTCTCCCCTGCAGTGCGCTGCTAGAGGCACCAGCCCGGAGGGCACCCATGATGGCGGGGATCGAGGCTGGCATCCTTCACCCACAGGGTGGCAGAGGCCTGGGCTAGGTGCCTGGGTGGCCTCAGGGCCCCAGTAGGGGTGAGGGAAGAGGGGAAGGAGCAGGCAGGGACCCAGGCAGCTGGTATCCGCAAACACGAACACCTGGGCCAGGGGAGGAGCCGGTGCCATCTGCGGGGACCCACAGGCAGCCCCCACTCACGTCTGTCTGCAGAGCGGGTCGCTGTGAACCGCAGTTGCCCCTCGGCGTGGCTGCCATGGGCAGCCCTGCTTCTCCGTGTTCACAGCCTTCTCCACTGTTGTGCGGTTGTCCTCGATGAGTCACTAAGTCCTGTCTGACTCTTCACAACCCCATGGACTATAGCCCACCAGGCTCCTCTGTCCTTAGGATTTCTCCAGGCGAGAATGCTGGAGCAGGTTGCCATTTCCCCCTCCAGGGAATCCTCCTGACTCAAGGATCGAGCCCACGTCTCCTGCATCTCCTGCATCCATAGCCATCTCTAACGTACGTCTCAGTCTCAGGCTTGTGATCTGAAAGGGTTGAAATTGAAGCAGGCCCTTCATTAGGTACCTGAAAGGCTGGGGAAACCGGTTACTCACCTTGCTCTTCCTTTCCTGCAAGAGGAACTCGTTCTACTCTTGGCCTGAGCAGTGCCAGCCCAGGGGTGGGATGACGCAGGAAAAATTAAGTTCTCCTTTTCTTCGTGTGCAGTTAGTCTTGGGTTTGTTGTTCTACTCTATTGAAGCTTCTTAAGTGGACTTAAGTGGGCTCCAGCGCTCTCTGTCTCTGTTCATGGATAGCTGTTTAACTGTAGACCTTGGCAGAGGAGGAGGTGGGGCAGACACTGGGGTCTCCTACGCTGACATTTTGGTGATGTCATTCTAAGAGACATATTCAGTAGGATATGTCAATGCCCATCAGAAAATCTCCCTTCTTGGAACTTCCTGGGCAGTCCAGTGGTTAAGATCCAGAGCTTCTACTCCTGGGGGTGGGTGCAAGTTCAATCCCTGGTCAGGGAACCAAGGTCCCACACACCATACTGTGTGGTCAAAAAAAGAAAAAGAATATCTTTCTTCTAGGTTCAGAAGGTGATTGGAACCACCAAGTGGACCTTTTGGAAGCCTAGGTCCAGGAAGTGAGTGGATGGATGCGGGGTATGCTGCAGCAATGCAGAGATGGACTAAAGTCAGACCCCCGCTGAGGCATAACACAATAACCATAACTCTTCTGTCAACAAGAGAGAGGAGACTGCAGACAGCTATGGGCAACAGGGGAAATCCCCTGGGGGAAGGCCTTGCCTGTGGCCAGAAGTGGATTACACTGGACCAGTGCCAGGACCTCCAGGGGTATAAACGGGTGATAACAGATGCTTACTCAGTTGTAGACACAAATACTCAGTTCAGTTCAGTCTCTCAGTCATGTCTGACTCTGCGACCGCGTGGACTGCAGCACGCCAGGCTTTCCTGTCCATCACCAACTCCCAGAGCTTACTCAAACTCATGTCCATTGAGTCGGTCCAACCATCTCATCCTTTGTTGCCACCTTCTCCTGCCTTCAGTCTTTCCCAGCATCAGGGTCTTTCCCAGTGAGTCAGCTCTTTGCATCGGGCGGCCAAAGTATTGGAGTTTCAGCTTCAGCATCAGTCCTTCCAATGAATATTCAGGACTGATTTCCTTTAGGATGGACTGGCTGGATCTCCTTGCAGTCCAAGGGACTCATACTGTTAAAGGACTGGAACAGAAGATGCTAAAGATTCTGGCTGCCGAGTTACATTTCTTCAGACAAAGGGATGTCCTTTCCAGCCCACAATATCCAACGGTGTCCATTATCAAATGGGAAAATCGCATTGCATATCCTCATTAGAGCAATGGCTTCATAGAGGAGCAGAACTGACAGTTGAAACATTTGTTGTCTAAAACAGGGGGAAGAATAAAAAAGCAATATTTTTTTTTTTTAAGACTAAAACAGGGGGAAGAGAAAGGCATAAAGGGCTGGTTTAGATGCCTTCCTGAGTGCTTCCACTCAGCGTGAGGGGGCCTCAGGGAGGGTCAAGGACGGATAGATTCCTCTGCTTGGGGGTGGGGTTGGGGGAGGGGGGAGGAGGAGAGAGCGGGGAGGAGGATGCTGGTGCAGCTCTATCACTTTCCTTTTTCCTAACCTGACGCAGTGGTCCCAGGACTAGGGATGCAGCTGCCGGAAGCAGGCATGATTCTTTCTTTTTTCTTTTTTTTTCCATTTCTAAAATTTAAATGTTTGTTTAAAAGTTTTTACTATGTTGTGTTGGTTTCTGCCATGTGTGTACTTCATCACTCAGTCGTGTCTGACTCTTTGCCAGCCCATGGACTGTAGCCCACCAGGCTCCTCTGTCCATGGGATTCTCTGGGCAAGAATACTAGAGTGGGTTACCATTGCCTTCTCTAGAGGATCTTCCCAATGCAGGGATCAAACCCAGGTCTCCTGTGTTGCAAGCAGATTCTTTACCGTATGAGCTCCAGGGAAGTTCTAGTTTCTGCCATAGAACAATGTGAATCAGTCATGGTTATATATTCATTCTCCCCCTCCTTAGCCTCCCTCCCCTCCTTCCATCCCATCCCTCCAGGTTACCTGTTTGCAGGGAAGGAATGGAGAGGATGGACTGGTGAGCACAGTGTGGGAGGGAGAGGATGGAGCAAATGGACACGTGCATGCTATCAGGGGTAAGACAGATAGCTGAGGAGAAGGCAGAATTCTTGAGCAAGAAACTGGAACCACCTCTTTCAAACTTGGTAGCAGAATTCCTAAAGATCCAGTGGAGTGGATTGAGCTTTGCCTCATCTAGAAAAGTCCGGGTGGCAGAGAGTGCTGTTCTCTTGCCTAGTGGTAGGGACAGCCCCCTGGTTTGCACCTACTCTGTGCGAAAGGGAGGCAGCCAGGGAGGAAGCTTTGGCTGGACTAATACTCCTGTCAGCAATCTGGCCCAGTACGCAGGCCAAAATGAATGTCCCTTCCAAAGGTGAAAATGTCTGGGTAAAAATTAAATGACACAAATGAAGAGGAGCAGGAATAATAGCTGAGAGCAAAGGAATGAATAAATAGGTTATGCGATGAGGGGAATCCGACTTTATATTAAGACCTCCAAAGAGGCTCAGAACAAGGGATCCACATTATCTTTCAGCACAATTGTACCTGGTACCTGGAAGGGTAAAGCTGTGCTTGCCAAGACCAGCCCAGCTTTTGGAACTTGAAGAAATCTAACAGCAGCCTGCAAGCTTGGGCAGGCTCCCTCTGGGAGTCATGCAAACTGATGGTTAATGACAAAATGGATTCTAGTTAATGACCAAGTGGGCACTGCTATAATCCATTTAGTCATTAGTGGGCAGTCAAGTTTTGCCTCTAGTTTTTTTTACTCTATTTTTCAGGCTTTCAGTTTTTTTGACTTCTATTTACTATCGGGAATTTGGGAGGGAGTTTTGGGAACACTTTTTCTTTCTGTGACTTCACACCATGTGGTGTAAGGCTCCTAGCAGACTGATCTTGGGGGAACCATAAGCCCTGATGATCAAATACTTGGTTATAGTGGACAGAATACAATGGCAGCATGTCCATCATGCCACGGTTATGCACAAACGCACATCACCCCTTTTTCGTGGATTATTAAGGAAAATACGGGAAAACAATGGGCATCTGACGAGATTATAGCATAAGCAGCATGTGGTGGATTAGAGTGCCCCAGGCAGAAGGCCCCACTCTGAGACCAGAAAGGATGTGCGAGGCTTCGTGGCATAGTCAGACTAAGGAGCAGCTACTCGAGATCACGCTCATCTACCCCTCTTATGGGGGACCTGACATTTTGGGGCTCAATATATGCATTCCAACTAACCCACGCCACAACACACAATGCAACAACAGCCCTGGTAGATTATATTTAGTCAGCAAGACTCATAAGACCATAGGGGACTTAGGTGCTGGCCTGGGTGGTCTGGGACAAGCAGAGTTGACCTTTAATGAGGCGTGCCATTCAAAGGAAAAAGACTGATTAACCAGAACAGGCAGATTAGAGTGAATTCTCTTCCAGGAGGAAGGGAAAGGCTAAGAGTTAGCCTGGAAAAATAAGGAGGTTTTAGCAACGTGAGTCAAGCAAACTCAGCAAATAAGGCGGGATGACAGATGATGGATGAGGCTAGGGCCAACTTTGGGAAAGGTTCCTCACCCTCACTCCTCAGGGCCTCTTGACTACTTGAAATACAGTCGGAGGCTGAAGCAGCCACGGCACAGCTTCCTGTCTGCTTCGGGCAGCTCACGGGGCTGACCTCAGGGGATCTCATGGCTCTCCAAACTCGCAGCAGTCATCTGGGGGCACCTGGAACTCACTCTGATGCACTGTGACTGCTCGCACCCCCAAAGTAGGTCAAAGTCAGACACAGCCAGGGGTACAGTTAGGAAGGATAGAAACTCTTCTAAGTCCCACTAATGTCCTCCTCGTAGGAGGGAGGTGGGCCCTCCTCCTCTGGCCTGCCATACATATGACATCACAGAATAGAAACCAGTCTCCACACAAGCCTGTGAGATGAGGTGGCACGCCTGACTTTCCCCCGGTTAACTAGAATTAACCCCCAAATAACGTGTTCTTGTTGTTTAGTCACTAAGTGCTGTCCAGCTCTTTTACAACCTCATGGGCTGTCTATGGGATTCTCCAGGCAAGAATACTGGATTGCCATGCCCTCCTCCAGGGCATCTTCCCAACCCAGGGACCAAACCTTCATCTCTTTCATCTCCTGAATTGGCAGGCGGATTCTTTACCACTAGTACCACCTGAGAAGCCCATGAATGCTATACCAAATGTCAATACTTTGATAGGTTTGATCGTTTGATGTAAGTCATCTATAGTCGATGGACTTCCCTGGTGGCTCAGATGGTAAAGTGTCTGCCTACCATGTGGGACACCCAGGTTCAATCGCTGGGTCAGAAAGATCCTCTGGAGAAGGCAATGGCAACCCACTCCAGTACTCTTGCCTCGAAAATCCCATGGACAGAGGAGCCTGGTAGGCTACAGTCCATGGGGTCGCAAAGAGTCAGACATGACTGAGCAACTAAACTTAAAAACGTATAGTCAAATCCGTAGAACGGTCTATGATATAATAGAATATATACATGTTGGTCTTTGTTCCCACTTCCTGATAGAGCTTCTAAAACTCTTGGGATTTCCTTAGTGATAGAGTGGTAGGAGCATCTCTGGTTCTTGGGGGATCCATAGATAGCTTCAGAATGAGGCCTGACAGCCACCTGAACCAGTCAAGCGATTAGAGGGCTGGAGATTGAGTTCAACCATCAGCAGATGATGATTTAATCGATCATACCTTTGTGATGGAACCTCCAGAAAAGCCTCTCAACTATGGGATTCTGGGGGCTTCTGCACTGGGGAACGCCTTCCTGTGCCCGGAGAGGGAAGCCCCCAGCTCCACGGGGACAAGGGCTCCCGGGCTTGGGACCCTCCCAGGTCTTGCCCTGGGCAGCACTTGACCAGCTGCCCACTGTCTCCTTTATAATAAACAGGCGATAGTAAGCTGAGTGTCTTCCAGAGTTTTGTGAGCCATCCTAGCGAATTATCCAACGTGAAGGAAGGGAACCTGCCGACTTTGTAGCCACGTCAGACAGAAGTGCAGGTAACCGGGGGACCTGATACTCACAAACTGCCATCTGATGCTGGGCGATCTGATGGGATGGAGGCCCTCAACCTGCGGAGTCTGATACAAGCTCTGGGTAGTCAGTGTCAGAATTGAATTTACTTGTAGGATACCGGGTTGGTGTCTAGAGAACCAGAGACTTGGTTGGCGGGAGAAAAAACCTGCACATTTTGGTGTCAGAAATTTCGTGAGCAAATCAGCTCGATCTAGGATACATCCTTAAGTATAAGAGTTCAAGGTAGAGGACTTTCCTGATGGTCCGTTGGTTAAGACTCCACCCTCCCAAGGCAGGGGACAAGGGTTTGACTCCTGGTTAGGGAACTATGATCCCACATGCAGAGCTGTACAGCCAAAAAATAAAAAAGATTTCAGAGCAAAAGAATATTCATATTTTTAAAAATTTATTTTTAATTGGAGGATAATTGCTTTACAATATTGTGTTGCTGTCTGCCATACATCAACATGAATCAGCCATAGCTATATGTATGTCCCCTCCCTCTTAAACCCCCTCCCACCTCCCATCTCCCACCCCATCCCACCCCTCTAGGTTGTTACAGAGCACCAGCTTTCAGCTCCCTGTGTCATATAGCAAATTCCCACTGGCTGTCTATTTTACATATATTCATATTTTCATTAGTCAGTGTTGCCAGAACATCCCAAAGAGGGTGCTACGATTTGCATTTTATTCAGCAATGTACTAGAAACTCCTTTTTTCACTTAGGGAATTATTCTTGTGCTTTAGAAATCACCAGATAGTGGCCTTTGGGAAATGTCAGCTTGACTCAGTCATGGTCTTTCTCCTCTGAATCCACCACCTTTCTAGAACTGGTTTTTCAACCACGGCCTTTGCATGCCTGGGGAGCTTGAGGGTGAGTCAGCCAACAGGATTATGTAATAAGGGCTTGAAAGGAAAGATGACAGTCTCCAAGTTTTCACAGCCTCCAACATCTGACAAGCAGAGCGGGAAGTCATCGTTTTCTGGGAAAACCTCAGCTGGGTTCTGCTGGTCTCTCTTCTCTGGTTTCCTGCTCTGTGCTGGCAGCAAGAACAACAGCTTTTGGTGGAGCACGGGAGGCAAGGAATTGTAAGGAATTCACAAAGATCATGGCATTTTATCCTAAACATCTTAGTATAAGGTCTTACCCTCACTTTAAGACAGAGAGACCAGAACTCGGATGTTAGATAAATTCTTCAGTGCAAAAGAGTCAGGGCCGCCTTGTGCAATTAGGTCCTTCCATGGAGGAGGAGGGGAAGGGCTGCCCCCTAGAAGTCTAACTCTGCTATTAAACGGCATGTTATGAGCTGAAAATTCCAAAGGAAGGCAAGTACCATCTCCTATTAGACACTCTGAAGACACGGTTATCAGTGTTGCTTGCAGTGAAGATGAGTGAATCATCTTCAAATGAAAATGAATGACCTCTGGAGAAATCCTTCTCCCGTGAAATTTCTATGAAGTAGTTCCTTATCCCCATTTTGCAGAGAAGAAGACCAAGGCTCAGAAAGGTTAAGGAACTGGTCTAAGGACACAGCCAGTCACCGTTAAAGCTGGAGTTTTAACCCACGTCTGGAACTCTGAAGGCTTGTGTGCACGATCACTCCATTAGATGGCCGGTGTGCATGCTGGGCCCTGCATACCAGTGCCTCCCAGTGGCTCCTGCTCCTTGCCTGCTAGGCACAGCCCTTGACAAACCACAATGTGGGCAGAGAGTGTTTTGTTTGTCCTGCCATATCAACGTCCACAAGCTTGCTTCATCTCCTGTATTATCTTTGGCTAGCCAAAGAAGGAAGTTAGCCCCTGACCGCATACATCCAAGGGGTAATATTTAGCTTGCAGAAAAACCCTAATGAACTTTTTGGCCAATCCAGTGTTTTGAAGGAATCCTCTCTTCCTTTGTCCAGTCAAAACTGCCAATCTCTACGCAACCCCCACAACCTCTTCACCAGAAAATTCTCTCATCTCTGTCTGTGAAACAAACGCAGAAATTGACAACTCCTTACCACTTCCATCACTACCAGTTTGGTCCAAGCTGCCATCATCTCACACCTGGATTGATACAATTGTCTCTTTTCCAGGCAGGAATTCTGGAGTAGGTTGCCATTTCCTACTCCAGGGGATCATCCCAACCCAGGGATAGGAACCAACATCTCTTGCATCTCCTGCATTGGTAGGTGGATTCTTAACCAGTAACACCACCTGGGAAAAGCCCTACCTATTATGGTACTGTTTTCTTTTTTACTATAAGTTTTTCAGATACGGCTGCTTGTAAACCCCACTCACCGTGTGACTGTCCTGAAATGCTTCTGACAAGGACTTTGGCCCAGGAGTGATAGTTACCCAATAATGCCATGACAATAATGTCAGTAATCACAAGCATGTTGACAGCTGTGTGGCAGGCACTGTGTCCCAGGCCATTCACTTGCATTCTTCCAACTTCCAGCAGTCTTGCAAGATGGCCATTTAACCTCTATTTTCCAGGAGAAAAGACCGACGTTCCTAGGGGAAAGAATGTCTTGCCCAAGGCCACATTGCCTTCAGGTAGAGTTGGAATTTTCACCAGAATTGTCTGAAAGGTCATACAGTTTTACTACCTTAGGCTAACTTCTTACTTAAAATTGTTCAAATTAAAGATGAGGACAATAACTGTGTTCATCTCTTTTCCAACCTCCCGTGTGTGCAGGACGCAGTGGCAGCTTTCCGTGTAATTATTCAGGTCTTACAAGGATCCACTGAAGAAGTAAAGATCATTACTCACACTTTACAGAGCGTGATGGTTAATTTCTGGGATCAGCATGGCTAGGCCCTGGTGCCCAATTTCTCGATCAAACCTAGTTTAGATGTTGCTGTGAAAGGATTTGTTGATGGGATTGACCGCAGGTGTAATTGAATCAAACTTTACCTAACAGAGATTACCCTTCACGTTGTGGGTGGCCCGCATCTGATGAGTTGGAGACTCTAAAAGTGAAGACTGAAGTTTCTAGAAGCACTCCTGCCTCAAGAAAGCAGCATAGAAACCCTGCTGAGCTTCCTACCTGTTGGTAGGAATTCAAACTTAAGACTCCTATTCAACTTTTACCTGAATTTCATATCAACTCTCACCAGGATCTTCACCCGACAGTCTAACCTACAGATTGCAGAGTTGCCAGCCTCCAAAATCACGGTAGCAAAAAATTCCATAAAATAAGTCAGTCTCTCTTGATATTGATCTATCGAGAGAGACAGAGAAGAGAGACCGTATAGGCTCTGTTTCTTGGGAGAACCCTGACTGATACACAGAGTAAATGAAAACTAAAGATTTTAAGATCCATCCTGTATGGATGTGAGAGTTGGACTGTGAAGAAAGCTGAGCACCAAAGAACTGATGCTTTTGAACTGTGGTGTTGGAGAAGACTCTTGAGAGTCCCTTGGACTGCAAGGAGATCCAACCAGCCCATCCTAAAGGAGATCAGACCTGGGTGTTCATTGGAAGGACCGATGTTGAAGCTGAAACTCCAATATTTTGGCCACCTCTTGCAAAGTGTTGACTCATTGGAAAAGACCCTCATGCTAGGAAGGATTGGGGGCAGGAGGAAAAGGGGATGACAGAGGATGAGATGGCTGGATAGCATCATTGACTCAATGGACATGAGTTTCAGTAAACTCCGGGAGTTGGTGATAGACAGGGAGGCCTGGCGTGCCGCGATTCATGAGGTCGCAAAGAGTCGGACACGACTGAGTGACTAAACTGAACTGAACTGAAAGATTTTAACAATATATCCCAAAGAACACAGCTGATGAGGGCCGGGGATGTGATTTAAACCCGGATCTGTCTGTTCCTTGCTGCCCAGCTCTGAACAAGTCCAGCCAGAGGGGTAATGAGAAGCCAGGACAACCATCTCGGGCCACGTGCTTTCAAGGACCACAGCAGCTGGGCACTGACTTTAGCTAGCGGTGAGAATGGCTCTTCTGGACACGAATTCAAATAAGTAGCACAAATCAGCCCTGTGACATGTACACGCTGTTCATGTACCACCTCCCCATTGTCACCAAAGCAAAGTGGAAAGGCTTCCTGATTCTCCCACCGATTCACCCTCCAGGGAGAGACTTGACCATTATTTTCCTTTCAAGAAGGCTCTCAAAGCAGGACCCAAATGAAATAAACTGTTGGAGGTTTGTACTGATGGAGTTCGAATCAGAACGGTCTCCTCCCGTTGTCACGGGGATTTGGGCAGCTGTGATGCGTTCGCCCCTTTCCTGCCAGGCACCCACTGGCCTGTGAGGGAAACTAACTCTTGACCCCACCTTCTTGCCCTCTTTGCCGGAATGGCCACTGTCCTCTGATGACCCAGTTTTTCCACGCGGCGGTCAGCTTGGCCACTCCCAAGCTTTCCAGCCCATGGGAGGCTCAGTGGAGTTGCCCGGGGTGGAGGGGGAAAGCGTAGCAGAAGCCCCAAGTTCAGAGTCAGGCTCAGCCCCCTGTGTCATCACAGATGTCAGCAGGGCTCCTGACACATATGGAAAATAAATTCTTCCAGAATCAAAAACAGCTGAGAATAGGTCTAATGAGCCTTTAAGTGCCCTTAGGGACAATTCTTTCCCAAGTTACTCATTTTGATCCGAGGAGAGAGGGTGAGCCAGGATTCATGGGGGTGCCCAGACTCGAGGGTGGAAGACAGTTTCTCAGGAATTTTAAGGGGGAGAAATGTAAATGACCACATTTTTCTCAAAGCAAGGTTAGAACTGGGGCAGGATTGAACTTGTCCAAGCATTCTGCCCTGTAACTGCTTTTGAGATATAAGGAGACCGTCGTAGGTTGTGGAGAATGGATGCTGGGGGCAGAGGGAGGCACATGCATGCTTCAGGGGAGTACCCCTCCCTGCACTCTCGGGGCTCTCGGAAACCAGCGGTCAGAGGTCCCATCTATATCCACACAAAGGTAGGGGACCAGGGTCTGAATGCTCCTGGATTCATGAGAACATCTGCCTTAATGATCGATCCAGACCGATAGGAAATCTGTTTAGTTAGCTAATTATAATTGCTCATCTGGATCGCATTCTACATTAAGACTGAGACCATGACGGTGGCTCCATGGCTACCCCAGACCAGCTCATCTCCATGTTGATGAATGATGGGGTTTTTGTTTGTTTGTTTTACTGCATAGCTAGTCTCGGTGGCTGGGATTTTACTGAAGACATGTGGGGTTCTGGAAAATTCTGAGACTGAACCACTAATGCCTAGGGAGCAGGTTAACCCAGGAAGGGAAGATGAAGGAAGGAGTTTGCCAAGAAGTAACTCCTAGGTGACTCAGTGGTAGAGTCCGCCTGCGATGCAGGAGACGCAGGAGACACGGGTTTGATCCCTGGGTCAGGAAGATCCCCTGGAGGAGCAAACGGCAACCTGCTCCAGTTTCTTGCCTGGGAAATCCTATGGACAGAGGAGCCTGGTGGCCTACGTCCATGGGGTAGCAAAGAGTCGGATACGACTGAGCCCACACACACACAAACCTATAAAGTGCATGCGTGCCTGTGTGTGTGTCTATTTGTCTCTCTCTCTCTCTCAGCTAGGCTCCTCTGATTCCCAGTCTTGCTCAAGTTTACACAGTAAGTGCAAGAACCAGAACTCTGCTCTTCTTACCAGGAAAGCAACCCTGTAACAGAATCGTGTGTGCACGCGTGCACCTTGTCCCAAATGCTCTAGAATGTTATCACATCAGAGGATCAGTGGATGCCGCAATTCATGAAAGAACACTGACGCTTATTCTCTTTATGGACACAGAGGACCTGGGGTCAGTTTTCCACTTAGCGGGAGGTTAAAGCTGTCAATGTTTAAGCTCCCCTAACAGAGTGTTAAACTTAAGCCAGCTGGCACCTTAGTGACTCGGGGCTCATGCTGCCGATGTGGCTGCAGGACCAGATGCCCCAGTAGCCATGCTGAGATGGTCTGAAAGTCAGGCTGCACCCCCTACACCTCTGAGTGTACCCCTCATTATTCACCGGTTCTAAATTTGCACATTTGTCTACTTTCTAAAATTTGTAATCCCCAAATCAGTATTTGTGGTCCTTGGCCCACATGTGCAGAGCTACAAAAAAAAAAAAAAAGCCTGAGTCACCAGACTTGAACGTTCCCAGCTGAAGTCTAACAAGATGATGCTCTGCCTTCCTTTTTTAAAATGATAATTTTATGTATTTATTAAGTTACTTTCGGCTGTGCTTGGGGTTTCTCTGGATGTAGAGTGGAAGCTACTCCCTAGGTGTGTGGTGCTCAGCTTCTCATTGCAGGGGCTTCTCTTGCTGTGGAACATGGGCTCTGAAGCACAGGCTCAGTAGCTATAGCAGAGTGCCCGGGCTTAGTCGCTCCATGGCCTGTGGAACTTTCCTGGACCAGGGATCGAACTGGTGTCCCCTGCATCGGCAGGCAGACTCTTATCCACTGGACCACCAGGGAAGCCCAGTGCTCTGCCTTCTTGATTCTGTTCTGAAACAGATGAGCTGGATATGGAGACAGGACGGGGGCTCCATGCCTGCAAAGAAGTCCAGCTCTGGGGCCAGTTGGATAGGACTTGAATTCCAACCCAGGCTGCCATCAGTGGGGGGGCCTCAGACAAGTCATCTCATACAACGGAACTTCTTTGGGTGGGTTTCTAACCCTGACCGCCACGTGATTCCTAAGACCCTCACCGACTAGACTGGGACTCACATTCCTTCTCCAGAAAATCTTCCCGACCCAGGGATTGAACTTGGGTCTCCTGGATTGCAGGTGGATTCTTTACCATCTGAACCACCAGGGAAAACTCTAAATTACAAGAGAAGCACTAAAATAAAAAGACTTGATTTTTGATGTGTGTGCCTAGGACATTGGGAAATTTTTTATTCTTAAGACATATCTAATTCTGCAATGAATAATAGAAGCGATGCATCTCACTGCCTTCATATGCTCTCCAGGCTCCTTAGCAGTTGCTGCCAGAACATTCCAAAGAATTACCAATAGTACCCTGGGTTCCAGACCTTGCTTGCTTTTTTCTTCCACCTGATCTAATTTGTCTCTTGTCCCATTTTTTCAAAACCTCTGTTAGATGTCTTCGTTTTCAATGACTTTTTTTTTTGGCCCCAGACCCAACATGTAGGATCTTAGTTCCCTGAGTAGGGCTTGAACCTGAGCCCCCTGCAGTGGAAGCAACAACTAGACTGCCAGGGAAGTCCCCCAGTGACTTAATGAGATGTATGGAAGTTATAAAACAGCATAGCAAAACAATTTGCTATATATCAGCAAAACAATTCGCTTCCTCCTGAGACATTCGTAAATGTCCTTGTGGAGACTGTGGTGGGGTTGGGATTTTGAGATCTGGCAGGTTTTTTCAGCAATGCTCAAACACCACGTTGAGCACTTCTAATGTCTTCAAAGACAGGTTCTTCCTTCTGAGTTGCCCCCAGTCTAGTGGGGAATAAAACGCTGTAATGGCAAGAATTCTCCCTCCTGTCAAGCAAGAGATAGTCCACCAGGCCGAGCAATGTGCCACACGGCCTCTGAGTGGCAGCACCACATTTTGCCAAAGTTAGAGTCACGCTGGAGTCAGGCAAAGCGTTGTTCTCTGAATTTCCAGTGCACTTGAGTCTCAGGTGAGACTCTCCAAGTGACTGTGTGCAGAAAAGACCAACAGAACAATCCATTTAGTGGATTCTCTGTGTTTACAGTCTGTAAACAAATGGCTATGGTCCGATGGCCTTGTATTCATGGACACTGAAATTTGAATCTCACGTGCCATGAAATGTTTTTTCTTTCTTCCAATTTTCTTTCAGCCATTCAAAACTGCACACAGTGGAGGGCATGGCAGCCCACTCCAGGATTCTTGCCTGGAGAATCCCTTGGACAGAGGAGCCTGGTGGGCTACAGTCCCCAGGATCCCAAAGAGTTGAACACGACTAAAGCGGCTTAGCATGCGTGCACGGCGTGGAAGAACTGAGTTCTCATCTACCATGGAAGAAAGTCAGTATACAGTGTCTAAAATCAGTAAATCAAGATATAGCGGTAAAGGATATTTTTTAAAATGCACACAAACTGTACAAAAACATATGGCAGGGACTTCTCTGGCAGTCCAGTGGTTAAGACTCTGTGCTTTCAAAAATGAAGACTCTGCCCTTCTGCCCTTTCAATGTGGGTGGCACGGGTTCGATTCCTTGTTGGGGACCTAAGATTCCACATGCTATGCGGCCAAAAAAAAAAAAAAATGACAGGTGGATTGCCCCCCACCCCGCCAGGATGCCCATTGTAGCTTTGCCCACCCCTGGTGTAGAGGGAAGAAGAGCGACCAGACTTAATTTTATGATGCATGTCTACTATCAACTAGGTGCCAAAAACACTGTGACCAGTAGACAGAAGTCACCTTCCATGGGCTGGTGGCGGGGCAAACAGACGAGAGTGGGGCGCCGGGCCCTAGTGGAGCGGGAAGGGCTCCTAACCTGAACGTGGGGGGCAGGGAAGGTGCCACCCAAGGCCCTGGTGGACAGGAGGGTCTCATCAAGGAACGTGTGGGAAGAGAACGTTCCAGGTAGAATGTTCTCCACTCTGCTAGAGTCGAAACCTTGCTAGAGTCAGGCAAGTGTGCTTCAGTCTCCTGTGGGTATAATGCCCATGCTCACCTCCCAGACCATCAGTGAGAAAGTGGAGCCAAGCGTGTGATAGAGGGACTTCCCTAGCAGTCCAGTGGTTAAGACTATATGCTTCCACCGTAGGGGGCCCGGGGTTCGATCCTTGGCCAGGGAACGAAGATTCCGCATGCCACTCAGTACAGCCAAAAAAAAAAAGTGTGATAAAACATCAATGACGGTTCATTTTCAAGGCGCTGCATTTGCAACTTGAGTGAGCTGGTCTGAATGATCTGCACGATTCCATCCAATCCTGCATTTCAATGAATTCTTGATTTTTATCTTTAGGTAGAGGGATACACTCCTGTTGAGAAATTCTGGGTGCCGTCAAGATTAGTATCAGTAAGTGCCGGTGATGACCCCGGCTCATGAAAAGTGACTCATGAAAAGTGAGACGGTCCCCAAACCGAAGACATAAGCTGTCCCCTGAGCTTAAAGATGACATCAGTCACGGTGATGAGGTGTCCCTCTGGCGGGGGTAAAAGGGCTGTAAGAAGGACCCACGTTCAACTTCCTCCTCCCTGCCCTCCCAGAACACCCTGAGTTGGCAGCCGTGACAGAGTCTTAACTTGAGGTTGAGCTGGACCAAGGCAACACCACCACGCAGTTCTTGCTCCACTGGCCCCAGTGCCTCATGTTCTTGGATCCACTCAGTCCCTTCGTTGTAAAAGAAGAACGTCAAGCTTGGGGTTGACCCCTTGACCCTTAAGTGAGAGGCAGTATTTCTCTTCTTGCTCAAAATAAGAAGAAGGAGTTGATTCTCCAACAGTCAGAGGATGAAGCTGCAGCTGACTTTGTAACGATACAGAGTGACGAGCACAGGAGAGGTGGTGGGAAGCATGACGCTGAAGATGTTCAAGTTTGTTGTGGGATTTATGGCCATTTCTATAACTCTTTCGTTCCTGTATATCAACAATTTCAACCTGCCGAAACATCTGCTAGTGGGGAAAATTGCAAACTCTTCGGTGCTTGCAGAGGCCTGTGACATGGTTGAAGCAGGAAAGAAAATCTTGGGTGGAAATATACCAATGACGCCACTGAAAGACATAACTTGCCAACAATACCTGACCCAGAATCACTACATAACGAAACCTCTGTCCAAAGAAGAAGCTGAGTTCCCTCTGGCATATGTCATGGTCATCCACAAAGACTTGGATACATTCCAGAGGCTCTTCAGGGCTGTCTACATGCCTCAGAATGTCTACTGTGTTCATGTGGATGAGAAAGCGAGAGCTGAATTTAAAGATGCAGTGGAGCAATTACTGAGCTGCTTCCCAAATGCCTTCCTGGCTTCCAAGATGGAGTCTGTGGTCTACGCAGGAATTTCCAGGCTCCAGGCTGACCTGAACTGCCTGCAAGACCTCATAGACTCGGAGGTCCCATGGAAATATACCATCAACACTTGCGGGCAAGATTTCCCCCTGAAAACCAACCGGGAGATCATCCAGCATCTCAAAGGATTTAAAGGGAAAAACATCACCCCCGGGGTGCTGCCTCCTCCTCACATTATCAGAAGGACTAAATATAGGCACTTGGAGCAGAGATACAGTTTGTTTTCCTTTATGCTGTGGACTTGGATAAGAAAAACGCCTCCTCCCCATAATCTCACCATTTACTTCGGTTCCACCTACGTAGCGCTTACAAGAGAATTTGTTAATTTTGTTCTCCGAGACCAGAGGGCTCTTGACTTACTTGAGTGGTCGAGGGACACGTACTCTCCTGATGAGCATTTCTGGGTGACACTGAACAGGATTCCAGGTATGTGGGACTTGATTCTACATAAAGTCTGGAAGCATTGTGCGTGTATGTGCGTGTGTATGTGTGCAAGTATTTTACACTTTTAAACTGTCCTTAATTGTATTACGTATACTCACCTTTGGGCTTCCCTGGTGGCTCCACGGTAAAGAATTCTCGCCCGCAATGCAGGAGACACAGGTTCGATCCCTGGGTCAGGAAGATCCCCTGGAGGAGGGTATGAGAATCCACTCCAATATTCTTGCCTGGAAAATCCCATGGACAGAGGAGCCTGGTGGGCTACAGTCCATAGGGTCCCAAAGAGCTGGACACAACTGAAGTGACTATGCACACATGCATATTCACCTGTGTTTCCAGCTTTATGGACACCCTGTAAATTTTCGTGTGTCTGGTGCAATGGAATTCATATAAAAGAAGTTAATCATCTTACATATCAATAAATATACTGTTTGCTTAGAGAAGGTGCCTGCCTATCAAATTTTGACATGGTCATTAAGTCTTTGATATGACAAGTGAAACTGGTTTTTTTTAATCAATTATAGTATGTTTTCTGAGAAAATCTCTCATTCACGTCCGACTCTTTGCAATCCCCTGGGCTGAATGGTCCATGGAGTTCTCCAGGCCAGAATACTGGAGTGGGTAGCCTTTCCCTACTCCAGGGGATCTTCCCAACCCAGGGATCAAACCCAGGTCTCCCACATTGCAGGCAGATTCTTTACCAGCTGAGCCACAAGGGAAGCCCAAGAATACTGGAGTGGTAGCCTGTCCCTTCTCCAGCAGATCTTCCCGACCCAGGAACTGAAACAGGGTCTCCTGCATTGCAGGCGGATTCTTCCAGTTATTTGCCATGTGGGTTATTCATCATGGTTTCATTTTACGCGAATTTGAATTGCTCAAGTTGGAAAAGTTTGAGGTCTGAAAAATGTCAACAAAATTTCTATAAGAACAATGTGAAATAATTCAGCTTTTCCAAATCAAATTTTTTTAACTGACCAGAACTTTCCAGAATTCCGGACTGTCAGACAAATGAACCGTAGACCACACTTGCGCCTGGCCACGTGGCGGCCTCACTTTGGTGAATGGAAACCTGCCATCCTCTGTGCTCTGTGCTCTAGGCTTGCAGGAGTCAAGAACTCACCCTTTGTGTAGAATCTGAAAACCCTGTACTAGTTACTGATGAGCAGAATATTAAAATAATTCTTTTCTTTGGACTTCCTTGGTGGTCCAGTGGTTGGGAATCTTCTTTCCAAAGCAGGGTATGCAGGTTCAATTCCTGATTGGGGAACTCAGATCCCACGTGCCAAGGGGCGACTAAGTGCACGCCCCGCAACTACTGAGCCAGTACACTGCGACTAAGACCCAATGCAGCCAAATAAATAAATAATAATTAAAAAATTTTTTTTCTTATTATAGAATACAATCCTATTGTAGAAAATCTGAGAAATAAAGAAAAGTCGGTATGTAAAAACTAAGAAAATTTTAAAAAGCAAACATTATACATCACACAAATTGAGAAATAATTGCCGTGCATATACACTGGGTAATTGCATTCTTTTTCATGGTATGGATGTACTAGAATTTGCTTAACAATTCCTCAGCTGTCGAGCGTGTGTTTCCAGTTTTTTCACTATGGAAAGTGCTATTGCAATTAATGCTGGGAAGTGTCAAAACTAAGTCACACCTTTTCACATACAGCTTTGTCAGATGTCAGCATTTCTGCTTCCGGAATGAACTCAGACCCAACTCTGTTAAAGGTCACTCCAGATCTGGGGCTATAGGCTTTCCTGCCTGGGACTAAATTTGAGGGTGAACTTTAAGCACAAAGAATCTGGAAAGAGGACTCCCTGGTGCTCTAGTGGCTAAGACCCCACACTTCCTGGAGTTTTAGGGGTCCGGGTGCCAACCCTGATCTGGGAACTAGATCCCACATGCCGCAGCTAAGACCTAATGAAACCAAATAAATAAAATAAAATTTAAAATAAATATTTAAAAAAAAAGAATCTGTGAAGAAAATTCAGAAGTTCTTTCTCTAGGAAAAGCAAACTTCTGCATGGGTAAATTGGACGGTAGTCTCAGGAAAGTTTTGGTTTAGTTAGTCATGTCTTGACTCTTTGTAACCCCATGGTCTGTAGCCTGCCAAGCTTCCCTGTCCAAGGGATTTCCTAGGCAAGAATACTGGAGCAGGTTGCCGTTTCCTTCTTCAGGGGATCTTCCTGACCCAAGGATGGAACCCGAGTCTCCTACGTTGGCATGGGCCCTATTTTGAGTGTCCTAGTGGGAGATGCAGTTTTATCAAGGACAGTTATCTCCCCCACGGCAACATCTTACAACATTTCTGAAGTTGGAAGTGTTAGATTCAAAGCTTCCAGGACTCTGTAGGGGAGGGTAAGCCGGCGTTGGATAATAGTAACATGAGACTCCAAGACTCCAGCTTATTTTAAGTCTCAGTCTTTGCGACTCTGAAGGACAGGCCTTTGGGACTGGGACTGAGGCAAACAGAACGTTAAGCTTCCACATTCCAGCTTTTGTTATTCTGCGTTTAAATACCAACGTAAACTCCAATAACGGCCTCCATCATAAGAGAAGGAGAAGATTCGCACTAGGGTGCTCCCAGGCAACTTTATCCTCCCGGGAATGGAGAGAGATAGAAAGGGGTCTATTTGCTAGAAAACTACTGAGGGAAGAGGTTTTCTGGAAACATCACCTCTTTTTTTAAAACTGAAGTATAGTTGATTTACATGTTCTTTTAATTTCTGGTACATGGCAAAGTGATTCACTTATATATATTCTTTTTTCAGATTCTCTTCTGTTGTAGGTTATTACCAGATACTTCCCAGGTGGCACTAGTGGTAAAGAGCCCACCTGCCAATGCAGGAGATATAAGAGATATGGGTTCAATCCCTGGGTAGGGAAGATCCCCTGGAGAATGAAATGGCAACCCACCCCATTATTCTTGCTCAGAAATCCCATGGACAGAGGAGCCTGGTGGGCTACAGCGGGCTCATAGGGCTGCAAAGAGCTGGACTCGACTGAGCAACTTAGCACGCAACCCTGAGCTGCTCTTCATCTGTCAGCTCTTGGCCTCAGCTTTGCATTATACCAATGATATGTAATGGACTGTTTTGACAAGAACCAGCTTTGGGCTTTCCTGGCGGCCCGGTGGTTAAGACTCCGAGCTTCCATTGCAGGGGATGTGGGTTCCATCCCTGGGTCAGGGAAGATCCTGCACCCTGCCTGGTGCGGCCAAAGAGAAAAAGAAAAGAGCCAGCTTTTTCTTACATTTCCCTGCTATTCTATTTCCAGGGATTTTGTGTCAAAAAACTGCAACCTTCCCCACCTCCTCCTCTCACTCTTTTCTTCCCAATGGCTTTCCCTGGAAGTCTGAAATTTGCTCTGACGTCTCTGGCCACTCTCTGGCTGGATGCTTTCTGTACGTTACTTCTGGAATCTTCCAGCTGTACCCGGATGTTGATGTCGGAAAAAACCCAGACTCAGAGGCATGGGTGATTTGCTTGAGAGGAAGCCAGGCTTAGAGGTCCCTGAGTGAGAGCAGGGGTTGTTTTCTCAAATTTACTCTGGAGGAAGCAGGGCAGTGTGAGATCAAATGGCTTTCTCAGATGCGCTGGGCTGTCAAGAGTGGCTTTGACTCAACTGGAGACCTTCCTGCCTACAATCCAGGCTGTTTCTCACCACTCTTTCTCAACCACATGCGGGGCTATTTTAAGTCCTGGTGCTTCAGACTATTTCCTGTGGCTAATAAAAAAACCAAACCCCCACAGAGATGAAGGTAAAGCAGAGTACAGAGTTTAGTATAGTAAACGTATAGACAAAGAGATAAAGAGGAGGGAGAGAAAAGAGAAAGAAGACAGACAGAGAAGACAGTCTGGCCAGAGACAGAGCTGGAAAAGAAAAACAAAATGTGACGTTAAAACCATTTTAACCCAGGTTGCTCTTTCTCTGTGACCTCTGTGGACTCGGACAAAGTTTCCACTCGGTATCCCTGGTTTCTCACTTGGGTACAGAGGTGCTATCAAAATGAAAGGAATGTGTGAAAAGTGCTTTGGGTTCTGGTATGTGGAGTAACCGCAGCTGTACAAACAGGGCTCTTCTCTCTGTTTCCTTTCTATAGTCAACTGTGGAGATTAAACTTTCAGTGCAGTTTTCTTAGGATGAAAATGAGTTTATGACAGGAGTGGGAATTTGTAAGAGTGAACGTTATGTAGAAATAAGCAAGTATGGGTTGAATTCTAGGACTTCATCATACAGTTCAGTTCAGTTCAGTCGCTCAGTCGTGTCTGACTCTTTGCAACCCATGAATCGCAGCACGCCAGGCCTCCCTGTCCATCACCAACTCTTGGAGCTCACTCAAACTCATGTCCATTGAGTCTGTGATACCATCCAGCCATCTCATCCTCTGTTGTCTCCTTCTCCTCCTGCCCCCAATCCCTCCCAGCATCAGGGTCTTTTCCAATGAATCAACTCTTCACATGAGGTGGCCAAAATATTGGAGTTTCAGCTTTAGCATCAGTCCTTCCACTGAACACCCAGGGCTGATCTCCTTTAGGATGGACTGGTTGGACCTCCTTGCAGTCCAAGGGACTCTCACCCAGCCATTTATTGAGTAACTGAGCCACAAGTCTGCCCTGGCCGACGACTTCTCCAGAATTCTAACCTACTCAGTCGGTGCCTCCAACTTAGAATTTGGGGTATCAGTTTTGACCTGGGATTTGCCTGGTTGCCATTTCCTTCCTGGGATTTTCCTGGTTGAGTTCTGCCTGCCCATGCGGGGGACACGGGTTCAATCCCCGGTCTGGGAAGATTCCACGTGCCAAGGTGACTAAACCCATGCGCCACAGCTATTGAGCCCACGCCGTGCAACTACCGAAGCCCACCCACCTAAGCCTGTGCTCTGCAACAAGAGAAGTCAGGAGATGAGAAGCCCGTGCCCCGCAATGAAATGTAGCCCCTGCCCGCCGCAACTAGAGAAAGCCTGTGCACAGCAGCGAAGACCCAGTACAGCCAAAAATTAATTAATTAAAAGATAGTTTTTGACCTAATGTTCAAACTGAGGAAAAGGATTGCCGTTCTTTTTCGTCACTTATTACCATCCCTTCTACAATCTTGTGTAAATGGCAAGAGCATCCTGCCCAGAATTCGGAAGAATGGTGAGTGGTGTCGTGCAAAAGGGCCTCAGGAAAACCAGCATCTGCCATGTAACCACCAGGAGAGTAAACATCAGAAAGCACTGGGGTAGTGCAAAAAAAAAAAAGATTGACATTAATAATGTCTAGCATTGTCAAAATCCTTCTGATTTTAAGGATTTGGGGTTAGGATTCCACTGCAGCCAAGTGCCAATTTGCAAACGTTCTTCCCCTTGTAACTTTAAACTCAGGGGGTTGTAGGGACTTCAAAGACTGGTGGTCCAGGGGCTAAGAATCCACCTTGCAATGCAGGGGACACAGGTTCAATCCCTGGCCAGGGATCTAAGATCCCACTTGCCACGGAGCAGTTAGGTAAGCCCAAGAGCTGCAACAGAAGATCCCGCATGATGCAGCGAAGACTTGGCAGCCAAATGAATAAACAATATTAAAATAACAACAACAATAATAGCAAACTCGGGGAGTTGTAAATTCAGGGTAGAACAGGCAAGTCATTAGAGATGCTTTTATGCATAAAATCTCTGGAGAAATGGAACTGTGCCAAGAATGAGGAAAGCCAAAACAAACAAAGGGAGAGTTCATGTCATCATCTGCATGTATGAGGAGAAAAAGTTATACAAACTATTCGACTCGTTTCGAAAGCATAATTAGACGTAAATGCCTCCATTTTTGACCCCTGAGGGGCCTTTCTGCACATGTGCAGTCAGGGAGATCTCCTTGACCTCCAGGATGAAGACTGTGGTCATCATCTTCTCACTCAAGCAGATTTCAGCTCCTCTCTGCTCCTGTCTTTATCTCTGCCATGAAGCACCAACTGGAGACAAGCTCCTGCTGCCCAGCCTGGGGTCCAGCTGGCTCCAGTCTCAGCCCCACTCATGGTTGGGGGCGGCCGTGAACCCTTGATACGTTTTTCTCATTGTACTCCCACGATTGACTTATGAAGGTGATAAAATTATTCTCATGTTTTGCAGATAAGGGAACTCCTTTGGGAAGGTTTATACGTATATGGAATCTGAGAACTTCTCTCCTTCGGTTCTGTGGTTGTTTAGTCACTAAGTCGTGTCTGACTCTTTTCTGACCCCATGGACTCTAGCCCAACAGTCTTCTCTGTCCATGGGATTCTTCAGGCAAGAATATGAAGCAGGTTACCATTTCCTCCTTCAGGGGATCTTCCCAACCAAGAGATCAAATCCATGTCTCCTGTGTCTCCTGCATTGGCAGGCAAATTCTTTACCACTGAGCCACCCGGGCTTAGATGAGATAAACTTGATATTCACTAACTTCAGCTTTAGGCCCTATGCAATTTGGGGGTTATAATGGGCTGCTAGGCTTTTAGAGGTATTTTTTTATGTAAATGTATTTTTCAAAAAAATATTTATTCATTTGCCTGCATCAGGTCTTAGGTGCAACACTTGAGACCAGGCATAGAACCCATGTCCCCTGTGTTGCGTGACAGATTCTTAACCACTGTACCACTGGGAAGTCCCTGTTTTTTGGTTTTTTTTTGATTAGTTTTTATTCATCTTAGTGTAGTAAGTCAGGTGGTGAGGTTCGCTTGCTAATGTGCCTTTTTAAAGACCTTACCTCATAGCAGAGAAAATTAAGTGCTGGAAAGAATGGCTCAACAGCCAGTCATACGCCATGCTTTATGGCATAGCCAGCCAATATGGAGAGGGGGGCGTGTGTGGAAAAAGACAAGGTGAGGTGATTAATTTTTAAGTACTAAATATTTATTGACAGATTATCTCTCCAGGCAGTGTTCACATGCTCGGGACCGATGCTTGTAACTTGGCAGTGCTGTTTAAGCAAACAAACTCAGTCAGTTGAATGCAAATGATTAACAGGAAGTCTGGGAGCTGACACAGTTGCCAACCTTCTGGCTGAGAGAAGAGGCCCGGGTTAAAGTCTGAGAGCGGTGACTTGCAGAAAGGTCCCTTCACCCCTCACTGATTTTCCTGTAGGGAAGGGTGGACACGCTGGAGTCAGAACCTCCCTGGGGCAACTTGTTTTTTGTGTGTGTATAAACAGGCAAGATGAGACGGGGGAGGAGACAGAGCAAAGCAAATCGCTAAGAGTTCCTTCAGAAACGTGTTGGAGAAAGGTGGAAAAGCAGCACCGTGGGGAATGCAGAGGAAAGGAAGACAGAAAAAGGACAAGCAGGATCAGCTGGAAGGTCACGGAGCGGCCGGTCAGAGCTGCGTCCACCTAGAGGATGGTTATGGATTTCGGAGAAAATGTAAGTTAAGTCTGTCTACCCTCTGACCAGATGTCCCAAGAGACATTCTACTCATTTCCTGGGTTTGAATGATGGGCTTTTGGAAGCATTGTCTCTTCTGTGTGTCTCTGGTCACGGCCCTGATTTTTGTGTTTGTTTGCAACAACAAGTTACGGGAGAATACAAATTTCCTTCAAGCTTCCTTATCCAATGCTTCACTATTATCAGAAGTCTGTCACCAGATTTTTAAGGGGAAGAGTTTTTGCCCTAAAAAGAATGCATTGAAGAGTACCTTCAGTGAAACCACCTGTCATGAGTACGTGGCTCAGAGTCACTACATAACAGAAACACTCTCTGAAGAAGAGGCTGGCTTCCCCTTGGCTTATGTGATGACCATCCACAAAGACTTCGGCACTTTTGAGAGACTCTTCAGGGCTATTTACATGCCCCAAAATGTCTACTGTGTTCACGTGGACAAAAAGGCAACAGATACATTTAAAGGCTCGGTGAAGCAGTTACTGAGCTGCTTCCCAAACGCTTTTCTGGCTTCCAAGATGGAGCCCGTGGTCTACGGTGGGATTTCCAGGCTCCAGGCTGACCTGAACTGCATGAAAGATCTTGTGGCCTCAGAGGTTCCGTGGAAATACATCCTCAACACCTGTGGGCAAGATTTCCCCCTGAAAACCAACAGGGAGATCGTTCAGTATCTGAAGGGATTTAAAGGGAAAAACATCACCCCCGGGGTGCTGCCTCCAGCTCACGCAATTGGGCGGACTAAGTATGTCCATCACGAGCTATTAAACCAAAAAAATTCCTACGTGATTAAAACCACAAAATTGAAAACACTGCCTCCTCACAACATGACCGTTTACTTTGGCACTGCCTATGTGGCCCTCACAAGGGAATTCGCAAACTTCGTCCTTCACGACCCGCTGGCGCTTGACTTAATGTCCTGGTCCACGGACACGTACAGTCCTGACGAACATTTCTGGGTCACACTCAATAGGATTCCTGGTATGTATATCTCTTAACTTTTGTTATGAATTAACATCTCATGGCCAATACTGAATAAACCACTAAAAAATAAGTTTTTAAAAAGTAACACCTTCATAAAGATCTTTCTTCACGTGAGTTTGATCCCTGGGTCAGGAAGATCCCCTGGAGGAGGGCTTGGCAAGCCACTCCAGTATTCCTGCCTGGAGACTCCTGTGGACAGAGGATCCTGGTGGGCTGCAGTCCATAGGGAAGCTAAGACTCGACTGAAGTGACTTAGCACACATTCACTGTTTCAAATGTTCATTAAAATATCTTTATAGCAGCTCTGCTCACAGAGTGGGAGGTGTAATTCATCTTCATTTTGTGTTGTTGTTGTTCAGTGACTAGTGTCTGACTCTTCTGCAACCCACCCCATGGACTGTAGCCCCCCAGGCTCCTCTGTCCATGAGATTTCCCAGGCAGTGGGTTGCCATTTCCTTCTCCAAGGGATCTTCCCTACCCAAGGATCAAACCCACGTCCCCTGTATCTGCTGCTTTGGCAGGCGGATTCCTTACCGCTGTGCCACCTAGGAAGCCCAAAGATTCCTAGACCAATGTCTTTATTTTATAGACAAAGAAGATTCAGCATGGTTGCATGATGTGTTCAAATTACCCAGCTAGCAGGCAAATGCACCAATTGTACCAGGTTGCCTAAGCCTGATGTTCTTTTAAGGTGATTTCCCAAATTAGTTGTTCGGTTGTTCCTAAATCAACTTCACCTTTCCTTGGTCCAAGTTCTAAATGCCTTAAATAATCTCCAGTTGTTTACAGTGAACTAATTTCAGTTCTGCTAGTTCAATTGGAAATAAAAATTCAGATTCCTAATTCAAAGGAAAACTAACTTGAATCAACATAAGGATTAGGGTCATGGCTTCTTGAGATTAGTGGTTCAGCCCTAGATACATATTAAAGGCTCCTGGAGCTTGTAAAAATACATTTCCTGATTTCCTGGGTGGATGTGAACTTCAGTATTTGTTCAGCCTCCAGGAAATTCTCAGGAGCAGTCAAGGCTGTGAACCACTGTGGATGCTTATTTTTGATGTTAGTACACAAAGCTTGTTAGACTTAGAATGCTTTTTAAATCAATGGTTTTCCCAGAGCGGGAATGAGTAATGTTGTAATGATAAAAGAAATCAAGACAAGGACCTAGTGTATAGCACGGGGCAATGTCTTGTAATAATTTATATTGGAAAATGATCTGAAAAAGCTTTCCCGGTGGCTCAGCAGTAAAGAATCTGCCTGTAGTACAGGAGACACAAGTTGAGTTCCTGAGTTGAGAAGATCCCCTGGAGGAGGGCTGGGCAACCCACTCCAGTATTCTTGCCTGGAGAATCCCATGGACAGAGGAGCCTGGCGGGCTACAGTCCATAGGGTTGCATACATATATGTGCGTGCGTGGTCAGTTGCTTCACTTGTATCCGGTTCTTTGCAACCCTATAGATGTATATATCACTTTGCTGTGTACTTGAAATTAGCACAACACTGTAAATCAACTATATTGGAATAATTTTTTTTTAATTAAGAAAAAAATTAAATGACCTCTTTTGGCAGAGATCGCAGTCAAAAAAGAAATCAGGGCTCAAGAAAGTGAAATGAAGGAACTTCCCTGGAGGTCCAGTGGTTAAGAATCCGCCTCCCAATGCAGATCTGGTTCAATTCCTGGTTGGAGAACTAAGATCCCACATGCCTTGGGGCAACTAAGCCTGTGAGCCACAACTAAGACCCAACTAAGTCATGATGTGGCCCAAAATAATAAAATTTTAATAAGAAACTGAACTGGAGGAGTCAGGACCATTCAGCTGTCCACGTGGAGCTGTAGTACCCAGAATAAGGGGAGGAAAAGCCCCACTTCTCTCTTATGTGTTGCTTGGACCAAATACCATGTAGACCGTTTCCATGGATCTGGGATTAGAATAGTGAACAAACCCAAGGGATGTTTGGAAGCCGAGGCTGGAGAAATGGTGTCAAGGAAACTCATTTATCAAGTGTTGGACAGATGACCTGTGAGTCTCTATCACTCTGGAGCCCATGAGTCTAACTAATGATTCTAATCAATTTATTGAACAGAAATGCTGTGTCCTCAGCATGATTTATCTATTGGAACTAGATTGTTACATCTCTGGTAAAGACCAGCAGTTACAGGTCAGTGAGACAATGGAAAACAAATGGACAGCTCCATGCCTTTCAAAACGTTTCAAGGAAGGAGCCTTTAGAATTGCTTCTGTGTTACGTGTCCAGAGGATTCTTGTTAGAGGCCTTCACTGGGCCAGCCAACTCTTACAAGACCTGAGGCAGGCCTGAGAGTAGGGCTTGGTCGTGAGGAGGTGAGGGAACTAGAAACTTAAGTGTCTGTTTAATGGTTCCTCCTGCTATGTGAACATCTGGGTCATTTCTGTTTCAAGGGTCCTTCTTTGCTGATTATGAGTTTGTTGGCTGTTTGTTTTGGACATTTTAAGATTGTTCTAATTAACTGCAGTGATGGTGGGTGTGTTAGGATTCTCAATAGGACAGGGACTTCCCTTGTGGTCTCGTGGTTAAGAATTTGAGCTTCCATGGCGGGGGTGGGCACAGGCTCAATCCCTGGTTGGGGAACTAAGATCCCACATGCCAAGTGGTGTGGCCAAAAAGTTAAAAAAATTAGAAGAAGAAGCAATAGGACAGAAAAAAAGATCTCCTGGATGAAATGGCCTTGTGGGGATGTAGCTGCTGCTAAGTCGCTTCAGTCGTGTCCGACTCTGTGTGACCCCATAGACGGCAGCCCACCAGGCTCCTCCATCTCTGGGATTCTCCAGGCAAGAACACTGGAGTGGGTTGCCATTTCCTTCTCCAATGCATGAAAGTGAAAAATGAAAGTGAAGTCGCTCAGTCGTGTCCGATTTAGCGACCCCATGGACTGCAGCCCACCAGGCTCCTCAGTCTATGGGATTTTCCAGGCAAGAGTACTGGTGTGGGGTGCCATTGCCTTCTCCGGGGGATGTAGCACACCATCTGAGAGAAGGACAGTGTGAGCCACATACGTAACTTTCCATCTTTCGCGGCTGCATTATAGAAACAAAAATGAGTAGGTCAAGTGACTTTGAATCATGTATTTTATTGAACCCAATATAACTCAAATACCAAAGGCGCCCATGGCTGGTGGCTCCTGGGATGCACAGAGCAGGCAGCCGGGTGTCCTCCCCGCTCAGGGAAGAACAGTCAGACAGCAGCGGGGCCGTCCTAGTGACTCGGAGAAGCGTCAGCATCTTCATCTCTGGTTCTCTGTCCTTACCTAAGAGTCTTACCTCTGCTTCAGGGCTTCTTCTTGCTTGTGAGCCCGGCAGGTTCTACTTTCAGCACCTTCCCCTTGTGTCTCCAGCCAGATTCTGGGCCGCTCTGTTGATGGCAATTCCTCTCTGTCTCCTTCAGATGTTTGTTCTCAGAGAGTCTCGCTGTGTGGGTCCTGAAGTCACCGCATAGTGAGCATCCCTGTTCGCATCCCGGCCACTTCCTGGGCAGCAGGAACCCCTCTGTAGAGGCGCTGCCTTTCACTGAGGCCCCCAACCATTCAGGTCAGGTGGGGCCAGCAGGGCAGGGTCACATGGTTTCAAACACAAGGCAAGCCGTGGTCCTAATATGCAGTAAGGCCATTCAGCAGCAGCCGGTCCTCCGGAAACCTCTCAGAAGTGAGGGTTCCTGCACAGCCCGCTCAGGCGAAGGGGCCCACAAGGACAGATGTGCTCCAGAAAGAGTGTTCACAGGTGCCTTAAACGATGCTGTCCAATGGACGTCACCAGCTGTTGTGAAATGAGCGTTCCTGACCTTCCTCCGTCTTTACCCCACTTCTCTCCCAACTCTGTCCTGCGCCTTCCATTCCTTAACCCAGGTCACACCAAGGTGGCAGCCTTTCAGTTCCCTGTTGGCCTCAGCCATGGCTGATTTCCAGTTAGGACAGAGATCCTTTTATGGGCCAGAGGTGCCAGTTCACCACCTCCTGTTTGCTTCCAAGTTATAGATCATGTGCTCCTCCCGTCGGCATGGTTCTGCCCTGAGCAGGAACTTTTGGTGGGTTAGTTTTATTCATCACATGCTCTTGGGATTTAAAGATTTTGAAACTGACCAACGGTTTCGGCCTCACTTGCAACAAAGGAATATTTCTCATTTGATTCAGTGGGAGCTTATTTCAAATTAATATTAATGAATGAAAAGAGTCTTTTCTCATTCTGAAAAAAATCTCATAGAAAAAGAAAAAGCTGAGAGCAGGTTTCATTGGAGATGGGAGGAAAAAAGAACAAGAAGAAATCAAAAGGGGAAGGTATAGAGAAAAGAAGAAAATTGGAAATTGTGGGCTTGGAAGACAGATTTTATTCGCTTTTCATTTTTCCCTTGGAGAACCAGCCGACGGACCCGCCCTGCTGGTATTTTCTGCCGTGTATGTGGCCCTGTGCCCTTGAAAGGGGAGGCTTGTTGAGTTTCTGCTGTAAAGTCCACACTGGCCTGACTCCATCTTTATTGGAGGCTGGCTAGTTGCTTTAGTCTCTTTATATGTACAGATGCTGTGCTGAGGTGCCAAGTGCTGAAACCTTGAGAGAAGCAGGAAGAATCAGTCTAAATAAAGCTGCTTCTGGGAACTCACAGCTTCGCGGCCCCCCCAGGGATTTGGCTGGGATCTTGCTATCTCCAGAGGGAATTTATGCTTCTCAAACACATTATGCTTACAAAGCTTCCAGGATCACTGGGTGTATGGGCAGACTTGCTGGGGAAGGACGGTTGGGGGATAAGTTTTATTAATAGCTTGAACAACCTCTTTTTTCATATCTGTTGAAATATAGACTTTTGTCATAGGAAAAGAAATCAGCAAGTTGGGATACATGCGAGTTATTTTTCAAGGAAATACCATCTTTCCTCAAAAAAAAAAAAAAAAAAAATAGAACTACCATACAATCCAGCAATCCCACCACTGGGTATTTATCCAAAGAAAACAAAAACACTAACTCAAAAACATGCATTAATATATACCCCATCTTTATTCCTGCATTATTTATTAAAGCCAAGATATGGAACCAAGCTAAGTGCCCATCAGTAGATGAATGGATAAAGAAGATGTGGTTTACACACACGCACACTCAGCAATAAAGAAGAATGAAATCTTGTCATTTGTAATAACATGGGTAAACCTAGAGAGCACCACGCTGAATGAAGAGAGTCAGGCAGAGAGAAAAATACCAGAGGATTTCACTTATATGTGGAATCTAGAAAACAAAACACAAAACCAGAAATGGAGTCGTCGATACAAAGAACAAACAAATGGTTGGCAGAGGCAAGGGGGTTGGAGGGAGAAATAGGTGAAGGATACTGAAAAGTACAAACTGGGACTTCCCATGTGGTCCAGTGGCTAGGATTCCACGCTCTCAATGCTAGGGGCCCAGGTTAGATCCCTGGCCAGGGGACTAGATCCCATGTGCCACAAGGAAGAGTTTGCATGGCGATACTAAGACCCGGCATAGCCTAAAAATATAAATAAATATTTTAAAAGAGAAAAAAGAGGTACCAACTTCCAGTTGCAAGACAAATGAGTCACAGGTAGGAAAGGTACAGAGCTACAGGGTGGGGAACAAAGCCATTAATATTGTAAGGTCTTCGGGTGGTGACAGATGGCAATAGCCCATTGTGGAGATTATTCCGAAATGTATAGACATATTAATAGCAAATCACTGTGTTGTGTGACAGGGACTAGCACAGGTCAAGAATCCATCAAAAACAAACTCAAAGGAAAAGAGATCAAATTTATGGTTACCAGAGGGAGGGGATATTGGATGAAGACAGTCAAAAGGTACAAACTTCCAGTTACAAGATAAATAAGGATTGCAGCGTATGTCATACTTAATATAATTAACTCTGCTATACTGGAGTGGGTAGCCTTTCCCTTCTCCAGGGGATCTTCCTAATCCAGGGATTGAACTCAGGTCTCCCACATTGCAGGTGGATTTCTTTGAACCCAGGTCTCCCACATTGCAGGCAGATTCTTTACCAGCTGAGCCACAAAAGAAGCCCAAGAATACTGGAGTGGGTAGCCTATCCCTTCTCCAGGGGATCTTCCCTACTCAGGAACCCAACTGGGGTCTCCTGCATTGCAGGCAGATTCTTTACCAACTGAGCTCCCTGGGAAGCCTGTAGAGTCAGTGGTGGCTCCCAATTTGTTGGCGGGATTTAAAAGCAGACAGTCCTGGCTTTGCCACCTACAATCTGTGTCATTTGGGGCAAAATGTCTAATTTCTCTGATTTGTCATCAAAACATCACCTTGTCAGACTGTAGGAAGGATTAGATTACACACAAATTGTACCTGGGATGTTGTAGGAGCTTATTAACTCTTCCAAGAGAGGGAGAACAAAAAAGAACTTCTTAGATGCTGCTTTTTGAAGTTTTAGTGTTAAAATTCTAAAACTTCTGTGTGTGACCAAAAAAAAAAGTGTTTTTGAAGGCACAGGGATTTTTTTTTTACTAGAAATCGGACATGCAGCCCACAGAGGTCACCACTCAGCTGTTGCTTTTATTAGCAGGGTCACATGAGTGGGGTCTGAAGTGGCTGCTTTCTCTTTCCTCTTATTAGGAAGTGGCATTCCGAGCCGAGTCCAGGGCGTCTGACGCTGCCAAGTTTCTGTCATCCTAGCTCGGTCGGAAGACAGACGGTCTCCAGGCCCTTGCTCACACTGCCCCTTCGTTCTGAAATGCTCTTTTGTCGCTCATTCTGGAATGTTCGCCCGATCTAGTTGAAATAGCCTCAGTTCGTGTTGAAAGGTCACTTACTTCCTCAGGAAAGTTTCTCTGCTCCCCGGCCCTCCCACAGAAGCCGCCACCCCCACCCACCCACTTGACTGCTGTCCTAGGGTGACCCCCACAGCATCTCACTGGTCCCCCCTCAACCCCACCTCCCTGCCCCACCCTCACCTCCTGCACCCCAAAAGGTGCAGGACTGAACTGGATGACTGACACCAGCCCTTGGACTTCTGGCCTAACTTCCTCCTGTTGGGCTCCAGCAGAATGTTGAGTGAGGAGCCACTGAGTGGGAGACGATAGTGTCGTCTTCCCCTTCTCTTCAATGTCATCTTTTCTCCAAGTGATGGAAATTCTCCTTCCGTTTGGCAGAAAGCTCAGTCTGCTATTTTCAGTCTAATTCAGCTTTTACATCCTGCCTCTGGCTCCACCCCCTTTTCCAAAGGGCAGACATCCTTAGCACCTAGGCCAAATCCACCAGCAAACTTGAGTGCAGTGGGTCTGTGGGAGTCAGCAGTTACCTGAGACCGAGCTCACCTCGCATCAGCCTGTGCGTCATGGCAGTGATGGAAGCTGTTTTAGTTCAAGTCTTAGAAAATCGAAATCAACCGTTAGGGGAATTTGCCAGTTGTACCAACCCTGAGAGGCTCTGATTAAAACTATCCAGAAAATGTAGGTAGGTGCTTTACTTTGCTACCACTTGAATTCCTTGTAGACTTGCTAAGCCCCAAGCCGACCTCTTTCCTCTCGGTCAGCTTTTCCCCTGAGGCCTCTCTTTGCCTGAAGAAATTCTAATTATCTTTGAGAGCTGTACTGAGCTCTGTGTACTGAGCACCCACCACCCTCGGGTAGAGTTTGTCCTCTGGCCTCTTTTTCTCCTGCTGGTATCCTTATCTTCTTAAGGGTTTATTGTTGTTCCAGTATCTGTGGAGACAGAGTGAAGAGTCCTAGAGGGTTAGAGGGACATTTCTGTCTTTTTGAGCCTCCACCACACACTGCTGAGTGTCAAACTGAATGTGATTCACCTATGCTGCTACTATAAAATAAATGTGGCATTAAAACAGGCAGGACGGGGGCAGGGCACAACCTTTAAAAGAATGAAGGAGCTGTTGAAAACAGAACATAAACTGGCTAGAACCCCAACGTGGTTAGGCCCAAGAAGGTGGCAGGTTTGATTTCCACTGGACCTTGAGCTTCCTTGTAATACATTAGCTAAATGACACACCTACAGGCACCATGACAGTTCCAAGGTCAACCATAAAAGTGTTCAGTTCAGCTCAGTCGCTCAGTCGTGTCCGACTCTTTGCGACCCCATGAACCGCAGCACGCCAGGCCTCCCTGTCCATCACCGACTCCCAGAGTGCGCCCACACCCATGTCCACTGAGTCGGTGATGCCATCCAACCATCTCATCCTCTGTCGTCCCCTTCTCCTCCTGCCCTCAATCTTTCCCAGTATCAGCGTCTTTTCCAGTGAGCCAGCTCTTCGCATCAGGTGGCCAAAGTATTGTAGTTTCAGCTTCAACATCAGTCCTTCCAATGAATACCCAGGACTGATCTCCTTTAGGATGGACTGGTTGGATCCTCGCAGTCCAAGGGACTCTCAAGAGTCTTCTCCAACACCACAGTTCAAAAGCATCAATTCTTTGGCGCTCAGCTTTCTTTATAGTCCAACTCTCACATCCATACATGACTACTGGAAAAACCATAGCCTTGACTAGACGGACCTTTGCTGAGGAAGTTATGTCTCTGCTTTTTAATATGCTGTCTAGGTTGGTCATAACTTTCCTTCCAAGGAGTAAGTGTCTTTTAATTTCATGGCTGCAATCACCATCTGCAGTGATTTTGGAGCCCAGAAAAATAAAGCCTGACACTGTTTCCACTGTTTCCCCATCTATTTGCCATGAAGTGGTGGGACCGGATGCCATGATCTTAGTTTTCTGAATGTTGAGCTTTAAGCCAACTTTTTCACTCTCCTCTTTCACTTTCATCAAGAGGCTCTTTAGTTCCTCTTCACTTTCTGCCATAAGGGTGGTGTCATATCTGAGGTTATTGATATTTCTCCCAGCAATCTTGATTCCAGCTTTGCTTCATCCAGTCCAGCATTTCGCATGATGTACTCCGCACATAAGTTAAATAAACAGGGTGACAATGTACAGCCTTGATGTACTCCTTTTCCTATTTGGAACCAGTCTGTTGTTCCATGTCCAGTTCTAACTGTTGCTTCCTGACCTGCATACAGATTTCTCAAGAGGCAGGTCAGGTGGTCTGGTATTCCCATCTCTTTCAGAGTTTACTGTGACCAGTTCCTGGAAATCTCTGCCCCTTCCCCAAATTTGTTGGTGTTTTCAGTTGCTAAGTCCTGTCCAACTCTGAGACTCCCTGGACGGCAGCACACCAGGCTTCCCTATCTGTCACCAACTCCCAGAGCTTTCTCAAACTCATGTCCATTGAGTCAGTGATACCATCCAACCATCTCATCCTCTGTCATCCCCTTCTCCTCCTGCCTTCAATCTTTCCCAACATGAGGGTCTTTTCCAGTGAGTCGGCTCTTCTCATCAGGCCACAGTATTGGAGCTTCAACTTCAGCATCAATCCTTCCAATGAATATTCAGAGTTGATTTCCTTTAAGATTGACTGATTTGATATTTTTGCTGTGCAAGAAACTCTCAAGACTCTTCTCCAGCACCACAGTTCAAAGGCATCAATTCTTCAGCACTCAACCTTCTTTACCAACAACCAACACCAACAACTCTCACATCTGTACATGACTACTGGAAAAAACCACAGTTTTGACTGTATGGACATTTGTTGGCAAAGTCGTGTCTGGTTTTTAATTTCCTGTCTAGGTTTGTCATAGCTTTTCATCCAGAGAGCAAGTATCTTTTAATTTCAAGCTGCAGTCACTGTCTGCAGTGATTTTGGAGCCCAAGAAAATGAAGTCTGTCACTGTTTCCATTTTTGTCTCCATCTAACTGCCATGAAGTGATGGGACTGGATACCATGATTTTTGTTTTTTAAATGTTGAGTTTTAAGCCAGCGTTTTCACTCTCCTCTTTCACCTTCATCAAGAGGTTCTTTAGTTCCTCCTCGCTTTCTGCCATTAGGGTGGTGTCATCGGCATACCTAAGTTTATTGATATTTCTCCCTGCAATCTTGATTCCAGTTTATGATTCATCCAGCCTGGCATTTCGCCTATGAAATTACCCAGCTCGTAAAAACTAACAGCTCTGTTCCCTGGGGCCTCTTGCCTTCTGAGATGGTCCATACTTTATCTATGGAATGTGTATTTCCCTCAATAAATTTGTTCTTTCACTCTGGCTGGCTCTTGAAGTCCTTTCTGTGAGGAACCAGGGACCCTCACATGGCAGCCCTCTCCAGGGACTCACCTGAGACCTGGGGTGTGACCATACTCTTGCACCCCATGTTTTTCCTGCCAAAGTATTGCTTTCATGCCAACCAGGTAGTCTTCTGCTGTCAAAATCACCAACAGCTTACAGTCCACCCAGGTTAGTCACTACAAAAGAAGGCCAGCAAACTCACATATGAATATTTTCAGTGTCAGGTGCTGGGCAAACTGCCCTTCTTCCTCTGAGTTTACAGCTTTATTGAAGTACAATTTACACACCACAGAATTGAGGTGTGTTATTCAGAAATATAATAACTTGTATACTGTAAAACTCACCTGTTTCAAGTACACAATTCAATGGTTTTTAGTATATGTACAAGTGCACCATGACCCCAGCTGAATTTAGAATTTTTTTTATCACCTGCAGAAGAAACTTCATGCGCATTTACAATCCTTTGTTTTCTGTCTGAATAGATTTGCCTTTGCTGGATATTTTTAAGTCAAACCACAGATATGCTTTTTCATGTCCGTCTCCTTCCATTAATGGAATGATTTTGAGGATTATCCAGGTTGTAGCATGAATCAGTACTTCTCTTCTTTATATAGATGACTTCTATTCTGTTACGGGGGTAGATCACGTTGTGTTTACTCATTCATCTGTCGATAAGCTTTCGAGTTGTTGCTGCTGCTGCTGCTGCTAAGTCGCTTCAGTCGTGTCTGACTCTGTGCGACCCCATAGACGGCAGCCCACCAGGCTCCTCTGTCCCCAGGATTCTCCAGGCGAGAACACTGGAGTGGGTTGCCATTTCCTTCTCCAATGCATGAAAGTGAAAAGTGAAAGTGAAGTTGCTCAGTCGTGTCCGACTGTTAGCGACCCCATGGACTGCAGCCCACCAGGCTCCTCCGCCCATGGGATTTACCAGGCAAGAGTACTGGAGTGGGATGCCATTGCCTTTGGGGCCATTATGAATAATGCTGCTATGAACATTCCTAGGCAAGTCTTGTACAGGCACATGTTTTCATTTCTCCTGGGTAGGTTCTATAAGTAAAATTACAGGTCCAAGGACTTCCCTGGAGGTCCATTGGTTAAGACTCTGCGCTTCCACCAAAGTGGGCACAGGTTCTATCCCCAGTTGGGGAACTAAATCTTGCATGCCACACAGTGGGCCCCTAAAAATTTACAAATTGCTAGTCCATGTGGTAACTCTATGTTTAACATTTTGAGGAATTGCCAAGCTGGTTTCCAAAGCAGGTATACCATTTTGCATTTCCACCAGCAAGGTATGAGGGTTCCAATTTCTTCACATACTCACCCACACTCATTATTGCCTTTTTATTTTACCCATTCTAGTAGATGTGAAGTGGTATCTCCTTTGGTTTCATTTGCATTTCCCTAATGAGCAATGATCTTGAACACCTTTTCATGTGCTTGTTGGCCTTTTGAATATTGATTGGAAGGACTGCTGCTGAGGCTTCTATACTCTGGCCACTTGATGCAAAGAGCCAACTCATTGGAAATGACCTTGATGCTGGGAAAGATTAAAGGCAAAAGAATTGGGTGGCAGAGGATGAGATGGTTAGATAGCATCACCTACTTAATGGACATGAGTTTGAACAGACTCCGGGAGATTGTGAAAGACAGCGCTGCAGCGCTGCAGTCCACGGGGCTGCAAAGAATCAAACACAACTTACCGACTGAACAAGGAGCCATGATGTTGAAAATCTTCTCATGTGCTTGTTGGCATTTGGTCTGCCTTCTTGGAAGAGGACTAAGTGCCTCTTGGACATTACTTCTTTGAATCTTGGCATTTCAAGCTCTATTTTATAGATGAGGAAACAGGTACGGAGAGTTTCTGCAACTTTCTCAAGGACATCCAACTCATAACTGCCAAAGACACTTGAATTTGTTTTGAAGACTGGGTGGATTAAAAGATGAAACTGTCCAATGTTGAATTAAGGATACCTTGCTAAAATGCCTGGCCAAAATGTCAATTCCGGTTTCTTCTTTCTGAACCCTTTGATTAAGCAATTAGTTAAGGTTCATTTAAAAAATAAAGTGACCCTTTTAATTGAGATACTATATTAAGATTTGAGCCCTTTTCTGTTGTTTTATGCAAACCACAATTCTTCCTCCTCTGAAGGATAAAATGGCTACAATCCCTTCCTGTCTAGCCAACCCATATTTGCTCTCTCTAGTCTATGACCTTTCCCTTCCAGCTCTTGAACTGTGAGATACAGGACTGCTGCTGAAGCCCGAGTTAGTGTTTGCGTAACTTTTACTTTTCGTTTCTTCCGTTTCACAAGATTCGCCCCTTGGCCTCGGTCTCCGTTAGTGTGTGTGCGCTGTTCTGTGCTGGCTATATTTGACCACCTAGAAACACAGGAGGGGGTTGTTTAAGTCCACACCACTTTGCTGCTCCCAACACTATTTCTTGTGTTACTGAGCTTGACAAATTCGGGGCAGAGTCTGACAGAGTTTCCCAAGCATTTGTTTTTACCTCCAAGGATTCATAAATGTGTCTCTCTAGTTTTATCCTTATTAGGAATGAAGTGAACTTCAAATTCCTATAATCTTTGCAATCCTCACTAAGCTCCTTCTAGCCATGGTGAAAAATTATAACAATTTTTATGGAAGGTAAACCAGCCACCCGGGTAGAATTTTCCGTGCAAATACTGAGCTGTGTGCAGCTGTTTGTGACTTTACAGAGCTTCCCTGGTGGCTCAGCTGGCAAAGAATCTGCCTGCAATGCAGGAGACCAGGGTTTGATTCTTGGGTTGGAAAGATCCCCTGGAGAAGGGAATGGCAACCCACTCCAGTATTCTGGCCTGGAGAATTTCATGGACAGAGGAGCCTTTACAGTCTTGAGCCCTAACAAGCCACAAGGCTTCAATCCTGTGAATCAGGCAAAAGCCAGGTGTGGGGTGGCTTTCTAGCTTCAAAGCCATAAAAGAGAAGGTTAAGATAGGAGGGGAAATGAAATTATGGACAAGGCAGGATTGAGAATAAAATTAATTGTAATGATAGGTCTCTATTGACAAGACATAGAGCCTCAGAATAGAAACCCAGAGTTGTTCTGGAGGGTCCCCGGGTGCCAGTGTAGCCGGAAATGGCTCCATTTTTTCCCAAAGTGTATGGAGGGTTTTTAGGCTTCCCTGGTGGCTTAGCAGTGAAGAATCCTCCTGCCATGCAGGAGATATGGGCTTGATCCCTGGTCTGAAAACATCCCCTGGAGAAGGAAATGGCAACCCACTCCAGTATTCTTGCCTGGGAGTCCCATGGACAGAGGAGCCTGGCGGGCTACAGTCCACGGGGTTGCAGAGTTGGACGTGACTTAGTGACTAGACAGCAATGGAAGGCTTTTGGTTTGTGTCCAGATTGCTTCCTGTCATGGCAGCCTCTTTCCTTGTCATACCGTGTAGACACTGCTAAGCTTCCCAGCCGTGTCCGCGCAGGCTGACCTGCTGGGCGCAGCTGCTGAGAGGCTACCTGCTGATCCTGGTAGTGTATTCCGCACACAAGGCCCTTGGCAGTTGGGGAGTCTTGTCTATTCACCTGTGGAGGAGAGAACTTTGTTCAGTTATTGTTATTTTTTAACAGGTGCCAGACAAACGACTGCTTTCAGGAAATGCCCTGGCATGGAAACTGTTGAAAATTACTTCCTTGATCTAACACCCCACATTAAAAACCAGATTTCAAAATCTCAGAGGAGCAAGGTTTCTGTTTGGTCAGAAAGGGTGGGGAAGAGCTGACTTTGGTCATAATAATCTCTAGGTAGAATTGTCGTCCTGTGTTAATTTTATAGACAGGGGCTGTTTCCGCAGCCTTGGTGGCTCCAACGTTGGCACTGTTTTGGAAGTTTTTGTTTGTTTGTTTTCTTGAATTTTGTTTGTTTTTTGTGTTGTTTTTGGCAACACCAAGCAGCTTGTGAGACATTAATTGCCTGACCAGGGATTGAACCCCCGCCCTTGGCCACGAGAGAGCAGAATCCTAACTACTGGACCGCCAGGGAAATCCCTGGCACCGCTTTGTTGGTGCAGGTAATACAAATGTGGCTAAAGAAGAAATTCTGTAGAACAAATGTTATCTCCAGGAGAGAGTACAAAGATTTAATGTTAATGTTTTGTTTGACCAAGTCATTTAAACCTCTCAGAAATCCTCTGAGGGAGGTCGATATTATTCTTTGCAATTTTCAGGAGTCTTACCTGGTGGTTTGGTGATTAGGGCTCTGCGCTACCACTGCAGAGGGCATGGGTTTGATCCCTGGTCCAGGAACTAAGATTCCGCACGCTGCAACTAAAGATTGCCTGTTGCAACCAAAAAGTAAAGAAAGATTAAATAAGTAAAGAGTGGTTAAAGAAAACCCCTGTTCCCCTTAAAAAGAAAGAAAAGAAAATACTACTCCTTGAATGTCTAGAAAATGTTTGAAGATCTTAATGAGTTTTCAACCTCTTAAACGAATTCCAAAATTACTATACTTAAAATACTTATAGACTTATAAGAATAGTATAAAGAGCTCCCCTATACCCTTCACTTACACTCCACAACCCATGACGTTCTACCATACCTGCTTCTTCTTTGCTTCCGCGCTCTCTCCTTTATACTTCTCTTCAGCCGTTTGCAAATCATCTCTCACCATTTCAAAGTGCGATAATCACTAACAACCAAGGCACTCTTCTGCAGAGTTTCCTGTCATAGTATAACCAGCAAGTGCTGCCGTGTTACTCTTTAACCCACAGACCCTACTCCCGTATCGCCAGTTGTACTAATAATGTCCTTCCTAAACTTAAAATCTGAGTAAGGATCTTGAGCTACCCTTAGCGGTCACATCTCTTTTGTTGTTGTTGCTCAGTTGCTCAGTCGTGTCCAGCTCTTTTCGACCCCATGGACTGCAGCACGCCAGGCTTCTCTGTCCTTCACCATCTCCTGGAGCTTGCTCAGACTCATGTCCGTTGAGTCGGTGATGCCATCCAACCATCTCATCCTCTGTCGTCCCCTTCTCCTCCCGCTTTCAATCTTTTCCAGCATCAGGGTCTTTTCAAATGAGTCAATTCTTTGCATCAGGTGGCCAAAGTATTGGAGCTTCAACTTCAGCATCAGTTCTTCCAATGAATATTCAGGAGTGATTTCCTTTAGGATGGACTGGTTGGATCTCCTTGCAGTCCAAGGGACTCTCAAGAGTCTTCTCCAACACCACAGTTCAAAAGCATCAATTCTTCGGCACTCAGCTTTCTTTATAGTCCAGCTCTCACATCCATACATGACCACTGGAAAAACCATAGCCTGGACTAGACGGACCTTTGTTAGCAAAGTAATGTCTCGGTTTTTCAATATGCTGCCTAGGTTGATCATAACTTTTCTTCCAAGGAGCAAGGATCCTTTAATTTCATGGCAGCAGTCACCATCTGCAGTGATTTGGGACAAAAAAAAAAGTCTGTCACTGTTTCCACCATTTCCCCATCTATTTGCCATGAAGTGATGGAACCAGATGCCATGATCTTAGCTTTCTGAATGCTGAGCTTTAAGCCAACTTTTTCACTCTCCTCTTTCACTTTCATCAAGAGCCTCTTTAGTTCTTCTTCACTTTCTGCCATAAGGGTGGTGTCATCTGCATATCTGAGGTTTTTGATATTTCTCCCAGCAATCTTGATTCCAGCTTGTACTTCATCCAGTCCAGCATTTCACATTATGTACTCTGCATATAAGTTAAATAAGCAGGGTGACAATATACAGCCTTTACGTACTCCTTTTCCTGTTTGGAACCAGTCTGTTGTTCCATGTCCAGTCCTAACTGTTGCTTCCTGACCTGCATACAGATTTCTCAAGAGGCAGGTCAGGCGGTCTGGTATTCCCATCCCTTGAAGAATTTTCCACATAGGTATCTATGTACCACATAGGTACCTATGTACCTATCTATTTATATCTATCTATGTACCTATCTCTGCCCGCTTATTAAAAACCATAGGGAATTCCCTAGTGGTTCAATTGTTAGGACTCAGTGCTTTCACTGCCGTGACCCAGGTTTGATCTCTGGTCGGGGAAGATCCCACAAGCCTCACAGCAAGGCCAGAAAAACAAACACAAATTCACATGGCCTCCAATTCCAATCCAACAACAAAGGCTTCTTTATTCTCCATTTCCTTCCCCAGGAGTGAGGAACCAGGCCCCCATTAACCCCAGCACATTCACTCGTCTTTCCCCCCCACTCTATGTAAGTGGTCTTTCCCATGATGCTTAGCTGAAGTCCTGGCTCCAAGACATGCTGGTCCCACCTCCACCAGCAGTGGCCTTGGCCTCTGGGAAGAGCAAAGGAGCTTGGAATGAACTGTGATGCCTTTATAGACATATATGTATTGGAAGGCAGCTCAATATATATATATATAAATTCAGAGATCAGCTCTAATGCCACCCAACTTCATGACCTTGGATATGTGTTGGACATTTCTAAGTCTCATTTGCTCATCTGTGAAATGGGGATAATAATTGTGCCTACTTCACAGAGTTACTATGAGTATTAAATGATAATCTACACTAAAATTGGTGACTTGTTCTCTGCAAAAAGAGAAGAGTTGGAGATGGTTCACAAGGGCTTGGTCCCTGGAGAGTACCTTTAGGTGCCTGGTTAATTATTAGTTCAAGGGTGAGGCCTTGGAAACCTGGTTTGGCCCAGGACCAATTACTCCTCTGGATCAGGTTAATACCTGCAGAAATGTGACCACCTGAAGGGGGAGCTAGAGAGGCTGAATTTGGAAGTCAGTTCTACAGGAAAGCAAAAGATTGTCCAGATGGTTTTCTGAGCAATAAGGAAGCTTGAAGGAAAAGATTTACAGTGCTTCAGACCCAGTGCTTCCCAGCACATACTGATGTATTGAATGCTGGAGAAAGAAAAGGAATGTTGGAGAAAGCCACATGTCTTAGTAAAAGTGAACACGGCTCTCCCTATCTCTCCTGGTTTTCTATGAAGCACTCCTGGGTGCTGACTCCTAGCCGTCCCTGGGCCTGCCTGAACGGCATGGCATGGGACACCGACCGACGGCACGAAGTCCTGAGCAAAGCTGCTCACATTTGAGTCCAGGGTCAGCCACTTCTAGCACAGTGGCCCTGGGCTGGGAGGTCACTGGGAGACCAGTGACCTTCTGAGTTGGGACTTGGAGTTTCCTCACTGGGCAAGAGGGCGTGACAGCCCCCTGATGCCCTAGCTGTGTCATTCACACCCCTGGTACCCTGTCGTAACATCCATTCTGCTTGTCAGCCCAGGTGTCCCCTCATCCTTGTCTCATCGAGACTCTTCTTGTTTAGTCCCCCAGTAGCGTCCGACTATTTTACAGCTCCGTGGATTGTAGCCCGCCAGACTCCTCTGTCCATGGGATTCTCCAGGCAAGAATACTGGAGCGGGTTGCCGTTTTCTTCTCCAGGGGATCTTCCTCACCCAGGGATCAAACATGGGTCTCCTGCATCAGCAGGCAGATTCTTTACCACTGAGCCCTTTGTAAGCCCCTAATCTAGATTGCTGCTGCTGCTGCGTCGCTTCAGTCATGTCCAACTCTGTGTGACCCCATAGATGGCAGCCCACAAGGCTCCCCCATCCCTGGGATTCTCCAGGCAAGAACACTGGAGTGGGTTGCCATTTCCTTCTCCAGATTACAAGTGCCTTAAAGGCTGACACTCGGTTTTGTGTGGATGAGCAACAGGGGGGTTTTGAATTCAATTGTGACCTCCTGTTCTATTTCCTCTTGGCTCCTTTCCTGCTGGACATTGCTCACTGGTAGGAAGGTGAGATCTTTGGGTCATGACTGAGGGCGGCTGGTGTCAGGAGCCAGAGTGGAAACAGCCTCGGTCTGCTTAGGGAAGAAGGGATGGAATGTGGTCTTGCAGAGAGTTTGACCAGGAGTGATAACCATAAATACGAGCTGCTTCAGAGACAGCTGATTCCCCGGTCACCCGGGAGACTTCGCTGAAAGAGTATTTCTGGGAGGAGGACTTTGACTCGTGTTATACTTTCATTCATTCACTCACTTCTGGTGAGACACTATATAACAAAGAGAAGCGCACCTATCACTAGGGCTCAGCTTGATCCCGTTGCACAAAGTGGACGCAGCCGCAGCCACGCAGTCGGTGGAAGGACACAGAACATAACCAGCATTCCGGTCACTACTATGATGTCTGGCAGCACAGACACTTTTACCTGTTTTTGACTTTTATAGAAATGGAAATGTACAGCATGTACTTTTCCTTTCTGCCTTTTTTTTTTTTTTTTTCTCTTGCTCAATGGTCTGTTTGTGAGATTCCCTTTTTGGTGGTTGCAGACAGTTATGATTCATTCTCGTTGCTGTGTGAAGTTGGGGTGGGAGGGTGGAGGGTGATTTTGCCCCCCTGGAACATTTAGCTGTATCTGGAGACATTGGTTGTCAAAACCTGGAGGAGGCACAAGGGGTAATACGCGCATCTGGTGGGTGGAGACCGAGGATGTTGGTAAATATCCACTGGACAGCACCCACCCCCCCAACAAGGCCTATTCAGCCCAAAATGCCAGTACTGCCATGGTGGAGAAACCCTGCCATGTAACAACTGTTGGTGGGCATTTGGGTCTACTAGGAATGTGGCTGCAGTGAATGTTGAGCTAGGTGAAATTTTCATTGTTGTTTAGTCGCCAAGTCTTGTCCAACTCTTTTGCGACCCCATGGACTGTAGCCCACCAGGCTCCTCTGTCCATGGGATTTCCCAGGCAAGAATACTGAAGTGGGTTGTCATTTCCCTCTCCAGGATATCTTCCCAACCCGCAGATTGAACCCACGTCTCTAGCCTCTCCTGCACTGGCAGGCAGATTCTTTACTGCTGAGTCGTGTGTCCTTTAAACACACACACAAATACCTGGGGATGGAACTGCTGGGTGCCAGAGGTCTGAGCTCAGCCTGAGTAGAAATCGCCAATGTCCTGGAGTGGTCCGAGTTCAGGCTTCCTCCTGGAGCGCACAGGTGTTTTGGTTGCTCTCCATCTGCACCAGTATGTGGTATTTTCTGACTTTTTTTCATTTTTAAAAACATGTGAAAAAAAAAAAAAAATGTGTGTCTCCTTCTCCTATACCCTCCTCCATTTCAGTTGATGGCAAACTGGATACTCAAAACATCATTGTTTGTTGGTAAATAACCCAAGTCTATACTTTGTGAAAGACTGGGATTAGGACAGGTGTCCGCACTGTGTACAGTAAATTACAGAATGAATTTGGGGCAGGATGACCTGCAACTAGGGTTTCTCTTATTTAAATAACACCACCTAGCACCATTCTGTCTATCCATTTTCTTTCATTCTTCCTAAAAGTACCAGTTACCATAGTGAATTTACCATAGTAAATTTTATTCAAGGAATGAGGCTATGGACCATTTGAATTCACGATTTTGGAGGTTTTTTTGCTCTTTTGTGGGTATTACTTTTAGCCGCACCTTAAGGCTTGTGGAATCTGAGTTCCTAGATCAAGGAACCAACTCAGGTCTTCAGCAGTGACAGCTCAGAGTCCTAACCACTAGACTGCCAAGGAATCCTTCAGTTCAGTTCAGTCGCTCAGTCGTGTCCGACTCTTTGTGACCCCATGAATCGCAGCACACCAGGCCTCCCTGTCCATCACCAACTCCCAGAGTTCACTCAAACTCACATCCATCGAGTCAGTGATGCCATCCAGCCATCTCATCCTCTGTCGTCCCCTTCTCCTCCTGCCCCCAATCCCTCCCAGCATCAGAGTCTTTTCCAATGAGTCAACTCTTGGCATGAGGTGGCCAAAGAACTGGAGTTTCAGCTTTAGCATCATTCCTTCCAAAGAACACCCAGGACTGATCAATCTCCATTAGAATGGACTGGTTGGAATCCTTAGCATTCGTTTTTATTCAATATTTCCAAACTATACAGTATTGATGATCCTGAAATAGTGATTTTTTGTTTTATTTATGATATATTGCTTAATCTTTAAAAAAATAGATCAATTCAGGTCACTGAGTTAAAAATAATCATAGAATTTGGCATCTGATCCTTTGGGTCTCAAACTTTGGTCTCAAGACCTATTAGAAATGCAAATGATTAAATTCCACCTGGAGCTAACGGACTTCTTGGGGTGGGGAACCTGCAACCTTGAGAGGTCGAACAGAAGGTTGCAAACTTTTGACCTAAACTACCCTTAACCTCAAGTCACAGGCACACTTAGGTTGGCTTTTGGAAACAAATGTTTCAGTAAAACAATGAGTCAGTTCTTCCAAGGTTAAGCAATTAGTTTCCACAGGTAAATTCAGTAGTAAGTTTTATCCTAAAATGTTAACTTCTTGTTGTTCAGTAATTCAGTCATGTCTGACCCTTTGTGACCCCATGGACTGCAGCACACCAGGCTTCCCTGTCCTTCACCGTCTACAGGAGTTTGCTCAAACTCATGTGCAGAGTCAGTGATGCCATCCAACCATCTCATTCTCTGTCATCCCCTTCTCCTCCTGCCCTCAATCTTTCCCAGCATCAGGATCTTTTCTAATGAGTCAGCTCTTTGCATCAGGTGGCCAAAGTACTGAAATTTCAGCATCAACATCAGTCCTTCCAATGAATATTTAGGGTTGATTTCCTTTAGGATCGAGTGGTTTGATCTCCTTGCAACCCAAAGGACTCTCAAGAGTCTTCTCCAACGCCACAATTTGAAAGCATCGATTCTTTGGTCCTTAGCCTTCTTTATGGTCCAGTTCTGACATCCATACATACGTGACTATGGGAAAAACCACAGCTTTGACTATACAGATATTTGTTGGCAAAGTGATGTCTCTGATTTTTAGTACACTGTCTAGGTTTGTCATAGCTTTCCTTGCAAGGAGCAAGCAAGTGTCTTTTAATTTCGTTAACTGGCTATGACTTATTTGGAATACTGAATTTTTTTTTTTTCATTCTCTGAGCCCCGCCCAGTTTCAGGCTCTTTATGGTACCAGTGGCTACATTTCTGCTACCAGAAGGTTGCCTCCTTCCTGTGCAGGTTTTGACATTTGCCTATGGGGATTTGTGTGGACTGTCTTTTGCAAATATTTGCTTAGCTCCTTTAGCATCCAGGAAGGGTTTCCTTGACACCTTTGTGCCATCAAAATGAGATGCAGATCAGTTCAGCTCACACCACCATGCTAGGGTTTGGTAGGACCACCTTCTCTACCTGCCACCTAAGCCTGTGTGTTCATCTTCCTCCCCTCTTTGAGGCAAGAGTTTGAAATCATGCTTTGGGTTCTGTTATCTAAACAACAACCTCTGCTACTGTTAATTAGATGAACAGTATAGAAAGTAAAATGATTGGGTCCCCAGAGAAGGTGGATTTTCCCCAGTGAGCTCCCTCGGAGGGCTCTCAGTTCTGGGAGAAATTGTTGTTTTAAAGATGTGCTTGGAAAATGTCTTCGTCCTTCTCTTTAGCATCATGACCATCACAGATACGGACTTCCCTGGCTGTCCAGGGGCTAAGACTTTGTGACTCCACTGCGCGGGGCACAGGTTTGATCCCTGGTGGGGGAACTAAGATCCCACATGCCTTGTAGCACGGTTTAAAAAAAAAAAAAAAAACACTGCATAGATACATAGACAAACAAAAGGCTTCGTTTACAAAACATCTGGCTACTCAGAACAGAATTGCTTGACTGACTATCCAAAGTGAAATGGACTGTCACTGTTCTCTGCTTTTTCATGAGATACTCTTAGTTCCAAGAGAAGAAAATTAATCTATATATTTTGTAATTAAGGAATGAATCCCTGAGTCACTTGACCTGCTTCAAGAGTAATAAAAACCACACACAAATGACCTGCTGAAGAACAGCCATCAGTGAGTCCGAGAAATGATAGCATCTCACCTCACTTACCTAACCTTTTCTGCTGATATGACTTTGCACCTCCATGCCATGCCAGCAACTTCATCAGACCCCTACCTTTCCAGTGACCCTTCGGCTGATTTACCAGTATGAATTGAGTGTTTTTGCTCAAGCCTCCGTCCCCTTCATTTCTTTCCCAACTCCAGGATAACTGTTAACTGTGAAAGGAAAAACAGGTCCCAGAAAAATTATGAAAGTATAATGAAGTTTGCATTAGTCCATGCAATTAAACCAAGGAAAGATGCATAAGGAAGTGACTAAAATTCAGTGCTGATGTGGTATACTTATAGCTAGATCTTCGAACAGGCATGTGCTGTGGGGGAAGAGAGAAAAAACACTATTTGTACAGTAAAATGACACCTCCGAATAGCTAGAAATCGGCCTGAAAGAAAAAAAAAAAAAACATCAGAAACGACTCTTCTAGCCTTTGCTGTTCTGATATATAAATTAAAACAGTGGGCAAATGTAAGCTTCAACATGCCTTCTTCCTGAGCTGAAAATTGTGCTTTCAAACGCCCAGATGATTTTGGACCCGTCTGACAAGCATCGAACACACTGCGTGTCGGGCCCTGGTGGAGCTGCTGGGTTGTGAGCGAAACGGGAGGTGAAAGTCCTTGCTCTCTTGCACTCACCCTTTAAACACGACCGGTTCTTTGAGGTCTCAGTTCACTGACTTGAAGGTTTTTATCTGCTGCCCTGTCAAAGAAATTCTAGATTTACAACTCTCCCTGGGAAATTTCTGCACATGAGGCTTTCTTGTTTTGGTGTTGGTGCTCACTCTTGTAATTTCCCCAACTGGAATGCGTTCTCCTTGTTCTGTCTGAATCTCACCATTGGAAGCTCTTGCGAACCATCCCAGCTCCAAGGGAGTTGTTTGTTTCTCTTCTGAGTTCCTGTCACATTTATCAGACACCTTCTTGTTTGGAACTAATCCATGGTCTTTCCTGTTTTGTTGGTTGTCTTTCCAGCTGTACGCATTTTAATCCTACTAAAGATACACTTCCCTATAGGTCAGAGGCCACACCTCATACTTCCTGGATCCCATCACTGTTGCTTAGCGATTCCCCTTACATCATGCTAAACTGTACTTCATTTTAAAAGCTGGAAAGGGAGACTTCCCTGGCGGTCTAGTGGTTGAGACCCCACACTTCCAATGCAAGGACTGGCATTCGAGTCCTGGTTGGGGAACTAAGATCCCACATGCCATGTGGCACAGCCAAAAATTGAAAGAATAAAAATGAAAAATAAAACTATTTTTAAAAATCTGGAAGGGATCATGGAGAACATCCTTTTTATTTATTTTTAAGTTATTATTATTTTTTAAAATATTGATGTGGCTACGCCAGGTCCTAGTTTCGGCATGAGGGGTCCAGTTACCTGATAGGGATTGGCCCTGCACTGGGAGAACAGAGTTTTAGCTCTAGGTCACCAGGGAAGTTCCAAGAACATCGTTTTTAAAGAAGAAGCCAGTGGGAGCCTAAGATCACATAATCAGATCAGATCAGATCAGATCAGTCGCTCAGTCGTGTCCGACTCTTTGCGACCCCATGAATCGCAGCACACCAGGCTTCCCTGTCCATCACCAACTCCCGGAGTTCACTCAGACTCACACCCATAGAGTCAGTGATGCCATCCAGCCGTCTCATCCTCTGTCGTCCCCTTCTCCTCTTGCCCCCAATCCCTCCCAGCATCAGAGTCTTTTCCAATGAGTCAACTCTTCGCATGAGGTGGCCAAAGTACTGGAGCTTCAGCTTTAGTATCATTCCTTCCAAAGAAATCCCAGGGCTGATCTCCTTTAGAATGGACTGGTTGGATCTCCTCGCAATCCAAGGGACTCTCAAGAGTCTTCTCCAACACTACAGTTCAAAAGCATCAATTTTTCAGCGCTCAGCCTTCTTCACAGTCCAACTCTCACATCAATACATGACCACAGGAAAAACCATAGCCTTGACTAGACAGACCTTTGTTGGCAATGTAATGTCTCTGCTTTTGAATATGCTATCTAGGTTGGTCATAACTTTCCTGCCAAGGAGTAAGCATCTTTTAATTTCATGGCTGCAGTCACCATCTGCAGTGATTTTGGAGCCCAGAAAAATAAAGTCTGACACTGTTTACACTGTTTCCCCATCTATTTCCCATGAAGTGATGGGACCAGATGCCATGATCTTCGTTTTCTGAATGTTGAACTTTAAGCCAACTTTTTCACTCTCCTCTTTCACTTTCATCAAGAGGCTTTTGAGTTCTTCTTCACTTTCTGCCATAAGGGTGGTGTCATCTGCATATCTGAGGTTATTGATATTTCTCCCAGCAATCTTGATTCCAGCTTGTGCTTCTTCCAGCCCAGTGTTTCTCATGATGTACTCTGCATATAAGTTAAATAAACAGGGTGACAATATACAGCCTTGACGAACTCCTTTTCCTATTTGGAACCAATCTGTTGTTCCATGTCCACTTCTAACTGTTGCTTCCTGACCTGCATACAAATTTCTCAAGAGGCAGATCAGGTGGTCTGGTATTCCCATCTCTTTCAGAATTTTCCAGTTTATTGTGATCCACATAGTCAAAGGCTTTGGCATAGTCAATAAAGCATAAATTGATGTTTTTCTGGAACTCTTGCTTTTTCCATGATCCAGTGGATGTTGGCAATTTGATCTCTGGTTCCTATGCCTTTTCTAAAAGCAGCTTGAACATCAGGAAGTTCACAGTTCACATATTGCTGAAGCCTGGCTTGGAGAATTTTGAGCATTACTTTACTAGCATGTGAGATGAGTGCAATTGTGCGGTAGTTTGAGCATTCTTTGGCATTGCCTTTCTTTGGGATTGGAATGAAAACTAACCTTTTCCAGTCCTGTGGCTACTGCTGTTTTCCAAATTTGCTGGCATATTTAGTGCAGCACTTTCACAGCATCATCTTTCAGAATTTGGAATAGCTCAACTGGAATTCCATCACCTCCACTAACTTTGTTCGTAGTGATGCTTTCTAAGGCCCACTTGACTTCACATTCCAGGATGTCTGGCTCTAGGTCAGTGATCACACCATCGTGATTATCTAGGTCGTGAAGCTCTTTTTTGTACAGTTCTTCTGTGTATTCTTGCCATCTTTTCTTAATATCTTCTGCTTCTGTTAGGTCCATATCATTTCTGTCCTTTATCGAGCCCATCTTTGCACGAAATGTTCCTTTGGTATCTCTGATTTTCTTGAAGAGATCCCTAGTCTTTCCCATTCTGTTGTTTTCCTCTATTTCTTTGCATTGATGGCTGAAGAAGGCTTTCTTATCTCTTCTTGCTATTCTTTGGAACTCTGCATTCAGATGTTTATATCTTTCCTTTTCTCCTTTGCTTTTTGCTTCTCTTCTTTTCACAGCTATTTGTAAGGCCTCCCCAGACAGCCATTTTGCTTTTTTAAAGGTAGAAAATTCAGCAGTACCCGGGTTTCCTTATTTTTGCACCATTCCCTGTTAGTAATTGTAGGGGTTAATGGATAACCTTTCCTTGAAACACAAGACAAAGTACATCTTGCATGGTTCCCCTGCCAAAGTGATTAAAAGTTGTGTTTTTTTACTGTTATTTGATCTCTGTGGTCGGTCAACATGGTCAGAGCTTTTGCTTGTCAGAGAAAAAGATACCCGTTGTTCTGTTCCCAATTCTAGTTTAAAGGACATTTACCCATGAGCACCTGGAACTGTGGGGAATGTGGACTCCATTCATTTATTCACCCATTCATTCATTCAACACATTCAACACATATAAATAAGTCACCTGGGGAAGATAAGGCACATATTTCTCATCACAAGGTGGAAAAACAGGAAAATAATAATAGAAAGGAGACTACTCATTCACTGTCTATTAACTCCTCACGGACCTTGGGACTTTAAATCCCTCCCTTATCTTTATTTCTTTATTTAAGAAAAACTCAAACAATACAGTATCTGATGTCCTGTGAATATCTGCAGGACTAAAGCCTCAACTGTAAGAGCTTGCTGCATTTCCTTCTCTTCTAGGAAACGTAGTTAACTTAGCATCATTATCACCCTTGCCTCGTAGTTTAAGAGGCTTTACTTTAGTTATACGTAAACGGACACAAGGGGCGTCCCTGGTGGCTCAGATGGTGAACTGTCTGCCTGTAATGCAGGAGACCTGGGTTCTATCCCTGGGTCGGGAAGATTCCCTGAAGAAGGAAATGGCAACCCACTCCAGTACTCTTGCCTGGAAAATTCCATGGATGGAGGAGCCTGATAGGCTACAGTCCATAGGGGTGCCAAGAGTCGGACATGACTGAACAACTTCACTGGTTCAAATGGGCTTAATGGAAGTGAATCTGAGCAAACTCCAGGAGATGATGAAGGACAGGGAAGCCTGATGTGCTGTAGTCCATGGGGTCACAAAGAGTAGAACATGACTTAGGGGCTGAATAACAGCAACACTGTAATGCTACTATTATTACCAACGAGTGCCTTATGCATTTGTGGGCTGACTTTCCACCATGATTTATTTTGCTCTTGTTCTTCCTCCAGTTGGCATTTGTTGCCTGGGAGCTTCTCAACTCAACGTCTTAGGTGGTGCTCCTTGGGCAAAAGGTGATGTCCAAGTTTTTCAGAACAATAATATGCAAGGTCTTTTATGACCTTTTATGACCAGCAGCCACCTCCCTAGGGATGTGACTCAGCCTGGCAGGCAGCAAACTCCAGGCGCTGCTCCCTCAACACACCTTCTGTAGGTCACCCAGCATCAGGCAAGTGCTACCTTGCCTCCTCGCACAGAAAGCCTAGGGGTGCTGAAGTTCTCCTCCTCAACTTTGATTATTTCTTTATTTCACTGAGACTGGGAGTCTTCTATCATTTCACAAAAAGGATACCCTCTTCATTTTGGACCTATGCTCCACCAGCTTCGAAATTGGAAAAATTCTTCTTTTTTAAAAATTGGAATATAGTTGACTGAGGGTTTCTCTGGTGGCTCAGATGGTTAAGAATCTGCCTGCAATGCGGGAGACACAGGAGCTGTGGGTTCGATCCCTGGGTCGGGAAGATCCCCTGGAGAAGGGAATGGCGACCCACTCCAGTATTCTTGCCTGGAGAATCCCATGGACAGAGGAGCCTGGTGGGCTACAGTCCATGGAGTTGCAAAGAGTCGGACACAACTGAGCGACTAGCACACAAACGTAGTTGACTTACAATGTTTCACGCGTACAGCAAAGTGATTCAATTATCCCTAAACATGTATTATCTATTCTTTTTCAGATTCTTTTCCATGATAGGTTATTACAAGATATTGAATATAGCCCCCTGTGCTGTTGTGTTGTACAGTATGTCCTTGTTGGTTATCTACATTTTCGTGTGTGTATGTTAATCCCAAACTCCTAATGTATCCCTCCACCCCCCTTTTCTCCTTTGATAACCATGTTTGTTTTCTTTGTCTGTGAGAATATTTCTGTGTTGTAAATAAGTTCATTTGTATTCTTTTTCTTTTAAATTTCACCTGTAAGTGACATCACTTATAGAAAGATGATTTTAATCTTTCTCTGTTCGACATACTTCATTTAGTATGATCATCTGTGTGTGTGTGTGTGTGTGTGTTTAGTTGCTCAGTCATGTCCAACTCTTTGCAACCCCATGGACTATAGACTGCTAGGCTTCTTTGTCCATGGAAATTTTCCAAGCAAGAAAACCTGAAGCAGGTTGCCATTCCTACTCCAGGGGATCTTCCCAGCCCAGGGATCAAACCCCCATTTCTTGCGTCTCCTGCAAGGATGATTCTTTACCACCAAGCTGCCTGGGAAGCCCCCACGATCTTCTCTATGTCCGTCTGTATTGCTGCAAGTGGCGCTGTTTCAGTCTTTCACATGGCTCAGAAATACGCTATTGTAGATGCACCACATCCTCTTTATCCATTCCTTTGTCGGTGGACATTTATGTTGCTTCTATTGTAAATAGTGCTGCAGTGAACATTAGGGTGCGTGTGTCTTTTCAAATCAGAGGTGTTGTGTTTTCTGGATATCTGCTCAAGAATGGAATTGCAAGACCATATGGTAACTCTGTTTTTAGTTCCTTAAAGAACCTGAATACTATTCTCCATAGAGGCAGCACCAAGTTACATTCCCGTCATCAGTGTAGGAGGGTTCCTGGAAAAACTCTTAAATGATGCGGAAAACAATAAAAGCTTCTGAATGGAAGAAAGAACAAGGTTTTAAGGTGGCCCTGGGGAGGGCAAACATGTCTAGCCTGATTAATTGTCTAGTTCGGGCATAACTGCTTCCAGAGTGAGCCAAAGGTGGGGTTGCTGGGCCTGCACGCGTGGATCCTGCCCTTGCCTGCAGTCACGGGCAGGGAGGCAAGACTGAGCTGTTCAGTCTCAGCAGCAAAGAAACAAACAAAAAAAAACACAAAAATGCTTGGTGTCTGTGCTGGAAAAGCAGGTCTTATGGCCTCACAGGAAGGAAAGCGAACAGTGGTCTCTCGCCGTTACAAGTGGTTTTTTTTTTTTTAAGTTCTCCTGTAGGGATTTTTCAATACCCAAGGGCAGACAGGAAAGACAGCTATATTTTCAAAACTCATACAATGCTGCTTTAAGTAACGGATTGAATACCAAAGAAGTATGCTGGAAGTTCCTAATTGGCTAACGTCTGTGTTTCTCAATAGAGTAATATTATTAACATCTACCCTCTAAGCCTGTAGAAATCTGAATCCCTTTCTTGCTGGCCAGTTGGAAATAATAATGTAAACAGACTCTTGTGGCCTCATTAAGTCATGTGTCTGAACACTTTGTCAAACTGCAAATATTTAAAATATTTTAATATTCATTCTAAGCCGAAAAGGCTTTGCCAAACTAGATAATGAAATTACTCTCTGTTGTTTTGAAACAGAATAAATTATAGCCTGATATTTAAAGGTATTATTTGGAAGGAGGAGGGAAGCAGCTTGGGATTGAATTTTCCATTATCTTGAACTATGGGGACACTAAGAATTAGATTAATCTGCTCTGTCCAGCTAAAGGCTCCATCTACTTTTTCCACTTTGCATAAAAATCCAAAGGTGGGTTCCATACAGAGTTTATTTGTGATAGATCTTAGAGGATGAGGAGAATTTAGTAAGGGAGGGAGAAAAATAATGTATGAGCTGGAAGAATGAAAAATGTGAGCAATAAAATGTAGAAGGAAAACCTGCCATGGTTCAGGAAGTGATGAGTTATTCAGTTGGAGTACAGAGTCATGGAGATTAACCTTGCTTTTCCTGCCTCTGCTGAAAGCAGAAAAAATCAGCATATTGCTCTATTAATTTTATTAATAGCGGAGTAGAGACTTTTCAAAAGGGAGCAGGGAAAGGGCATTAAAAGACATTTTTTTCTTCATCGGGTGAGGTGGGGGCTGTCTTCATGGTGCGTTACTGCTACAGAATGAAGGCTCAGAGAGTTACTTTCAAAGGTAAGGGGAAATGGGAAGGCAGGCAGTAGTGCATGGGAAGTCATCGTAAAGAACATATGTTGATCTGCATGAAAAAAGAAATGGCCACCCAGTCCAGTATTCTTGCCTGGAAAATTCTATGGATGGAGGAGCCTGGCGTGTTATAGTCCACGAGGTCGCAAAGTGTCAGACGCGACCAAGTGTCTTTCACTTTCACTTTTCGTTGTAAAGGTACAAGGCAAAGAGGATGAGTGGTGTATGCTCTAAAACCCTGAACTCCCCAACGGTTTGGGGGATAGTTTTTAAGAAAATTTTTGGGATGAGGGCTGCAAGGTATGTGACTTTGCTCTCACTGACTGGAAAGCTGAGCGCCAAAGAGTTGATGCTTTTGATATGTGGTGTTGGAGAAGACTCTTGAGAGTCCCTAGGACTGCAAGGAGATCCCACCAGTCCATCTTAGAGGAAATCAGTCCTGAATATTCATTGGAAAGACTGATGCTGAAGCTGAAGCTCCAATCCTTTGGCCATCTGATGCGAAGAACTGACTCACTGGAAAAGACCCTGATGCTGGGAAAGATTGAAGGTGGGAGAAGGGGACGACAGAGGATGAGATGGCTGGATGGCATCACTGACTCGATGGGCATGGGAAGTGGTGATGGACAGGGAGGCCTGGCGTGCTGCAGTCCATGGAATCACAAAGAGCGACTGAACTGAACTGAGGTAGCAGGGCTCTTTGCTCAATCTGAAGTTATCATCCTCTACCTGGGAGGGGCCCTGGATTCTGAAGATAAAATAAAGACACTGTTCACTGTATGCCCTGAAGTGGAACCAGGACCTTGCCCCAAGGCTGTACTTCTGTTTCTGGGCTCTTCTCCACTTGTGTCTGCACGCCCTTCCCCTCTCTCTCCTGATTCAGTTCAGTTCAGTCACTCAGTCGAGTCTGACTCTTTGCGACTCCATGAATCACAGCACGCCAGGCCTCCCTGTCCATCACCGACTCCCGGAGTTCACTCAAACTCACGCCCATCAAGTCAGTGATGCCATCCAACCATTTCATCCTCTGTCGTCCCCTTCTCCTCCTGCCCCCAATCCCTCCCAGCATCAGGGTCTTCTCCAATGAGTCAACTCTTCGCATGAGGTGGCCAAAGTACTGGAGTTTCAGCTTTAGCATCAGTACTGCCACTGAACACCCAGGGCTGATCTCCTTTAGGATGGACTGGTTGGATCTCCTTGCAGTCCAAGGGACTCTCAAGAGTCTTCTCCAACACCACAGTTCAAAAGCATCAATTCATCGGCGTTCACCTTTCTTCACAGTCCAACTCTCACATCCATACATGACCACTGGAAAAACCATAGCCTTGACTAGACAGACCTTTGTTGGCAAAGTAATGTCTCTGCTTTTGAATATGCTATCTAGGTTGGTCATAACTTTCCTTCCAAGGAGTAAGCGTCTTTTAATTTCATGGCTGCAGTCACCATCTGCGGTGATTTTGGAGCCCCAAAAAATAAAAGTCTGACACTGTTTCCACTGTTTCTCCATCTATTTCCCATGAAGTGATGGGACCAGATGCCATGATCTTCGTTTTCTGAATGTTGAGCTTTAAGCCAACTTTTTCACTCTCCACCTTCACTTTCATCAAGAGGCTTTTTGGTACCTCTTCGAGTCAGACACGACTGAATCGACTTATCAGCAGCAGCAGCACTTTCTGCCATAAGGGTGGTGTCATCTGCATATCCCCTGATTAGCAACTGTTTGAATCTGCCCTTTGGAATGCAGGTAAGGTCAAGGAGGCTGAAGAAAGCCTATTTCCTACAAACAAGAAGTAGGGGTCAGGGAGAGGCTTTGTACCAGGGAGGACCCCAGGGGGTCCCGCCCTGTCTCAGCCCTAGGATAAGCAGCAAAGGGGGAGGACAGGGACTGCACCCTGATCTGAGTCACAGGACAGGGAACCAACCCTACACTTTCAGATCCCCTAGGACAGGAACTCCTTTCAGCGCCCGATTTGGAAAAGAGAAGGGCGGGGGCCCCCGCGGTACCGTCGAGCCGGTTGGATGAGGCTTTCTTTGGGACCTTGTTGCTGCATTCCCATCCACCCCACCCTGACGCGGCATATTTGAGAATGGAGGCTACCGGGTACACCCAGGATTGTGCTGGGAGGGTCGAGGGACCCTCCCGGTCACGGGAAACAAGCTGGGGTGAGTGTCGCAGCCTGTGGGGTGACTAGCAGGAAATGGCATGCGAAGCGCATCATTTCGACTTTTTTTTTTTTTAATGCATCCCCCCATTTCGACTTTTGACGCTTACTCATTCTCCGAATGACCGCCGCAAGGGGGAGGGGGTCGGGGAGAGAAAAACCTTGTGAACTGGAAGAAAAGAGACTTGAGAAACTAAAGCCTCAGGCGGCGTGGGAGGGGTGGGGGGAAAGAATGACCGGAGTTGTAGTGAAACCGGCAGCTACGGCGAGCCGGGAAGCCGCTGCAAAGGGAAGAGGCTGGGCTTAAAGAACCTGCTGCGGGTTGTAGACAAAGGCGGCTTGGGAGGCAGAGGCCGGGGCGGGATCCGTCGCTACTATCACCCTGGGGAGAGCGCCAGCGGCTGGACTCCCGCGTGGAAACCCGGGAAATTCACCAGCCCTCCCTTCAGGGCAGGAATGCCCGGAGTATGCACCAAGCTAAGAACCCAGAGGGAAAAAGTAAGTTTGGGAGAGGACTTAACCGATCTTGACGGTCTTTGAACCCTCAACTCCTCTTGGAGGCATGCCTTCACCGATGCGTTCCCTCTTCATCATTTCTGTCTCTTGTGTCATCGTTTTCATCGTGTTTTGTGTGTTCAACTTTGGGGGAGAGCAAGGCTTCCAGAGGCTAAATAACTCAGACACTTGGGTGCTGACTCAGGTTTGCACATCCCTTATCAAAGACAAAACACCGTTACTTTGGAGAAACAAACTCATGATGTATGAGAAGTCTTCCTGCGAGGCGTACCTGACCCAAAGCCACTACATCACGGCACCCTTATCAAAGGAAGAAGCCGAGTTTCGTTTGGCATATATCATGGTCATCCATCACAACTTCGACACCTTTGCGAGGCTCTTCAGGGCTATTTACATGCCTCAGAATGTCTACTGTGTTCATGTGGATGAGAAAGCGACAGTTGAATTTAAAGACTCAGTGGAGCAGTTACTGAGCTGCTTCCCAAATGCTTTTCTGGCTTCCAAGATGGAGCCCGTGGTCTATGGTGGGATTTCCAGGCTCCAGGCTGACCTGAACTGCATGAAAGATCTTGCAGCCTCGGAGGTTCCCTGGAAATATGCCCTCAACACCTGTGGGCAAGATTTCCCCCTGAAAACCAACAGGGAGATCGTTCAGTATCTGAAGGGATTTAAAGGGAAAAACATCACCCCCGGGGTGCTGCCCCCAGCTCACGCAGTTGGGCGGACTAAGTATGTCCACCGGGAGCACCTGGGCAAAGAGCTTTCCTATGTGATAAGAACCACAGCCTTGAAGCCGCCTCCTCCCCACAATCTCACCATCTACTTTGGCTCGGCCTATGTGGCCCTGTCCAGAGAGTTTACCAACTTTGTTCTCCACGACCCACGGGCCCTTGACTTGCTCCAGTGGTCCAAAGACACCTTCAGTCCGGATGAACATTTCTGGGTGACGCTCAATAGGATTCCAGGTATGTGGGATTCCCTACTTCACGTGAAGGCGACATTCTGTACTTGAAAGGGCTTTTTGAGAGCCTGCACCTTTTTGATTAGGAGATAAAAGCTGAAGTATGTGGTTTTCACCTGAATTCTTTCTAAACCCTGAAAGAATTGATGTTCTTTAGGTGACAATTCAGTAGTCTAACCAAGCCAAACATTGGTGGTATTGATCTGCAGTTGGTCTTGTTCTCTTGCATTTAGCATCTTATTAAATCTTTACCGAAGTCAGGATGAATTGCACCCCATCCCCACTGGTGATTTTCTTCTCCCCAGATTTGTCAGACTTGCTGTAACCCCAGGGCCATTGGCTTGGCCACTCCCCTGCCCATTCGTAGATTCCCCCTTATCAGCCAGATGTCATCAACTCTGAGAAGCTGAACTGATCATCCCTCTCTTTTCCTTCAGAGATTTTTATCATCTTCTGGAATTATTAAATCTACTTTTTTGAATGCGTTTGTTTTTGGCCTTCTTCGCATTAGCTCCATGAAGCAGGTCATTTTCTATTTTGTTACCTGCTGTATCCTCTATGCAAAGAACACACGGTAAATGCTCAATAAAAAAATGAATGAATGAATGGCAAAGCATGAGGCTTTACTGCGGTGCCACAGCTGTCTCCCTAAGACCCAGTGGGCAGAGAAATATTTGGACTCATGCATGTACCACATCATTTTAAAAATATATTTATTTCTAACTTCAGATAAATAATGAGATTCCAGGAGAAGCTTTTTCCTTTCTCATCAGAGCAGTTCTACCTGTGCTAATGGACCAGACCATTGATTTTTAAAACTAAATAAAACATGATAGGATTTCTTCTGAAGGAAACAGCATGCTTTGCACTCACTGAAAAATACAAAATGGATCTCTGATGAACTTGACAGCATTATTATAGCTAGAGAAAAGCAATCATTGTTCTGGTTTTTGGGGGGCTGCCAAGTTGGAAACGCTGGTAGATGCTCTTAGGCTGCAGGGCAGGGCCTGCTGGGCGATAAACATGCCAGCATTCTCTGGAAAACGCCGTGTTTGGTCTCTGAGTCCCAGGGTGACTGGCTGGGGAACAGGGCTCGCTCCCATCAGTGCACACTCCGTGTCCGGACCTCCCACTTCCAGGGCCTCCCTCTTCCAGGGCCTCCGCCTTGTCACCTTTTACATGTTGTTTCCATCTTGAGTGGGGAACATTAGGTACTGAGAGGCTGGTTTTCATATTTAAATATTTATTCCCTTTGTGTTTTCACTATCCCCTTGAGATTTATAATGGTTTGATTCTAGCCACGTGGTTCCGGAGATATCATGCTGAGATGAAGGCAGCTGTAACTTCACAAAAGCCTAAATTGTAGGAAAAACATGGGTTTGGGTTAGTGTTAAATGTCTGTGTTTGCTTAGCAGAAGGATGGTTAGTCTTACCAATGTCAAATCAACTTAAGAAAATCAAGGAAAAAATAATCTTTCACCGCCCTTCTCCCGCCCCCTTTTTTTCCCCTTAGTCCCCCTCTCCTTTCCAGCCCTGGTGAAATGAAGGCAGGAGGCTGAGAATGATATACCTCGACAGGCTCGGGATACAAGACCATTTTTGCTGTAGATTCGTGGGGTAGCTCCCTGCCTTCTGCCCTCTCTTGGTGACTGGATGGTAGTGGTGGTGGTTTAGCCACTAAGCCGTGTCTAACTCTTGTGACTCCGTGGACTGTAGCCTGCCAGGCTCTTCTGTCCAAGGGATTTTCCACAAAAGTCATATCTTGGAACCTCCTATCTCCCCAGCTACAAAATAAAAGACCCAATAGGCAAGACCTTTTTTTTTTGTTCCTATATATGCCTTTTTTTTTTTTTTTGCAGAGGGCACAATACTCAGAACCACATAAACACATAGCAGGGAGCTGTTGAGAACTTGTAGAAAGGCCGAGATACTGGTGAGTCTAGACTCCCTCAGTCTTGCTGCCCCTTAGCCTTGGCAAGTGCACGTCATCACCCCTGCAGGAAACTGGAGGTGAGAGCTTCACTATGAGGACCCTCAGTGATCTGATTCTTCAAGGGATGCCTTTCAGAATAATGTGCCACTTCCCAGGGGCTTGCTGCCTTCCTCTCTTCCATTCCGGGTGGTATCCCGGTTCAGGGAGCCGGCAGGAGGATATCCTGCCCATAGGTGGGCCCTTCCCGAATCACAGGTGCCAAAGAAAGTAAGCCGTCACGTGCTCTGGCCCAAGTGCTGGACGCCCCCTTCTTCAAAGGCGATGCCAGTGCTCCAGTCTCTCCAGTGGTTTTCCACTTGAGCGTTCTCTGTGATTTAGGATAGAGTGCGGGAGCCTGGTTCTTAATTATCAGGCACCCTTTGACCATATCAGCTCTTCCCTTCTCCATGTCAGTTTCAAAGGGAAAAGTCCTTCGATAAACAGCATAAACATCCTTCTCCAAGTTCAGATGGTGCTTTTCCTTGCCTCCCTCAAAGTTCCCTTCTGTCTGTCCTAAACACCCTAAAAGATCTTTTTTTAGGTAGCTATTTATTTACCTCCTTGGCTGTGCCAGGTCTTAGTGGCGACCCTTGGGATCTTTAGTTGTGGCTTTCGAACTCTTACTTGTGGCAGGTTGGCTCTAGTTCCCTGACCAGGGATCGAACCCGGGCGCCCTGCATTGAAAGTGCAGAACAGTCTTAGCCACCGGACCACCAGGGAAGTCCCGCTAAATATCCTAAAGTGTTTGTGTTAGAAAGACCCTGCATAGGCATATTGTGCTCCCTGAAACACCTAAAAAGGACTAAGACCATGAACATCACTAGGATCCTGTTCCTGAATGGTATCAGAAGACTAAAGCAGAACAGTTTAAGATGAGTGACTCTGTGAAAGTATATTCATTGAGGTAGGACTGAGTTGCATATCCTCACACTGCTTTTTTTTTTTTCATGTTGTCTTTCTATTGAGACAATGAATTCCTTCTTGGTTTCCAACACTTAGGTTTTCTCCAACTGTGTTAGAATGGGAAATGGTGCTGGCCAGGCCAGAGAGAGTCCCAGGGGAGCCTGGTCTCACATCCTTCTTTGGGGGAGGCCAGCAAGAGTGGCTCTCATTCCATCCTGTGGGGCTGTGTACAGATGGATTATCTAGATTTCTACCTTCTGGCCACATTCTCAAAGGAAACCCTTCAGGAGCACGCATTTCTCTGACTCATGCTGTAGAGCGAGGGGTTTAGGGTGAGCCTGAGGCTCTAACCTGTGCCCCCGGTATGAATTCTGGTTCATGCTGATGTTTCCCAACTTCTCCAGTCTTTGTTATCACTGCCGTCACCTGAAGAAAAGCTTTTTCTGGTTATTCTGGGTATTCCTTAGCATTATCTTTGGTTTGTCTGCCCCAGGGCGGAGTGCCAGAGACCGTTGAGACGTTTTAAGTCTTATGTGGTTGTTGAGTATCTGCAGAAGCCACTGCTGGTCACAGTCCCTTCCACAAGAAGCTCAGTTGTCTTGCCCCACCTTACAGTGGATCTAACGAAAACCTAAAACTAGACTTCCCTAGCGCCCAGGGACGGGGGAGCCTGGTGGGCTGCCATCTATGGGGTCGCACAGAGTCGGACACGACTGAAGCAACTTAGCAGCAGCAGCAGCAGCAGCGATCCAGTGGCTAAGACCCTGCCTTACGGTGCAGGGGCCATGGGTTCGATCCCTGGTCTGGAAATGAAGATCCTGTGCACCACAGCTAAGGAACCTGCGTGTCGCAGCCAAAAAAAAAACCAAAACAAAACAGGCTTAGAATAGTTTAAGAGAAAAAGAAAAGGCAGAACTGCTCCATGCTTTGGCTTCAGCTCCTTTTCCACCCCCTCCCTGTTCTTTTGGATTTTTGCTCATCATTCCTCTGACCTTTCTCATGCCATGAGGCTTTTCTTCCATTAGAATGTTTTCATTTGCCTTTTCCTCTTTCCATTTTGTATACTTTTTTTTTTTTGAGCCCCTTTGTCAAATAGATTACCTCAACCTCAGAAATGACCACATTTCCTCATTTTTCAGTCCTAAAAATGGCGTGTTTCTTACTTTGATTTATTTTGCTTTTTTGACTTTGAGTTTTATTTATATGTGGACTTTCTTTGGGTGTGTGTTTTGACTCTTTGAAGTGCATGTGACAGAAATGTAACTCAAAGTTGCTTAAACAAACACAGCAGGACTTACCGGATCACGTCAATAGAACTGAGGTGTCCAAGGAGGGCCTCCAAGTAAAGCTAGACCAAGGCTTGGACAGTGTATTTAGGACTCATACACCAGAGACCTCTCTGTAAGGTGACCAGTTGTCCCTGTGTGCCCAAGTCTGAGGGAGCATCTTGGGCATGGGACTTTCTATGCTAAAGCCAGGAAAGTCCCAGTTTGGTCTGAGATGGTCACTCTGTCTCTGAGTTGATGTTTTTCAGTTTTTCCATCCCCACATGGTGTCAGAGAGACTCTAAAGTAGCCCCAAGTGTTTGTTTCTCACAGCTGGCCCCCCTGGGAGAAAAGAAAGGTTTTTATTCCTGACAGTCCCAGCAGCAGCTCGGGGAGTCATCAGAGTAGCCGTGTAGCATAGATGTTGAGGCTGGACCCGGGAGCCAGACCAACTGCTCTGCCATTTACAAGGCAGGTAACTGGACAAGTTACCTAAATGTGGGCGCCTCAGTTCCCCCATCTGTAAAATGGAGGAAATAATGATATTTATGTCAGATCTGTGAGGCTTCAATGAGTTTGGCCAGTGCCCAGCACATATTTTGACTGTTCATTTTTTTTATTGTTGTTACTGTTATTATTATCATATTCTTCACCTGTAATATAGATATTCATTCAGTAAATTTATTTTATTGAAATATAGTTGGTTTACAATGTTGTATTAGTTTCAGGTATATAGCAAAGTGATTCACTTATACATTGCTAAGTCACTTCAGTCGTGTCCAACTCTGTGCGACCCCAGAGACGGCAGCCCACCAGGCTCCCCCGTCCCTGGGATTCTCCAGGCAAGAACAATGGAGTGGGGTGCCATTGTCTTCTCTGTCACTTATACATACATACATATATATATATATATATATCCCTTTCAGATTACTTTCCCTTAAAAGTTATTACAAAATATCGAGTAGAGTTTACTGTGCTATACAGCAGATCCTTATGGATTCTCTATCTTTTCAGATGTTTATTTGTTTATTTGGTTGCCCCAGGCCGTAGTTGCGGCGCATGGGATCTTTAGTTGTGGCATTCAGAATCTAGTTTCCTGACCAGAGATCAAACCCTGGCCCCCTGCATGGGTGCACGGAATCTTAGCCACTGGACCAGCAGAGGAGTCCTGGTTATCTATTTTATGCATTGGAGAAGGAAATGGCAACCCACTCCAGTGTTCTTGCCTGGAGAATCCCAGGGATGGAGGAGCCTGGTGGGCTGCCGTCCCTGGGGTCGCACAGAGCCGGACACGACGGAAGCGCCTTAGCAGCAGCAGCAGCAGTGTGTCTGTGGGCTTCCTTGGTGGCTCAGATGGGAAAGAATTTGCCTGCAATGCAGGAGACCCAGATTCAATCCCTGGGTTGGGAAGATCCCCTGGAAAAGGGAATGGCAACAACCCACTCCAGTATTCTTGCCCGGAGAATCCCATGGAGAGAGGAGCCTGGCGGGCTACACCCATGAGGTAGCAAAGAGTTGAACAAGACTGAGCGAAGACTGGAGGGGAGTGTGTCTATGTTAGTTGCAAACTCATAATTTATCCCTCTCCCCACCGTACTGAGCACTTGGACACTGTGCTGAGTCTGAATGTAATAGTGAGTAAGTATATTCTAGGCTTCCCTGGTGGCTCAGATGGTAAAGAATCTCTCTGCAATGCAGAAAACCTGGGTTCTATCCCTGGGTCAGGAAGATTCCCAGGAGAAGGGACTCCTACCCTTCTTCCTACCCACTCCAGTGTTCTTGCCTGGAGAATCCCACGGACAGAGGAGCCTGGTGGGCTGTAGGCCATGGGGTCACAAGAGTCGGACACGACTGAGCGACTATCGCCTTTACTTTCAAGTATATAATAGTGAGTAACAGATAAGGCCCCTCCTTTCATGGAATATTCTAGAAGTAGGAGACAGACAATAAAAAGTAGACTGATAAGATAATCAGAGACTCCAAGCGCGATGAAGGAAATGAGCAGGCCGACCCAGGAAGGGACCAACCTCTTGGAGAAAGCAGACGTGAACTGCAGCCCCAAAGTGAGGAGGGCCGTGGGAACGAGTAGGGGGTTCCCGGTAGGGGGGTGAGGGCTTGCAGAGACCCCGAGGTGAGCACGGGTTCCACATGTCCAGGAGCCAGAAAAGCAGCCAGTGTGGCTGGGCCCGAAGGACCGAGGGTGAGAGCTGGACCCAGCTTGACGTGGGCGAGGCCCTAGCGTGAAGGTCACGGGGGAAACTTGACCTGGCAGCGCCCATTCATAGGGTTATTGGCAGCGGAGGCAGGGGCTTGGGTCCTGCCAGGGACCAAGTGAACGGTCCATGAGTGGGGTCTGGCTGTCGGCCCCCTTTCCAAGTCCAGTGCCATCACCCCCTCTCTGCTTATCTCTCTCCGACGATAGTCTAACTTCCTTTCCTAACAACTTCCCCTGATGCCGTTCTCAGCCTGCTTTAATCCATCCTCCAGAGATGGAATGACCTTGATAAAAGCACATCGGTCCTGTGACCATGTCTCTCTCCTTAGATGCTAGGCATGGATCCCCGTTACCGAAGCATGACACCGCAGCCCTTCTGCTGGAAGGGGGCTCATTGCCGGGTGGCCCCCTTGACCTTCGAAGGGCTCAGCTTCCCTGCCTTGACTCTTGCCGGTCCCCTCCACCAGGAGGCGCTAGAAGGCTCTGCCTCCCTCTCCCTCCTCTGATTGGCCTGTGCTTTTCTTCAAAGACTCAGCTTAGAGTCACATTCTCTAGAGAGCCTTTCCTGATGCTCGCTCCGATGGACTCCATCCCCCTGTATCCCATGTACTGTGAGTTTTGCGGTGCTGCGTCTGTGTTCCGAGAGGCCCTGGGAGACTGACCTGCGAGGGAAGAACCGGCATCTGCCAATTTCTTTTTTCCTTATTCCCTGTACAATGACTGGCAAACGAGCAATGGAGTCCCGGCTCCTCAGAGCCACTTAACTTCGCAAACTCAACTAGATTCTCTCTCTCTGTCTCTCTCACACACACACATGTGCACACACACAGTGTATGTAAGTTTAAATGGTCATCCCTCCCCTGCCCACCATTCCACACAATGAGTCTAGGGTCCACAGGTGGATTCTGCTTATTCTCGCGAGGGGGTCTTGGTTTTCGGGGCTCACCAACCTTAAAGAGACAGTGTGATCTCATGACTCGGCTCCTCAGCTAAAGCCAAGCTGTCCATCTGGTGCTCGTAAGAAGTCACTCTCTGGACCCAGATTCAACGGAGAATGTGCCATGCTGGAATTATGGAGAGACTGTGGCTTCTTCCCAGGGCCTTCCTCCAGAGGAATTCTGACTGCACGCTGTCTTCCCCGTACCTGTCGACTTTGAAGCCCAGCCTATCTGTGGTATGAGTGCCTTCTCTAAATGTTTGTTGAGTTTATTTATTGGCTAGGAATTGGCAAGGTCAGGGCCCAAATTCAAATCATCCTACTTCTAATTTAGGGTTCTGGCTCCAATCCTCAGTGCATCATATATAATCGCTCTTTTCGAAAAGTTGTTCTTACTCCTAAAAGGCAGACAGAGAGATACAAGTGCCACGAAGAAATGATTGTCTGAAGCCAGCAGTCTTTGGACAATACTTTGTCACACAGAACTTTGAGCGATGGCTTCCACCTTAGGAAAAAGTTGCCATGTGTGTTAGAAGGCATTGCTTTTATAATCCCTCTTTGGAAACGTATTTAAGTGGATTCCATTCTTTTCATATTCTTGGTCACTGACTACTGAACTGAGACTTGGATAATAGTTGATTGAGAGCCACTCAACTCTCAGTTGAAATGTAGTCTCAGTGAAATGTAGAACTGGGGAGAGTTTAGGTCTCAGTAAACATCCCTCGAGAGTCTTTACCAGGTTTGCTTTTTGGCTCTTGCTGTTCCATCTTCCTTGGTGACCTCCTCGGCCTCCAAGCTCAACCCCATTCTGTCCTGATGAATCACAAGTCTCCACTGTGTTCCCCAGGCCCTGTCTGCGTTCCTCCCAGGCCTTTGGGTATCTGTTCCCGAGGTGCCCACTGGCCCTTGCTCACACCTCCCCATTTTGTTGCCTACTTCTCACAGCCCCCTTCCTGAGAATCCCAGGCACCGCCATCCTCCAAGTCCGCTGACGTCTCTTCCAGCCCCCAGCCCTAATCAGCACATTCCATGTGCTCTGCGTGTGCCCAGTAAGCATCACCATTGTGGGCCCATCATTACTGCTCTGACTCCAGCCTGTGGTGCCCACCTCTCGAGATAATCTTTAGACCCATCAATGTGGTGTCTCTGGCGCACAAGTCTCCCTCTTCAAGTCATTCTAACACTCCTGACATATTTTTCTTCGAAGAATAACTTCTCAATTCCAGAAGCCTCAGTGACATTCAACAACAGCTTCCTGAATTATTCAATCCAATCCTCTCAACATAGGACGTTGGATGTTGGACGTTTGCAAAGCCCTGTGGAACGCCACATCAATGTCACTGATTAATTAATTCCCAAGACGGCCTTCCCTGAAAGGGACACTCCAGAAAAACCATGCTCTGTGTTTCTGCCTTTGCTACTTTTCTTCCTCTTTCCTTGAGTCATCCTCTTTGATTTCTCCTGTTTACATCATGGCCTGAATATGTCTACATTCAAGGCCTTGTCACATGGGAAATGTTCATTGATTTTTGGTCTCAATTTTGTAAACCTCTGTTGTAACTCCTTTATGTCATTCTATCATCTTCTTTGCCCTATAACTGTGAACATGGGTATCATATTGCCCTGACAACTACTATCTCTTTGGGGTCTTTTATATTTTTGGCAGCTCAACATAGGGAGCATCCAGTGGAATAAGAATAAATATTTACTGAATTGAATCAAATGGAAATAACGTTTTATATGCTCATCAACACTGCTGCCAACTCAGCTTCAAATCAGCCACCCTCTCTGTCACCACACACACACACACAACACACACACAGAGTCTAGATCCCTTTGCCAGATCTTACTGGGTCAGCTTCAGACCACATCTTCTAGCACATTCAGGTTTTCTGGGAATTTTCCTGAAGTCCTTCTTCCCCTGGTCAACAGCAACAGGCCTGTTCTCCCTCTCTCTGTTTTTCCAAAGCAGCCGGTTCGTCTTGGGAAGGCTGCTCAACGCCAAGTTCTTCCTGGGGGCACCAGTTCAAGCCAGACTGTGCTCCAATCCACGGTCCGCTATCTGTGAACTTAACCAGTGGCCACCTAAGTCTGCACCAAAGAAATACAAAGAGCAGACTAATAGCAGAAAACCCTACTTTAAAGACCAGATCTGGGTTTGTAAAGGGCTGTTGCTTTGGGCAACAGCCCTGTACAAAGAAAATGACCCTGCTAAGATTTTTAGGGATTTTTTTCCCCCCTGGATCTTAGAGTGAACAAATCTGCAGTCTTAGAAAGCAATATGCAAAGCAGCAGTTATAGGGAATTTCATGTGTGGCATGGAGTGGTTAAAAACAAAAACCAGAAAACAAAAACAAAAACAAAAACAAAAACCAGGGATTTCCCTGGTGGTCCAGTGGCTAAGACTCTGCACTCCCAATTCAGGGGACCTGGGTTCAATCCCTGGTCAGGGAACTAGATCCTACATGCCATCTAAGACTGGATGTAGCCAAATACATAAATAAATATTAAAAAAAAAAAAAAAAACCAAACCTACACACCAGCAGTTATATTATTTTTCTAACCAACCATTTCTCCTTTTCTTTCATATGCATTACATTTATTTTCATCACTACATCATTATTGATTGTTTGACTTTAATCTGTTTAGATCAAGAATGATATGAAAGAATGCTGATTGAACTTAAGGTAAAGAAAGCAAACATTCTGAGCCTTTTTTTTTTTTTTTTGAGATGAACATGGATCATACCATTTAATGCAGACCCAAGGCCTTGCATTTTTTGGAGGTAGGGATTACTTCCATTACAGATTCTTTTCATGTAGATCATAAAAATACAATGCATTGTGATGATCCCAATTCAAAAATTACATGCTGCAGTTTATATTAACACTGACAGCTCCTCATAGACAAAAAGAAAATTAAATTTTCTTGGCCTAACTAACCAGTTCTTAATGTGATTTCTCAATGCCTGTCTTTCATGGTCTCACCTGAACAGTATGTGACATTCTTTTTGACCTGCTTTAGACAAAGCCATGAGTAGAAGGTTTTTTCCAAATGTTGTGCTAAGTCACTTCAGTTGTGTCTGAGTTTTTGTGACCCTATGGACTGTAGCCTGCCAGACTCCTCTGTCCATGGGATTTCCCAAGCAAGAATACTGGAGTAGTATTCCTCCTCCAGGGGATCTTCCCAACCCAGGAACTGAACCTGAGTCTCCTGTGTCCCTTACATTGTCAGGCAGATTCTTCACCACTAGCGCCACCTGGGGACGGGCTCAGATGGTTGTGGCACACGGGCTTAGTCGCTCCTAGGCATATGGAATCTTCTGGGACCCTGCATTGGCAGGCCGATTCTTAGCCACTGTACCTCCAGGGAAGTCCTAAGTGTATTCTTACTGGTTCGCTCTTACTCTGCATCACTCTGTGCTCGAGCCACAGTGGCCTGAGGATACGTGTGGGAGGTCACATAGTTTTTCTGCCCTGTAGTTTGCAAACTTTTGATGGTCTGCTTGCGCCTCTCACCCAGACCAATGATTTCAACATTTCCTCTCCCTCCATCAGTTCAGTTCAGTCGCTCAGTTGTGTCCGACTCTGCGACCCCAGGGACTGCAGCACACCTGGCTTCCCTGCCCATCACCACCTCCCGGAGCTTGCTCAAACTCATGTCCATCGAGTCGGTGATGCCATCCAACTGTCTCATCCTCTGTCATCCCCTTCTCCTGCCTTCAGTCTTTCCCACCATCAGGGTCTTTTCCAATAAGTTGGCTCTTTGCATCAGGTGGCCAAAGTATTGGAGCTTCAGCTTCAGCGTCAGTCCTTCCAAGGAATATTCAGGACTGATCTTTAGGATGGACTAGTTTGATCTCCCTCCATACTGATCAGCTGTTGAACATTCTCTGTTTGATATATCATTCAGCAGTGAGGGCTTAGGACTGATGATATCTAGGATAGCAAAGACATTTTTGTTTGCCCAGGACTTTCTCACTTTTAGCACTAAAAAAAAAAAAAAAAAAAAAAAAATCCCTTGTGCTGGGAAATTCCTTAGTCCTGGGCAAACTGGACAGTTGGTTATCCTAAGTACTGCCCTTAAACATTCCCTCTCGTCTTTCCAATGCCCAAGGCATCTTGGGACTGAGAATTAGTGCCCTAGATATTTATGTTCCACTGATCATTTACTCGGTGGGGGCGGGGGGAAGAAAGGTAACCAAAACTACTCCATTACATAGGTTACAATACATTTAAGACACACTGAAGGGTAGTAACCCAAACTACACCATCAGCCCTGAGATCCCTAACCAAAGGAGACCAGGGCTGAGCCTACCCTACTTATAACAATTTTCCCTGTTTTTGAGGAGAAAAAATCGAGTTCAAGGATATCCTTTAAAAGGATGGATTGCTAAATAGAAAATTTGAATGGAAAACCGTTTTAGGGCTTCCCTGGTGTCTCAGTAGTAAAGAATCCACCTGCCAGTGCAGGAGACACGGGTTTGATCCCTGATCAGGGAAGATCCCACACGCTGCGGATCAACTAAGCCTTGTGTGCCACGGCTACTGAGCCTTTGCTCTAGAGCCCGGGAGCCACAGCTACTGAAGCCTGCACACCCTGGAGCCGGTGCTCTGCAGCCAGAGAAGCCATCGCAATGAGAAGCCTGCACACTGCAATTGGAGACTAGACCCCGCGTGCCGCAGCTAGAGAAAGCCCAAGCAGCAGTGAAGACCCGGCACAGCCAAAAATAAATAAATGCATAAAATTATATTTAAAAAAAGAAAACCACTTTAACCAGTGGGAGAACCAAGGGTGAGGATTTTCTTCTATTGAATTCAGACACAGGACATATCCTGAAGGCAAATTTTATCCAGCTTTCATTTCTAGGAAAGTAAAAGAAACATCTGCTTGTGGGGATTCAGCCAAGCCACTCTGGCCCGACCAGCAGTCTAAACTCAAGTAAGCGACAGGTTCTGTGGGAAAGAGGCTAGTTCGATAGTGGGTTCAATGAACTGAAAGCGAGGCAAGAATTTAATAGGGCTATTAAAGCTAGAAGTTGGAGGAAGCCACTGGCTACCCCTATTTTAAGACGGTTTTGTTTTCATTTATTCGAAAATGTTTAGAAGAAAGAGAGTGTCTTCAAGATACAGATTGTTGGTAGCAGCTGAATGATAAGATATTATCTCTTAGTAGAAATATCTCCTTGCAACTTCAACATTCAAAAATATGGGAGTGGAGGAGTTTGGTGGATGAGAAGGGTACCAGAAGTATGTCCAGATTTGAACAGAGGCAAAGTCTTCTCATGAATTTTTTTTCTCAGAGCAGACACTTAGAAACAGAGAAAAGTTGCATAGAAAGACAAATAGTCACCAATTCTGTCCCTTGAGATTTAGTGGAATTGAGCCAAAGATCAAATACGTGTGAGTTTGGTTTTTGCTTTTGTTTTGGCTTGGAAAACTGGAATTAAATCTAGGCAACTAACCACAAGAGAGAAAGAAATTGGCTGCCCCAAAGAGGCTGCCAGAGAAGTAGAAAAAAAAGTAATGTGATCTTAGAAGAATAAGGGTAAGCTGGAGTGATGTTATGTGGAATAGTATAGAAAAATACAGGAGCCTTCCAAGCCGGATTGACTTTCATAGACTTCCTATGATTCCTTTTTGAATATTCGGCATCAAAGGTACAGTGATCCCAAGAAACTCTCTGAGGGTCATATTGCAAACAGCTGAACCAGATTTAAACCCTGCTCCAAAGCCTGGGTCTTCATCAGCATGCTGTGTCACAACATTTTACAGGGTGCACCAGCCCGCTCGGTCTCTAAGTAGAGGCTGCAACTATACTTCAAGAGGCTGCAACTGGGGGACTTCCCTGGTGGCCCAAGGGCTAAGACTGTGAGCTTCCAACGCAAGGGGCCTGGGTTCAATCCCTGGTCAGGGAACTAGATCCTTCATGCCATGACTAACACCCAGTGCAGCCAAATAAATTAAGAAAAAAGAGAGGAAGAGGGTCTGCAATTGGGAATAAAGAGCAGTTCCCTCAGTGTGGGATACAGGAGAGGGCTGCAGAGGCTGGCTCTGCCTATGATAACCACAGCCTTTATGGCGCCCCCCTGTCCTTTGGGGTCTTTTAGGGCTTCCCAGGTGGTGCTAGTGGTAAAGGATCCGCCTGCCAATGCTGGAGACATGGGTTCGATGCCTGGTGGGGAAGAAATGCTGGAAGAGGAAATGGCAACCCACTCCACTATTCTTGCCTGGAGAATCCCCATGGGCCGAGGAGCCTGGCAGGCTATAGTTCATGGAGTGGTAAAGAGTTGGACATGACTGAGCGACTAAGCAAAGATGAAGAATCGCTCGTCAAGCCCTGCAGCTCTGCCTCATGAGAGGTATCGGAAGGTGGATGGACACTTCAGGCTCTGTGTGAACCACGTTTGGCAACAGAGAGAGATGCTAGAAGATTTGTTGAGTACACCTTCTGTGCAAGGTATCACTCTAAGCTCTTTTTGTGTACTAAGCTGTTAAGATCTCTTTGGAACGCTGTGAGGTCAGTGTTCCTAGTATCTCCGTTTTATAGAAGAAAGGAGACAGGCACGTAGGCCCAGTGTACTTTTAACCCTGATGGGGCGTGTTGGGCATTCAGGCAGGTACAAGAATGACCAACAGTATCCTTTTTCCTCATTTCGCATTTCTTCATCTGGAAAGTAATTATGAAGACTCTGATATTACAAAATACAGGCCTGGAGGAACTTGATTATGATCTGGAAAAGAAATGAGCCAAGAACATACAACCTGTGGGCTAAATCTGACCTATTTTTATACTGACTACAAGCTAAGAATGATTTTGTATTTTTAAAGGATTGTAAAATAAATTTTAAAAACCTATTTTATGACTTGAAAATAATATGAGATGGAGGTATCAGTGTCCATGGATAAAGTTTTGGCAGGACACAGACACATGCTGTTGTGGCTGCTTTCAGAACACAGTCTAGGGTTGACTGGTTGCCTCAGAAGCCAAACAACTCACAAGCCTAAAATGCTTACTATCTGGCCCTTCACAGAAAAAGTACTGACTTCTGCTATAGAAGCCTGTGACAGACAAGTTTTGGCAGATTTGTGAGTTTCCTGGGTAATTTAGAACCTGCCCTTTTGTGTGCAAAATGGTTAAACTAAAAAAAAAAAAAAACACCCTAATTTGAATAAGCATATTTCAGAAATGCCTTTTTAAATAGACTATGCAAAATATATGTACACGAATATATTGATGTATTTCTATTTCACTAAATGTTAGTCCTCTGCTTGTTTTCAACCCCAAACTGCTACGTTCGTTGGCCTGCACACTTTTCAAGCCTTTTCATTAACTGATTTGATAATTTTATTTATTTTTAAACATTTATTTATTTATTTGGCTGCACTGGGTCTTCGTTGTGGCCCCAGAGATCTTGGTTGCATCAAGCAGATCTTTATGGCACACAGATTCTCTCGGTGCTTCATGCAGGCTCAGTAGCCGTGGTAGCTGTGGTACTCGGGCTTAGCTGCCCTGCAGCATGTGGGATCTTAGTTCCCCAACCAGGAATCAAACCCACATCCCCTGCATTGCAAGCCAGAGTCTTAACCACTGAACCACTAGGGAATTCCCTTATTTGATCATTTTAAATACTGTACAAATGCCAGTCATTCTTTAATCGAATGATCTTGAAATGTTTGTGGAGTTTTTCTTTCTTTTTAAATTGAAATTCAGTTTTGCAATATTGCGTTAATATCAAGTGTACACCAATGTGACTCAGTTATATATGTGTCATATATGTATTCATAATTTTATTTTTCAGGTTGTTTTCCATTATAGGTTATTACAAGGCATTGAATATAGTTCCCTGTGCTACACAGTACATCCTTGCTGTTTATCTGTTTTATATATAGCAGTGTGTACCTATTAATCCTTACTTATCTCTCTCCTTTCCCCTTTGGTAACCGTAAGTTTGTTTGCTATGTCCATGAGTCCGTTTCTGTTTTGTATATAGATTCACTGTATTAATTTTTAGATCCACAGGTAAATGATATGTTTGCCTTCCTTACTTCACTTAGTATGATATTCTCCAAGTCTACTCATGGTGCTGCAAATGGTCGTATTTTGCCCTTTTTCATGGCTGAGTAATATTCCATTGTATTCCTAAACCAGTCATCTGTTGATGGCTATTCAGGTTGCTTTTGTTCCTTCACTATTGTAAGTAGTGCTGCCATGAACATTGGGGTGTGTGTATCTTTTTCGTATTTGTCTTCATTTTTTCTGGATATATGCTCAGGAGTGGGGTTACTGGGTCATATGGTACCTCTATTTGTAGTTTTTTATGGAAACTTTTGGAGTTTTTCTTGAACCTACTTCACGCTGAGTCTCTCGCCTATTGCTGACCAAAGGATGCCCAGTCTAACTGTTCTACATCCCTCTTCTAATTTGTGACTTCTTACCTGTTTAGTTCTAAGAAAGTGTGTTAGGACTGTGTCTAAACTAAGAGAGAATAAACTAAGCCTCAAGAGAGATTCAAATACATGAGCTCTGATGCTTCAGCCAAAGGTGAAAGATGGCATTGTGGGGGCTGATGCAGTCTTCAGGTGCTTGTGTGTCCTTTCACTTGGGTCTTAAAAATTTGTTAATTACTTGATAACATTTAAAGAGTTTGGATTTTTTTAAATATAAAATTCAGATTTCTCCCTCCTCTTAAAACATTTGCAGAGCTGGCAGCATTGGCCCCATGACCCTACATGTTACTCACTGCTGGCTGTGAAGGTGGCTCTTATTCAGTCTCAAAGTCGTTTCCAACCCTTTGCAACACCACGGAATGCAGCACGCTAGCCTTCCCTGTCCTTCAGTATCTCCTGGAGTTTGCTCAAATTCACATCCGTTGAGTCAATGACTATGCCATCCAATCATCCTCTGCTGCCCCCTTCTCCTCTTGCCCTCAATCTTTCCCAGCATCAGTATCTTTTCCAATAAGTTGGCTCATCACATCAGATGGCCAAAGTACTAGAGCTTCAGCTTCAGCATCAGTCCTTCCAGTGAATATTCAGGACTGATTTCCTTTAGGATTGATCTCCTTGCTGTCCAGGGGACTCTCAAGGGTCTTCTCCAGAACAGTTCGAAAGCTGTAGGTGGGGCAAGAACTAACGATTCTACCACTGTCCCCACCTTCTTTCAGCCTCCCCGACACCACGGCCAAGCGTTAGCTGCCGCTCAGGAATTCACTAGCCCTGTTTTTCTTGCCCTTCACCAGCTTTACCTACTTTTTTTTTTTTTTAACTTTTTTCACTTACCTGTCTGTACACATTCAGGTGTATGAATCCAGCCTTGATGTTTGATCTTTATTTTGGTTGCCAGGAGACCTGTTCAGGTTTACTTTCTGGGTTTCGATGTGGTTGGAGTGTTTGAGGTTGTCAGAATGACACAGCTCAAGCCTTGGGTGGGAAGCAGGATGGTGTGACCTTGGTGGACGTGAGAGCGCCCAACAACAACAACAAAAAAAAACATTGCCTTGATGCAGTAGCCAGTACTTGTGCTGAAAAAGAGCAGGAGAGCTGTAAGGACTTGAGAACAGATCAGGCCCAGGCTGTGATCCTGCCCGAGCAAGAAGGCATTCATGTTTTACCTCTGAGAGCCCAGCTGGGGTGGACACACAGCTCAAATGAGGTTAACGAGAACTGAAGCTGTCGGGGGAAGCACACCGACTGAAACCGCCCACCCTGGCCAGGCACCATCGCAATTATTTGCATGAGTTATTTTACAACAGGAGGTCTTGGTAAGGAGCACGGAACTAACATGCCACTGCCCTCCCGAAGAGTTCAGGAAGGATCAAAAGGAGACGTCATGTGTCCTAACACCTCCCAGAATCCTTCTCGCTGGCGTCCATCTTGGCTGAGCAATGTGTGCGCCACCGGGAAGGACCCTGAGTCAGAATGATTGGCCAAAAACAACCCAGAAACTAATGCCATCACCATAAAACCCAAGACTGTGAGCCACGTGGCAGAGCAGTTGTCCTGTGCCCCCTTCCCCTGGTGCTCTCCACCCAGGCACCCCTTCCCAACAAAGTCTCTTCCTTTGTTCAGCACATGTGTCTCCTCAGACAATACATCTCCAAGTGTTAGACAAGAGCCCACTCTCGGGCCCTGAAGGGCTCCCCTTCTTGCAACAGAGCCCTGCCTAGCCTTTTTTGTTTTGATGTTTGAGCAGATCTCACTGTGTCATCAGTGGCTATCTCCTTGTGCTTGCTGTCTCCTTGATTGTGACCATAAACATATCCTGCGGGCAGAGAGAGGCAGGGAGTGATACAGAATGTCCACCTGACAACAGTTTTCAATATGTTAAGCCAACCAGAGGGAAGAGAACAGATATCCTGTCCTGGTTGCACGTTATTAGCTTAGCCTGTCCAATTACTTGCTGGAAGAAAATGCCTGTTCAGTTGCCTCAGATACCAGGCAAACAAACCTCCTGCTGGGCCAACCATTACAAAAGGCACCGCACTCTAATCTCTGGCTGTTCCTCTGCTGCTCCTGCTGCTAAGTTGCTTCAGTTGTGTCCAACTCTGTGCGACCCTATGGACAGCAGCCCACCAGGCTCCTCTGTCCACAGGATTCTCCAGGCAAGATTACTGAAGTGGGTTGCCATTTCCTTCTCCGGCTTTTCCTCTAACTCCTTGTAAAGAAGGACAGACTGTAGAACGGGGTTTTGGATCCTATTATTTTGAACTGTTAGTCACATTGCACCCCCTTCTCATCTGCAAACTGCTTTGATAAATCATGATTAAAGATTTGTTGAGTTTGTTTTGGCTTGGCATGGACCAGAGCTCCATGTTGTAGGATGGAGGATCAAGGCAAAGAGAGGGGGAAAACCAACTGAACCTACAGTTGTTCCCGGTGAATTTCTTGCCTCACCCAGAAAGAATTCAAAGATGAAGTGATAGGTAAAAAGTGGACTTATTTAGAGATAAATACACCATAGGCAGAGTGTCAGTTCAGTTCAGTTCAGTCGCTCAGTCGTGTCCGACTCTTTGCGACCCCATGAACTGCAGCACACCAGGCCTCCCTGTCCATCACCAACTCCCGGAGTCCACTCAGACTCCCGTCCATCCAGTCAGTGATGCCATCCAGCCATCTCATCCTCGGTCGTCCCCTTCTCCTCCTGCCCCCAATCCCTCCCAGCATCAGAGTCTTTTCCAATGAGTCAACTCTTCGCATGATGTGGCCAAAGTATTGGAGCTTCAGCTTTAGCATCATTCCTTCCAAAGAAATCCCAGGGCTGATCTCCTTCAGAATGGACTGGTTGGATCTCCTTGCAGTCTAAGGGACTCTCAAGAGTCTTCTTCAACACCACAGTTCAAAAGCATCAATTCTTTGGCGCTCAGTTTTCTTCATAGTCCAACTCTCACATCCATACATGACCACTGGAAAAACCATAGCCTTGACTAGACAGACCTTTGTTGGCAAAGTGATGTCTCTGCTTTTTAATGTGCTATCTAGGTTGGGCATAACTTTCCTTCTAAGGAGTAAGCGTCTTTTAATTTCATGGCTGCAGTCACCATCTGCAGTGATTTTGGAGCCCCGAAAAATAAAGTCTGACACTGTTTCCACTGTTTCCCCATCTATTTCCCATGAAGTGATGGGACCAGATGCCATGATCTTCGTTTTCTGAATGTTGAGCTTTAAGCCAACTTTTTCACTCTCCTCTTTCACTTTCATCAAGAGGCTTTTGAGTTCCTCTTCACTTTCTGCCATAAGGGTGGTATCATCTGCATATCTGAGGTTATTGATATTTCTCCCAGCAATCTTGATTCCAGCTTGTGCTTCTTCCAGCCCAGCATTTCTCATGATGTACTCTGCATATAAGTTAAATAAACAGGGTGACAATATACAGCCTTGACGTACCCCTTTTCCTATTTTGAACCAGTCTGTTTATTCCATGTCCAGCTCTAACTGTTGCTTCTTGACCTGCATATAGGTTTCTCAAGAGGCAGGTCAGGTGGTCTGGTATTCCCATCTCTTTCAGAATTTTCCACAGTTTATTGTGATCCATACAGTCAAAGGCTTTGGCATAGTCAATAAAGCAGAAATAGATGTTTTTCTGGAACTCTCTTGCTTTTTCAGTGATCCAGCGGATGTTGGCAATTTGATCTCTGGTTCCTCTGCCTTTTCTAAAACCAGCTTGAACATCTGGAAGTTCACAGTTCACGTATTGCTGAAGCCTGGCTTGGAGAATTTTGAGCATTAGTTTACTAGCGTGTGAGATGAGTGCAATTGTGCGGTAGTTTGAGCATTCTTTGGCATTGCCTTTCTTTGGGATTGGAATGAAAACTGACCTTTTCCAGTCCTGTGGCCACTGCTGAGTTTTCCAAATTTGCTGGCATATTGAGTGCAGCACTTTCACAGCATCATCTTTTAGGTTTGAAATAGCTCAGCCTACCCTTAGTCCTGCCATTATTCTTTGAAGAAAAGGGTGTGTCTCTAACAAGAAGTAAGAATGAAGGAATATCAAGACGTGAAAGCAGACCATTCAGTACTTTCCTTCTTACACCTACAGTTCTACTGTCCCCAGTCTCAGGGTAAAGGGAGATTTCAGTGGGGAAAGAAAATAGTGAAAAACATGTAACCTTCACTTTTTGGAGTGGCAATAAGTCAAACCATTTGAAAGCTCTACGAAGGTAAATGTTTTTCATTTCCATTACTGAGAACAGAAGTCCAAATATCAGTTCCTTAACAGGGTCAGAAATGTTGACTATTTTTCAAAAAGCAAACAAAAGCAACAAGACTTGCTAATGCTTATTGAACATAAACAAACAGATACATAAACCCTAGATGAGAGCTATCTCACTCACTGTTCTTAAGAACCCTGTGAAATAGGAAGTACTGTTATTTCCATGTGGAAAACAAAGAACCTGATGCTTAGAGAGGTTAAGTGTAACTCCACCCTGCTCATACAGCCGGTCACTGAACAGCTGGGATTTGACAATGATTAGACTGGCTTTGCCTTTTAGGCCAGGGAGCTGCAGAATTAAGACTTTGGATTCTATCCAGCTGCATAACTTTGGGAAAAATATTTTTGTTAGCCTTAATCTCCTGGTCTGTAAAATATAGAATTGTGTTGGGTGATCTTTAAGATTCCTGCCAGCTTTTTGGGTCTCTCTCCAAGTCAATATGCATCAAGTTGACTGAAAAAAAATGGCACAACCTAAAAGTTGAGAATTATGTGTTTGTTTTTTTTTTTTTAAAGAACACTAATTTATTTACGTATTTATTTATTTGGCTATGTTGGTTCTCAGTTGCAGCACTCAGGTTCCAGAGCAGGGGGGTTTCAGTAGTTGAGGCTAGTGGGCTCAGTTGCTTCAACCAGGAGGGATCTTAGCTCCCCGACCAGGGATAGAAGCTGAGCAAGTCCCTTGCACTGCAAAGCGGATTCTTAACCTCTGGACCAGCGGGAAGTCCTGAGACTTCTTTTATTGGGTAGACATTCTGAGGACTTCAAGCCTGGCATTGCTCTGAAGAGATAAAGGAGGAGCCAGGATACATAGAAGTTTTTTTTATCACAAAGACCAGGAAGTAGGCACCTCAAAAGATGACTGTTAATGAAAGAAAACCAGACATCTCAGGTTAATGAATTTAGCACTTTTCTGTTTCTAGAAAGATGCAAGAGTCCGGGCTCAGTGAAATCACCCTTTGATATGCCCGTCAGCTCTCCATGACCAGTATCCGGTACTTTGTCATCCCCAGCCTCCTGACTGCAGCGACTGATGGTGGCTTGATGGCAGGCATCCTGTGTTTCCATCCTGAGTCCCCTCAGGACTCACCCCCGTGTGTGGGGAAAGGGGGGTGGGCGGCGGCTGTCATTTGATGGCGGAAACATCCTTTGTTGACTGAGACGGCAGGTGACATTTTTCATTCTCAGTCACATCCAGGCCACCGTTGCCATTCATCAGTCCAGCAAACCATAGGCAGCTGAGGGGTGGGGTGGGAGTGGAGGGGGACGGGTAGAGCACGGGATTGCAGACGTGTCTTCCTAACAGAAGCAGCTGCTCAGCTCCCATGTCATGCCGAGACAGCCAAGATTGTTGAGTGACTGCAGAAGGGAGGTGGGAGCAGGGCCGCTTTCAGCTCCCGTGGCTGCCAGAGTTAATCTCTTAGTTGGCTCAGTAACTTTCCCCCAGGAGCATCCTTACCACCTGCCTTGAACGCACTCCACGTCTGCTGAGTGCTGGAGGCACCTGGCTCAGGTGAGCTATGAGGAGGCATCTGTCATGTGACCAGACCTGCTGAGCTGCTGTCCCTGGCTTCCCTGAACTGCACTGAAGGAGACTTCCAGAAATTTGCCTCAGTCCCGAAGCCTTTGTTCTCTCTTCAGAGTAAGGAAGTAGGAGAGGGGCTGGGTGGAGAGGCGACTCTTCCGAGCTCTCTAAAGTGACCTGCAGCCTGAGGAAGTCAGGCTGTTAAAGAGACCTAGTGGCTACCACACGTGCTAGATAATACTGTGTCAACAGCTCCAGTTATCTAAAGCTCTGTGTGAAATGGGAACCAGCCTTTGCTCTCTGGGAACAAGCTATCACCTTTCTCCCAGGCAGGCGGAACTAAAGTGCGTTTCATTTATGCCTCCACACCGACTCTTGAATATCAAGTCACTCCTCGCTTCCTTCTGACCTCATCCTCTGCCCTTGAAAGTGTAATTCATTTTTTCCTCTACCCATGGGCATACATATGCTACGTAACATCATCAGAAACTGATTTAATTCAGGGAACACCATCAGATTCTTTTTTTCCTCCAGTAATCTTCTACTTAGGCATGTTGCAAGGGGTTTTTTTCTTATCTATGTCTGTCTTATATGCCCAGAGGTAGAGATAACACTGAAATGAAATAAAGTGGCAGAGACCAAGAAAGAGAAATAAACCCGAGGAGGAGAAGTCCACAGGCAGCAGTTTAGCAGCTTGGCGGGGCGAGCCAGAAAAAGGAGAACCACTTGAAAAGGAAGGGGAAAGTGTGAGAAGGGAGGTCAGGCCACATAGAGTGCATGGAGGAGGGTGGAGTGAAGCCCAGGAAACAGCCCAGGTGAAGGGAGCTGGCACTCCAGACTGAATGCAGTTTCCTAAGATCCACTGGCGTCGTGTATGCAAATGAGAAGGGCTTCCCGGAGCTGCCCTGAGCCAGGCGCCTTCTGCCAGCAGCCAGGTGGCACCACGGAGGCCAGAAGCCCAGGGCGCTTTAAGAAGCATCTCTGGCCATTGCCAGGAGAGGATGGACAGCACCCAGAAGCAGAGAGTAAATGAGGATTAAAGGACCCGGCAGAAGGAAGCCAGCCCGCTTGAGAAGCTATTGAAATTCCAAGATTGGCAAAAGAAGTCAGTTCCACCTCTTCACTCTTGTTTCAGGAACCGATTGTTTCTCAGTCTTTCGAGAGAGATTTCTTCCCCAGGGAAGTGAAAATAATGAACTTCTGGAAGTATTGGTTTTTTACTTTCATGGGAGTCAGTGTGGTTATTTTTATGATCTTTTACAGTGGTCAGTTAAGCCAACCGAGAAGTCACAGGAATAGTTCCGTTGAAAGGGACTTGGAGATACATGCCTGTAAGAATGCCTTAGATGAGAAGTCAATCTTTTTGTGGGAAAAGACATTGATGTCCCCCATGGGAAGTGTCCCGTGCAAGGACTACCTGATCCAGAATCATTATATCACAAGGCCTTTGTCGAAAGAAGAAGCCGAGTTCCCTCTGGCATATGTCATGGTCATCCATAAGGACTTTAATACTTTTGAAAGACTCTTCAGGGCCGTCTACATGCCCCAGAACGTCTACTGCGTTCACGTGGATGAGAAAGCCACAGTTCACTTTAAGAAGTCTGTATGGCAGCTGCTGAGTTGCTTCAAGAATGCTTTTCTTGCTTCAAAGATGGAGCCTGTGGTCTACGCAGGAATTTCCAGGCTCCAGGCTGACCTGAACTGCCTGGAAGACCTTTTAGCTTCTGAAGTTCCATGGAAATACTCCATCAACACCTGTGGGCAAGATTTCCCCCTGAAAACCAACAGGGAGATCGTTCAGCATCTCAAAGGATTTAAAGGGAAAAACATCACCCCCGGGGTGCTGCCTCCTGACCATGCAGTAAAGCGGACTCGATATGTCTACCGGGAGCACTTGGGCAGAGGTGGCTCTTTTATGAAAAATACCGGTATTTTGAAAACCTCACCTCCCCACCGGTTGACCATCTACTTTGGCACTGCCTACGTGGCCCTCACCAGAGAGTTTGTGAAGTTTGTCTTCCAAGACCGAAGGGCCATTGATCTGCTCCAGTGGTCCAAAGATACCTATTCTCCCGATGAACATTTCTGGGTGACTCTTAATAGGATCCCAGGTGGGTATGAACTTCCATTCCTGTTTGTTTTTTTTTTTTTTTCACTTATCCATAGATTGAGTTTGCTAACATTCAGCTCTTCTTTGAAATTATTTGGGAAAAATAAATAAATGCCTGGAAAGCGATTAGTCAGCTTGCTTTTTAGTGGCAGCTCTACTGTCTTATTCGGAGAAGGCAATGGCACCCCATTCCAGTACTCTTGCCTGGAAAATCTCATGGAGGGAGGAGCCTGGTGGGCTGCAGTCCATGGGGTCGCTAAGAGTCGGACACGACTGAAGCAACTTAGCAGCAGCAGCAGCTAGTGTCTTATGGGCCTCCCTGGTGGCTAAAATGGTGAAGAAATGTGCCCACCGTGCAGGAGACTCGGGTTTGATCACTGCCTCGGGAAGATCCCCTAAAGGGAAGGAATGGCAACCCACTCGAATATTCTTATCTGGAGACTCCCATGGACAGAGGAGCCTGGCGGGCTAAAGTCCCTGGGGTCCCAAAGAGTCAGACACGACTGAGTGACACACACACACACACTACCACCTTATAACTGTGCTATACAGTGATCTAAGAAATATGCCAATTTCCTGGAGCGCTGGCAAAACTGCCTTTGAAGGTGTATCACACAGTTCCTCACCTTGAGCTCAGTCTTTTGAATGAATGCCTTTCATAGTCCTTGATAAGAACAGTTGTGACATCATGAGACTGGCTTTGAATAAGCATCCTATGAATTGAAATCAGTGGTGTTTCTCTTAGAGGCTGCTGCACAGTATTATACTGATGCTCAAAGTTCATGGGGCTGTTCCATCTTTGGAGGTTTACAAATTATCACTCTGGCTTGAACATCTCTAGTCTCAGACCTGACCAGGTGTCCAGGTCTCAACTCACTTGGTTCAGTAAATCTAGTCTGATATTTTATTTCCTGGGAGAGTGAGTCACAGTGAGTTGAAACATGCGGAGAGACATTCTGGCTGGAGCTGACCCCAGGTCACTTGTCAATTGTTAAGTCCCATTTTCTTATTAGAAATTGCCCTTTGCAGTCTCTTGTTGTGATATACTGTGAAGTCTTTCCCACTGTTCATGATAATTTGGGGCTAAGGTATTTGAGGCATGGAGGCGGGAAACAGCAGCAGATTCCCTCTTTAGATTCAGGACTGGGTTTCTTTTCAAAGTTCTGTTTCCCATATGTTGTCTGGGAAGGTCCGTGTGACCTCTAGGGCCTCTTCCTGGCGATGTCCCAATGCCCTAGTTTCTACTCTTGTGCCAGCTTGCCTGTGGGTGTCAGCCCTGCGGGGAGGTGACCCCAAGCCTGCCACGCTTGAAAAACCTCCCTTCTCTTGGCCGCAGCATCGCTCTTGTTGGCACACACGATTGCTACCTTCATACCTGAACGTGGACTCACAGCAATTGTTAGGTGCCCAATAGCGCAGCATCCCTGAGGGCTAATCTAGAGTGGCAGTTACAGAAACCTACTTAAAGAGGGGAGGAAAAAGGACTGGCAAGGTGGTTGGGGGCAGAGGCATGCAGTGAACTTCAGACAATAGTAGGTTAAGAGTTCACGAAGACTTGCAGGAGGGGGAGTGAATCGACGTGTTTTCACAGTTTAAGTTGCACCGGAAAGTGGGGTGCGGTTGCTTGCTGCTCGAAAGAAGCGAGGTTGGTGGAAAGGAAGGCTTGCTTTATTTTGGATGCTGACCACGGAGTGGGGAGGGCAGACTTCTGTCCAAAGGAGGGCTTTCCCCTACTGACAACCAGTAGGCAAGAGCTTTTATAAGCTGCAGGAGGGGCTACGGGCAGAAACAGCACAGTCAGAGCTGACAGTCATCTTGAAATTGGTCATCAGTGATCGGTTTGTTCCACTTTCCTTGACACCAGTTTTCGGAATTGTGGCAGCTATGTCATGGCTCGGAGAAGGCAATGGCACCCCACTCCAGTACTCTTGCCTGGAAAATCCCATGGATGGAGGAGCCTGGTAGGCTGCAGTCCATGGGGTCGCTAAGAGTCGGACACGACTGAGCGACTTCACTTTCCCTTTTCACTTTCACGCATTGGAGAAGGAAATGACAACCCACTCCATTGTTCTTGCCTGGAGAATCCCAGGGACGGGGGAGTCTGGTGGGCTGCCGTCTATGGGGTCGCATAGAGTCGGACACGACTGAAGCGACTTAGCAGCAGCAGCAGCAGCAGCATGTCATGACTATGGTCAAGTAGTTAACTTACCTAAGGTTTCAGTTATCTATAAGACAGCTCACAGGATATGGCTCAGATATTTATTTATCTATAGCCCTTGAGAAGGAACCAAAGGTCCTTGACTATGCTTAATGACAGCATTATTATTATTTGGTCTGCTTGGACTATTTTCCTTTGTTTCTGCATTTTCTCACTTCTCTGATTCAACTTATTCTTTGGCTAAAGTTTTTCCACAAAGGCAGGCAGAGGACACAGGGTAGGGGGCTGGGCAAGGACCATGGGCAGAGCCCTGCTCCATTTCATAGTGAGTGTTCATCCTAATTGTTCACAAATAAGTGTAAACATTCTGTACATGGCATGCAATACCGTTTTTGTTAATACAGTTTGTGCTGGGTATGTTATGCGCCATAGCACCTCTTTTAATTATGAGAAATAATCATTGTTATCCTTATGTACAGATGAGGAAAATCAGGCTTAGTAGCAGTGGTAATCGTTCAGTCGTGTCCGTTCTTTGCAACCCCATGGACTGTAGCCCACCAGGCTCCTCTGTCCATGAAATTTCTCCAGGCAAGAATACTGGATTGGGTTGCCATTTCTTTCTCCAGGAGATCTTCCTGGCTCAGGGATCGAACCCGGGTCTCCTGTATCGCAGGCGGATTCTTTACCATCTGAGCCACCAGGGATGTGCTCGGTTCACACAGCTTGTCCAAGGCAAAGCTGGGGTCTGATCCTGGATTTGAGAGCCCTGAAGTTTGAAGTGTTTCTCTTGTAGCAGGGAAAGGAACAGTCTTGTTTTGTTTTGTTTTGTTTTTCTTTGCTGTATATCTAAAACAAATTCCCTGCAGAACCCCAGAAAGGTGAAAAGACGAGTTTGGAAGAGTGAAAGAAAGCCCCACCTGACCATTCTAACCTAGAAATCAGGTTAGCAGGGATATGAAAGTGTGTGTGTGTGTGTGTGTGTGTGTGTGTTTGGAGTCACAGGAAGGTGCCCTTGCTGGAACCAACTGCCACGACCCACCCAGGCTTTTGTACCTGCTCCCCACGCCGGCTCTAGACCAGGCTGTGGTCTGGCTCTCCCTCCGCGCAGCCAGTGGACCTGGGAAGTACTCTTCAGGGCTCCTCTGCTGCTCACAGAGGCTGGTGGGCGAGACCCATTCAGGCTGACTTTGAACCTAGTCACTGCTAAACGGTAACAAAAAGAACATGAAGAATCTTGAGGACATTGTCTCCCTACAGAATAGAAAAGAAGTCTTCAAAAAAAAAAAACAAAATAGAAACATTGGTGCCATGTGTGTTTTCAGCAATTAACAAATACTTATTAAACCCCGGTGGTACCTGGCACCATTCTGTGAACTGAGGGTGGCTCTGGAAGGAGACAGGTATGACTTTATGGAATTTAAGTTTTGAGATTTGAATGGTTGCGTTATCAGGTTTAGTGATTTAGTTCATCAGGTTTTAGTATATTGAGCTAATCCACCCCCGACTCCAACCCCTCAAAATGTTGTGGGTTTTTTTTTTCCCCCTGATTATCCGTCCCCGTTTTTAAAAATAAGAAATACATTCAAGAGCTTTAAAATTTTTAAGTTAATTTTTTTTAACTCTATGAGCTGCCAATATTAATGCTTCCTTGTATTCTTCCAGAGATATTTTATTAAGTTTATAGATTATAAAATTAATTAAACATCGTGTGTGGAAAATAGTACACTTTTTTTTTTTAAGTTCACAAAATACACATCAAAAAGAAGAATGGCCATTTTTTTAGACACCGTATTGCTGACTCATCAGAAAAGTCCTGATGTTGGGAAAGATTGAGGGTAGGAGGAGAACGGGGCAACAGAGGATGAGATGGTTGGATGGCATCTGTTACTCAATAGACATGAGTTTGAGCAAGCTCAGGAGATGGTGAAGGACAGGGAACCCCAGAGTGCTGCAATCCATGGTGTCGCAAAGAGTCAGACACGACTAAGCGCCTGGATGACAACAAATTGTGAGTGAGAAACAGCAGTTGATAAGAGGTAACCTCTATTTAAATAGATCATATGCAGACATTTAGGAAACTAATTTTCATTTAAAATTTTTTGAAGCATTTTTGATTGTTCACTTGTTTGTTTAATTTTTTGGCCATGCCATGGGGCGGCTTAGCTTCCCCACCCATGACTGAACTGGTGCCCCTCAAAGTGGAAGCACAGAGTCTTAAACTCTGGACCGCCTGGAAGTCCCATTATGTATTTTGTTAATATATACATATTTTATTTTTTTAAATTTTGGCCATGCCATGCAGCTTGCAGGATCTCAGTCCCCTGACCAGGAATTGAATCTGGGCATGAACCCCTAGACCGCCAGGGAGCTCCCCAACACAGCAGGACTCTCTGACCTGACCCCCCTCCTCCCTTACCCCATCTCTCTCCCCTCACTGCTTCATACCTAAGGCCTCACACTTCATATCCCAGCAACTACTTGGTCCTACACACTTCTGCGATTTTCCCTTAATTTTTTTTTTTTGGTGGCTTTTTATGATGTCTTCTCTGAGCTACCCTTCCTATCATCTCTGACTATTCCTATGCATCCTTTGTAACCCTCCTTGAATGTCACCTCCTCCAGAAGCCGTCCTTGATAACCCACCTCCCAGACAGCTGGTTACTCCTATTCGCCCTGCCACAGTTGCCAGCACTAAATTATAACTACCTGCTAAGTGAAAAGCCCCTCTGCCCTTCCTCCTCCTTGTTTGAGTTCCTTTAGGGTGAGGAATGTGATATCCATTTTTATCTTTTCCATCACTACCCCTACACTGCGACCTATTGCTGTGCCTGAAGAGGGTTTGATGCTTGTGGGTTGGGTCTGGGGAGGGGACGGTTAGGAGACACTGAATACACGCATATGTATGGCTGAGTCACTGCTGTGCGCCTGGAACTATCACAACATTGTTAATCAGCTATCAAAGTCTGAAAAAAAGTTCAGAGAGTGGTGTCCCCTGTCTGAGGTGGGGAGGAGTAATTTTTGATAGAATCAGAGAAACAGTGGGTAGGCTTGAAGGTATAATTCCGTAAGAGCTAGGCCAAGAAGTGATACCAGTAAAGAGAGAGAGAACCAGTCCTTGTGGAATTTTAAGAGTTTCAGCTGGAATGTTAATAGGGCAGAATCATTGCTTAGAAAACTGATGCCCAGGGGCTTCCCTGATGGTCCAGTGGTTAAGACTCCATGCTTCCACTATAAAGGGTGCGGGTTCGATCCTTGGTCAGGGAGCTAAGAGCTGAGTGGTCCAAAAAACAAACAAAAACTGGCTCCTGGGCAGCCAGCTGGGCCCGCGCAGTCTCCTCTGATGCCCGGAGCGAGCACCAGTTCCCTAGGCGGGCACTGCCACCTGGTTCCTGTCTTACCTGCCCTCAGTCTGAGTATCTCCCACAGCTTGGCACTTAGCCAGTCCTGCGGTTTGTCTCCCACTTGGCTACTCCCGGCTCACAGAGTGGGCTTCTTCTGTCTGAATCTGACCCAGAGTACCCCTTAGGGGCTTTCCTGGTGGCTCAGATAGTAAAGAATGTGCCTGCAATGCAGGAGACCCAGGTTCAATCCTTGGGTCGGAAAGATCCCCTGGAGAAGCGAATGGCTACCCACTCCACTTTCTTGCCTGGAGAATCCCATGGACAGAGGAGCCTGGCGGGCTACAGTCCATGGGATCGAAAAAAGCTGGACGTGACTGAGCAACAAACACCTTCACCTTCAACCCTTAGCTACTGGCTTGGAAAAAACAGGAGCATAAGGAAATGAAAGGTTAAAGGAAAAACAACAATAGAAACTTGAGAAACATTTCTCCAGGTGTAGCTCTCAACAAATGTAAACACTGAGCTCTTGGGAAGGTGCGTGTTCTCTCTGAAAAGGTTACCCCAACCTTAAATCTGGGCGTGGCTGGATCAACCCCCAGGCTTTTTCAAAGTACGCATTGTGTTCTCTGAACATCAGCCTAAATTTAGAGTTCGGTTTCTATTGCCACAAAGGATGCATTCAGTCATGTTGATCGTACCATTGATTGAGAATGATGAACATAATCGGATTGGAAGCATCCTGTTTTAATGAACATTATTAGAACGTTCAGGCTTATACTTGAGTTATTTTTTCGTGCCTGAATGACAGTCCACAGTGGCACCTATTTTGTTGACATGGAGGTAAATTCAGATTGAAGGAGAAATGACACTAAACAGATCCTTTCCTTGGGTTCCTATCTGCTGAGCAGAGTTTTCACATGACATCGTTTCTGTATGGCCAGATAATGTTAAATACACATAATACAATTGGACATGATTTTCACAATATTGTATCAGGGCGGCAGGCCTGTTTTGCTTGTTTTGTCTCTTTGGTAAATGTAGGTGATTCTTGGGGAAGTAATTTGAGGTCAGAGAAGGTCACGCTATATCCTGGCTCTTGAGAATCTAGATGTCAGCCTGGCCCCAGGGGTAGAGAAACCTTAGACAGGTTACAGAGAATTCACATAATTAAACTATACTAAGCCGGTGGCTCAGTGGTAAAGAACCCGCCTGCCAATGCAGGAGACGAGGGTTCAATCCCTGGGTCAGGAAGATCTGCTGGAGTGGCCACCCACTCCAGTATTCTTGCCTGGGAAAGCCCATGGACAGAAGAGCCTAGTGGGCTACAGTCCATGGGGTCGACCTAGCAACTAAACAAAACAGACAGAACTATACTGAAGCCGTAGCCATTTGAAGGCATTTATTTATGATGCCTCTGGCCATCGGTTGTGCTGTATAACACTCGGATCATTTTCTTTTAAAAAAATACATTTATTTCTTGGTTTTTGGCTGCATGGGGTCTGTATTGCTGGGGGCTTTCTCTAGTTGTGGAGGACAGGGGCTCCTCCCCGTTGCGGTGCAAGGCCCTCTCACTGGGGTGGCTTCTCCTGTTGCGGAGCACCGGCTTTAGGGCCTGGGGGCTTCCACAGCTGCGGAGCACAGACTCAAGTCGCCCCATGGCATGTGGAATCTTCCCAAACCAGGGATCAAACCTTTGCTCCCTGCCCTGGCAGACGGATTCTTGACCACTGAACCCCCAGGGAAGTTCCTGGGTCATCCTCTTCACTGGGGAATCTGTGCCCAATGATTTCCCCACCCATCCTGTGAAGGAAATAATCTGGAAATACTGCTCTTAATTAACTTTTAATCCCTAATTCCTAGAACAACATTATATAAACAAGAAAAATTGGGTTATCGTATATATACACATTTAATTATGTACAGATACCATTCCTAAATATCCAGTAAGCTGAGCTTAACACAACTTTAAGTCGTGCAGAAAGGATTAATGTCTTGCTTTAGACCCAGCAAGGCCATTTTTTTTGCAACTTTCATTCCACTTCCAATCAATTTTCTACCGACTGTCTGAAATTAATCTTTTCTAGAAGAACCAAGGTTTTAGGTTTTATGTATTTTTGGCCATGCTGTGTGTCTTTCAAGATCTTTAGTTCCCTGAGCAGAGATCAAACCGTGTTTGGTGTAATAGAAGTGCAGAATCCCAACCATTGGACCACCAGGGAAGTCCCTCAGTGACTCTTTAAAACAGTAAAATGTTCGTTGCATGTCACAGTCATAACAGATATATATAATCGGTGTCTACAGATCTCGTTGTCATCTAGATCTCTACTTTCTCTGAACCACAGCAATGGCATCTCCTGATATCTCCCCTCGAGTGCACGCAATACTATGAAAAGGCTTTGGAACCAGATAAGTGCAGGTTAGATATTGGCTCCCATTGCCTCCTAACTGTGTGATACTGGTCTTGGTCTATGCTGTCTCAGTTAACCCATCTGTGATGGTGGGAGTAATAAATTTAGTCTCGAGAAGTTATGAATATTAAATAAGATAATGTATATAGTGTAGTGGTTCCCAGACAGAGCATGCTTCAGGAGCCCGGTGGAGCCCATTAAAACACGGACTGCTGGCCCCTAGCGCCAGGATTTCCAGTCCAGTAGGACCGGAGCAGGGTCCAGAATTTGTAGTTCTAACAAGTTGTGGGGGGTACTGATGCTAGAAGCCCCCCTTGAGAACTGTTGGCACGGCCCTTTTACAGAGTAGCACATAGATTTGCAGCAAATGTTGGTTCTGTTTATTTCCATCTCCTTAACAGAGAAAAAAAGGTAATCACCAGTAAAAATGAAAATGAGTTTATATAAGGCAAAACTTTACAGTTTTGGTTGCTTAGGGTGGCTATTGTAAAAGGGGTGTGGAAATGACTGATGCTTGGGAAGGACTCATGTTGAAGAAATATCCCGGGCTTTGGGGTGAGACAAATTGATGATGAATTTTGGCTCTGTCCTTAGTAACTTTGTGACCATGGGTGGTGGTATTTAGTCACTAAGTCATATCTGACTCTTTGCGACTCCAAGGACTGTAGCCTGCCAGGCTCCTCTGTCCATGGGATTTCCCAGGCAAGATTACTGGAGTGGGTTGCTATATGCTTCTTCAGACTATCTTTCTGACCCAGGGATCAAAACCTGGGTCTCCTGCGCCTCCTGCATTGACAAGTGAATTCTTTACCATTGAGCTGCCTGAGAAGCCTGACCACGGATACCTAAACTTTAAACTCCTCATCTGTTTAAACTCACAGTAATGATGGCTACTTAGTAAAGCTGATTTGAGAACTGAGTGAAAAAAAAATGGGTGTAAACTGAGAGGTGAAGTGTTTTTCTATTTGTTAATACAAATACGTATTAAGAAAACCTAAATATGGTATAGAATTCCTAAACTAATGAGATCCTCAAGGAAGGTGTTAAATTAAACCCGTTTAAATCTCTTTTCGCTATGAAAAGATGTCTGCACCATGGCCCCAAAACCATGTAAAACTAGATGTAAGTTCATCCAAAGAGAAATAGGAGGAACTATAAGAAAACTTAAGCAGTTTAACATGTTAGGATGCGGATTTTTTATAATTTTGATTTCCCTGAATGTTATTGGGTATAATTTCTGAAACTACGGAAAAGTCTCACTTAGTTCTTACAGTAATACTGTGAAGTATGTTCTCATATCCATGAGAAGAGTGTTTCCTTAAAGATGCAAAGGATGTTAGTATCTTCAGGACTCTTTCTGAGATCACATCACATGAAAGGAACAGGAGCTGGGATTAATAGGATTGTTTTATTCTCTTAAACCTTATCATGTACAGAGATGTCAGTTTAGAATAAATATAATTTCTTGGAAAAGGAAATCGACATAGCCAAGATGTGAAAGAAATTGGAGTTTTTTTTTCCCCCCACAGTCAATCTGTACAGGTTTCTGTGCATTCAGCTACATCCTTCTCATTTCCGTGTTCAACTTCCTGGATGTTAAAACAAATTATTGCTCCTCCTAGCTACTTACCAGGGACCACTGTAAAATTCTATTGTGTGTGTGTGTGTGTGCTAAGTCGTCAGTTGTGTCTGACCCTCGGCAACCCTATGGACTGACTGGCTGTGTTAGACTATGTCTGCCTCTGGGTGACCCCCCAGGCTCCTCTGTCCATAGAATTCTCGAGGCAAGAATACTGGAGTAGGTTGCTGTGCCCTCCTCTAAAACTCTATTAGAGATTTACAAACACACACAATCGGATGCAGAATGGTACAGTCATCCTTATGTGCCCATCAGCCAGTCTCAAACTGAATTTATTATAAGCACACGTTCTTTCATCTTTAGGAGCAATATGTTTGTTAAGATGCTCATTTTGGCCTTCCTCTTCCTGTAGGGAACGTGGGAGGGGTTTGTTACTAAGAGTAGGAATTGCTTAGTGGGGGTAGACTGTTCCATGTGCAGTGTTTAGAGGTAATTTTTTCCATCTCTTCTAGCTACTGAATATTCTGCTTCCTTTATATAGGAGGGAAAAAAGACATCGACAGTCTAACTATTTTATGAATCCCCTTTGGAATTGCCTTGGGGAGTTTCCTGTTGGTCCAGTGGTTAGGACGCCAAGAGCTCACTGCCGAGGGCTTCAGGTTCGATCCCTGGTCAGGGAACTAAGATCCCGCAAGCCACATGATGTGGCCCAAGACAAAAGCAAACAAGAAACAATGCCTGGGTTCAATCTCTGACTGGGGAACTGAGATCCCACAAGTTGCATGGTGCAGCCAAAGGGAAAAAAAAAAACAAAAAACAAGCAAATACAGCATGTAGTTATGTCATTGTGCTTTTGTTACTTTTGGCTTGACAGTGTCTGTGATTCAGAATAAATATTAGGAACATTGTGAACTTAATTGGAAGAATAAGAATAACCCCAACTGTATCCACTTCTTTTTCAGGAACACAAAAAGGAAGAGAAGCTTCTTTTTCAGAAACACATGTGACAGACTCACAAAGCTTCCTATCATGAGTCCTTGCAATCCATTAGATTATCTGAGGACTTTGTACTGTTTATGTCACAATATCCCAATAGGATCTCTTATCAGAAGTCATACAGAAGAGGATTTGTCTAGATTTGTAGATGGCTCAAGGGTTTATCTTTTCCTGTAAAGTGAACGTATTAGTCACTGGTCCGTATCCACAATTCAGAGTTGCTAAAATATTGAAATAACTGTTGCACAAATGGAAACAGCAGTATTCAAGTGCTTTAAAGTAAGCTCTCCACACCTGAAAACTGAATGCTCAGAATTGGCACTTTGATCCCTAAAATGACCCTGAGCAGAGAAGAAGAGGGCAAGGAACTGAGGGGGCCAACATTTCTCTGAAGTCTCAGGTTTTGTTTTATGAATTTATGTACACATCACATTCCCACCTCTTCTAGAACTTTCTTAAATTTCTAATTGAAATGTATTACACAATGTATGGGGCTTCGCTGGTAGCTTAGACGGTGAAGAGTCACCTGCGATGCAGGAGACCTGGGTTCCATCCCTGGGTCAGGAAGATTCCCCTGGAGGAGGGCATGGCAACCCACTCCAGTATTCTTGCCTGGAGAATCCCCATGGACAGAGGAGCCTGGTAGGCTACAGTCCACGGCGTTGCAAAGAGTAGGACATGACTGAGCGACTAAGCACAGCACATACAGTGTATACGTACACTGTATACATGTTGATGTATAGCAGAAAACAACACAATATTGTAATTAGCCTTCAATTAAAAATAAATAAATTTTGAAAAAAGAAATATACATACAGGAAACCCAACGTATCAGAATTGAAATGACTGAATTTTCAAACTGATCCTCACCTGAGTAACCAGTACAAGAGCCCACACTCCTACAAATACTCCAGGAATCCCCCAGTACTCTCTTCAAGAGCAACAATCGTCTTGACCCTGTAGTTTTGCTGCTTTTGTGTCATCATACAGCTTCTAATTGTAGCCTAGTGCTTTTCATCCAAATGTTCAGGTTAAATAGATTCTTTCAAGAAGAAATGCTCAGGCCACACTGTGATTTCGTGTGTTTCTAAAAACTGCTGGACATTCCGTGGGTTGGGGGTGAGGGGCGGGAGTGGGCTGGGATACCCACATGTGCGAGGTACAACCTAGGACCCTCTGTCCCATGTTTCTTCTCTTTTTAATTTTTTTTAAAGAAGTTTCTCCTATTTGCAGAACAGTCCAAGCAGAAGTACTTCTGTGGTTCTATATAAAAGGTTAGGCTTGTTGTAGATAGGCAGTTAGTTCCCAGAATGAGCAACCTATATATACCCCAGTGCGTGCAGCACCAAATGGAATTTACCACTGACCTTCAACTCCTTCAGACTTGTCTCGGGTTGTAGATAGGGTTTAAAATTAGACAACAGCCCTAAGCAAGCATGGTTTTTATTTGGCTGCTTTTATATGGACTTGGAGGGAAGGCTTTACAACTTAGGAATGCATTCTTGATTTACATCCAACTGGGTGTAACCTGGTGCCTTGTTTTGAAGGTGAGGTAGGCACTGCAGGCAGGGCAAGAGGAAAATTCGTCTAATGGGTTCATTAAGGGCCTTTCCCCAGACAGGAGACAAAGCAGCGTAGGGCGTGCTACGTTCTGTTGATTCTAACAAGGAAAGGCCTGGCCATGAAATAGCTTTCAGTGTAATGGAGTGCGAAGGACGATCAGTACTGAAAATACTTTTATTTGAAGTGAAATGAAGTCACTCGGTCGTGTCTGACTCTTTGCGACCCCATGGACTGTAGTCTACCAGGCTCCTCCGTCCACGGGATTTTCCAGGCAAGAGTACTGGAGTGGGTGGCCATTGCCTTCTCCAGGGGATCTTTCCGACCCAGGGATCGAACCCGGGTCTTCCGCATTGTAGGCAGATGCTTTACCACCTGCGCCACCAGGAAAGTCTATTTATTTGAAACAGTCACATAAAACTAGGAGATGCCACTTGAAATGCAAATGCCTAATTTAACCTGTGAACAAACACATCTAAACGAATAGATTACAGGGAAAACATGACTTGATGTTCACATGCTGCAAATAACAATGCTTCATCCTAAGGAAACAGGTTTTTGGACTGATGAAAGTGGTGAACATTTGTGCATAAGGGATGCCCAAACTCATTTTAGGAAACCCAGTCCATATTTCTCAGTGGTAAAGACCACTTATGATAGGTTATTTGCAATTTATATTTGGTAGAGTTTTGTCAGCTAGTTGGGGGCATCAGTGACGAATAATCTGCCCACCAACGTCGGACATGCAGGAGGCTCAGGTTTACTCCTTGGATCGGGAATCCCCTGGAGGAAGAAATGGCAACCTACTCCAGTATTCTTGTCTGGAAAATTCCATGGACGGTGGAGCCTGCCAGGCTACACCGTCCATGGGGTCGAAAGAGTCAGACATGACTGGGCGACTGAGCACACACACAGCCAGCTAGTTCACAGCTATGCCAGTCTTAAGGTGATGTGAAAGTATTTATTGGTGCAAAAAATGCTTCATGAAATGTTTTCTTAGTGATTGTTACTTGTAAGATTTTGTAGTGTTTGGGATCTTTTTTAACTTTCATTTTTGTTTTTTGTACTTTTATCAGTCTGAATCCATTCAAATAAAAGTGTTTGATTTTTCCCAAATTATAGAATAATATTTTTAAGAGGAAAAAAGTCAAGATTCATGAGGTAAATGTGCCAGGATACTTAACACTAGCTAAATTGGGGAAGTTGGGGGGGAAAAGAAAAAAAAAACAGTTGGTCTCTTCTTTGAACTTCTCTGTATTTTTAAAATCTTCAAAACTTATGGTTGCTTTATTTGTTGAAAAATAAAATCTCCCTTTACTAAGGGATACTATTTGGTGTTTTAAAAGCTGAAAAATATTATCCCTATAAAGGGATGCTCAATGCATTAAGTAGCCTATGGAAAACACAGCTACTCAAACCTGGCTACACATTATAATCATATAGAGCATTTTAAAAAATTCCAGTGTCTGGGCCTCACGCCTGACCAATTAATTCAGAATAGCTAGGAGATGGGGCACAGTTATTGGTACTTTCCTGAAAGTTCCACAGAGGATTCCGATGTGTAGCCAGAATGGAGAATACTGATACAGATGAAGGCTGGACTTAGAGATAAAAACTGAAGGATGGAACTGACTGTCTTGTGGACTTGGCCCACATCCATTCTCTGCCATTTTACCTGACAGCTACTTTTGTAAAAAGTCAGTTAAGGTTTTGCTAGGAGGAAAAGAACTTCCAAAACATAGTAGCTTGAAGAAGTTCCTGTGTCTTCTGTGAGGACTTCCGACCGGGGCCTGTTCCACCAGGACTGGAAGGGCTTGGATGGACCTTCGCTTGCAGAACCTGGTCTTCTAACCCCACGGCCCCTCATTCCCTAGTGGGTTCAGCAGGGCTGTTTCACTTGGTGACCTCAGGGAGGGTCGCCCTAATCAGCGAGTACTTTCGTAAGTCTCTGCTTGAATCATGTGTGCTAATGTCCCATCAGTCAAAGCAGGTCCCGTGGCCAAGCCACGGGAGAGACTGTGGAGTGTGGAGAAACATTCTCTACCTTTGAATGGAAAAGTTGCAAAATCATAGTGAATGAAGGCATGTATATAGCAATGGAATGAATTTGTGCCCATTTTTGGCAATTGACCATAACAAATTAAAATGCATCCCTTTTTTAGTGAAAGTACTTGATAAAGCAAGATATTTACTAGGATCTTTTTTAAAAAATTCTTTTTGAGGGGGCTTCCCAGGCAGTCCAGTAGTTAAGACTCTGCACTTCCACTTGAGGTGGGAGCAGAGGGTTTGATCCCTGATTGGGGAACTAAGATTCCACGTGTTGTGGCACAGTCCAGAAAAAAATTATTTTTCTAGTTAATTTTGGGAAAGTACCTTTAACTTGCATTACAAAAGAAATTTAATGGTAATTAAGGAATTTCTAAAACAGTTTAGAAATTAGGAAATTTAGAAATTAGGAAAATCCAGAAAATTACAAAGACTAAAATAAAAATCATCAACAGAAATATTCAGAGATACTATTTTAGCACATTTCTTTCAGTATTTGTTTTCATATAAAAACATCTATTTTATGTGTTTTTATAATTGGCTCCCCTCATTTAATAGTATGTCCTAGTTTTTCTGTGTCCTGAAGAATTCTTCACCATAATTTATAATAGCTCAGTAATATGCCATCATGTGAATGCAATATCATTTATTTAGCAAAACTTCCAATTAGGGGTTTTTAGGAGGTATTATCAGTAATACATTGTTTTATTAATAAAATTGGTCATTAACGGTGACTGAATCTCAGCAGTAATTAAGTCCCAAGTACCATTCAGGGTGTTTTAAGTATATTACACACTTCACAACAACTCCATGAGGTGTAGGGAATTTTTTTTTCCCAAAGTTTTTATTTTGGATTGGGATATAGCCCGTTAACAATGCTGTGGTAGCTTCAGGGGAACATTGAAGGGATTCAGCCATACATATACATGGATCCATTTCCCCCCAAACTTCCTCCTATCCAGACTCTGTAGGAACTGTTTTGACACTCCTTTAGAGTCAGAGAAACCAAAGAACAGAGAGGTTAGGTGATCTATCAGAGGTCCCACAATTAATAATCGGTCCGGCAGGGACTTGAACCCAGGCAATATTGTTTGAGAGCCTTTCCTTGTAACTGCTATATTACATTGCCTCTCAAATAAGAATCTAGAAAGAACTTCTTTAGGACAAATTGCAGTACACGAACTGAGTCAGAGTATATGCAAGGGTTTATTTGTTTTTTGTATTAATTAATTAATTTTTGTCTCTTCTGGGTCTTCGTTGCTGACCCAGGGCTTTCTCCTGTGGTGGTGCTTGGGTTTCTCATTGCAGCGGCTTCTGTTGTGGAGCACAGGCTCTAGGTGCACGGGTTTTAGGAGTTTGGCGCGTGGGCTCAGCTGCTCCTTGGTGTGTGGAATCTTCCTGGACCAGAGATTGAACTCATGTCTGCTGCATTGGCAGGCAGACTCCCAACCACTGGATCACCAGGGAAGTCTGTATGCAGGTGTTTTAAGGGTTTTGATAGAAAGTGTCATATTGCTCTCCCCAAAACTGGTCCAACTGCACTCCCATTGGCAAGTCTGAGACTCTCATTTCCCTACACCTTCTCCACCACCAGCTATTCAGTTCAGTTCAGTTTAGTCACTCAGTCGTGTCCGACTCTTTGCGACCCCATGGGCTGCAGCACAACAGGCCTCCCTGTCCATCGCCAACTCCCAGAGCCTACTCAAACTCATGTCCATCGAGTCGGTGATGCCATCCAACCACCTCATCCTGTGTTGTCCCCTTCTCCTCCTGACCTCAGTCTTTCCCAGCATCAGGGTCTTTTCAATACCACTAGGTCTTATCACTTTCTAAATCTTTGCCAGCTCCATATAAAATGATGAGAGCAGCAGGGAATATATAGGAAATATATATATAGGAATATATAGGGAATATATAGGAAATCCAGGTACCTTCTACTCAGTCTTTTGCTGTGAATCTATAGCTGCTCTAAACAAAAAGTCTATGAAAAAATTATTTTCTTAAGAGAGGCTATCTTAAGATTTAAATTTTACTAACTTTAGTTTCTAGCAAGCATGAGCTTCTTTTTTTTTAATTGATACATAACTGACATATAACAGTTTCAAATGTATAAGATAATGATACAAGATTTGTACATACTGAGAAATGATGATCACAATGTCTTGTTAACATCTGTCCCCACCACCATAGTTACAAATTTTTCTTTCCTTAAGATGAGAACTTTCAAGATTCTCTCCTAGCAACTTCCAAATAGGCACTGCAGTGTTAATAACTACAGTCATCGTGCTGTACTTTACAGCCCCATGAATTATTTTGAGCTTGTTGTCTTTTATTAGATATTTGCATAAGCCAAGGTACAGAGAATGACGTGAAAATGGAAGGCCAATTTGGGAATTCCCGAAAGCCTGGTAGGACAGCTGGGTGTGTATGGATGGTGATGACAGGAGACGTGGGCAGTGTTGAAAGGTGATGTCGTGGACAGTGATGAAAGGGGAGGCCTGGAAACTCAGTGTCGCAAACTCCACGTCCAAGGGGCCAGGCAGACAGGGTGAGCTGGTGAAACACAGTGGGGGAGCAGGGTAGGTGGAGAGCTCCAGGTTAGATAACACTCTCGTGACTTGTGGACAGTGGAGTCTTGGCAGTCCAGACTGTCGTGGGAACTTTCCTTTTTTGCGGTGTCCCACTCGCCTTCAGTGGGGGTCAAACCAAACAGGTCTCCCAATCAGATATGGTTTCTGGGCTACCCGTCTGCTGCATAGAGTCTGTAGACATGACTGCAAAGATCCTCTTGTGCCATGCTCAACACACTGGTGTCTTCCTGGCCCGAATGTGACCTAGAGCAGCAAACCGCTGGACCTGGCCAGGGTCACGGTTCTGAGGCGCTAGCTGGGGCAGTTGATTCGTGACAGCATGGAGCAAAAGAAAAAAGCGCCGATTTACATTCATGTGTTTGTGGCAAGAGGTCACTTTGAACTGGGTCCTGAGGAGCAGAAGTAGCAACGTAAAATGAGATACGGGGCGAGGAGTCAGAATTCTAAGGGCAATGGGCACCCGTGGGAGGGATCTGGGACGACGGCAAGCCTGAATTTGTCATTTGTCCGAGGGTGAGGTGGGGGGCAGGCACCACAAAGCACTAGAAGAAGCAGACGCAGGGCAGGGGGTTCAAAGTAATCCCACATACCCCAGCCAGGAAGGCCACAAGGTCAACGCTAATTATATAAAGAGCCATTTGCTGGTATGGCCGACAAAGTGGGCAGACTGGAGGCCGAAAGGCTGGTTTATGGGCAATTAAAATAGTCTTGGTGAGTGGGCAGTGCTAGCCAGGAAAATGATGCTCTGAAAAGCCAGGTAAGGCTTGAAGAACTGCTGGTAGATGAGAAATCAGTCAGGGGCTCACCTGAAAACCAGTTCTGGACTTATGGTGGTGATCATTTTGCGATATATACAAGTATCGAGTCAATATATTGTACACCCGAAACTAGTATAATGTTATATGGCAATTGTACTTCAATTTAGGAAAAGAAAACAGAAACTCTGGGAAATAGAAGACTTTAGTTTTATTTTAAGCACTCTGGAAAGTTTTGATATATTCTGAAGTTTGGAAACATCAAATTCTTTTCTTTCTTCCTCATCTTCCTTCTTTCCTTCCCCTCACTCAACGGTGTACAGAGTATTTGCTAGTTATTTGGGCACGTGTCTGAGGGTGCTGTGCTGTGCTATGTTCAGTCGTGTCCAATTCTTTGTGAGCCCATGGACTATAGCCTGCCAGGCTCCTCTGTCCGTGGGATTCTCCAGGGAAGAATACTGGAGTGGGTTGCCATGCCCTCCTCCAGGGGATCTTCCGAACCCAGGGACCGAACCCGGGTCTCCCGCATTGCAGATGGTTTCTTTCCTGTGTGAGCCACCTGTCTGAGGGTAGATCTATCAAAGACAGCGTTCTGATGTTTGTTTAGATGTTCTGGTATTTCTGGGACACCTGATAAAAGTCTCACTTGAGAGTACTTCCCTCTTGTTCATGTCAGAAGTCCACCTTGCTTGACCCAGCTCCCCCAAAGGATGCTCTTATCACTCTGAGTGAATAGTTTGTCAGCCAACATGGGCACCCTATAGTTCAAGGTTTGTCTCCTAGGTGCTTTCATGAGACGTTCAACAAAAAACTCCACCCCTTTCCATGTGGCCATTCAATCTCGAACTTTCATGAAACATCATCGGAATGAATTTGCTGATCATTTCCTACTTTACTCACAAACCTGCATGCTCTCAAGAAAACAGAGTACCTTGAGGACAGGTATAACACAAAGGAAAAAGAGTGATCATCTTTCAGCTGCTTGAGCTCTGAGATCCTGAAGGGAGAGGGTTCCTTAAATAGAACTAGAGAAATACGCCACAGAAGAGTCCATACACATCTAATCCAGTGGCTCTTCATTTCAGCATTTCTTTCTTTTCTCCATTGAATTAGCATAATTCTGCACTAAAGTCAAGCCAATCAGATAAAAGGAAACTTCTTTCTCTTTGACATATTAAAAAGTACAACAAATACCCACACAGATCAAACTCTTCAAAAGAAAATACAGAGAGGAGATGCTGAAAGACTAGTTATTTATCCAAGTTTATTCTTGGAGAGCTGGAGTTCAGAAACTCTGAACTCTGCGCCCCTGGAAGCAATACTCTGTCGAAGAGAAATCATTCTTAAAGTGTGATTTCTAAAAATTCTCTTCGTTCCCTCTTGGCATACTTGTGGAGCAGCCTTGGGAACGGTTCCCTTCTGGCCTCTCCTTACACCCTTGTGCTGTTTTTACCTCCAGACAATGACTGTGGAGTCGCTTTCTAGGCAAGGGACAAGTGAGTGGCTCAGGGGTCATCATGAGTGGAGGATATTGAAGGCTGTCTTGGTTTTAGTGAAGAGAAGAAGGAAAAGTTGTCTGAAAGTTGTGAGAGGCAGGCCTTCACTGCCACAGAGAAATCTGCCGTAATATTAACAGGGGTGTTTGACGAGAGCTAAAGCCCTTGTGGCTCAGAGGTTAAAGCGTCTGCCTGGAGTGCGGGAGACCTGGGTTCGATCCCTGGGTCAGGAAGATCCCCTGGAGAAGGAAATGGCACCCCACTCCAGTACTCTTGCCTGGAGAATCCCATGGAGGGAGGAGCCTGGTAGGCTACAGTCCATGGGGTCACAAAGAGTCAGACACGACTGAGCCACTTCACTTTCACTTTTCACTTTCAAAGATGATAGAGAACAATGGAAGCAAAGGGTCAGGGGATCAAGGTCAGTCTTGAGGTCATGAATGCACTGAAACCTGAACTGTTCTCTGGGGTTGCCCAAGATTGTCTGCTTCTAAAAAACACTGCACTAACCTTTCCTGTTCGTCACTGGAAGATTGTTCAGGAAACACTCTTGACTAGAGGAATCTGGTCTGCTAATAAAAATATCAATACAACCCATAAGGGAAAAGGATCTAGAAAAGAAAATTGATTCCTGGGTCGGGAAGATCCGCTGGAGAACAGATGGGCTACCCACTCCAGTATTCTTGGGCTTCCAGTATTCGTGGCTCAGCTGGTAAAGAATCCTCCTGCAATGTGGGAGACTTGGGTTCGATCTCTGGGTTCGGAAGATTCCCTGGAGAAGGGAACAGCTACCCACTCCAGTTTTCTGGCCTGGAGAATTCCACAGACTATACAGTCCGTGGGGTCGCAAAGAGTTAGACACGACTGAGCGACTTTCACTTTCACTTTCATACATATATATAACTGAATCATTGTAAATCAACCTCAAAAAATAAAGTATAAAAAAATCAGTACATTTAAACCTTTCTGGATATGCTAGGCCAAAGTATCAGTATCAGTAAATATAAACCCAGGCTTCCCTGGTGGTCCAGCAGTTAAGAATTTGCCTTGCAACGCGACGGATACCAGTTCCATCTCTGGTCCTGGAGGATCCCACGTGCCGCAGGGTAACTGACCCGTGAGCCACAACTGATGAACCGGTGCTCTCAAGCCTGTACTCTGCAATAAGAGAAGCCATCACAACGAAAGAGTAGCTTCTACTCGCCATAACTAGAGAAAGTCCTTGCCTGTCAACAGAGACCCAGTGCAAGCAAAACTAAGTAAATATTTTTTTTTTAAATAAAATAAATATAAACCCTTCTGGATACTCTGGGTCAAAAGCTCCAAGAACATCTCATTTGTGGCTTTGTCCCCAGCATCTCCTCTGGAACACAGGAGCCCCACAAGTAAACTGTTTGAATGAGAGAATAAGTTATCCTGAAAACAAAATCAACAAGGATTTTAGCACGTCCACACTCCTGGGCAATTCACTTCAATATTGTGGGTTCTTGTTTACACAGCTTGGCAATGATGGGAACATATTAAAATATTAAAGCATGAAAATTTCTAAAATCCCTTCCTCTATAAAATTTTAGTTTCCTCCTTTCCTTGTATTATTTTTTCCTCTTAAAACCAAAGAAGAGTCTTTTTGTTGGCAGTTGTCAGAGGTGATATGTAGAGAGGTCATCATCTCAGGGATCACAGAACTCCAAAAAAAATCCCCATGAAACCAAGAGGATCATTCCGTAAGTTACATATGTTAAACCAACACAACATTGTAAAGCAATTATCCTCCAATTAAAAATTTTTTTAAAAATTGAGGGATTAATGAACCATTGGAAGGCAAAAACAAATATACCATTTTATTTCTCAAAATAACCCCAGTTAACAATGAGGGGGAAAAGGCTACAAGGTACTTAATGTATGTTTCCCAACTATCAGGTAATTTTCCATTTTTTTAATTGTTTAAGTTAACCAGCAATGAACACCATTTTTTCTTTGGTTGAATTTCATAAGCACAATTACTAAATCAGTGAAGCAAATCAGACTCGGATGCTTGTAAATAAACCTTTTTAAAATATAAAAGCAATGTAACATTAAAGGAAGTTTTGTAAACACAAATTTGCACATTTCATATTCAAATACTGGGTTGCCCAAAAAGTTCATTTGGGTTTTTCAGTAAGAGCTTATGGAACCCAAATGAACTTTTTGGCCAATTCAGTATTTATACATGGTTTTATTGTGAAAAGTGAAAGTCACTCAGTTGTGTGACTCTACGAATTCTCCAGGCCAGAATACTGGAGTGGGTAGCCTATCCCTTCTCCAGGGGATCTTCCCAACCCAGGAATTGAACCGGGGTCTCCTGCATTACAGGTGGATTCTTTACCACCTGAGCTACCAGGGAAGCCCACGTGGTTTTATTAATAAGGTACAATTCCATGTTCTCATCCAGGGGCAATTTATCCTCCCAGTGGACATTTGGCATTGTATTCATTGTGCTCAGTTGTGTACAACTCTTTGTGACCCCATGGACTGTAGCCCACCAGGCTCCTCTGTCCATCGGATTCTCCAGGCAAGAATACTAGCATGAATTGCCATTGCCTCCTCCAGGGGATCTTCCCAACCCAGGGATAGAACTCCCGTCTCCTACTTTGGCAAGCTGATTCTTTACCACTAGTGCCACCTGGGAAGCCCACATTTGGCATTATCTGTAAACACTGGGGTCACAACTTAGGGTTCGGGGGAGCAGGTAGAGAGGGCACTGGCATCTAGTGTGCAGAGGCCAGACAGAGAATCATCCAAAGTGCCACTGAGAAACTTGCTTTAGGTTATAGTACAAAAAAGCATTCTCTTCCACAGCTACTCTGTCCTCCTGGCTTGAATAGAAACGATTATGTTTTAACCATTTATTTAGTTAAGCCTGCGAGGCACTGTGCTGAACACAATACACACCTTATCTTAGGTAACACAAACTCTCTGAAATTTTGAAGATTAGCACATGACGTCTGAAAGAGACTTGGTAATTGTTCAAGGTCACCCAAGTCTGTAAATAGCACAGACTAGGATTTGCTGCAGGAGGTAAATCCCACCGATGGCTCGGTGGTGAAGAATTTGCCTGCAACACAGGAGACACAGGAGACATGGGTTCGATCCCTGCATGGAGAAGAGTCCTCTGGAGGAGGAAATGGTAACCCATGCCAGTACTCTTGCCTGGAAAATTCCATGGACAGAGAGTAGCCCGGTGGGCGCAAGAGTCAGACACAACTTAGGGACTGAATAACAACAGTGATTTTCCCTACTTTTCTAAGTTGACTTTCCAGAGTTGTGCCAATTTCCAGCACCACTGTGAAGCCGTGAGAAAACCTCTTTCAATACACTGACCCTAGCATTACTTTTGACATTGAAAACCAAAATTCTTGCTTATTTAATAAGCTAAAAATTATGTATCTGAGCTTAAATATTAAACAATTGCTGGAATTTGTTATCATGTATATGTCTCCCAAAACAAGGAACCCTCTTGCCATGTAAGAACAATAAGGAGAAAAGTCAGGTCAATATAAATAAAGCTTGTGTTTCAAAGAAACACATTCATTTATTCAACAAATGCGGTTGTTTGTCTAATAGAGGCTAAGCCCCAAGAAAAACATTCCTGCTTAGTCCGTAAAGTTGATCTCAAATCTTTTGTTTAAATAAGCCTATGAAGAGCAAATGAGAGAATTGTGTTTTATAGTTTAAAATGTTTTCTCTGATAATATTAGTGTCTTTTTTGCCCTGTCCTAGAAATACTGCAAAATAGATGCTACCTAGGATACCTGTGAATTGAGGCAGACTTTTACCCACATACCCCATAACTCCCCTCCTGCCAAACAATAATCATAATAGCAACAATCATAACACAATATAGTCCAGTATTTTAAAATATATAGTAACAGTGTATATAATATGTATAATGGGATACAGTAGTACATCCCATTAGTGGATCATTTTAGTAGGTCTTAAATGAAAATTTTTAACATTAGAGAATTGATGCTTTTGAACTGTGGTCTTAGAGAAGACTCTTGAGAGTCCCTTGGACTGCAAGGAGATCCAACCAGTCCATCCAACCAAAGAAGATCAGCCCTGGATGTTCTTTGGAAGGAATGATGCTAAAGCTGAAACTCCAATACTTTGGCCACCTCATGCGAAGAGTTGACTCATTGGAAAAGACTCTGATGCTGGGAGGGATTGGGGGCAGGAGGAGAAGGGGACGACAGAGGATGAGATGGCTGGATGGCATCACCGACTCGATGGACGTGAGTTTGAGTGAACTCTGGGAGTTGGTGATGGACAGGGAGGCCTGGTGTGCTGCGATTCATGGGGTCGCAAAGAGTCGGACACGACTGAGCGACTGAACTGAACTGAACTGAAACTAGAAAATAGCAGACAAGTGTACTGCTACAACACTAAATATTTTGTGAAACTTTTGTGTGGGTGAGAGAGAGAGAGACAGTGAAATTGTTTTCCAGTGGCTTGCAGCCTAAAGGGTTGAAAACCTCTGATCTTATCTACCTACTTCACTCGAAAAGTAAGTCTGGGGCCATTGCGTGATGGCCAAGAATACACAGCTAGTTCTGCGGTAAGAATTTACTTCGCAGCTCCCTAGGCCAGTATCTGTTCCACTGGGGGGTTCAACCTAAGGTCAGTCTCTGGGGGAAAAATCGGAAAGAGATGTAGAGATGTCTTTAGGGTAGTAAAAGGGGAAACTGGCTGTTGGCACAAGTAACAGGATCAGTAGCTTTGGGGTCTCCAAATATTTTTAAAAAATTATTAATTAAGTAATTTTAGTTTTTGGTTGCACCGGGTGTTTGTCGCTGCGCATGGGCTTTTTCTCTAGTTGCGGCGAGCAGGGACTACTTTCTGTTGCGATGTGCGGGCTTCTCATTGCGGTGGCTTCCCTTGTTGCAGAGCACGGGCTCTAGGCCGGAGGGGTCGGGGGTGGGGGGCTTCAGTAGTCGAGGCTCTCGGGCTCTGAAGTTTCCTTTGAATCCAAGGTTCCACATCCATGGATTCAACCAACCTCCTATTGCCTAGGATTGTTGTATCTACTATTGAAAAAAATCTGCCTAGGAAAGGACCCTTGCAGTTCAAACCCATGCTTTTCAAGGGTCAATTGTATTCCCTGCAGAGGGAACAAAGATGTAAGTATCAAGATTCTTTCATGAGAGCAGAATTTGAGTGAGAAGAGCAGAGTGAGAAGCTCCCCTGAAACTGGATGAAGGCTGAGGGGGTGACTTCTGGAGGGGAGGAAATGAAGCTGGGTTCCTGGCCGTGTTGCTTGTAACCCAAGCTTGACTGTGCGCAGGGATCCTCCCGGGGTCTTGTGAAGATGCTCATTCTGGTGCAGGAGGTCTGGGTGGGGCCCGAGATACTGCATAAAGAGTCAGTTTGTGATGTTCAATATTAATTAATGAGAATGAAAGAGGAAGAGAAATATTTTGTCCTTTTAAAAATGCAATCCTTTAAAGGAGGGCCAGCGACTTTTCGTCAAGACAATGTTTTATTCACATCTTTCTGCTGTAATTATTTAATTGAAAGAGACATAAAAATCATACATCAGCTGACCTTGCTGACATGAGTAAATATACCAGATTACCTATTTGCTTTCCAGACTGCCTCTACCCACTGCTCAACTTAACCAAGGCGAGTTTTATTCTAAATTATTCTAAAATTTGTTCTGGGACTTACCAGGTGGTTCAATGGTTAAGATACTGTGCTTCCAATGCAGGGGGCGCGGGTTCAATCCCTGATCAGGGAACTAAGATCCCACGTGCCTTGGCGTGCAGCCAAAACAAAAGCAATTTTTAAAAATGTGTGCTAAGAATAAAAGAAGCCTCTTTTCTTATAGGCAAAGACTAAAGTAACTTTTAAAGTATTAAATGCAAACTAAAATAATAGGAAGACATATTACTTAATAAAGAGTTTTTATTGAGTACTTAACATTTACAAACAACGTTTTTAAGTTTGGCAGCAAGGAAAGAAGAATCTCTGATAGAGAGCCCGTAGGGGTGAAGACTCATGCTATTTACAGAAAAGACTGTGCAAAATTTAATTTTAGCTGGAAGACCTTAGTACAATTCTTAATTTAAATCCTCATATAATTATTATGTGACATCAGAGCAAAAGAGCAGAGCTTTTTTTTTAACTGTCTGAAAATGCACATGTTTTCATCAGTTTTTTAAAAAATATTTTATTTCTTTATTTATTTGACTGCTCCAGGTCTTAGCCATGGGAATCTTTTTAGTTTCACCAAACTCCTAGTTGTGGCACGTGGGATCTAGTTCCCTGGCCAGGGATCGAACTCGGCTCCCCCTGCACTGGGAACAGGGAGTATTAGCCACCGGATCACCAGGGAAGATCCTTATCAGTGTTTTTAAAGAGGAAAAAATTTTATGTGCCTAAATCAATTAAACTTCTCAACATATTGATCTTGTCCAGTTTTTAAATTAAAAATATCCATGATCTTGTCCAATTTTTTAATTAAAAATATCCATCATCTTGGGTAATTTGGTTCTCATTAGTTTGTGTATTCGTTTTCTATTTGCCATTGTCATAGTTGATCACCGACTTAGGGGTTTAAATGATGTACTTGGCTCCTCTTATAGTTCTGTGGGTCAGAAGTCTGACATTGTCTCACCAGACCAAAGTCAAGGTGTTGGCTGCGCTATGCTCCTCTCTGTAGGGCTGGATTGGATCCCTCTCCTTGCCTTTTCCAGTTTCTACAGGCCACCCACATACCCTAGCCCCTTCCTCCTCCTCACCTTGTACCACTCCAGCCAGCTCTCCACCTCCCTCTTCCACTGTTAAAGGCCCTTGTATTTACAATGGCCTTGGATAAATTGGGATAATCTCCCTAGCTGAAGGTCAGTTGATAAGCAACCTTAATTCCCCTTTGCCATAGCATATTGTCAGGTTCCAGGGATTAGGATGCAGACTTGTTTGAGGATATGTTGGGGGCAGGGGCATTATTCCTACTACCAGATCTTTTAAGAAAAGACGTTTTGCAATTCGAGTACAAATGTCATTTGCATGGTATTCACATTGCATTTCTCACTGATGAGAATCGCTAGAGCTCTTATAACACAAAGGAGCCCTCATTTAGTTGCAGTTACATTGATTCCCATATTCAGTACTCCTTTTCCAGTAATGGAATCTCTGTCACTTATTAGCATTAAGGATGACATAGAGTGGCCAGTTTCCTGAGCTTTTACTGTAAGATAGATGTTATCCGGAAAGTCCTAAAAATTTTGGATAATGGTACTATTTACAATAGCCAAGACATGGAAGCAACCTACATGTGCATTGACAGAGGAATGGATAAACAAGTTGTGGCAAATATATGCAGTAGAATATTCAGTTCAGTTCAGTTCAGTCGCTCAGTCGTGTCCGACTCTGCGACCCCATGAATCGCAGCACGCCAGGCCTCCCTGTCCATCACAATCTCCCAGAGTTCACTCAAACTCACGTCCATCAAGTCGGTGATGCCATCCAGCCATCTCATCCTCTGTCGTCCCCTTCTCCTCCTGCCCCCAATCCCTCCCAGCATCAGAGTCTTTTCCAATGAGTCAACTCTTCGCCTGAGGTGGCCAAAGTACTGGAGTTTCAGCTTTAGCATCATTCCTTCCAAAGAAATCCCAGGGCTGATCTCCTTCAGATTGGACTGGTTGGATCTCCTTGCAGTCCAAGGGATTCTCAAGAGTCTTCTCCAAGACCACAGTTCAAAAGCATCAGTTCTTCGGCGCTCAGCTTTCTTCACAGTCCAACTCTTGCATCCATACATGACTACTGGAAAAACCATAGCCTTGACTAGACGGACCTTTGTTGGCAAAGTAATGTCTCTGCTTTTCATTATGCTGTCTAGGTTGGTAGATATGGCTACCGTATCTAGTAGAATATTACTAGTAGTAGAATATTACTCAGCCGTAAAAAGGAATGAAATAATGCCACTTGCAGTAACATGGATGGACCTAGAGATTATATTAAGTGGCATACGTTGGGCAGAGAAAGACAAATGCCATATTATATCACTTACATGAGGAACCTAATTTAAAAAATGATACAAATGAACTTATTTACAAAATAGAAACAGACTCGCAGGTCTCAAAATTAAGCTTATGGTTATCAAAGGGTGAAACATGGGGGGAGTGATAAATTGGGAGATTGGGATTAACATATACACACCACTATATATAAAATAGATAACTAATAAGAACCCGAACAACAAGGATCTACTGTATATCACAGGGAACTCTACTCAATATTCTGTGATAATTTATATGGGGAAAGGGTCTGAAAAAAGAAGGGATATATATGTATGTAAACTGATTCACTTTGTTGTACACGAAAAACCAACACAACATTGTAAATTATCTATACACTAATAAGAAGTTTTTAAGTGAATTCAATTAAGATTCAATTGAGATACCAGAAAATTCTCAGCTTTTCCATCTGCACTGTGGTTTCATCCAATGGCATTTCTTGCAGGCTTGTAAGAAATGAAAAATGAAAAAAAAGAAAAATAGACTCTTTTTACAAGGGAAGTCTAGGTTCGTAACTACCAACAGTTCTCACGACAAGCCTTTGGGGATTTGTACCAATGATGAGAAATCTGATGTGAAAGAAACTATACTGAGAAAATGAGCATGCCTTGGAAGCTCAGGCTCTTATTTCTGCTTTTTCTTCTTTATGAACATTGCAGGTGTCCCTGGCTCCATGCCAAATGCATCCTGGGCTGGTGACCTCAGAGCTGTGAAGTGGCTTGACATGGAAGATAAACACGGAGGCTGCCACGGTGAGGCATTCTTTTCAAACTTTGAGGCCACTCTGCTTGTTGGTGTTGGCATGAAAGGAGCTGTGGAATACAGGGGTTCTCACAGACAGACCTGCTGGTTCATTTAGACAGCCTGTGAATTATTAAACAGAGTAACTAGAGGCACAGTCCTTGAAAAGTTAATGTGTTTTTTTTTTTAGGTAGTATTCATTTTTTAAAATATTTATTTATTTTTGGCTGCACCGAGTCTTCCTTGCCGTGCGTGGGCTTTCTCTAGTTGCGGTGAGCAGGGGCTATTCTCTAGTTGCGGTGGCTTCTCTTGTGGAGCACAGGCTTTGTTGCCCTGCACCAAGTGGGATCTTGGTTCCCACACCAAGGATCGAACCTGTATCCCCTGCATTGGCAGGCAGATGCTTCACCACTGGACCACCAGGAGAGTCCCAAGTTTAAGATGCTGGAAGGGATTGGGGGCAGGAGGAGAAGGGGACGACAGAGGATGAGATGGCTGGATGGCATCACTGACTCGATGGACCTGGGTCTGGGTGAACTCCGGGAGTTGGTGATGGACAGGGAGGCCTGGCGTGTTGCAATTCATGGGGTCGCGAAGAGTTGGACACGACTGAGCGACTGAACTGAACTGAGCTGAACTGAAAGACATTCTCTGTCCTCTGATTACCTAGGGAGATGTAGAGTTAGGCTCAAATTATAATGGTACTTTCCTCTTGCTAGTTTCTGTTCTCTTCTTCTTCTTCCTTCCTCTTTCTGTCCCTTTTGAGGGTGCAGCAGTTAGGAGGAGCAAGTGGTCAGGATGAGAAGTGATGTCATCTTCTCTCCATGGAGCCCCCTCCCTCACATCAGCCTCTGCTCCCTCCACCAATGGGTTTCCAGGTGGCGTGGAGGTATTTGCTCCGGTATGATGGCAGGTGACAGCAACAAGAGAGATTGCCCCTCTCAATGGATAAGAACTAGAAGACAAGTAGCTGTGAAGAAGACTTTTCATCAGTCTTGGTGTATATACCATTAAGACTCTGGCCTGGTACATGGCAGGCGTGCGTATTTGTTGACGAGAGCGAGCATAACAAAGTACCACAGACTGAGTGGTTTAAACCACCAACATTTCTTCGCTTACAGTCCTGGGTGCTGGAAGTCGGAGGCTCGAAGTGGCAGTAGCTTTGACTTTTCCTGGGGCCTCTCCCCTTGGCTTGCAGACAGCCATCTTTGCCCCGTGTGCTCACGTGACCTACCCTCTGCGTGTGTCTGTGTCCTAATCGCTTCTTATAAGGACCCCAGTCCTACTGGATCAGGGCCATCCATTAGACCTCATTTAACTCAGTTATCTCTTTAAGGGCCCTACATCTAACACAGTTCCATCCTGACGTGCTGGAGGTTAGGACTTCGACATGTGAATTTGGGGGAAATACAATGCAGTCTGTAAAAGAAGGCCGTAAATATATATTCAGTGAATAAGTGATGAAGCGAACAGTTGAGTGAGTGAATAGGAAGGTTTGCCCTGTAAAGTTTGGCCTCCTCCCCCCCGCCATTCAATTTATAGCTTCATTTATTAGTCCTTTTATTCTACACCTAACATTTCAGACAATAAATAATAATAATATTTTCACCTAGTAGTGTCCGACTTTCTGTGACTCCGTGGAATGTAGCCTGCCAGGCTTTTCTGTCCATGGAATTCTCCAGGCAAGAACACTGGAGTAGGTTGCCATTTCCTTCTCTATGAAGAAGAGAAATGGCAACATTTCAGATCAAAACTCCAGATTGCTGCGTCTCGCCAGCTCTCCATCACGCTCATGCTCCTCCCCAGGCGTGTCTCTTGAGATCCTCCCCCCATTATAGAGGCCAGCATCCTTGTGTCCCTGCACAGTCTTTCTGCAAGTATATTCATGTCTTTACCTTAATTGGCCCACGTTTTCCCCAGAGGACAGCTCATTGCCACCTGCCTGCATAGCCTGCCCTCCTAGTGGGGAGAGGAAAATGGAGAGGTGGGTATTGTGCACTTTGATCTCCTGGGTCTTCCTTAGAAAATGGACCATCTCCATCAGTGAGGGTCCCAGTATTTGGGATAAGCTGTCTTCTCCACATCCTTCTGTAACCCCTATCACTTGGCCTCTAGGGCCACTACGGTCATCTTCCAATCTGCTTCTCCTCCTCTTCTCTGGCTGTAGCACTTGAGGATGTCAACATCTACAGCCTGGACCCATGTGATGAGATTACTTTGCAGCCAAGCCCTCCCCCGCCCACCCCGCTCCCTGCAGAGGTTCGTGTCCATTGTGTATCAGCCACGTGCACTCCCCGCCCAAGTAGAGACATACCTTCAGTCTCCCTGACATCGCCTGTATCCAGGACCTGCCTCAGTAGAGAAGGTATAGACTCGTCAGATTTGCCTTTTTGTAAGGACTTTTGGGCTCCCCAGGTTGCTCAGTGATAAACAATCTTCCTGCCAATGCTGGAGACGCAAGTTCCATCCCTGGGTCAGGAAGATCCCTTGGAGAAGGAAATGGCAAACCTGCTCCAGTATTTCTGCCTGGGAAATCCCACGGACAGAGGAGACTGATGGGTTAGCAACTAAACAACAACAACATGTCATGATGACATGACAGGTGGGGCCGTGAAAGTAGCCTCTAGCCAGGAACTGCATAGGGTTCAAAGTTTGGGTAGCCCAGCCTGCCCTCTTCAAACAAATGGCTCAGTTTTTTCTACTCTTATTACCCGTTATGCCATTTGAAAGCCTTAAACTGTTAGCATTTAAAATATTTGTCCCCAAACCACTATACAGAGAAAAGAAAAAGGCACAGTCTGGACAGAGGAGGTAGAAATTTATGTCAACCCAGCAAGTCAGTAATACCATCTGGATCTAGTCCCCTTGGCTGTATTAGTTCCAAACCTGTGCGTGTAGCCACTTTCCAAGCCTTGTTAGCATTTAGAATCACAGAGTACCATTCTAGACCTGTGGTCTTGAATGTGGAGCTCCCATCTCTGATTCCAATCTCTTCGTCTTCCTTCACCAACTTATATGCTATATATTTTACTGTCTTTCTTCCCCAGAACAGAATAGAAGACCCAGCAATGCTGGGGTTTTTGACCGGTTTGTTCATTCCCATAACCCCACATCTAAAATATGATGTTGTCATGTTAGATGTGTTTGCTTTTTTAAAATTGGGACTTCCAGAGATTCAGCTTTCTGGCTCCCTCCTCCTACGGGTTCTTTATGAGGACCTCTTGTCTAGCCTGTGTACTGTGTCAGCTTTTCATGCTGTTCTCTCAAACATTTTAGGTTCCCTTGGCATTTTTTTTTAATTTTATATATATATATATATATTTTTTTTTTTTTATCCCTTGGCATTTAATCCTAGGAGGCTGATTCCTACGCATAATCATTACTGTCATCTGCTTTTTGCCATTCCCTAGGCAGAACACTGCTGAAGAATGCTCCAGAACTGTCCTAAACTCACCCACCATCTCCCTTCAGCTGTTCCCTCTGGCTTCCCGCTTGTTCTTTTATTTACGTCATTATTGTCCTGGTACTCTTCATGGTATACACATTTTCAGCTTTTTGGCTCACCTTTAAACTCCTAATCTTGTGCTGAAACAGCCTCTCTACTCTCCAAAGGTGATCATTTCAACTTTGGGAAGAACTTTGAAGACACTTGATTAAAATCACCTTATCAGTTCCTTTATCAGGTCATCCCTTTCCTCCATCTTAGAGCATTTTGGGGTTTTTTTTGGGTGGGGGCGGCTGCATTGTGTCTTAATTGCAGAATCTTCATTGTGGAATTCGGGATCTGGTATGTGGGATCTTATTTCCCTGACCTGGGATCGAACTCACGTCCCCTGCATTGGGAGGTGGATTCTTAACCACTGGACCACCAGGGAAGTCCCCATCATAGGGCATTTGGGACCCTTTCTCACATTGTTGCTTCCTGTTTCAAGAAGAAAAGTGACCCATCCTCCCAACCAAGGTCCCCATCGGGCCTCAGTTATGTGTGGGTCCATCTCAGTTATGCCGTCGCTCTCTTGCATTCTGAGTGACTCTGTCTCTGCTGGTTCTTTTCCTTCTCTCTGCCAAGATGTATTTTCTGCCTCTGTCCTCAAGACCAAGCTGTCTAGGCTCTCTCTACACGACCCAGCCCTAAATCTTCTCTCCTGTTCACTTTCATTTCTTAAGCATGGGTGTGCTATTTGTGTACCAAGTTCTTCTCACCTACCACCAGGTTATTCTTTAACATCCCCCGAACTCTGGCTTCTTTCTCCAGTGATTTTCACTGTCTCCTGTCTCTCTTCCCAGCCACATTGAGTTAATTATCAAGTCCCATCGGTCCTTCTGTACTCTGTCTCTAATAGCTTTCCTTTCCCACTCATGGCAACCATTAACTTCAAACAAACTCTCTGGTTTACACGATTACTACAGTCTCTTGATTGGTTCTTAATGTACCTTGCAAAGCTCTGCGAAATTAATCTTGCTGAAATCTATTTCATCATTTGATTCTTCTATTAAATTTCTCCAACCCTTTCAAAAAAAAGGTATAAAAATGGCCCAAACCTTTCATCTATTTTAAGACAGTCAACCATAGTAGTTCTACCATATGCCAAACAAATCTGGAAAGAGTGCAAACTTCTTACAGCTTCCTTGTTTTGAACCTGTTCCCCAGCAAACTCTTTTTTGTAGCAGAAAATTCCCCTCTCTGCATTTTTCCACCTGAAGCTTTCCCATCCATCTTGAGATGCTTCCCAATTCTACCCACCTGTGAACTCTCCACTCATCCTTCTCTACACTTTTCATTCAATAACTATTAATTTAACATCTGATATTTACCAGGCACTGTTCCAAATGTGGCTTACTCAATGGCTTGGCAGTAAAGAATCCACCTACAACTCGGGAGACATGGGTTTGATCCCTGGGTTGGGAAGATCCCATGGAAAAGGAAATGGCAATCCATTCCAGTATTCTTGCCTGGAAAATCCCATGCACAGAGGAGCCTGGCGGGCTACAGTCCAAGAGGTTGCAAAAAGTCGGACTTGACTGAGCACTCACACTTGTTGTAGATTTAGGGGACACAGAAGTAAACACAGTGGTCTCAAATTTCAACTCCTGAGCTTATATTCTAGTCTGGGGAGAAAAACAACAAAGAAACATGTGTGTTGGTAATGAGTACCAAAAGGAAAATGAATCAGGGAAGAAGGAAAGGAGGTCAGAAATGGCCTCACTGACAGGATGGCCTTGAAGTAGATTCCTGAGTGGTGCCAGAGGGAGCCTTGAGGATGTATGGTGGAAGGGCGTGGTCCGGGGGAGGAAGGGCAAACACGGATGCTTGGGTTGCTCAGGACCAGCGAGGGGGCCAGTGTGACTGATGTGAAGATTATTAAGGGTTATAACTGAATGAGTAAGTGGTGAGAGGTGAGTCCGGGTGAGGAGGGCCAGACTCTGAGGAGTCCTGAACGCCATTGCTAGGATTTTGGCTTTTTCTCCAAATGAGACAAGAAGCCATCAGAGGGTTTTGAGCAACAGACACATCTTCAGCGCTTACGTTTAAAACAGCCACTCTGGCTGCTGTGCTGGGAATATGCTAACAGGCAAAAACGGAATTGCCGAGCCTATCTGCAGGGAAGGAATGCAGACTCAGACATAGAGACTGGACTTATGGAAACGGGGGGAAGGAGAGAGTGGGACAAACGGAGAACGTAGCTGGCTCTGTGATGACCTGGAGAGGTGGGGCTGGGGCGGGCTCAGGAGGGAGGTGATACATGTACAGTTATGGCTAATTTGCCTTGTCGTGTGGCAGAAACCAATACAACATTGTAAAGCAGTTTTCCCCAATTAAAAGTAAATTTTTTAAAATAAATGGAGGCACTGGGAACCAGTCAGACAGGAAGATGGAGGCAGCTTGATTAGGATGGAGGTATCGGAGGGGGTGAAATGTGGTCAAATTGCATTAATATTTTGAAGGTTGAGCTGACAAGGTTGCTGCCAGATTGGATGTGGGGTGTGGAAGGAAGGGGGAAAAGGGCCGAGTGTACTGAAGAGTAGGCTTGCCCTGGATTACGATAGAGAAGACTTGGAGAGGATTAGGAGTTCATAGGTGACACGCGGGTGATGTTTATTCCCCATTTAAGAGGAGAGATAGGGCCTTCCCTGGTGGTCCAGTGGTTAGGACTCCAAGCTTCCAATGCCGGAGACTCAAGTTCGATCCCTGCTTGGGGAACTGGGATCCTGCATGCTTTGCAGCGAGGCCAAAAGTTCCTAATTTAAAAAAAAACACACAAAAAGCCTCATACATAATAAAGTAGGCTCTTGGATAGCCCAAGGAAGAGACCCAACCAACTCAGCCCACAAAGACCCCTCCCATCTGTCTACGTATAGGACGTCTCATCCGTGAAACCCAAAGTTCATAATGCGTGAATTGCCTTGTGATCCCTATTGTGTTTTTCCTTTGGACTACTTAACTCTCATTTTCTGTAAGTACATATTTGTATCTTTGTCTCCTCATAGAAAGTTTAACTTCCTTGTGGGCTGGGCTGACGCAATCCTACTTCATCGGAATCCCCTAGCGCTTGGCACAGTCCTAGCCCTGCAGCAGTCAGTTGGACAACCTACTGTTCTGCAAGCTCACCCCTGTTGACATGGAAACAAGCCTATTTTGACTGTTTTCTTGTTCTCTCCTATTACAGGCCACTATGTCCATGACATTTGTATCTATGGCAATGGAGACTTAAAGTGGTTGATTAATTCGTCAAGCCTCTTTGCAAACAAGTTTGAGCTCACTGCATACCCCCTCACTGTGGAATGCCTGGAACTGAGGCTTCGAGAAAGAACCCTGAATCAGAGTGAAATTGCAATACAGCCCAGCTGGCATTTCTGATCTACAGCCACTCACAGTCTAAAGGGAAATTGCCTCTGGGAAGGAGAGCCTTTCTTTGGGAGAAAAACTTTGCCTGGGTTATATGAACAGTCTCAGGGCCAAGGTTATAGCTTCAGGACCTGACTACATAATTACACGTCAAAATGTCTGCTAGACACTGTGAAATGTGCTGTCAGGATGCTTGCACGGTGATACTGGTTCTTAGGCCACTCTGGCAGTTTCTTGAGGTTCACCGCTCTTTCAGGCTCATGTCCCGATCTGTGATAAATTGAACTGTTTTCAGATCTTTGCATCAGACCCTCATCGTATATAAATGTTCGCATGAAAAGGAGAATGGTAGATAATACTATTTAGGGAAATAAGAATCAAGTTTCTTTGAAGAAGGAATCTTTTATCACAGATCTGTAGCCTCACACGAATGGACTCCCCTGCTCTTTGCTCAGCTGCACGTCGGCATAGAAACTGCTTTCAGGTAACTCTCCAGTCTCCTTTAGAACTTGAGCTGCTAGAACTGAGAACTTGGTCTTGTTCCTGAGTTTCAACAGTAACATTTTCAAGTTTCCTGTGCCTACAGGTTGTTTTTTGTTTTTTTTTTTTTACATTCTTTACATTCTGTATAGAATGTAAAGTTATTCACAGGAGACCAAATTTAAGACAGCCGTCACTGCCTGCTACTTCAGTAAAAGATTCTCAGGTAGTTCGCTTCTTGAATATTTGTCAGAGTGTCCTCTGACCCCTCGTCCATCATTTTCCATTGAGAACATGGAAAAGTTCTTGAAGAATGAAGATATTTCAAGAGGGGAAGTGCTATTGCATGGGTATAGCCTCAAGCCTTGACTATTTCAGGATAAATCACTTCCCTTTTTTGCCTCCACCCCCACCAAAGTGGGGCTTTCCCAATGGCTCAGTGGTAAAGAATCGGCCTGTGATGCAGAAGACACAGGAGATCTGGATTCAATCCCTGGGTCGGGAAGATCCCATAGAGAAGGAAATGGCTACCCACTTCAGTATTCTTGCCTGGGAAATCCCATGGACAGAGAAGCCTGGTGGGCTACCGTCCTGGGGTCACAAAGAGTAGGACGTGACTGAAGTGACTAAGCATGCACACACCACCGAAGTGATCTTACCTGCAAAATGGAGACCAAATTCTATCCCATGAACCTTTAAGGAGTCCACAGTGTTCTCTGGGTAACTTTGCAGTGCCTGTGGGGTCTTAGGAGTGCCTGGATTTTTAAAAGCTTTCAATTGTGGGAGAGCCTCTTTGTCACTTATCCTTTATCCCATTCATCCATCCAATCCATAAGTATTTCTTGGGTGTCTACTATACACCAGACACGTGCAGAGATAAGAAGTGAGAAGCTTTTTCACTCTGAAAATCTTGGCAATAATGCCAAGATTGGAAAGAGAATCTCTAGAACTCCAGAGAATCTCACAAAGTGTATTATCCGCCCCCCGGCTCCGGCCACCCCACGAGGCATGTGGAACTCCCCTGACCGGGGATCAAGCCCTCGGACCCTGCAGTAGAAGTGCAGACTCCTAACCACTAGACCACCAGGGAGTGGCTGTAGTGGTGGGCTTATGGATTGTCATATCAGGCCCAAGATATCACCAGTTTCAAAGTGAGGTCTAAATCAGAATATTCTGAAGAGAGAAGGGAGGCTGGAGACACAGGCCACAGCTGATTGTTTTCTAGGCAACCTGCTTTCTCTTTGACCTCTCAGGGCATTCAGATCTCACAGTGCTCTTGCAAACTCGCACAATTACCCCATCTTGCAGATGAAGTGACTGAGGCTTAGAGAGGTTGTTAGTAAGCATGAGAAAACAAGTGCTCTGAGAATCAGGCTTCTCTTACTGGTCTCCTTAGTTCATTTCCTAAGGTGGAGCATCTCGAGAGGGTGAAGTGAAGCCATACTTAGCATCCCAGAACGGTTTCAGTGTTCACACTGAGAAAACGTCCTGTCACGTCCAAAAAATGTGAAGTCTCCTTTTGTACTCCATCCAGTTCCTTGGTATTTATTTATTCTAATGAAAAACAGCAACTACGACTAATGATACATTTAATCCACGCAATGTTACTTTTTCTGCAATTGTGCCTGTTGAATGTTAATCATATTTAACTTAAGGAAGCCCTTAATCATATTTAATGACCTTGAATTTAATGACTTTTAATGATTTTGAAGTAAAATCTGTCCTTTTTCCTGTTGCCGAGAGAGATGGAAGTGCACTGGGTGACGAAAAGTCAAGGGGTAGGGAACACACCCGGAGCTAAAGGCAGAATTTAAAATCACCTTTTTTTTTAAACTTACATCACACCACTTGAGGAGCTTTACACTGGATCTTCCTCTTGCAGAAGAAGAAATCTTTTGGAATAGAAGATGTTTACATGTCTGTTGGTCATTTCTTCTGTGTCTCAAATACTTTAATGTTGGGAGAATTTAATGTTTGAACTAGTGGGTTTCTGCAGGCCCATGGAGATGCCCTGAAAATTTTGTTTTCGATGATGTTCCATGTTGTTTTCTTGGAAATAAATTAATATATTGTTTTCCACACTGGGGACTGTTGTATGGCTTTATTTGATCGGCATTTGACAAGCCCATCTTCCCAGCATTGTCTTTCTAAGAAAATTTTATCTGGCTGCGTCAGGTCTTAGATGCAGCAGGTGGGATCTTTTGTTGTGGCTCCGGGCTCAGTAGCTGTGGCGCATGGGCTCAGCCGCACCAGGGTACCTGGGATCTTAGTTCCTCAGCCAGGGATCGAACCCGCAGCCCCGGCACTGCAAGGCAGATTCCTAAGCACTAGACCACCAGGGATGTCCCCCTCCTAGCATTTTCTAAAAATACACAAATAAATTCATTCATGCAAACATATACCTGTCTAAAAATGCCCACCCCACTGAAAAATAATGAAGCCTTCCCTGTGAGGAGTATCGGAGAGGATAACTGGGAATGATAGAGACAATGGAAGGTCAGTTTCATTTCAATCGGGAATTTAAATTCAAAATCTGAGAGGCAGGAAGAAATTATCTCCTATATGTGCCTCCTTTATTTATTTTTTAAAAATCAAGGTACAACTTAGGAAAAAGACATGTTGATATTGTAATTATTCAACTGTCAAATGCCAAAGTTTTTGAGCAGTCTTTCAGTGCTAAGTTTGGGTAAATGAATATTTCCTCTACTAGACACATGGAAAATGATAGAAATACTAAGGAAAATAACTCGTCTAAACAATATCTGATGCACCATTTTTTAATGCATAATATTTTAAAACTAAAGTACAAAATATTTCAAACTACAAAAACAAAAATATGTGCTGTATATCATAGAAAATATATAAATCAACTATAAAATATATAAGTATATTTTCTAAATAAATATTTCCTAAATATAGAAAATACATAAATGCCAAAATAAATAAAAATATTTTCTAAAAATAGAAAATACACAAATCAATTCCAATCCTTTGGCCACCTGATGTGAAGAGCCAACTCATTGGAAAAGACCCTAATGCTGGAAAAGACAGGGCAGGAGGAGAAGGGGCGAAGGGGAATGAGATGGTTGGATGGCATCATCGACCCAATGGACATGAGTTTGAGCAAGCTCTGGGAGATGGTGAAGGACAGGGAGGCCTGGTGTGCTGCAGTCCACGGGGTCGCAAAGAGTCGGACATGACTGAGCAATGAAAACAAATCAACTATACTTCAATAAAAAATTTTAAACACGATTTAAATCAAGTTAATAAGTTAGAAAATAGAATACGGGAGAATATAGGATGAAAAAATGAATTAATACAGAAGGATATGGGATAAAAAGTGAACTCCTTTCTCCAGAGGTGATCAGTCTGGTGTCAGTGTCCTTTCAGTACGGCAATATACACTCAGATATCCTAGGGCAGTGCTGTCCAAAAGAATCTGCCGTGATGGGAACATTCTACATCTGCACTGTCCAAGATACTGACACTCGTCCTAGCTATTGGGCACTTGAAATGTGGCCAGTTTGACTGAGGAAATGTTACTTATTTTATGTGACCAGTGGCTGTTGTACTGCACAGTTCTATAGCTACACAACCATTATGTACCTGTGCTTATTATACAGCGGAAATACAAAGACACACAGACTAGCTTTTTTTTTTTTTTAAGTGTTGCTTATATAGATACATAATAGAATTATAGCTTTTTGTAACTTGCTTTTTTGAGCCCTTCAAAAATAAACTTTATTTTTAGAATTGTCCTGTTTTTTTTTTTTTTTTACTTTCTGGTTACACCATGCAGCTTAGATCCTTGATGAGGGATCAAATCCACCCCCGCTACCGTGGCAGTGTAGCATCTTAAACCGCTGGACCGCCAGGGAAGTCCCACATGGTGAGACTTTAGGATAGCAGTCTATGCCAAGTGGGAAATGGGAGCCGAGATCCATGTGAACAGACTAAGCGAATAACTGGAGTTTGGGAAGACTCCAGTCTTCCAGTTCAGTAATGCCAGAACTACATTTTCTATTGTGACTACTCCCTCTTTTGGTCAGGACGGCTGAGGGATTAAAAGGTCAAGCCAATGGGAAAGACACTGGAGGTCACGCTCCCAAGGCCAAGTTCTGACTTTGGCAAGAGGTCTGCCAGTGATGGCTCTGGGAGGAGGAAGGTAAAGAGATGAAGCTGACTGTGTTCACTTCTCAATACCTACAAGGTTTGAACGTGGTGGGCTTCCATGGTGGCTGTCGGGAAGATTAACTGGGGTGAATCCTGCTGGGAGCCCAGGAAGTCTGACCTACATCTTGGGAAGGATCCTGGGGGCTATAGTAGACAGGGGGGCTGAATGGTCTAAAAGGGGTTTCCCAGGGGGCACTGGTGGTAAAGAATCCGCTTGCCAATGCAGGAGATGGCAGAGACACGGGCTTGATCTCTGGATTGGGAAGATCCCCTGGAGAAGGAAATAACAACCCACTCCAGTATTCTTGCCTGGAGAATCCCAGGGACAGAGGAGCCTGGTGGGCTGCGGTTCATGGGGTCACAGAAAGTTGGACACAATTGAAAGCAAGCACACAGACACAGACACACACCGGGTTCTTCCAAAAAGAACCAAAATTCAGAAACCAACAGCCAGCATCATGTGTCAAACCGTAAAAGTGAGTCTCAAGCATGTGATTAGGAGTTGAGGCTATTAGGTGAATCACTGAAAAAGTGAGTCAAAGTGAAAGTGAATTATTTATGAGTTTCAGGCTATTTATTTCCATTAAAGTGAATTATCAGTGAACTTCAAGGCATCAACTGTATTGAAGGCAAAATGGAAGGTTTCTGATGACTTTCCAAAATGTTTTATTTTTAAAAAACTTTATAGACTTCAAAGAAAAGTTGTCAAAATGGTATGGAGAATTTGTCAATGTCTAAGGTTAACGTCTTACAAAATCAAAGTTCAGTGATCAAAATCAGCTTTGCTTGGTTTTTAATTCTGTGCTGGCTGTGTGTTGAGAGTTGGAGCCGGACAGACCAGATGGGTAAGGCGAGTCCCAGTAACATGGAGCGCCTTCATGTTAAACCAAATGACGGAAACGGACTGGACTGGTCTCAAATACCATTTCCTGGTGAAGACTGTACTATGGAAAGGAAACATCTGGGCTTCCTTGGTGGCCCAGTGGTTAAGAATCCACCTGCCAGTGCAGGGGACATGGTGAAGATTGTACTATGGAAAGGAAACATCTGGGCTTCCTTGGTGGCCCAGTGGTTAAGAATCCACCTGCCAGTGCAGGGGACATGGTGAAGATTGTACTATGGAAAGGAAACATCTGGGCTTCCTTGGTGGCCCAGTGGTTAAGAATCCACCTGCCAGTGCAGGGGACATGGTGAAGATTGTACTATGGAAAGGAAACATCTGGGCTTCCTTGGTGGCCCAGTGGTTAAGAATCCACCTGCCAGTGCAGGGGACACGGGTTCGATCCCTGGTCCAGGAAGATCCCACATTCTGAAGGACCCCTACTGAAGCCCTTGTGCCTGGAGCCTGTGCTCTGCGACAAGAGTAGCCCCACTTGCCATCACTAGAGAAAGCCCAAGTGCAACGAAGACCTAGCGCAGCCATAAATAATGTTTTAATAAAAAAAAGAAAAGGACAAGTCTGTATATTCTTTATCTAGAGTATGGGAATGGGATAAAAGAAGAGGATGGGGAACAGAGCAAATCCACAGCCAGAGCACGAAGAAACCAGTGGGGAAAGCAGCAGGGTAGAGCAGTAAACCGTGTCCTACATATCACAGATCGCTGCCTGGGAAACTCTCGATTCATTTCCTTAGGCTCTGACTAAATAGGTGTAATGGGTCTTGAAGAGCGAGGAGGGAAAGTACCGATGACTACCAGGGCCACAGATTGAAACTCTGGTTCTTGACGTGTTATCTCTGAGCAGGTGAGGCATGATAACCCCACGATTAGCACTCCATGGAGGCTTTCACAAAGGACCCAGCAGGAAGTGTCTGAATTCGGCTTTCCACCTGCATGGCTGGCTGTGTATCAGATGACCCAGTGGAAGAATGATGGTTTAAAAAGAAAAAGCAGTCCTTAACAGATTCTTTGGGGATAATGGCTACAAAAAGCAACAGAGTGACTTAAAATACAGGACAGGCTGGTAGGGAAATAATTTGAATGAGTAGGAAACTTACTGATGCTGTAGTCATTACCACATATGGAAATTTTCCTATCTGGGTATGAAATCAATAAATATTTCCAAGGGGTGGGGGTCATCTAGGCAAATGCCGTTTGAAAAGCTTCCACCAATATAAAATGGGGGGAAAGAAAAATTGCTGTGTTTATGTAGGATTTTTTTGAGCTGGAAGCTTCCACTCGTTCCTTCATATATTTGTATGTATATATGTATATTTAATGTTATTTATTTTTGGCTGTGCTGGGTCTTCCTTGCTGCACAGGCTTTTCTCTAGTTTTGGGGAGTGAATGGGCTTCTCATTGAGGTGGCTTCTCTTGTGGCACACAGGCTCCAGGGCACGCAGGCTTCAGTAGTTGGCGGCTCCCAGGCTCTAGAGTGTAAGCTCAATAGTCAGGGCACACAGACTTAGCTGGTCTGCAGTATATGGGATCTTCCCAGACCAGGGATTGAACCCATGTCTCTGCATTGGCAGGCGGGTTCTTTACCACTGAGCTACCAAGGAAGCCCCCTGTACTTTTTTTTCATGGCTGCACCATGAGGCTTATAGGATCTTAGCTCCCCAACCGGGAACTGAACCCAGGCCCTAGCAGTGAAAGCATGGAGTCCTAACTACTGGACTGTCTGGGAAATCCTAGACACCTTTTTTAAATCACATTTTCCTTTTATTTATATGTAAGATGGAAAAGGAAATGGCAACCCACTCCAGTATTCTTGCCTGGAGAATCCCAGGTACAGAGGAGCCTGGTGGGCTGCCATCTATGGGGTCACACAGAGTCGGACACGACTGAAGCGACTTAGCAGCAGCAGCAAGTTGGATGTAAGTGAAACAAACTGGCTATTTCTTGACAACAAATACGCAAGAAAACATGGATTTGTGGTCACTCTTCTAACAACAAATATTTACTCTTGAAATTCAAATTTTTTTTGCCATGCTGATTTGTTTGTGTCTTTTTCACTCCATTGTCAAATCATAGTGTAATCTTTTTGTGTGCTTACTCACATTCGACTCTTTGTGACCCCGTGGACTGTAGCCCACCAGACTCCTCCGTGCGTGGGATTCTCCTGGCTGGCGTGTAAAACAGGATCAACTCTAGGGGCTGGGCTCCCCTGCTGGTCTCTCCTGGAATCAATCTGGGGTTACAGTCAGCGGACAGTCCAAGATGTCAGGTGAGTGGGGCTGTGGGTTGGCTGTTTACTGGGGCACCCCCAACACGACCTCTAATCTTTAGGTTTGAGTGGGTTTCTTGGCATGATGGTGGAAGTGTTTTGCAAGAGTAAAACCCCAGAGTGAAAGTGCTTATCAACCAATGCACTGAAGTTGCACAGTGGTGTCACTGGGGGTCCACGTGCTCTGTCTCAGAAGGCTGACAGGCTGTTTCGATCAAGCACACTCTTTCCATGCTGAGGACTCAACTGTGACAGGTGAGCTCCACTGTCTTCTATCATCTAGTGCTCTTGTAAGAGAGCCTGAGGGTCTGGCGATGGAGATCAAACATCTCGTTCTAATCTGCATTTTTCTACACCAGATGCAGGCAAGAAGGCTTGCACTGTTTGTGAACAGAAAGTGAAAGTGAAAGTGAAGTCGCTCAGTCATCTCCGGACTGTTTGCGATGACCCAGGGATTGAACCCAGGTCTCCCGCATTGTAGGCAGACACTTTACCATCTGAGCCACCAGGGACATGGCCGTTTGTGAACAGAGTGAGTGAGTGATGTCGCTCAGTCGTGTCCGACTCTTTGCGACCCCATGGAGTATAGCCTACCACACTCCTCTGTCCATGGGATTTTCCAGGCAAGAGTACTGGAGTAGGTTGCCATTTCCTTCTCCAGGAGATCTTCCCGATTGAACCCAGGTCTCCCGCATTGTAGGCAGACACTTTACCATCTAAGCCACCAGGGACATGGCCATTTGTGAACAGAAGAAAGCAGCAAATCATTCAGTGTATCAGAGTAGCTAATGCCACCATCAGTTTAGATCAGGCACATGTCATATTAAATCTATTACCTTTTTTTTAAATATAGTTTTATATAGTTGATCTACAATGTTGTTTTATAGCTGATTTACAATTGAAATATAGTTGATTTACAATGTTGTTTTAGGACACCTATTTTCAAACGCCTTGCAGTGCAGCCTGGTCTAACTTGATAGTTCTGTGGCCTCTCTTTGTCGTTACTGTTCAGTTGCTAACTCTTGTCCGACTCTCTGTGACCCCATGGACTACAGCCCGCCAGGCTGCTCTGTCCACAGGATTCTCCAGGCAAGAGTGGGTTGCCATCTCCTTCTCCAGGGGATCTTCCGGACCCAGGGATGGAACTTGAGTCTCCTGCACTGGCAGGTGGATTCTTTCCCAGAACCACCAAGGAAGCTGGACGTGACCTCTGCTGGCACCCATGTAATACAACACACTCCCAGAAGTGAACGTGCTGGCAACGTTTATTTACATTACACTCCCTCAAGAATCTGTATTTATACACACAATCCAGTGCCTTCCTGCGAGAACTTTTTAAACAAAAACAAAATAAGACACAATGAATATGATAGTTGGTAGCTTAATCAGCATCTTGCTCTTGGGGGGTCTTGTCTGGGATTTCTGAGTATACCGTATCGAGAGGCTGCCAGTGGCTATTCATGAGAGATTGGTAGAGCTCTTCACTTTTCACCATAAATTCTTTGTTGAGTTCCTCAATATTCAAGTGGAGATTTGGATCTGCACAAGCCAATAATACATAGGGGAGAAAAATAGAGTTTTACAGGACACATATTAGAAATGGCTTAAAACTAGAGCTTTTAAAAAACATCAGCAGGAAATAGTGCAGATATTTAATGTTAGTTTTTTAAATGGTGTGTTTCCTTTCGTTAAGACTTTAAAAATAGAAACTGAAGCTACAAGAGCAGTGCTACTGGATTCAATGAGTAGATGGTGGGAGAAATGGAGAAAATGGACAGAATTAAGAGATAATTTGGAAACGAATGGACAGTACTTGGAAATGCATTCAACTTGGAGCAGAAGAGAGAGGAAGGGTGGGGGGCGAGTCTTGAGTTTCTAGCTTGAGGACCTGGGTGGATATGACCCCAAGGACTGAGCCAGGACCAGATCCCTAAGACAGGGTTCTAAAAAATAAACGTGCTGCTTCATCTGTTCAGTTAAGAGAATGATAGAAACGAAGAAATGGTTTATAACAATTAATTCAGAAACTGAGGGAGGGAGACCTACGTTGGAACTTTCTGGTAGGATCTCTCCGTTTATAGCCAGCTCAGTGAATGAGGGACCTGGGAAAAGGGCTAGTTTTGTTTTCAACTAAACATAAGGCTTCTGTTACCTTCTAGTGAATCTTCATCTTGGTTTTCAGCTAGAGATGTGGTTTCCTACAATGAAAATCAGTATGTTTAAAAATTTTTTTTTACTTAAAGGGTTGCTATTGACACTTTCCTGGAAGAATTTAGCTCTCAAAAATAGTATCTACAACACTAAAATCCCTTTTGATCAAATTTTATTTTGAATTTTGATTAAAAGAGACTTTAAATGACAAAATACTACAATTATGCAACAGATGAGCTGAGCCCATAGAAGAAAACTCACACAGGAGGAGCACTGGTCAAAGGCACCTGCCTTCTCTGAAGTTTCAGGGATCTAAGTGGCCCCCTGGGGTCTGGGGGGCAGGAACCAGACCGCAAGGACCCTGGCATCAGACTCCACAATCCCTGCACCCAGACCTGCACCTGGAGCTCTGCCCTTCCTTCCGGGTGACAATCTGCAAAGTCTCCATGGGCACATATCCCTCGAGGCCTTCCAATCCCATCCCAACCCCGTGGCTCAGCTAAGGACCAGACGGTAGCTGCTGAGGAAACGCAGAGGCTACAGGAAAGTAAACCAATCCATCATCTTCTCAGGTGAGGAAGCACCCCCCAAACAGATCTTGGTTAGTTACTCCAGACTCCATGGGCTCTCTAGGGGCAGTGTAAGTTATTACCATTCCTCTCTACAGGCACCGGTGGCTCAGCAGTACAGAATCTGCCCACTACGCAGGACACCTGGGCTCGATCCCTGGGTCGGGAAGATCCCCTGGAGACAGGAATGACTACCCACTCCAGTATTCTTGCCTGGAGAATCCCATGGACAGAGGAGCCTGGCAGGCTACAGTCCATGGGGTCAGAAGGAGTCGGACACGACTGAGTGACTAAGCACACAGCACACACACATATCAGGGAGCAGAATCCAGGCTGAGGGAAATTCAAGGGGATTTCTCCAGGGCATGGAGAAAGGAAAAAGATGTCCCCATACCGGACACGCGCCCAACGCAGTATCTATGCCAGGGAGAGATACCTTGGGTGGAAGCGAAGTCTCAGAGGGGTGTCCAGAGGTCTCACACGCAGAATAAAGGTTGGGTCCATTTCCACCCGCCCCGAGGCCAGAGCTGTAGCCAGGAGGGTAACCGCCCTGCTGTTGCTCGTACCGGCTGCCGAAGGGGTGAGGCTGGCAGGATGGGAAGTCTGGCTTCACTCTAAGAGCAGCGGGGAGAAGAGGGAAAGGACATCAACAGCCAAGGCAGAATCGCTCAAAGCCCTAGGACTCGATTCTTCTTTCTCCAAGTAAGGAGGGTGTCCGCTTTCACTAAGAACACCTATTTCCAAAGCGGTAGTTTGTCAATTGCCAAACTGTGTTACAAAACAGAACACTATCCGCCTTTTCATTCAGAACAGGAAAAATTGGCGCACCTTTGCCAATACCAGTAATAAGTATCCTGTTGAGTTGAGCCCAGACCTGCAAAACTCTCCTGTCCAGCCATTTATCCAGACCCTTGATAAAAGGACTGGGAATCCACAGTTCTAACCCCCGCATCAAAGATCCCAGCCCCTGGTCTAAACCCTCTCAAGCCCACTAATAGCACTTCCAGCTGCCTCAGAAATACCTGCAGTGATCATTCCTGCCAGGTAATTAATTCCTTGACTTTCAGGTGGGTTAAGGAGTGGGTGCGGACAGGCAGGAGTGTATTGGAGTCACCTGGAGGAGCCCCTGCAAACTGTGGGGTGGGCTTTGAGCTGCCTGCCTCCTCCCCCAACTGTCAGATCCTGGGAAGCTGTCAGAAAGGGGAGGTTGGGGCAGAAAGGGAGTGTGTGGTGGGCAACTACGAAGCACACAGAAGTCTCCAGCCCCCACACAATAATGTGTAAGGGAGTCACTTTTACTCATTAAAAGCTTAAGACAAAGACTACAGCTTGCTGTTTCTCTCCTCAGTTATCTGCAAAGAATGACCACTGGAACCAGCGTCCAGTGGACTTTCCTTTAAACGCCCACTGCAGGCTGAAATCAGCATCCTAACCAGCTGGCGGGAAGAAGTGCTCTCTCTCTCTCACACACACCCCCGCCAACCACAGAAGTGCTATCTCACACACACACCCCCTAACCAACACACACACACCCCTAATCAACACACACACACCCCTAACCAACACACACACACCCCTAACCAACACACACACCCCCACCAACCACAGAAGTGCTGTGTCTCTCTCACACACACACACACACACACCCCGCCCGCCGCTAACCAGCTGGTGGAAAGAAGTGCTCTCTCTCTCTCACACACACCCTAACCACAGAAGTGGTGCTATCTCACACACACACCCATAGCTTAATGCAACTATGGAAAAATTTTCAAAGAAATATCTCTGTAAGTTAGTAGTTTTTTTAAAGCACAACAAACTGCTTCCTAAACTTTAAGGCCCATTCAAATTACCTGAGTGTGTTTACAATGTGGGTTTGAATTCTATCTGGAGGGGAGCCTGAGGTTCTGCCAGTTTCCATGCACTTTGAGCAACAAGTCTACACAAAATGTCAAAACCTAAGAAAATAACTTTTGAGTCTAAACAGGGACACATAGGGCCTGGCCATTTCCTTGTTAATGGAAATGGCTTGTTAATAACTAGTTAACTTGTTAATAACGAGCCCACTATTCAAATGCTTGTGTGCATGCTAAGATCGCTTTAGTTGTGTCTGACTCTTTGTGACCCTCTGGGCTGTAGCCCACCAGGCTCCTCTGTCCATGGAATTCTTCAGGCAAAACTGGAATGCATTGCCATGCCTTCCTCCAGGGGATCTTCCTGACCTAGGACTCGAACCCAAGTCTGTTATGTCTCCTGGCAGGTGGATTCTTTACCACTAGGGCCACCTTGGAAGCCCCATTCAAATGTTTAATGTAGTTTCTATTTACCTGTAATGTGAAAAATAATCATCATGAAGAATTCTAATCGTTCAACCATTCACCATCACTTACTGAGCCCCTCCTATACACAACGCAGGTGCCTGGCATTGGTGCCACAGTGGAGCTGATACTCTAGTAATGTGATTTCCCTGTGTGTTCAAGGGAGATGTTGTTGATTAGCAGCTGTGCACACACACTTAGGGGCCACCCAATATCCAGTTTCCTTTTCTTCCTTAATAATAGAACCTAGATTTTATTTCGAAGTAGCAATGTGCCTTGTGGCCAGGTGGCCAAAGTCGAGCTAATAAGATGTAAATAGCACCATCACAAGGGGGCTGAGGAAAGCTTTGTGGGCAGAGGGAGTCTGCTTAGCTGGAAGGTGTTTGTTGCTGTCGTTTTCTGCCCTTCTCACAGGTCGAGAGCCGAGATTACAGATGTGATGGATGAAACCAAAAGACCTCTGCATCTCTCCTGGCCTATGAGTGATATCAAAGGGGAAGTCACACAACCAAACACAGGATCTTAAAGAGTAAACAGGTCAGGGTCCCTGATGACTGGAGACTCCCTGTACCAGCACTGGACCAACCTGCCTCTAAAAGCCTTTGTCTTAAGAAAGAAATCTCGTTTAAGCCACTGCTGTAAATTGCCTGAAATTAAAAATAATTGTCGGGGCTTCCATGATGGCTCAGGGCTAAAGAATCTGCCTGTAATGCCGAAGATATGGGTTCAATCCGTGGGTTGGGAAGATCCCCTGGAGGAGGAAATGGCTACCTGTTGAGGTCTTTTAATGGACCGGAACCTGGTGGTCCAGAGTTGACCGATAAGAAAGTAATGGAAAGAGAAAGAGGCTGATATTCCTTGGTTTACACAGAAAGCCTATAAAGTCCCTGACACGGGGCTTGCTCTGTTCACGGAGGCCTCAGGCGCCCTCTCGATGGGGTGACGGCGCAGAGCACCTTCGCAAGGTCTTAGACACCCAAGCAGGAAAGTGAACTCAGAGAGCCTCTGTGCTCCAAAGAAATAGCCTGGGAGACAGAGGGAGAGAGAGGGAGAGAGAAAGCAAGACATGGGGACCAAAGCTCTGATGGAGCAAAGGTGTTTTAATCAACATGGTGTGGGCATACATACTGTAGTTATTCTCAGCAAAGATAAAGATTAAAATTCCAGACTTACAAAACATAGGCGATCCATATTAAAGAGAGAGAGTTGTAAATAATCACTTTTACCATATGGTTCATAAAAAGGAAGAGGGTACTTATCACTGTATTGAAAAACTAACGAAGGAAATGCCTGGATTCCTCAGCACCACCCCTGCCCCCCCCCACCCTCCCAACCCCCCGCCAGAGGCTTGCCTCTCAATTCCTGAATATTCAGGAATTAATAAGGAACAGAGAATTCCTGACAGATCCAAAACAGCACACAGGAAGCCTCCTGTTAAATGTTTCCTGACAATTCCCCCTATTTTATTATACTCTTAAAAAAAAACAAACGTCCGGACCCAATGAGTTTGGTTAGCATTAACCAACCTTATAGAAAGGCGACGGTAAACAACAAATATAATTATCAAGACAATCACCAAAGTTACAGTTCCAGACCTGATAGTGGTAATACTTTGAAACCATCTTCGTGGGTCTAGCCAGATAATTTGTTCAGCTAAAGTTTCCAAATTAGGGGAAGAGGGCAGATTTTTAGAAAAAGTTTTAAAGATTTCCTTTTTGCAGTAAATGTACATTCAGAGAGGCATTATCATGTATATTTTGTAAATGAAATTTGATTTGTACCCAGTTGTAGGCACTGTGATTGAATTGAACAGGCACAACACAAAATTGAGTAGCTAAAATAAATAGAGGAGTTAAGTATTGGAGAAGGAAATGGCAACGCACTCCAGTGTTCTTGCCTGGATAATCCCAGGGACGGGGAAGCCTGGTGGGCTGCCGTCTATGGGGTCGCACAGAGTTGGACACAACTGAAGTGACTTAGCAGTAGCAATAGCAAGACAAGTATATAGTTTGCAATTAATACAAGTTATGGAACGTAAAGTCTTATTAAATTGTAAACTTCCTATAGCTGTAACAAAAGGGAGTGGGACATGGGCTTGTATGAAGTATGACCGATTACAGCAAAAGAGATAGTTACTATGACGACGACAGGTCTCTGTGAAATGTCCGGTCCAAGTTCCAAATTTTTCGGTGTTCGCAGCAAGTTTCCAAATGTCCCATTGTTCAGGCTCAATGTGTTTATCCAGGGCAGTTCAAGGAGGGCGGGGGGGGGGGGGGGGGGGGCGGCGGGGGGGGGCGGGGCGGGGGAGTGCCATTCCACCATTAAGCCAGCCAAGAAATCCTTTGTCATGGTAATGTTTCATAAGTAACCTTTTACATAATGTTTTTTGTTCTTTCCCTAACGTTTCAGTGGAGAAGGCAATGGCAACCCACTCCAGTACTCTTGCCTAGAAAATCCCATGGATGGAGGGGCCTGGTAGGCTGCAGTCCATGGGGTCGCTAAGAGTTGGACACGACTGAGCGACTTCACTTTCACTTTCAGGCATTGGAGAAGGAAATGGCAACCCACTCCAGTGTTCTTGCCTGGAGAATCCCAGGGACTGAGAGCCTGGTGGGCTGCCGTCTATGGGGTCACACAGTTGGATACGACTGAAGCGACTTAGCAGCTAACTTTTCAGTAGTGTAAACGTGGTTCACAGTAAATAACCCAAGCTACGTCGGAAGGGCTTCTTTTGGAGGCAGGACAAAAACCCAAGTTTGTTGTTTATGCGTAGTACTGCTGGGCCCTTGAACAGGGAAAAGACTTCATAGCCTAAAGAAATGTTAATTAGTTTTCCTTCCTCCCCAGGGTGTGATGGCTCCTCCTACTAGGGAGGGGGCATATGTAGTCAGTAGCTGAAACGACTGGTCCTCTCTCTGCTCATTCGACCACCTGTAATAGAGATGGGTTGGGGATTAGTTGAGCTTGAGCGGGGGTGGGGGGGTGGGTGGTACAGGCCAAAAGACTGAGCATTGCCAGAATGTATTCAGGATTCCCAGGCAATCCCTATTGAGAGACCAAATTTTCAGCTCGATTAGTAAGGGTTTTTATTTGTCCCCAAGTGGGGAGATAATGGGGGTGATGCCGCTGAGGGCGGTGCTTTCTGGAGATCTTTAGAGCGGACATAGCCCGTATCAGAATTTCTTCTTCCTGGGGGTCTTGTTGTTTCATCTCCATTTTGAATGCTGGGGCCCCCCTTGGGTTGAATCTTCTGAAGAGGTTAAAAAAATTTTTAAACAAATAAAGCTATATTAACGATAGTTATAGGTTTAGAAAATATCTTATGTTGGAATCTAGTAAAGTCTGCTTTAGTTAAGACAGTAGCGCACCTTGTGTATTCCCCCTTTTAAAATTTTTTGTATTTGTAACTTTAGTGTGTGATGTGTTTGACTCTGTCTTGTGCCTGTGGGTTATAAGGAATACCTGTAATATGTTTAATAGAAAAATACTGTAAAAATTGTTTAAAGTCTCTACAAATATGGGCAGGGCCATTGTCTGTTTTTATGGAACTAGGAGTTTCCATTACTGTAAAACAAGCTAGTAAGTGAGTTATAATGTTTTGTGTAGCCTCACCGCGAAGAGGTGTGGCCCAAATAAAAGCATTAGGTTGTAAACCGCGAGGCTTAATACCTTGTGTGATGGATAGAGGCCTGTTAGGAGACGCCATTTGTTAGATTTCTTTTTTATAACAAAAATAGGAGAGTTCCAAGGAGAACAAGATTCCTCAATATGCTTTAATTCTAGTTGTGTATCTATAAATTCCTTAGCCGCCTGTAATTTCTCTTTCCTGAGGGGCCACACTGCTGTCCAAGTAGGCTCGTCATTCTTCCAAGTTATTTTAATAATTGTATTGTTTGTTAAATGAGCAGTGGCCTCTAGGAAAAATGTGGAATGTATATCTGAGTTTGTCGTATCTTATATCTTTTTATTAAAAGCATCTATCTTACCTTTTTTAGCAACTATGAAATGTCTTGTATATTAGCATTTTATAGATTGGTGAGTATATTAATTGTATCATATTACGATATATATATTCATTATACATATATTATACATTATATATTAATAGTTTGAAATCTCTAGTTTTTATGTAAGAAAAACTTTTTGTAAGAGGAAGTTAATGTTTAGTAATTAATGTTTCAAAATCTTATTTTATTTGGAAATGACCTATTTAATAAACTTGTATTATTTAGTTCAGTACAGCTCTAGAAATTTAAGTTATACCAATCCCAAGAGATTATTTTAGATTATAATAATAGATTATTCTATTAAAAAGTAATTATTTTAATAGAGTTTATCTAAAAGTTTTTATCTCATTTATATATATAGTTACCTTTTTGTTGACAAATTTAGTTTACCTTAAACCTAGGCATAATAAAAGTATTATATAATGTTGATGACTTAAGACATGTCTTAATTAGATTAGCAATTATATTCAAATTATATTTATATTTAAATAAACATTATTAAACATTTTTCAGTTCACGTGAATTTTAATTTAAATAGAGCTCATTAACTTCATATTATCTAAAAACAAAGCTGGTATATCAACAGCAGCACTTCCCGATGTTGAGGGTTTGAGGGAAAAGATGGAATTTGCCCCAGTTTTTGTTGAAGGGGACCTGGGTGGGTCCCCTGTTTGGAGTTTCTCGGAATACGTTTCCCTTTAATGTCAAATTTAGATTTACAATCTTGGGCCCAATGCAGTCCTCTACAGCAGCGAGGACAGATTTTTGGAGGTTTTTTAATTTTTATATATATATATTTTTTAGCTTTCTTAGAGCAGTCCCTTTTTAAATGGTTCTTATTTCCAAATGTAAAGCATCCTTCATTTTCCTTTCTTAAGGCAGCAACCACTGTTTCAGCTATCATTTGCATCTTTTGAGTTTCTAATCCTAGATTGCAACAAGCCTTCAAATAGTAATAGTCCCTGTCTCACGAAATGGAGCTATAGCTTTTTGACATTCCTGATTTGCATTTTCATAAGCAAGTAATTTCTCTAGTTGCCTTTTGGCTTCTTCTCCAATTACAGTATGCGAAATAGCAGTTTGTAATCTAGCTAAAAAATCAGCATATGTTTTATTAAGTCCCTGACCTTTAAGTGATGAAGTAAAGTAGCAAAGTGATGGGGCTTTCCAGCCGTTTTACCTATCTCTTAGTACTTACCGGCCTCAGTGGGCCCTGGGGTCACTCCATCCGTCCGAATCTGCATATGTATACCAAGCTCCTGTTCTGGGCACCACTTGTTGAGGTCCTTTAATGGACCGGAACCTGGTGGTCCGGAGTCAGCCGATAAGAAAGTAAAGGATAGAGAAAGAGGCTGATATTCCTTGGTTTACGCAGAAAGCCAATAAAGCCCCTGCACGGGGCTTGCTCTGTTCACGGAGGCCTCAGGCGCCTTCTCGATGGGGTGAAGGCACAGAGCGCCTTCTACAGAGGGTCTTAGAAGCCAGGGCAGTAAAGTGAACTAGAGAGCCTCTGCACTCCAAAGGAACAGCCTGAGAGAGAGAGAAAGCAAGCAAGACACGGGGACCAAAGCTCCGATGGAGCAAAGGTGTTTTAATCAACATGGTGTGGGCATATATACTGTAGTTATTCTCAGCAAAGATAAAGATTAAAATTCCAGACTTAAAAAACATAGGCAATCCATATTAAAGAGAGAGAGAGTTGTAAATAATCACTTTTACCATATGGTTCATAAAAAGGAAGAGGGTACTTATTAACGTATAGAAAAACTAAGGAAGGAAATGCCTGGATTCCTCAGCCCCCTGGGAGAGGCTTGCCTCTCCTAATTCCTGAATATTCAGGAATTAATAAGGAACAGAGAATTCCTGACAGATCCAGAACAGCATACAGGAAGCCTCCTGTTAAATGCTTCCTGACAGCTACCCACTCCAGTATTCTTGCCTGGAGAATCCCATGGATGGAGGAGTCTGGGGGACAACAGTCCATGGGGCTGCAAAGATTCAGATACAGCTGAGCAGAGCACAGCAGCAATGGGCATAGTTAACGAGAATTGGCGGCGAGGAGTGGAAAATTGAAAGAAACATTAAAAAATAGTAATTTCCTAAAATGTTTAATACCATTTTGAAGGTTATTTTCCATTAACAGCTATTAGAGCTATATTCCATGTTGTACAATACACCCTTGAGCCAATCTTAACCCAACAGTTTGTGCCTCCCCTGCCCCCCCGACCCCACCCAACACACACTGTAATACTGGTTTGTTCTCTGTTATCTGGGAGCCTGCTTCTTTTTTTTTTTTTTTTGCTGTATTCACAGTTTATTGAATTTTTTAGAAAAAAACTATTCTTAAATATTGTAGCAGCTTAGAAATCAAACTTCATGTTATCAGTTAAGATTCTTTCAGAAAAGCATTATCTTTTTTCCTTCTCTTATTTTGGACTTTTTTAGACAATGAAAATGTTTTCTATGAGTGAGAGATGGAGCTGTAGCGGGAAAGGAATGTGGGAGCTGACCCTTCGTGATACGGTGGTAGGAGGCTGGGATTTGCGAGGAAGTCTTTAAGGCATGTTGCACCCACCCAGGAAGACGGCAGGGGCCAGATGCTATGAGCAAGACTCCAGAGACGAAGATGGACATTCAGGCAGAATTTTAGATGATGGTGACAAGGAAGAGTTCACAAATATTGCTTTGATCTCCAAAAGTCTCAAATGCAAACCTCCCATAGTTCACCTGATTATTCTCATGAAGCAGGTGAAACAATTTCTTTCAGGTCTGGGTCTAGGGAAAGTAGCCCACTTTCTGTCTCCCTGAGCTCTACATGCAGAGGAGATCAAAGTCCTCTGAGAATACAAGCACACGCACTCTCTGTAGTCCTCAAATTTAACAGACTTGCTACCTATGACACTGTGAAAGGAGTGTAACAGTGCAGCATTAGACTCACATGAGATTTTTAACAAGGCCAATTTCTCTCCACAGTATCCTGCTTTTAGCTCAGTATATCGACCTTCTAACCACCCTCACCCACCCCGCAAAACAAAGACTGGCTTTTTTTCTTTAGCAAACCAAACAAAGCCAAGTGCTTACTAAACACTGGTTGAATGAATGAATAAATCAATGCCTGGCTCAAGCGCAAAAAGCTTTTCTATCAATAATATAAACGCAAAACTAAAAACCCCATTGTGCTTTAGAGTTAATAAGCCCTATCGTGCAGGGGTTGGTGGTTTCTTGGCAATTGCAGTTTTCTGAGAATGAGACTGAATGGCTTTTGCCACCCTGTGTTTGGAAAGAGAACACGCGGCTTGGCAGGAAGTATGCTGTTTGAATCCACTTGAGTAGGTGTATATTGCATTGTGTGTTTTTCTTTAGACAGAGAAAAACCACTTTTCTTCTTCGTTAAGAGACAACACTGGAGCCCAAGGAGAAGTGAAAGGAGCAGCAACACCACAGTCTCCTGCTGCCGAGCTGTGTGGTTGTGGGAGAGTTTTGGACCGACTTCTCCATTTATATCCTCAGACCAGATTAGAGTATTTTAGCTTTAGAGGCATTAATCTTTTTGAAAATGTGACGAAATCCTACGAATGCTCTCTTCCATAAACGAACGCATACAATTCTGAGTATAATTTCAGGGCATTCACAAGTCCCAAAACTTATCCATCAATTCTCCCACGTTAGGAGCCCCAGGACCAGATGCTCCAAGGTCTTCTAAGCTCTATGCCTAGCTCCACTAACTTTTTACAATTAAAAAAATAAGAGGAGGAAAAACCATTTTACACTTATGTCGCGTGCACTGTGGTTTTCACGCTATTCTAAACGTCTCCAGGTTGGAGCAGAAGACTTTCTTAAGCCACAAGGCTCTTCTCTAAAATGTGACTTTACCGTACTTCACTCCAATAAAACTTAATTAAAAATAAAATGTGACAGATACTTAAGCAGGTAAAAGTGTGACAATCCATGTACCAGATTGTAATTGACAAGCATAGTAATAGATGCTGACTATGATAATTACCCTGTTATCATGACATGTTAAAATTAATTTCAAATGAATGCTAATTCTTTACAAACAGCATTTGAAATTTCACTGGGGTAATGAGGCGGGGCACCAGGGGGATTCCTGAAGCAACAAAATACATAGAGCACATGATTCTGAAACAATTTTATTCAGTGTTCCTTTTCTTTTTGCATGAGAGACTACCACTTCCCCCTAAAATAAAGATATGCGAAGAGTCATGTATTTAAAAAGAAAATTAGACTTCAAGAAATGTCCTCCTTACTTCATCCCATGCCCAGGGGACACCCCTACAGCAATTCACACGCCTCTGATTTAGTGGTTCTTTGATAGAAGAGCCACCAGAAAAACAAGCAAGATACAAAAAAAGAATTTAAAAAGTAAAACAATTTGGGACTAACATAATAACATAACTAGCAAAGTGAAGGAATTACAGCTGTATCTCCTTTTTTTTTTTGTACTTCAATTTATTGTCCTTTATAGATCCAGCTTTTTTAAAAAACACAAATCAAAGTTTCTGGCAACCCTGCACGGAGCAAGGCTATCAGCACCACTTCCCAACAGCATTTGATTCCTTTGGGTCCCTCTGTCTTATTTTGGTAATTCTTAGAATATTTCAAACTTGATCATTATTAGTCTATTTTGTATGGTGATCAGTGATCTCTGATGTTGCTACTAGGACTTGTTAAGCCTCAAGTGATAGGACTTTTTAGCAATAAAATATTTTTCAATTAAAGACTATGCCTTTCTTAGACATAATGGTGAAAGTAAAAGTGGCTCAGTCATGTCCAACTCTTTGAGACCCCATGGACTGTCCACGTAATTCTCCAGGTCAGAATACTGGAGTGGGTGGCCTTTCCCTTCTCTAGAGCATTTTCCCAACCCAGGTATCGAACCCGGGTCTCCTGCACTGCAGGTGGATTCTTTACCAACCGAGCTACCAGGGAAGCCCAAGACTAATGGGATTGCACACTATAATAGAGTGCAGTATAATATACACCTAACATTGGGAAAGAAAAGATTTTGTGTGACACGTTACTTGGAGGGTCTGGAAATGAACCTGCAATCTTTCTCACCTGTGCCAGTACTGTCCAACAGTGAACACAGTTTTCAAGAGACTGAGAATGAGCTGGACTTCAGTATTTCAGTGCCTGAGGAGTCCCAACATGTACAGACGCCAAAGCGCGCAGAAGGCTTTCCTTGTGCTGAAATGACAACCAAAATAACCTCATTTGTACAAGACCCAAACCAGCATCGATTAAAACAAATCCGAGTTAAACACGTACTGACGATTCAGAACATCGGTGAACAAACGTCCTCAGAGACAAGAGGCTAAGCGCTACAGGCCTGTACTACAGTCTAAAGGGGATGGGGGTGAGTTGACAAAAGTCGCAGCAACGTATGTTTCAACCTCCCATAGTCATATTCACCGGTAGGGAGCTTCAGTCGTGTCCAACTCTTTGCGACCCCATGAATCACAGCACGCCAGGCCTCCCTGTCCATCACCAACTCCCGGAGTTCACTCAAACTCACGTCCATTAAGTCAGTGATGCCATCCAACCATCTCATCCTCTGTCGTCCCCTTCTCCTCCTTCCCCCAATCCCTCCCAGCATCAGTCTTTTCCAATGAGTCAACTCTTCGCATAGGTGGCCAAAGAACTGGAGTTTCAGCTTTAGCATCCTTCCTTTCAAAGAAATCCCAGGGCTGATCTCCTTCAGAATGGACTGGTTGGATCTCCTTGCAGTCCAAGGGACTCTCAAGAGTCTTCTCCAACATCACAGTTCAAAAGCATCAATTCTTCAGCGCTCAGCCTTCTTCACAGTCCAACTCTCACATCCATACATGACCACAGGAAAAACCATAGCCTTGACTAGACGAACCTTTGTTGGCAAAGTAATGTCTCTGCTTTTGAATATGCTATCTAGGTTGGTCATAACTTTATTTCCAAGGAGTAAGCGTCATTTACGCTCCGATATTTACTCTGTTGGAAGTCTGTACGAAGCTGTCCTTTCTGACACATCTCTGAATCTTTATATTTCACGAAAATCTCAAATCTAAACTACGACTATCTTTGCTTTCATTGCGGCTCAAGACAGTAAAGAATCTGCCTGCAAGGCGGGAGACCCGGGTTCGAGCCCTGGGTTGGGAAGATCCCCTGGAGTAGGGAAAGGCTACCCACTGCAGTATTCTTGGGCTTCCTTTGTGGCTCGGCTGGTAAAGAATCCGCCTGCATTGCGGGAGACCTGGGTTAGATCCCTGGGTCGGGAGATTCCCTGGAATAGGGAAAGGTTACCCACTGCAGTATTCTTGCCTGGAGAATCCCATGGACACAGGAGACGGGACAGAGTCGGACACGACTGAGCAACTCATACTGGCTTTTATTACCGTTTGACTTTGCAGCTAACTCGGGAAAGGTGGTGAAAAGAAATTAAATGAGATTGCCTTCCGGAAACTCACCAAGGATGACTAGACCCGTCATCTTCCAAGTACTGTCTTTACTCCCCTCGGGTAAAGGGTCTTTGTCCTTCTCAGGAATGTGCCACAACGTTGGCCGACGAGTCCTTAAGGGTTCGTCAAGCCATAACCAAGAAGGAAGAAAAGGTGCTGGGCGAGATTATGCGGCCCGGGCGGGAGCGCGGGAACCGGACCCCTCCGATCAAGGCGAACCCTAAAGGCCACCCCTCCTCCTCCAGTTACAGAGAATGAGAGCGAGAAACGGCTTCCAGCACAAGTAGGAGACATAGCTCCCTACTCGCCATCGCAGCCCGAAATCCACAGACACACGTCTCGCTGCTGCGCCGGGCGCGCTCTCCGACTCCCGCCCTGACCGGAAGTGCCCGCCCCTTCCGTAGACGCCCCGGAAACGGGGGGCCTCCGCAGAGGCTGTCTAGCCCACTCGCCTCGGAAGCGCCTAGCGCAAGGCTCCCTCGAAAATGCTTGCTGGCCCCCAGGTTTTTTTCCCTCCTTGAAATGAGCAACCTCGTCAAGGGGCGTCCTTCCTTATTCCCTCCTTGGAAATTCCGCCTGATCGTCTAGAAATTCCGTCTGACCCGCCGGAAACCACCCGCTCCCCTCCCCCACCTCCATCATGGATGCAGGCATCTAAAAGGCAGCCCCACGGGCCTGACGTAACTTGAGCGCCGACCGGGAAGGACCCTCCTTCCCGTCGCATCCGCTGTCGTCACTTCCGCCCTGCGCCGCGTCAGGTTCGCTGAGGAGGAGACGCGTTCGCCGCTGGATGGAGGTGGTTGCTGGATGCTACGAGCAGGTCCTTTTTGGATTCGCTGTACACCCTGAGCCCGTGGGCGACGGCCACCGCGAGGTGAGAGCCCGCGCGCGCAGGGACCGCGGGTGGTGGGGAGGCGGGGCGTCAGGCCTGGTTCCCAGCGGCCTAGGTAAACAGCACCTCAGAGGAGCACATTGTCTGCTGTGTTAGGGTTTCATCGATGAATGAAACTCAAGAGACTTAGAGTATACTTAGAATATACACGTAGAATATTCTTAGAACATATACTAAGAATATACTTAGCCGTTTGAAGCATGGAGAAGGCATTTAATAAGACGTGGCATCTGGCTTTTGTAGTGAACGTCGTGACTACGGCGCACAAAGCAAGTTTGCGTTTCTGCAATCGGGCCTGTGGGCCGCCGGTTATGAATTTAAGAGTCGTTTCTATAAGTTGAAAGAACAGTTCGCTCTTTCCCTGAGTTTTTGTCCTGGAATTTTAGCAAATTATTCGCGCTGGATTCAGGTAAACGCTTCGTTGGTAAAACGACACCAGTTAATTATTGGGCCCTTCTAGTGGGGACCATTACTTGCAGTGAAGGTGCGAAGAAGCCATACGTATGGATTCTGCATTGGAGAGCTTAACCACGTAGGGAGATGATGAGGAAGGCAAGTAACGTAGAGAAAAGGTTACAACAAAGTATGGTAAGTATTGTGGGCTTCTCTGGTGGCTCAGTGATAGAGAATCCGCCTGCCAGTGCAGGAGACGAGAGTTCAGTCTCTTGTGCAGGAAGATCCGCTGGAGAAGGAAATGGCCATCCGCTCCAGTGTTCTTGCCTACAGACCCCCCTGGAGCTTGTCCTGTTACAGAAAACGGGGTTGCAGAGTCTGACGAGACTCAAGACCACCAAAAATGTTCAGTATTTTACTACGTGTAGTAATATAAAAGTTAAGTAAATTGGGAGTGCTCAAACAGGTAGTTAGGAAATACCCAGAAATTTCCTACTAGAAATAAGATCTAATTTTTAGCCCAGTACTGTGTTTTCCCTCTAAAGGACTTCCTTAGATAATTTCCTAGAAATTATTGAGTACTTCTTTATGAAGATGTTGTGGTGTCAGTTTTGAGTTAACCAGAAAATTGGAAGTATGTAGCTTAGTTAAATTGCTTTTGTTTATTTTGTTGTGTACTCTGGTTATTCATCTGCCTCTGGTTGAAAGGTGACGTGGTCTGAACACTCAGAAGATGACGCTACTGATGGTGTTATTGTTTGTAATAACGGCGCTTTCCATGTTGCAGACACGTAGTCATCCTCACAGCAATCCTCTGAGGCAGATGCAGTTGTCCCCCTTTTACAGATGAGAATCCAGAAGTTGAGATGAGTTAAGCTGCTTGTTCAAGGCCACTGAGCTAATAATTGGCTGACCTGGGACTCACCTTTCAAGCTGTCTCCCATGCTTGAAGCTCTTTTTTTAATTTATTTTTTAATTGGAGGAAGATTGCTGTACATTGTGTTGGATCTTACCCTACAAGACCGCAAGTCAGCCATAGTTACATGAATATCCTTTCTTTCTTGAGCCTCCCTCCCCTCTCTCTCAAAGCTCTTAACTATTACCTAGTACTGCCTCTAAAGCTATTCAGGCAGTAGCCCCGATGATGAATGTTCTGTAAGATGTACAGACAAAGGTTATTCTCTGATTTATGGCCACAGCAGCCCCTCAGGAATGTTGCACCTTTACTCAAAAGAGGGCTATTCTGTCCTGATTGACAGAAGGACTATTTTGCTGTCGTTTTTTAGGAATTAATTTATAACACTTCCTAAGTGTATTTGAACAAATTTGGTGAATTTATTTCTTCCTTGGTTTATTCATTTTGCTAATACTTCATGATGTATGTCCTTTTATGGGAGGCAGGATATGTGTGTGTATTCAGCAGTCATTCTTTGCACTGAGCAAATCTCATTCGTTCAATCTGAGAGTTACATCGCAGCAAGCGTAGAGGTCTTGAGACCTCATTATTGGTCATTCTCCAGAGCTTATATTGATATTAATGCAAATACTATTTATTTTTCTTTATAGGTCTTGTTGTTATATAGATACATGCTCTGTGTGATATCATACTGTCTTGTCACTCCTACAGAATGACGCTCCGTTGGAATACGTGCTTTTGTTTCTCTTGTTCACTGCTCTGTGTGTTTCGTTCACTGTGTCAAATGGTGCCAAGCACGTAATAGTCATTCAGTGTTTGAGTGAATAAATTCAAATCAAAATTTGGACATGTGAGTGAATGAACGGTATGGAGGTTCACGGATAAGTAAACCTGCTGAGGAGTTAAGGGATTGGATGAGATTTTAAAGTCCCTGTAGCCCAATCTTCGTCCGTAAATGTGCTCAGTCGAGTCTTTTTTTTTGTGACCCCGTGGACTGTAGCCTGCCAGGCTCCTCTGTCCATGGATTTTCCAGGCAAGAACACTGGAGTGGATTGCCATTTACTCCTCTAGGAGATCTTCCCGACCCAGGGATTAAACCCACATCTCCTGCATTGGCAGGTGGATTCTTTACTGCTGAGTCACTTGGGAAGCCCCAGTCCAGTCTTCGTAATTGTTTTTAAAGTCATGGTGCTCACTGTTGCCTTCCCCTTCTCTTACTGTCCCTTCTTTATTCAATTCTGTGAATCTGTCCTGTCTTTTCTCCGTTCGTAGAATCCATTCAGTTTTCATGGATCATGAAGCCACTTACCTCTCTGTAGGGAGCTGTGATGTGACCGTGGCGCTCACTGACCACGTGCTTTTCCCTACAGCAGAGATGGGCTCCTGTGGCCGACTTCACCCACCACGCCCACACTGCCTCCTTATCAGCGGTGGCTGTCAACAGCCGCTTTGTAGTCACAGGGAGCAAAGATGAAACCATTCACATTTACGACATGAAAAAGAAAGTCGACCATGGGGCGCTCATGCATCACAATGGTAAGAAAATCGTGGCCTTTCAGATAACAGTGTTGAGGCATTACTACTTTATGGTTCGACTTCAGCTGAACAATTCATAAGTGTCTCATGAGCAGAATCTGTGCTAGGAAATACAGAAGTGGACAAAATGTGGTTCTTTATCCTTACATTATTCACAGTCTGTATCGGGCCAGAATGGAAACACTTTACTCAGTCTAGTGGGGCAGAAGGAGGAAGCAAGTTTTCATTGAAAGCTTCCTTAAAATGACATTAAATCAACTGTTTTATAAGAAAAGGTCAGTTGTTGGGCAGGTGAAACTGGCAAGATGGAGAAAAGGATGCTCAGGGTAGGGCAGGCCGTGCAAGGGGCACAAGTGGCCGCGCCATGGGAGAAGCTGACTCTGGGAGAGGGCCAGGTGCCCAGCGCTGTGCCAGGAGAGGCCAGCTGTGGCTTCAGTTCAGAGAAGAGGAAGCCTAGCCTCAGAGGTGTCACAGGACTGCCCACGGTCGCAAAATGCTAAAACCAGAACCTGAGCCTGCAGCTTCAGCCTGTGCTTTTTTGACTGTTGGTGTGCCTGGGGACGTGTAAGGCGCTCGGTGTTCTGAGAAGGCTAACAGGGAGGTTGGGGTGGCTGGAGAGGCAGTGGGGTCAGATCCCAGGGGACCCCGAGTGGAGGAGGTTGGGATTGAATGGGGGCAGAGAGCAGTGCAGGCCTGAGGAAGGTGCTGGCAGTGTGAGTGTGGGAGAGACGCTGAGAACCAGCAGAGAGCCTGCCTGCTGGAGTCAGAAGCTGTCGATGGACATCTGCTTGCAGTAGGCTATACACACTTCTGTAGTCAAAGGAAAGTTACTTGGTGTGTGTGAGAGAAGGATTGATTTACATGGGAACAGAGGGTTTTGGACAAAGAATAGGTTGTTGGCCTAGAGAGAGTAGGGTGTCAAGGATCTGCAGATCTCCAGAACATAAAGCAGGCGAGCGTGAGTGGAGGAAGGCCGGGAAGGGCTGGAACAGTGAGAGGTTGCGGTCAGGGGATAGATTCTTAGAGCTGGAGATTTACTGTGGAAAAGCTCCAGGGGATAGCCATGTGAGGGACTGGAGTGCAAGGAGGTGGAGGTTATTGGAGTGGAGGAGGTCAGGAGGAGTGATCCCCTAGTCACAGCTGGGGTTTCACATTGATGGTGAAGTTGAGCAGGATAGCACCAGGATTGGGGGACAGACAGACCCAACAGGTGATTTATTCCCCAGTGAAGTGAAAGTGAAAGTCGCCCAGTTGTGTCCAACTCTCTACGACCCCATGGACTGTATAGTCCGTGGAATTCTCCAGGCCAGAATACAGGACTGGGTAACTTTCCCTTCTCCAGGGGATCTTCCCAACCCAGGGATCGAGCCCAGGTCTCCTGCATTGCAGGCGGACTCTTTACCAGCTGAGCCGAGGGGGAAGCCCCTAGTGTTGAGCATCATATGCTGTTGTCACTGCGTCTTTCCAGGCGACAGACAGGGAGGGGGTTCACGTGTGCTCCAGGAGAAGAAGGGGAAGGAAGAACTCAGGACAGTAGAGCCTCTTACTCAGGTGCTCAGTTAGGAAAAACTTGCCTGAGGAAAGTAGTTTTCTGCAACAAAAGGCAGATAAGACAAATACCCCTTTTTTTTTACACTACCTTTCATCTATTTCAGAGGTTCTTGCCAGCTGCGAGTCTGCTGTTTGTTCGTAGCAGAAATTTGGAGTGATCAGTGTCCTCCTTAAGTGCCCTGTGAGATAGTCCTTAGCTACTTTGACAAGTGTCTTGCTTTTCGGAAGCAGCTCAGCTTTGGGTGACTTAAGTGTGCATTCCTTTTCCTCTGTCTCCTAGTCCCAGTTCATACAAGGAAGGCTTCTCCCTCCCTTGGGCTTGGAGACATAAGCTGAACAAGTCTGGTCTGTACCTGGTCTGCACAGATGTTCAACCTCAAGACAGAGTTTGACCTGGGAAGAGTTTAGATAGGGGATGAATGAAACAGGATTCTTGATTTCTTTCATTTCTTATACAAGTGTTGTTTTCAAACAGCTGGTAGTACATAAGCTCTTTTCCAGGTAACAGGTAGAATCATGGGCAGAAGTAGTAGAAGATATGGGAAAACAGCATTTCCAAAATAAGAAATAAGACAAGAGTGAAGGAGGAAGACGTGGGTAGACATGGCTAGAATCTCCCACTGTGAGGAGTACATAGGCCCACATATTTTTCTTGGTTTTTAGAGGGGGTGTGTGCACAGTTATTCCTCACAGATCTTTGACTTTCAGTATAAAGAGCCATGTGAAGAATCGATCTGGATTTGTGCAGAGACAGCACTGACCCAGGGGTTCATATTCTATTCTGAAAAGGACAAAATATAAATATTTAGACTTTGCAGCCAGAGGAGTCAGCAGTCTGCAGGCCAAATCTGGGCTGATGGCCTGATTCTATAAATGCAGGTTTACTGGAATATGGCCATGCTCATTCAGTCACGAAAGGTCTGTGGCTGGCTTGGCACTGCAGCTGCAGACGTGAGTACACGTAACAGAGACCGTTGATTGGTTTTTCCACAGGCACGATCACTTGCCTGAAATTCCATGGCAACAGGCACTTGATCAGCGGGGCCGAGGACGGCCTCATCTGTGTCTGGGACGCAAGGAGATGGGAGTGCCTGAAGTCGATCAGAGCTCACAAGTGAGTCCCGCCTGCTCTCAGTGTTCTCCAGGTGCCAGTCAAGCTGGGGGCTAACTGTTGGTTTCCTTTTAGAGGACATGTGACCTTCCTTTCCATTCACCCATCTGGCAAGTTGGCCCTGTCTGTGGGTACAGATAAGACACTGAGGTGAGTCATGAAGGCCCAGGAGCACCTTTACTAAGCTGTGGACTTTGGTCTTCAAATTTAAGAGCCCACGCCCCTGTGAGTAGCTGTCCTGCAGGAATACTGGAGTGGGTGGCCTTTCCCTTCTCCAGAGGATCTTCCCAACTCAAGTCTCCTGCATTGCACACAGATTCTTTACCATCTGAGCCACCAGGGAAGTTGGTGTTGGTACTGTTTCTATACTGTCTGCCATTGTCAGACACCAGGGTAAAGCTGAACGCTTATGAACCTTTTCATAAGGAAAGGCGGGGGGAAATGAAAAGCTCTAAATTCAGACACACATGCTACATTGCAATCGTCAGCTGTGGAGTAGAGAGGGGTCTATATAAAGAGGACTTTTAGGAAGTGAAGCCTTTTGAAAATACAGTGAACTCAGCAGAGGAAAGGACTGTGGGAACAGAGCGAGTTTTAATCTTGCTTGATAGGAAATATTTCGGGCATTGCCATAAGAAAGAAGGTAGTTCTTCTGAATGGCCACGTAGTAAATGTTCGTTTGTGTCTTCATTAAACTTAGCTTTACACATGGTCAGTCAGTGATTATGTGGTAAATGAGCTTCCTGTTTTGCAGAACATGGAATCTTGTGGAAGGAAGATCGGCATTCATAAAAAACATAAAACAAAGTGAGTGTTTTTTGACTTTGTTTAAATTTCATCTTTGGCTGTGCTGGATCTTGGTCATCGTGAGGGCTTTTTCTCTAGTCGCAGCGATTGGAGGCTGCTCTTTGCTGTGGCGTGCAGTCCCCACGGCAGTGGCTTCTCTTGTTGTGGAGCGTAGGTTCTAAGGCATGAGGGCTCAATAACACAGACTTGGCTGCTCTGAGACATGCGGGATCTTCCCAGATCAGGGATCAAACCCATGTCTCCTGAACTGGCAGGTGGATTCTTTACCACTGAGCCACCAGGGAAGCCTAAAGTGAGTGTTTTTGTTTAGAATGCATTTGAAAATGTGATAGGCTGTGAATGTGTATACACACAAGTTCTCGTGTCCGCACACCTACAGTTATTTCCTTATGTGGTGGTGGTTCTCTCTGAGAGCATAGGCCTTAGGTCACTTTTTTCCCCTCCTCTTTCTATTGGGATTTTTGGCATGGCTCTGCCACCTATGAACTGTATGACCTTAATGATTCTTCAAACCAATTCCTTGTCTAAAATTTAACAAAAATATGCATCATAAGTTTGCTGTGAAGGTTTAATGGCATAATGGATGTGAAAGTGCACAGTGTAAATATTTGGTATTTTTTTTTATGACCCCTGATCAGTTTTTTTTTTTTATCTGTGAAATACAACAGCTTTGTTCTTGTAACTTACAGGTGCTCACATAGTGGAATGGTCGCCAAAAGGAGAGAAATACGTAGTTGTCATACTGAACAGAATAGACGTCTATCAGCTCGACACTGCATCCGTCAGTGGCACCATCACAAATGAAAAGAGAGTGTCTTCTGTTACATTTCTTTCAGTAAGTGATCGGAAGTCAATGGTGGGAGCTGAGTGTATATGGTGATGGTCAGAGTTGTTGATGACATTCTGGGTGTTAATGTGTGTTTTATTTTCCCCTCTGTTAGGAATCTGTCCTCGCAGTGGCTGGAGATGAAGAGGTTGTAAGGTTTTTTGACTGTGATTCCCTAACATGCCTCTCTGAGTTTAAAGCTCATGAAAACAGGTACTTTTTTTTTTTTTTTTTTTTTAACACACTAATCTCTGTGTGCTTGTATGTGGAGGGTCTCTTATAAATGCAGTAGCTTCATAAGGCAGACTTTTTTGTGAACGACTACAGAAATAGACATATCTACATAGCTGATTTTTTTTTTTTCCCAAGAGGATGGTGGAAATGTTGTCTTGGCCATAGTGATGCAAAAGTGGTGAAGTCGTCACCAGGACTAGTCATTGGCACAACAGACTTATTTTCTCAATAATTTCATTACACTTGGGGCCTGGAACCCTCAATTCATACTTGAGTGGGAAAAAAAAAATTAGCTCTGCCCCAACCACTCTTGTCTATTTTCCCTCTGTTTGCCTGTCCAGTGGCCCCTTCCTACACTCTGCTTTTCCTGCAGGAGAAATAAATGACATGTTGACCTCTGTCTTGCATCCATCTCCGTCACCTCTTACCACTCACTGTATCTCTGCAGGCAGACGTGAGTCTCAGGGTCAATGGTTAATAACCGGACCAAGGTTACCACCCTGTTAGGTGATGGAGAAGGGAACCAACCCAGTTCTAACCACCCAGGAGTTTACTGCTCCTGCTTTTTCTGCTGTAATTTTGTAAAACGGTGATCATGTGTTTTATTTGCATGTTCTTTTATGTTTCAAACAATTCTTAGTTATTTTTAAAAATGCTTATTTGGCTGCACAGAGTCTTAGTTGCAGCACGCTGTGGCATGTGGGATATAGGTCGAATCCGGGTCCCCTGCACTGGGAGCGTGGAGCCTTAGCCATGGGACTACCAAGGAAGTCCCAGACAACTCTCAGTTTTCGTTTTCTGTGTCATAGTTTAGCTTTAAGAAATCTCTCTTTACAAATAGAATACTGCACTCACTAGACAGGCCCTGGTTTCTGCCCGCCTAGTTTTGGGGAAGGGAGCCTATTCTTCAAGGCCATGTAGCTCTTCATGGATATTTGGTTGTTCGTTTAACAAGTATTCGCTGAGTGTCAGTAATGAAAGACTGCAGCAGGAGCTTGCACTCTCCTGGCTCTTATCTTATCAGGGACAACAAATAGGATAAACAAGAACTCAGGTAATCCTAACAGGAAGGAAATAGGTATTACAATTTGGGAATAACACAGGTAACTTATTTGGATGGGATGATCGGGGAAGGGGGAATGAGACCTTTGGGATAAAGGAGCTATTTCTAAAACAGAGAATTGTAGGCACAGTGGCCCTGAGGGAGAAAAGAGCTTGGTGTATTTTAGGAACAGATAGAAGACTGTCACTGGGTCAGAGGGAGCCAGATGGTGCCAGGCCTGACATGTTGTGGGAAGGAGTTTGAGTTATATATCAAATGCCTTTGTAGGTGCTGGGTTTTCTATGTCCCAGCCACTTCCTCCCTCTTGTGGTGTTTTGAAACCGAACCTACCTCTGTAGAATTTTAAGCCTGGGAATAACAAGGTTTGATTTTTTTAAAAGTTGTTAGGGTGCAAAAATGGAAGCCGAGAGGCCAGTTAGTTTACTCCATAATCCAGAAGGAAAATGATAGTAGCTCAGAAGGTGGGTGGTGGGCCCTGAGGACAAGGGGAGGAGGCCTCGGTCTTTCTCTCAATAGTTTCCTGAGGTGGAGGGGGTTTGAATATCTTTATTTCCTTTAATTCCTGATAATTCCTTTTATTCCTGATAATCTGATTATAGTTGTCTATCATCTTTTCAAGTCCTTCTTAAGGTATGGTTGACAGTCAATTCTATCTTGGAATTTAGACCCTGAAAATGACTCAACCAACTCATGGGATTGTGAGGCATGTTAAATTTTTGGCACTGTTGTTTGAGCAGTTTGGAAATACCCGAAGCCTTGAAAAGTCGAGACTATGTGCCTGGAAGTTTTCTAGCAGCATCATACTGTCTGGAGGAAAGGCTCCTTTACAGTGTCACTGTTTTTGTCCTAGGGTAAAAGACATGTTCAGTTTTGAAACTCCAGAGCATCACGTTCTTGTTACAGCATCGAGTGATGGTTTCATCAAAATGTGGAAGCTTAAGCAGGACAAGGTCAGTGTCTCAACACAATATAAATAAACCAAATGCAGGTCTTACTGTCAGTATGACTTTGAGTTAAGTGAGGTGGATTTTCTTAAAGGTTCATTGGGCACAGATCTTTTACATGTTACATCTCTTCAAGGCCTGATTGATATTCATGGTTTTAAGATTAGGATTCCGTAGTGCTGCCCCAGGGGTTGGTATTGGTGAGTCTGAACTGGCTGGATCCCAGAACTCCTGCTCATTCAGTCAGAGAAACAGCATGTTTTTCTCTTCTGTGTATCGATGATCTTCTCTATAACCTTCTGTTAGATAAAAATCCTGCCATTGCTAGGAAAAAATGGGGAACTTGCGATCAATTGTAGAATTAACAATAGTTTTGAACCAGATAATTACACATTTAAATTCTCTGGTAGTCTCCCTCTTACAGAGTGTTGGTTTATTCTCTTAAAAACAGTCTCTGAGTGTGGTTTGTTGAGTACCTAGTTTGTGCAAGGTTCTTTGTTAAAACCTGGAACTGAACAAGATCAAATAGCGCCTTTCCTTAGTGAAGTGCTTCTTAGGAATTGGTGGACATAGTCAAACCAATCACGAGTCAAGGTCACAAGTGTTTTCTAAACAGTATTCCTTTTATACTCAAGAAAATGCTGTGTAAGTTTTTAATTAAGGTAACTTGGTTATGGAAACAAAATTATTTAAAATTCCTTTATGTTATCTCACATTTTCTTTCTCACATTATAGAAAGTTTCCCCGTCTCTATTGTGTGAAATAAACACGAACGCCAGGCTGACGTGTCTTGGGGTGTGGCTGGACAGAAGGACAGACACAAAAGAAAGCCCGCCTGCTGCCGCCGAGCCTGCTCCTGGTAAGTGAAACCGATCTTTTAAAAAAATTTAAGCTATCTCTTGAGGTGGAGGAGTGCCAGATAACTTCACTTTATTGTCAACTTATTTTACCTTAGAGGGAAAAACAGCCTTTAAACACCCTGTCTCTTGTGTTTTAGTAAGTAAAGAACAGTCCAGACGCAACAAAGAGGAATCTGGCCATGCAGTCCAGGAGGAAGAAAAGCAGCCAAAACCAGACGCAGAGAAATGTAGTTTAACTGGTGACAGTAATAAGCCAACAAGGGGAAACAGCCTGGTGTCAGCCAAGAAGAGAAAAACAGTAGAAATGTTGGAAAAAAAGAGAAAAAAGAAGAAAATATGAATGATGCATTGAATCCCAGATTTTTCCTAGCAGGAAATTTTTTTCAAATATACTTTTTTTTTTTTCCCCTAAGTAAAAGCTTGGAATTTCTTCTTTTGAAGAAAACGTACAGCTTAAAAATCACGTTCAGGTTTTTTTTAAAAACTGTGGTAAAACTTTTTGAAAGGCAATATTAATTATATATCATGGTGATATTATAGTATCTTAATGTATAATATGGGCTTCCCAGGTGGCTCAGTGGTAAAGAATCTACCTGCCAATGCAGGAGACAAAGGTTTGATCCATGGGTTGGGAAGATCCCCTGGCGAATGAAATGGCAATTCACTCCAGTATTCTGGCCTGGGAAATCCCATGGACAGAGGAGCCTGGTGGACCACAGTCCAGAGGGCTCACAAAAGAATTGGACATGACATAATGACTGAGCCCACACACATGCAACCTATAATATATAATTTTTACTGCTGTGTAAAGCAAATAAAGATCTTTCTCTAAATATTGTGGCTTAAAATAATATAAAATCCTGAACACATTTTTACCAAAAGTGGATAAAGGAGTTATTTTTCAGATTTTCTATTTAAGTGGGGGAAGAATGAAAAACCTGCATTACTTTGGCCTCTTCAAGTGGTTCTAATAATTTTAATGAGGATTTTGTTCATTTTGATAACAAATGGTATAAAAAGACATTCATACCAGGAAGTTAAGACAAGCTTAAGAGCTACAGATAAATAAAATTCATATGTATAATGCATATGCTGAAGTTCAGGGCTCCGAACAGAAGGTTAAAGAGAGGCTGCCAAACTTGATTAAACTGTTCTATTTCCAGTGGATGACAAGGAAATGTTAAGATAGGAAAATGACATTTCCTTTATTTTAAATCTGCTTCAGCCCATTAAAAAAAACACTTGGCTAATCTCCCATCCAAGTACTAACCAGGCCCGACTCTGCTTAGCTTCCATCATCAGATGAGATGCGGCGCGTTCAGGGTGGTATGGCTGTAGGCTTTAGTTAATCTTCTAACAAAGGTAGTCTTAAAACTATATCTTAATTATTTGTATCTTATTTCAAAAAACAGCTCTACCAGGGCCTAGGACTGTATGTAATTAAATCTGTGGTTTCAGTTCAGTTGCTCAGTTGTGTCCGACTCTTTGAGACGCCATGAACCACAGCATGCCAGGTCTCCCTGTCCATCACCAACTCCCGGAGTCCACCCAAACCCATGTCCATTGAGTTGGTGATGCCATCCAACCATCTTATCCTCTGTCGTCCCCTTCTCCTGCCCTCAATCTTTCCCAGCATCAGGGTCTTTTCTAATGGGTCAGCTCTTCGCGTCAGGTGGTCAAAGTATTGGAGTTTCAGCTTCAACATCAGGCCTACCAGTGAACACCCAGGACTGATTTCCTTTAGGATGGACTGGTTGGATCTCCTTGTAGTACAAGGGACTTTTCAAGAGTCTTCGCCAACACCACAGTTCAAAAGCATCAATTCTTCGGCACTCAGCTTTCTTTATAGTCCAACTCTCGCATCCATACATGACCACTGGAAAAACCATAGCCTTGACTAGATGGATCTTCGTTGGCAAAGTAATGTCTCTGCTTTTGAATATGCTATCTAGGTTGGTCATAACTTTCCTTCCAAGGAGTAAGCGTTTTTTAATTTCATGGCTGCAGTCACCATCTGCAGTGATTTTGGAGCCCAGAAAAATAAAAGTCATCCACTGTTTGCATTGTTTCCCCATCTATTTGCCATGAAGTGATGGGACGAGATGCCATGATCTTAGTTTTCTGAATGTTGAGCTTTAAGCCAACTTTTTCACTCTCCTCTTTCACTTTCATCAAGAGGCTCTTTAGTTCTCCACTTTCTGCCATAAGGGTCGTGTCATCTGCATATCTGAGGTTATTGATATTTCTCCCGGCAGTCTTGATTCCAGCTTGTGCTTCTTCCAGCCCAGCATTTCTCATGATGTACTCTGCATATAAGTTAAATAAGCAGGGTGACAATATACAGTCTTGAGGTACTCTCTTTCCTATTTGGAACCAGTCTGTTGTTCCGTGTCCAGTTCTAACTCTTGCTTCCTGACCTGCATACAAATTTCTCAAGAGGCAGGTCAGGTGGTCTGGTATTCCCATCTCAGAATTTTCCACAGTTTATTGTGATCCACACAGTCAAAGGCTTTGGCATAGTCAATAAAGCAGAAATAGATGTTTTTCTGGAACTCTTGGTTTTTCGATGATCCAGCAGATGTTGGCAACTTGATCTCTCGTTCCTCTGCCAGCTTGAACATTGGAAGTTCACGGTTCACCTATTGCTGAAGCCTGGCTTGGAGAATTTTGAGCATTACTTTTCCTAGCCTATGAGATGAGTGCAACCTGTGTGGTAGTTTGAGCATTGTTTGGCATTGCCTTTCTTTGGGATTGGAATGAAAACTGACCTTTTCCAGTCCTGTGGCCACTGCTGAGTTTTCCAAATTTGCTGGCATATTGAGTGCAGCACTTTCACAGCATCATCTTTCAGGATTTGAAATAGCTCAACTGGAATTCCATCACCTCCATAGCTCTGTTCGTAGTGATGCTTTCTAAGGCCCACTTGACTTCACATTCCAGGATGTCTGGCTCTAGGTGAGTGATCACACCATAGTGATTATCTGGGTTGTGGGTGGTTTAGTTCCTATAAGTGTCATCCCAGCTGGTTAAGGCAAGTCCTATCGATTTTTTCAGCAGAGTCTTCCATTAAGTTGGTGAGGGTCTGGCCTAAGTGGAATTGTTCAGGTCTTAGTTACTCTCAGCTTTGGCTGTTTGAAGTCAGCTATGGTAAACACAGGCTTCAGTTTTGATATCTGAAAGGTAGGCGTTGTTGCGAGTGGAAAAGTTTTCTCTCAGAATATGTATGCTGCCAAAATGTTACTTGCCATCCGTCTCTACAAGGATTAGGTCCCGCGCCACTGCAGTTGCTGACCTATAGCGCACTCTGAAAGGAGTTCTAGGTAGAGATCAGGAAAAAGGCACTCTGGGAAAAACTGGCAGAACAGGCCTTTAGATGGAGACTTTTCAGGAGGTTTATGAGCCCAATCTCTTGCGTCTTCTCTTATCTATGAAAGCACTTAAGAGAGACATCATTAACAGAGACATCTGCTCCTGGTGACTAGCACCAACATTCTGTCAAAATGTGTGCTTGAGTGCACAGTAACCCATTTCACTAAAATCACATATACTGACACCCCCTGCCCTTCAGTGAGCAGTTGCACAGAACTGAGAGGCTGTGCCCTGGGCTATGGTCCTCATTTTGCCTCCAATAAAACTTAAGCTTACAACTCTCTCCTTGTGCATTTTTTTTTTTTAAAGATACCCGTGACCTGCAATTTGTCTTTTCACTGGTTTGTGTATGTATGATCTGTTGTTATGTACTTGCAGGGGATGAAAGCAACATCAAGGATGACACCCACGTTTTGGTGTTACATCAACTGAGAGTATGGTGGGGCAGGGAAGAGGAGCAGGTGTGGAGTTAATCTGGGGGGGGGGGGGGGGGCGGGGTGGGGAGACGTTGCAGAGGTACTTGCAAATTTAACTCACCTACAGTCAGTCTTAAAGTAGCCTCACTCTTCAAGTAGCCTCTTCAAGTACTCTTCAAGTAGCCTCACTCCCTAAAACAAAGGGAAGTGAGCCAGATTATCTAGCCTGTGACCACCTTATCTTCTGCAGGTAGAAAATAGTCCCTTCTCATGGTAGCAAACTAGGTGATCAGGCTAGAGGGACCATCTCCGATGGTTGACACCTGGCGAGGACTGGAGCCCTGCGTTAACGCATCCTTCAGAATCCAGTCTCTGACACGCTCTTTCCCCCATCGGTGACCTCCACCGCAGGCCTGGCCCAGCTCGCCAGGACTCCGTCAAAACTAGACTCCAGTCCTGGGTTTCCGGCTTTTGGCCAGGCCGTCTTGGATCTGGGACAAGTGCTGGATGCTGGACGGCCCTGCCCGCGTCCAGCTTTCGGGACACATGTGCTCGGCGACTCTCCTGGCCTCGGGGACAGAGCACGCGCCGGGCCGTCGGCAGCAAGCCAGGGCTCAGAGAGCGCTGCGACGCCAGGCCTCTAGCTCCGCCCCACGCTACGCCCCCGGGACGCAAAGAGCGCGACGACTCCCGACCTCTAGCCCCGCCCCACGCTACGCCCCCAGGACGCAAAGAGTGCGACGACTTCAGGCCTCTAGCCCTGCCCCCACGCTTCAACCCCGCCCCATCTCTCTAGCCCCGCCCCCGGGACGCAGAAAACGCGCCGCAACACTTCCGGCGGGATCGCGACTCCCCGCCCGGAGGCGAGTACGCCCTGGTCGACCTGTGCGGGCAGACATTCGGGAAGGAGGTTCGTGTGCTTTGGAATTATTAATTATTTCACTCAGGTTTTGACTTTTAGAAATTACATGAGAGGCTTTGCTGCCCTCTGCTCTTCCCCAGGATCCAGGTGGCGGCTTTAGGCTGCGCGATGGTTGCTTTTCTCTGCTCTCCTTCTAGTGGGTAGTGAATCCTGCGGGAACCCTGAGCTCTTGGCAGGTGCTTACTGATTTAATTAGCTAATTAGTTTCCTGGAGATTTTATCCGTCCATCTCTTTAAAAATCTGGGTGCAATGCTCGACGCAGTGCTACGTCGAGTTAATGACGGTGGTAAGATTCCAAGTCACCTAACCCTTATAGACAATAGTTTAAACAGAAGAGCTGTGTGTTGCTTTCAAGCTTAGCCCCAGTGGATACCAGATGCATTTAAGAAATTAGTTACATCCTAGTTTGCCAGAGGTGTAGCACTCTACGTAATTACGGCTTGGGTTTTTGTATTTTTTATCCTTCCTCTCGCCCCCCATCTAACGGTAACTATGAGAGATGTAAAATCAACTGTCTGAAAGTGTTATAAATGTTGACTTGAAATAATCTAATTCTTTGGGCGGGGGTGAAAAGCAGTAACCCCTCCTCCCAGAAAGGGTAATTAAAATACTTGAATTAAGGGCACAGAAGTGTTTATTTTACAATTTAATTATAACTTGGTTAGATAATGAAAAGATTAGCTTATTAACTGTACAGAGGTGGTCAGTAAAGTTTCCCGTAGGCCTATGTTATTAGAACTTAGATTATTATCAGAATGGTTGCTGTCTGTTCAGCAGTTACTGAGTGCAAAGCACTTTTTAGGTATTATCCCATTTGATGCTGGTCCTAGCCATGGGAAGTTTGCACAGGGTAGGTAAACAGTGAAGGAAACTGAGGCTTAGAGAAGCTGAGCCGTTACCTCTTAGCTCCCCAGGGCTGGAACTGGAACTTGACCCACCTCTTCTGTCTGCTAGGGAGCTGTGCTGTTGACCATCTTTGATCCAGCCCCTCCTTTGCAGGTACAGGCCTGGTTTGGAGAAGGTGAAAGAACAATGCCGAAGGACTCCGGCCCGCTGTAAGTGCCCGGTGGGTGGGGGTGGAATAGCCAGGAGCTTCTCAGACGCAGAGTTTCTTTCCTCATCTGCAAAGGGCACTGAGCCAAGACTGCAGGGCAGCTTGGGTTATGGAAGGATGGACTGTACACCCCCCACAGGAACTTGTGCTTAGGTCCCAGCTCTGCTGCTGACCTAGGCAGGTCATCTAACCTCTCCGGGATTTATAAGCACTTGTACAGTGATAGGGTTGATGACCTTTTTGATCCCATCCTACGGTTACGTGTTTTTTAGAACACGTTTGGCACCAATGTCTTACTGTTCTGTTTCAGAGTGCCTTTACACTGGCTTGGCTTTGGCTATGCAGCACTGGTTGCTTCCGGCGGGATTATTGGCTATGCAAAAGCAGGTATGGTTTGCAGTTATTTAACTTCGTGAAATCTTGTTCCCGTTGACGAACAAGTCCCCAGTGCTCCCGGACTACAGTCTTGTTGGAGTCAGGTTTGGTTTAAGCCTCCTCTTTGGAGAGCCTGCTTATCATCAGCCCCATAGCTGCTCCTTTACTCGCCTCGAGGTTATCTGGCTGAGCTAAACCAGGCTTCTTGTCCAGTCACTTGTTTTTGCCTCTTTATCTAAAGATGCCAGTTAGGGATGGTAATAGATGGTCATTATCATCACCTGCCATACATCAGCCTTGACCCCGGAGGGCCATCCCTGCTCTTTAAGTGGGAGAAAGCCTCTTGTCTTCACGTGAACAATTTTGAAGTCTCTGCGTGAAGCCAGGCACAGGTGTGTCTGTGAATCTGGCTGTTTTCCAGGAGCCTTCCGTGCCTGCTCCCCACCACCAGCACACATACCGGAACCCGTTCTCCAAATCCTTTTTTAACTCATTGACCCTGTTCCCCTTCCTTTGGGGCTGAGCCCGAGGTTGTGCCCATGGGCAGTTCCAGTCTTTTCAAGGCTAATCAAGCCTGGCCAGGAGCCTCCTCTTCTCCTTTGGAGCTGCCCTGCCTGTCAGAGGAGAGGGGGGTGGTGTGGTTATGGCCCTGACTTCTCCAGTAGAAAAAGCAGTCTCCCCCAAACATTTTTCTGCATGAGGACACCTTGGTCTTGAACGGCACTGGGAGACGTTCCCTTTGCTGCTTCCTCGGGGCTGGGGGTGGGGGGAGGTGGTGCGCCTTGGGGATTCTGTTGCAGAGATGAGTGTCTGCCAGGACAACGCAGGTGTGTGTGTGCGTCCCTCCAGGCAGTGTTCCATCCCTGGCTGCCGGGCTCCTCTTCGGTGGTCTCGCCGGCCTGGGGTCCTATCAGCTGTCTCAGGATCCGAAGAACGTTTGGCTTTTCTTAGGTACGTCGTTTCACCGTCTCCCTGATGCGTCCCTGGGTTGGTGGGACGCGGCGGGTTCTTCAGACTGAGATGCTTCTCCCGCTTCTGCCAAGTCCTGGGGAAGGTTTGAAAGGAGGGGGTTTGAGCCCGTTGCTGCTGATCTTTTACATAGAGGATAAAGTTTTCCTCCCTCCCGAATGGAAGTTGACCCCGTGAGGTCAGCCTTAAACATGTAGAGGGCAAGCACGTGTCTCTTAACCATTGTGATTGCCCTCTGAGAACTGTCTGCTGGAGCATCGCTGAAGGACTGTGTGTCTGGTGAGGTCCGCATCGGTATTGCGTTTTTCCCGTGTGAAAGTCGTTTATTCGTCCTTTAGATATAAGCGAAGTGTATGAGACGGAGGCCCGGCCTTCAGGGAGCCTGGGGACTGCAGGTGGCCGCGGGCTTCTGCCATGTCCTGTGAGCAGCCCAGATGTGAGAGAGTGAGGGTGAAGGTTCTGTCTTATCTGAGTGGCTTGGCTGTGTTTCTCCTGAGCGCCACCCACAGGGCTTGTGCCAGACACCCTATGGGGGCTTGTGGGCCCCCTGCTGCCTCCACCCCCTGCCCCAAACCGCTCGAGGAAACCACAGTTCTGGTCCTCACGGCTGTGCCGGGAGCGAGGGAGCCCTAGTCCTTTGTCCCCGTCAGCAGAGGGGGACGAGGAGGCGCCCAGCTCTGACCCCAAGCGCCTCAGATCCCCAAGTCTCATTTCCGATGCCGTCCCTCCACGCGAGCGAATGCCCAGTCTCCAGGCGCGTCCCTCCTCCCGGGCTGCGGGTCTCTGCTTGCCCCCTTCTCTGAGCTCTACCCTGTCCGTGATGCCAGCCCTGAACACACCCACGTGCTCAGCTCTCACCCATTTAAAAGCAACAACAGAAAAGGGACCTTTCGTGACCCCACTTCTTTCTTCAGTTGCTGCCCTTCTTCCTCTTCAGAAACTTCTCTTAAAAAAAATCCATCACCCTGCCATCTTCACTTCCTCAGCTCACATTCTTAACCCACTTCGGCCTCCACTTCTGTTCGTCTCAAAGAATAACTCCCCCGAGGCTGCCAGGACGCTGTGTTTTTCCAAATCCAGTGTACGTTTTTCAGTCCTTCAGTCCTTTACTTTGACCTTTCCGCTGTTCTCAGCACAGTACACCAATCCGTTTTCCATTCTCTCGTTTTTTTCCTTTGTATTTTCTCATTCGCTTTCGTCTGTCTTTTCTGTCTGTTTTGTCCACCCATCTTTTTTGACCATTAAATACTAAGGTTCTTAAAACCTGGCTCTTTTTATCTTCTTCAAACTCTCTGACTTGGCAAGATCATTGAAGCCCAGGCCTCCGATCACCACCAGTTCACAGACCACCCAGATTTCTCTCTCCGCCAAGCCTTGCTCGTGTGTATCCGCTTTCCTGCGTGGAAGTTTCCAGGCGTGTCCAGGCGTCAGCTCCGACCTGGCTTCACGTCTTCTCTTGTGCTCCATCCACTTGGGTCTCCCTTCCTCTCTTCCCATCCCTCTTGTCCATTTCATCAGCAGGTCCTGTCAGCCCCGCCCCCAGCCCACATCCCAAGTCATCCCCTTCTCAGCCTCCACGGCCATCACCCGCGTCTTGTCAGCTCTGCCGTTGCCTGCGTTCCCGAGGGAGTTTGCTCACGGGTGCCCTGCAGCCTGCAGCCGGTTCCCTGTGCTGCGGCTGCAGCTGTATTTTCAGACGGCAGCTCTGCTTGCGTATCCCTCTGCTCGTGTCTGTTAATGGCTTCGCACCACCCGGCTGAAGACCCCAGTCCCTGCCTGGGCCCGCGGGGCTCTGCAGGGGTGGCCCTCTCCCTGGCTCTGGTGGGTTTCTGTGCCTCAGCACATCCCCCACCGCCGGGCCCCCTGCCTGGACCCGCATTCCTGCCCTTAGCTCATCCGCCACCTCTCTTCACATTATGGCTCAGTCTCCCCTCTCTCAGCAAGCCCTTCTCCCTGAATGGGCTGGACCCCTGATATGACGTTATCTGTATTGCATTCATTGCACCTGTGACACAGATTACAGGCTTCCCTGGTGGCTCAGTGGCAAAGAATCCACCTGCCAGTGCAGGAGATACAGGCTCGTTCCCTGGGTTGGGAAGATCCCCTGGAGGCAACCCACTCCAGTGTTCTTGCCTGGGAAGTCCCACGGACAGGGGAGCCTGGTGGGCTACAGTCCACGGAGTCACAGAAGAGTTAGACACGACTTCATGACTCAAACGACAGTACAGATTGTACTTTTAAATTTTTGTGTGATTCTTTCAAGTCAGCCGCATCAAGCTTGAAGCGCTGTTCAAGGGCAGAGATCTCTGTGATAATGGTTGTGTCCCCAGCACCTGCTGCAGGACAGGTGGTGGGAATTAATAAAACATGGAGTGGGAAGTGCCTGAGCGCATACAGGGCAAACAGCATCGGCAACGAGTAGGGGACAAAAACCCCCACAGCAGTGTAGGAGAAAACGAGAATTATGGCTGAAGAGTGGTAGGAGGTGAGGCTGAGGCAGGCTGGGCTCAGACACTGAGAGCCTTTGATTCCAGTGTTGGTGTTAATACTTGGTCCCATTAAATGTGGACAGTGTGGAGGTCCCCAGCTTGGGGGAGGAGGATTATGAGATGGGGTCTGAGCCTTTGAAAGATGGGTGGGAAGTTGGCCACTTTTCCGTCCTGTCACCTATAAGATGTAGTGATCTGTGACTCTCTTTATCTTTCCACCAGTCACATCTGGAACCTTGGCTGGCATCATGGGGATGAGATTCTACAACTCTAGAAAATTCATGCCAGCAGGCCTGATTGCAGGTGCCAGGTACTCTGCTCTATTGCTAGCTTTAGTTCAGTGTCCCCAACGCTGTAGACATTCAGAAGGGTCCTTGTTTCAGTGTACCTGATGCTGAGCATCACCTGAAATGATTGGATTTATCCACAAATAGCAAAGACTGCAAAAACAGTTGATTTCATGTCATCATGAGATGAGGATACTCATTCACCTCTGAAATGGTTTTGCTCTCACATCTGAGCTCTGGTCCCGCTTGGCTCCTCCCTGCAGAGGAGGTGGCTTCGCTGCGAAGCTGTGACTGCACCCACTGCTGTGATTTGCAGCTTGGGGTCCGTACATATCTCAGCTGTATTGGTGTCCTTTATTATTGAAAATTTTGCTAAAAAGAAATTCTGATCGAATCCTGTTTTGTAATTAACTTTGATTGTAAAATCCAAACCAGGTTGATCTTAAAATGTAGTCTAATAAAGAAAACCTGAAGATAGAATTTTTAAAATCTGCTTTGAAAGAAGCTTCCTCACCGACTTGGATCGTAGTCAGGGTGCTGTCAGGAGTAAAGTCTTACACTCGGTGTAGACCAAGGTCAAGAGCCATGTCAGCTGGCAGGCTGGAGGTCTGCGTTACCGGCCTCTGTGGCAGGGGAGGCCGTGGGCTCTGCAGCCTTGTTTCTCGTCTTTGAAGTACTGGCAGCTCGATTAGGAACTTTGACTCCCGTGTATGATTTCAAAGCCTGAGCGCAGAACTGCCCTTGGCGTGTTCTTCCTTTGGCGGCTCCAGGAGTCCTACTCCAGCAGAGTTGGAGTCCATCTCTGCTGGCTCTACCTTGGCACCACCTCGGCACGTACTGAGGGGAGGGAACCTGCTGAGTCCTAGTCCCTTAAAAATAGTCGAGTGCCTGTGCTATTCTTGACGTAATTTTTTTTTTTTTATGTGTTTGCTTTGCACAGTTTGCTGATGGTCGTCAAACTTGGAATCAGTGCCTTGAGTAAACCCCATCAGTAATAGTCATGGCCCAGCTTGGACTCCTGAAGAATTTTTAAAACTTCTACTCTTTTTCATGTACTAAGATAAACAAGTACAGCATTTTCATGTATTCTTGACATTTTTCTTAAAAACAGACCAAAAAACAGCACTGAACTTTGCAGAGATAAAAAATCGGTCATTATCATTACAGCCCTAAAGAGATGGGTAAGGTGTAACACAAAAGAGTTTCTTCCTGTGGTACTCTCATACAGTTTAATTCTTGTATTGTGGTGTTACCTGTTCTTTCTGTATCTCTAGGTAACATCTCCAGGGATAGAATGTTAGGCTGTCACCACTGGGGCCCTCCAAGCCCCTTGCGCTGCTCAAGGAACAGTATGAAAAGGATCTCTTAATGAGATTTACGATATCTATTCTTTTGCTTATCTTAGAGCACAGACCTACTTTGAAATTATGTTAAATAAAATCAATTAAAATAAAGTTTACTGTAAATGATATTTCTGCAGTGTCTTCTTCATTGCCAGAGCTCTCTAGAACAGCTCTCTAGAATGAGATATGAATAACAAGATAAAAGAGCATGAAGATGTTTTTATTGATATTTTATTTAGGAATTAGCCATTTTGAATAATTTAAAAACCAAGGAAGGGAAGTTATTTGATTATACATTGCATTTAGGCTTGCATTTCTAAGATTAGTGGGACTGCATAATCAAAAAAGAAAAAATGAAATTGTGGTTAACCATTTAATTTATAAATGTGAAACCTGAGAGAACTGTTTATAACTGGAATGTATTACTTTGGTCTCTACATTGGACATGTTACTAATTACACATTTTCACTTTCTTTCAACATTGAGTTAACTCATTCTGGTACCCCTTCCTTTGCTTTTCCACTTTAAAAAAAAAAAGGGAGGGGATACATTTGCTACTTACGTCAACTCTCACTGGTATTGATTGGATTTCTTCTATATTATTCAGGCACTTATGAATCAGTTTTATGGATTGGCTTGTTCCTTGAAAGAAACTTTACTTTTCTCATCTTTGTGTATGACGTGGTTTGACACGTCTGCCACAGCCAATTTTTTTTTGATTTATTTTATTGAGGTATAGTTCATTTACAATGTGTTAATTTCTGTCGTATACCAGAGTGATTCTGTTATATATGCACATATATATATATACACACATACATTCTTTTTCATATTTTTTCCATTATGGTTTATGCCGAATATTGAATATGGTTCCCTGTGCTGTACAATAAGATCTTGTTTATCCATCCTGTATATAATAGCTTGCATCTACTAAGCCCAGACTCCCACACCATCCCTCCCACCTGCCCTCCGCTTCGGAAACCACAAGTCTGTTCCGTGTCTCTGAGTCTGTTTCATAGGTAAGTTGGTCTGCATCATGTTTTAGATCCCGCTTAGAAGTGACGTCATACTCGCCTCACTTCATTTAGTATAGAAGCCTCTGGGTCCATCCGCGCTGCATTATTTCCTCCTTTTTATGCTGAGTAATACTCCATTGTGTGTATGTACCCTGGCTTTATCCATTTGTCTGTTTTTGGACATTTAGGTTGCTTCTCTGTCTTGGCTGTGGTAAATACTGCTTCTGTGAACACTGGGTTGCGTACGTCTTTGAATTACAGTTTTCTCTGGATACCTTTCCAGGAATAGGATCCCTGGATCGTATGGGAGCTCTATTTTTAAAGGAACCTCCACGCTGTCCTCTGTGGTGGCTGCACCGATTTACATTCCCACCGACACTGCAGGATGTTCCCTTTTCTGCACACCCTCCCAGCGTTTGTTCTTTATAGACTTTTTGAGATAGTGGCCACTCTGAGTGGTGTGAAGTGACACCTTGTAGTTTCAATGTGCATTTCTATAATGATTAGCAACGATGAACATCTTTCTGTGTGCCTGTTGGCCATCTGTATGTCTTTGGGAAAATGTCTATTTAGATCTCCAGTTTTAATTTTTTTTAATATATTGAAATGTATGAGCTGTCTGTATATAAAATATTTACTCTCCCATCTAGGACATTGTGTGTCCCTTCATATAATTCAAATTTTTTTTTTTTTAGTCTTAAAACATTTTAGAGTTTTATTCGCATAGTTCTTTGCATTTCTGTTAAGAGTATTGTAGGATATTTTATAGTTTTGTTACTATTAGTAAATCTTACTTTAGCATGATACATTGGTTAACAACTAAAGAAGCAATACTGCTACATTATCACTAATTCATACTTTATTCAGTTTTTCTTATTTTTAAACTAATACCCATTTTCTGTTCCATGATCTTATCTAGGGTAGCATATTACATTTAGTTGCCACGTAGGGTCCTCATGGCTGTGACCATCCCTTCGACTTTCCTTGCTTTTGGTGACCGGGTTTTGAGGAGTACTGATCAGGTTGTTGTATAGAATGCGTTTCCGTTGAGATTTGTCTCGTGTCTTTCTCGTGGTTAGACTGGGATCTGGGTTTTTTTAGGAGGAAGATCACAGAGGTGAAGTGTCGATTTCATCACATCAGATGGAGGTTACATATATGAACATACATACACTATTGTTGATGCTGACATTGGTCATCTGGCTGAGGTAGTGTTCCTCAGGTTACATATATGAACATGTATACACTATTGTCGATGCTGACATTGGTCATCTGGCTGAGGTAGTGTTCCTCAGGCTTCTCCATGGTGAAGTTACTCCTTTTTTCCCCACTTTCCCATGTGGTACTCTGAAAGGAACTCACTCTGCGTGCTCCATGCTTAAGAAATGGAGAGTTGTGCTCTGCCTCCGGAGGTCAGAGTGTCTACATAAAAATTACATGGAATTTGGGTGCATGGAAGATGTCTCCTCGTCTCTGTCTGTAGGTCCATCCAGCCATCCACTCGTTCAGTGTGGGCTTAGGTATGATGATTTTCTGGTTTGGGTTGTAATCCAGTACTTCTCCATCGGTTTTCTTGTTCAGATCGTTGCAGTTGTGAACATGGGGTGCTCTTTTAGTTGTCCCATGGCCCATTGATACAGCCAGTCAGTGTAGGCTTTTTTTTTTTTTTTGCTTTCTTGCTTTTGTTTTTATAGGACTTCACTATTTCCTGGCACTGTAAGAGGCTCCAGGCACATCTTGTATGTTTCACACCCCAGCGCCAGAATCCACCATTTCTCCAAGGAGCCCTGGTTTCTTTTATTGGACAGTGTATTGGAAGCCAAGAGCTGGTGCTGGATGACGCTTGTTGCTCCTGGGACATTATGTTATCCTTTTACCTTAATTCCTTTGTACTTTTGAAAGTTGTTATTCCTCTTTCTAGTCTCTTAAACATTCAGGTTCACCATGTCTTCAGTGGTTTTGTTTCTCTCATAAGTGGAACAAAAAATAGTTTTTTCTTTGCACTCTGTTTTGACTGACTTTTACAAGTTTTAATACAGAGGTCTGTCATTTTCCATTTCTAAGGGTATTTATTTCAGATTTGATTTTCCCTTTTGACTTTGAAGTGTTTAGAAAAATATTTTTGAATTTTTAAGGGATAATGTTTAAGTAATACTTTATTCTACTATTACTCTACTGTATAAAGAAGTAGTTTACATATTTCTATATTTGACATTTTCTTTGTAGCCTAATGTAAACTTTCTGTGCCTGTTAAATGTTAGCGTTTTGCCTTATTGGTCAAAAATCTACATAGTATGTATGTTGGATACACTTTGTTTGCTGTGTTACTCATGTCTTATTTTTAAGGCCTCTGATCTGTTTTATAAGAAAAACCTCCAACTCTGTTTTTTCTGGTATTTATGATTAATCTTTGCTTCACATATTTATGTTGTTTTCACATTTAATTTAAAATATTTTCAAACCTAGTGAAAAGCTCGCTCTCTATATATGAACGTAGGTGTAGAAATACTCAACAAAATATTAGCAAATCACATCCAAGAATATATACAGAGAATTACATAACATGATCAAGTGGGATTTATTCTAGGTATACAAAACTGTCTCAGGCATTTGAAAATCAATTACTGTAATCTATCGTATCAAGAGACTAAAGAACAAAAATCTTACGATCAGTGATCATTCTCAGTAGATGCAGAAGCATTTGACAGAATCTAACACTCTTCATAATAAAAACTCTCGAAAATATAGGAACATCTTCAACTTAATCAAGAAAATCTATTAAAAAACAAAAAACCCTACAGTTAACATCTTGTTTAATAAGGCAAAACTGAATGTTTTCCTGCTAAGATCAGGATGAGGGCAAGGATGTTCACACTTACCACTTTTATTCAGCATTGTACTGGAAGTCCTGGCTAGTTCAATGAGACATGGAAAGGAAATTAATAGTATGCTATAGATTGAGAAGGAAGAATAAAACTATTTTTGTTTGCAGGTGACATGATTGTCTATGTAGAAAATTTCAAAGAAATTTTCCTGGGGGGGTGGGAAAGGTCCTGGATTTAATTATTTAATGTTATAAGTGATTAAAACAGGTATTAGGGTACAATTTTAGTATAAAAAAGTCGTTTGCTTCCTTGTAAATGAACAAGTAAATGGGTATAAATCCAACAAATACATATAAGATCTATGAGGAAAATGACAATCTAATGAAAGAAGTCAAAGAAGATGTACCTAGAGTGACAGTTACTGTACATGAATAGGAAGGCTGACTGAGAAGGCAATGGCACCCCACTCCAGTACTCTTGCCTGGAAAATCCCATGGACGGAGGAGCCTGGTGGACTGCCGTCTATGGGGTCACACAGAGTCGGACACGACTGAAGCGACTTAGCAGCAGCAGGAAGGCTGAAGAGTGTCAAGATGTCAGTTCTTCCCGACTTGACCCATATTGCTTGCTCACTGCAATCCTAATTTTAAAAACCCAGTTATGTTGTTCATAGTGGTAAACTAATACTAGAAGTTTATATGGAGCAGTGCACTTCAGTTGCTCAGTCGTGTCCGACTCTTTGCGACCCCGTGAATCGCAGTACACCAGGCCTCCCTGTCCATCACCAATTCCCAGAGTTTACCCAAACTCATGTCCACTGAGTCGGTGATGCCATCCAGCCATCTTATCCTCTGTCGTCCCCTTCTCCTGCCCCTAATCCCTCCTAGCGTCAGGGTCTTTTCCAATGAGTCAACTCCTCGGATGAGGTGGCCAGAGTACTGGAGTTTTCAGCTTTAGCATCATTCCTTCCAAAGAACACCCAGGACTGATCTCCTTCAGAATGGACTGGTTGGATCTCCTTGCAGTCTAAGGGACTCTCAAGAGTCTTCTTCAACACCACAGTTCAAAAGCATCAATTCTTCGGCGCTCAGCTTTCTTCACAGTCTGACTTTCACATCCATACATGACCACTGGAAAAACCATAGCCTTGACTAGACAGACCTTTGTTGGCAAAGTAATGTCTTTGCTTTTCAATATGCTATCTAGGTTGGTCATGACTTTTCTTCCAAGGAGTAAGCGTCTTTTAATTTCATGGCTGCAATCACCATCAGCAGTGATTTTGGAGCCCCCCAAAATAAAGTCTGAAACTGTTTCCACTGTTTTCCCATCTATTTCCCATGAAGTGATGGGACCAGATGCCATGATCTTCGTTTTCTGAATGTTGAGCTTTAAGCCAACTTTTTCACTCTCTTCTTTCACTTTCATCAAGAGGCTTTTTAGTTCCTCTTCATTTTCTGCCGTAAGGGTGGTGTCATCTGCATACCTGAGGTTATTGATATTTCTCCCGGCAATCTTGATTCCAGCTTGTGCTTCTGGGAGTTGCAAATTAAAAATGAGATACTACTACACACTTATTAGAACACCAAAATCCAAAACACTGACACCACCAAGAGATGGTGAGGATGTGGAGCAATAGAAATTCTCATTCACTGCTGGTGGGGATGCAAAAGGGTAGAGCCACTTTGGAAGATAGTTTTATTCTTACAAAATCAAACATGCTCCTACCATATGATCCAGCAGTGAATCAAGTGAAGTGAAAACTGACATCCATACAAAAACATGCACGTGAATGTTCACAGCAGCTTTATTCATAATTGCCCAAACTTTGGAAACAACCAAATGTCCTTCAGCTGGTGAATGGATTAACGATGATACAGTGCACATACAGACAATGGAATACTAGTCAGTAATAAACAGAAATGAGATACCAAGCCAAGAAAAGACAGCGAGGGACTGTAAATGGATATTATGGAGCAAGAGAAGCCAATCTGAAAAGGCTATATGGTATGTAATTCCAACTGCATGACATTGTGGAAAAAGAAAAACTGTGGAGATAATAAAAAGATTAGTGGTTGCCAGAGGTTTGCAGGGAGGAAGGGATTTCTGCGGAAGTGAAACTGTTTTGTATGATACTCTACAACTTCGGTTGTCACATGTCATTATACATGCTGTCCAGACCCACAGAATGTACAGCGCAGAACCCTGAACCCTAATGTACACAGTGGGCTTTAATAGCAGTGAATCAATATTGGTGCATCAGGTGTAGCCAATGTGCCACACTTAGGCAAGATAGTCACAGTAGGGAGGATGAGGAGGGGGAGATGAGGGAGTGTATGGAAACTCTCCTTTCTGAGTAGATGCTTCATAAACCTGAAACTGGTTTTAAAAAAAAGTTGACATTAACAACAAAAACAGGCCTCAGTACGAGTATAAAGTTTAAAAATGTAAAGAAAACAGACTAGTTAACTATATCAATTTTAATATCTATTCACAGTTTAAAAGTTTCCCAGCAACACAAAAGAGTATTTTAGCTTTGAGACATTAAAACTACAAATATATATATGGCCATTATCACTAATATTAATATAAATTATTCTTTAGATTTTAACATTTTCCAACAAGGTGAGTCTTTTGTACAAAAATACCATATTCTTATTATCTTATAATGTGCCTTTATATAATATCCACAAAATGATACCAATTGCATTTGTTATAAAGTCGTAAAATGCATAAGATATCAGCAGTTTGATAACATTATTCTTTAAAAAGAATATCCAGTCCATAAAATGACAGGCTTAACTAGACCAGTTCTAAGTTCAAAATGTCAATTTTAAATACCAATTTAAAAATAAAACTAAGAAAATATGTCATAAGTGAGATCACTGCTATAGCAACCAAGTGCATTTGCTCTTCAGAACAAGTGTGACATTCAGAGCTGAGTCAGTGATCTGTCTGCAGCAGCAGCAGCAAGAATTTGCTTTGGAGAACAAGCTGGCATACTGTGGTGGGAACACGGAAAGAATGCATTTTGAAAGTAATGAACACACTTGATGTGAAGATGACAGAACCTTGACTTGGTTAAGTTGGAAGTCATCAAGCAGTGGGTTTGATGATCACCATTAATGCAAAGCGGTTGTATCGGTCAAAATCAAACAGGAGACTTTCTCTGCTATAATCAGGTGACGTAATTTTGAAATCTTTGTTGAAGTATTTCTAAGAAAGACACCCTGCTGTAGGTTGGAATTATCATTGCTCCCAAAATTATCTCATTCCAAAAGAGGAAAATGATGAATTACCATCTTTTATAAATTACCACTGCCAAATGGTAGAGGAGAACCTTGGTCGCAAAGAACCGTAATTGACAGCCCACAGGCATCTATGTAATTGCTGTACAAAACCAAAACAAACCTTTGAGGCCAAACAAAGTATTAGTCGGGGCAAATATAAAACACTCTAAACACTTAATTTCTGGAGGCATTTTTCTTTTTAAAAAAAAAAAGCTTCTTAGAGTAGTATCTATTAATTTGTAGATCAAATACTTGATACTTTGGCAAATAAAGTTTATTCAATACTTTTAAAGTCCTACCCGTATCAGCATTGTGGGCAATGATGCTAAGAAAATGCATTTCATTTCTAGGAAAAAAATAGGAGATGATTTTTGCTCTTCAGAGTACCCACTATTATATATTTCTTCCAGAACACAGTAGAAATAGACAGCTGTAGACATGTCCCAGGGTCAGGGGGACTTGGTGGACTCCGTGGCGTGACGCCGTGGGGTTCACGCTAGATTCCTACCGGTGGCCTCCATACTTGGCCACCCAGTCTGTCCTCCCGTGCACGGAGGACACTGGCTGTGCACGGTTCACAATATTTAGATTCTTGGCTGTAGGATTATAAGTAGGTCCTGAAAACTGCCCCCGACCAGTTTTGGTGTTCCAGGGATATTCTGAAAGAAAGCACAATCAGAAATTAGAATTTTATTCAGATGACCATGCAAAATAAAGCAGTTCATTTTATGGGGGGATGTCTGAATTTAAAAGATTAATTCAGTGTTTTCTAAAGTTTTTATATATATGCATATACAAATATAAACCAAAAATTCTAAGGTAGAATTGTGCTGATGCCAGTTCGCATTTTCAGCAGCTTCCGAGCCGTAATTTCTGGTTTGCAGTTCTGACACTGCTGCTCTTCCAAGTTTTGCTCACTGAAGCGCCCATCATATTTAGATAGGCAATACCATCTTGGGTGACCAAGAGCAGCTCCTTGGTTTCAGTTCAATGGACAATACCCACAGAGTTGTTGATCAGTCGCTAAGTCATGTCTGACTCTGCGACCCCATGAACGGCATCCCCAGGGAGCAGGTCCCCTGTCCTTCACTATCTCCCTGAGTTTGCTCAGATGTCCACTGTGTCGTTGACGCCATCCAACCATCTCATCCTCTGTGCCCCCTTCTCTTGCCCGCAGTCTTTCCCACGTGTTAGTATTTATATCACACTGTGGTTACATCTAAATGACACTTGAACACAGGGTCTCTACAGAAAATGCATTCAGAATTGTCCTGTAAAGTCTGACTTCATGGGGCCCCATAGTAGGTTCCTCTTTAAACTTGAAAATGTGGTTTTAAGTCAAGAAACCTAAATGTTTTATTGGGCAACTCATGGATGACAACATGACCCCAAACCTTTCATCACGAGGCTCGTTTTATTCATACTTGGATTTGGCTGATGAGAACTTTGTGAAACATTTTACTGTGTTAGACATTTGTTACCTGAACAGTTTATGAGCTCTGATTGCTTGAACATCTCAAATGACAAAGTCATTTTATAGAGAACTTTTCAACATCCTCAGTCCCTGCTTTGCCCCTTCCTTGCTTCAAACTGGCAGCCAGGTGTCAAGCTGTTCTCACTTGATGGTCCATCTTTCTGTTTGGGATTTAAATACCTTTTGACACTGTGTGGTCGGTGTCTTTCTTGGATTATCCTCTATAGGAGTCAATTTTGAAATAACTAACCATTCTGTACACTTAATAATAGCTCTGCTCTATTTATCTGCGTGGTTTTCCCGTTTCTTTCTTACATTTTTACCGTAGAATCGGGAGTGTAGGAGGAACTCATGGGGGCAGGTGGGTCCTGACATGCTGCTAACCTTGGCTGACAGAGAACATAGCCTTAAGTGAGGCGCCATCCTGGTGACGGTCACCTGGGAGGTTGGTGGTTTGGTCGGGACAGGGAGGCCAGGAGCTCTTTCTTGGTTTTAACAGGTCATTTCATCCCACACTTATTTGGTTTAAAGTTCTCAGAGGCAATACAAAGCTCCCTAACAAAGACAGGGACAGCGTCTAGAAGGGCCAGTTAAGTGTGCCCGTTTTCTAGAAACTGCCCTTTAGTTATAACCCACTGGGATACAGACTACCATCAGTATGATAAATTAGCGCCCTCACATCTGAAGACTCCAACCGAGCAGAATGGTACCACGGGAGGGCGGAGGAGAGGGCACTCAGGAGGAGGCCCCGGTAGCTCAGAGAAGGGAAAGGGAACCCATTCCTAAGTTACCAGTGGGTGAGAAGTGAGGGCCCCGGGGAGTAACACCCAGAGCGGCTTTTTCTCCACATCGTGACTTAGTGACTAAGTCAAGTCCTAAATGCATTTGAAGGAGACTGTGTTCAGGCCAGTATTCATGAAACCTTCCCCCAAAAGGGAATCATTTTGCCACTGAGGCAGGAGTCTTTGCTGAGAAGTAACTCTTTTAGGACTCCAGCCCCCTGGGGGTGAAGAACCTGGTAGCCCACCCTGCACCACCCCCAGAGCGGAGCTGAGAGCCCGTGGATGCTGGCTGTGTGTTTGTTTTAAAACCTGCATGTATCCTCAGAGGCGTTTAACCCCTTGCCCGAAACCAAGGAGTTCCTTCTTGGCCAAAGGAAAAGGTGTTTGCCTCTAGTTAAGAACGTGATCTGTAACTTTTAGCAAGACAGAAACCTCTGTGCAGTGGAGCTCACGATGGCACCTTCTGCCGCAGAGGCGCTGGGAGAATTCAGTGAGTTACCGTGCCTCAGGACAGGTGGTGTCTGAAGCGGGTCCCTGCTCCAAGTCCCTGTGGCTGTCAGCTCAGGGGACAGGGAGGTACAAGGGGGCTCGGGATGAGAGACGACCTGGCGAGGGAGGCTGTGGCTAATCTGACGTTTCTTCTCCAAACTCGAGGATGAGGACTAGAGAAGAGAGGGAGGCCGAGAGACGGGGAAATAGTCGAGTAAATACGGTAATGACCTGGTTTTATTCTCTTGTGGGAAACTGTCACACCAGTGGGAGGGCTGGAAGACACATCTCTTCCAGAACAGTGTTTTCCTAAGGATTTGCATTGACCACTTGAGAATGGTTAATATTTACTTCTTTTTTTTACCTTTCCTCCTATCACGATCTGTAGGAAAATCTGATAAGCAGAGTAAATGGAAGAGATGAAAAGTTATGAGAGAGCATTTTACTTAGGAAAAAAAAAATGAAACCAGGCATATGCATGCTAATATGACAGAATAATTAATATATAAAGGCCTCCAATCTCTTATAAAAAATATGTTCAAAAATACTCACTCTTACTTTCTCAGGTACTCAGATTAATTTTGAGACATTATAATTTTCTGTCTTCATATTAAAAAGTGCTAGCAAGCTGTGGCTAATGACTCGTGATAAGGCTGGCTTAAAATATTTGAGGCTTTATAAAAAGTATTGCTGTATAAAATTACTTGTATATTTTGTTTCAGCAGAGAAATCCTGAAGCAATTCTTTTCAGAGATAAGGTAACTTAGTACTGCGTAAGCACTTCTACTGTGGTTAAGATGTAAAATATGAAAGTCCAGTGGTTTTTACAATTTTAACTCCAAGAGTGTGACTGGTGACTCTAACCAGGAATTCTAATATAAGATCCTGGCTGGGAGAAGACTTTTGAAGTCAACTCATAAAAATTAAACTGTACCTTGGTACCTTATCAAACTTGAAGTTATCTGCCTCAGTGTTAATTTTAGGTGCTTTAATCAGGCAGGATATCTATTTTAGATTGAAATAATTTAGACAACATTCATGGTCAAATCTTGTCAACGCAAGTTCAGAATCCTCACCTCCGTTTCAAGAGCATCCCCCTGAATGTGGCTGTCGTACGCCATACAACTGCAGAGCAGTGACCTAACTAGTCCTTACGTTGGAGGGTGGGGAAGGAGACTTCACCACCTACTATATTGCAAGGCAAGTGCCGGTGAGAGTTCTGTGGTTTAGTTCTAAAGCCTAAGACGAACCTGCAGAAGAGCCGCCCGTGAACTAACATGCAGCAGAGCCTCAGCATCTCTCAGAGTTTTGCTCAGTGCTGGGTACCAGGCAGGGAGCTCTGAGAGATTGATCCTCTCACATCTCATCGTGCAGCGCAGCACTCTCTCTGGACTTAAGACGAACAGGGTCAGTCCCAGCTCCACCGTTTACGAGCTGAGTGACCCTCAGTGAGCCTCTTACAACACCAGCTTCCTCATCTGAAAAAGGTCGACCTGATGAGGTCGTTGGGACAATTCAGTGGCAACATCCTTGTGTAAGTGACTCCTATCATTAGACTCATCAAACCACATCTTTGGAAGGAAAATGGGACATTTTGCCAAAAGCAATTAGAACTGTAGTTAATAGATGAGACTAATTGAAAAGTTTTCACTCAGGAAAAGTGACTCCAGTCTTTGGACGCTCTGTTCTCATCAGAATTCTCAAAAACTGTTATCTGAAGTTGTTCTTACCTGAAGCTGTTGCACCAATCGGTGCTAAGTGTATCCTCTGGCCAGCTGACCCCACTTCTTTTTTGAAAAAGGAAGGAATATATCCTGACTGATTGTAAGGAGCATAACTTCCAAGATTTCCTAGTGATGTATCATAAAGTTTCAGAGTCAAAAGGTTAATACTTTTAAAGCACCGGAGAGTAACTTTGATTACAACCACTACTAATGCTAAATTCTACTTGGAGGGCATCCTCTATATTTCATGCGAGGTACTACGAGCGTACAGGCACTCACTCCCATTCAGTCCGCATAACAACCCCCTTAGAGGCATGTTACCCACGCTGGACCTGGCTAAGTTCTCAAAGTAAGTGACCAAGATCAAACGTGAACCCAGAAGGTCACCCTGAGCGCCCCTGGGTTTGTATGGCTCCAGTTCGTGACCTGAGAGTGGGTTTCCTTCCAGGAAGCCCCTGTCCCTCTGGCACTTCATCACCTTGTAGAATCACCCTGACGAGTGCACCTGTCCTCACAGGGGTTGTTGTACGGACTGAGCGAGGTGGATCCGGAGCACTTAGCACAGGATCTGCTGTCCATCACGTGTCAGCTGTCATCACCCTCCATCGCTATCAGTGAAAATACTCTTTCAGTTATTTTCAGCAGATTTGCTTGATTTCTATAAATTGTCATAATTTAAGAAGACAAGCATAGAGCTTTTTTGAGAGCAAGTTATGCTTAGAATCCCAACAACTGAAGGAGGCCACTCGCGGTGTGGACGCTCCCATCTCTCCTAGTCCTGGTCTGACCCCTGGAAGCAGGGGCCCTTGGCCATCACAGGGTCCTCTTACGACAAGGTTTGGGGTAGATGTTGAGAGGCACATTGGACAGGAGATTCAGAGGACACACCGTACTCATCTACCATGCCCAGAAATTACCTTGTGGGTCCTCTAATTTTTCAGGGAAACTTTCATTGCATGATAGCTTTTCAATGGGTTTGATTATGCTTTCTTCTAAAGAGAAGGCAGACAGAAAGAAAGAATGAACAAGAAGGAGACTGTTAACAGGAAAAGCAGAGGAAAAAATGAATTTCATGATTAGTGAAAAGATCCAGAGAGAAACCGTGAAAGGAGAATATGTTTTCTGTGCAGTCACCGCTTTCATTTGCTGTTGATCATCTATTCCCCTGAGGCTCAAAGCTGTGGGGCTGTCATTTGACTGTATTCAACCAGTCGGTCCAGCAAATACTATTTTTAAGTAACTGAGAAAAAAAGAAGGAAATTGCAGAGCTGCAGTGTCGGACATCTCAGCACTGTTAGATGGATAAGTTGAGTCTCCACAGCAGGGAGAAAGCCTGTGAGCTGTCAGAGTATGTGATGGCACTCAGAACTCCTCAGCTGCTACAACAGTGGCCCTCTCCCTCTTGATCCAATACCACCTACATTTCCTTTCTAAAAAAGAGCTCACTTTCAGCTGCTATCTAAAATGTTTCACCATAAGTCTTAGCAATGCCAAAGGATATACCTTCTGGCCTAGTGTGATTATAGATATTTAAAAATAAACTATTACATCTCTCTCTTAAATACAACCAATGGAACCTAAACCATAGTGATTTAACCCTCACCAGTACTGACTTATGGAGAAGGCAGTGGCACCCCACTCCAGTGCTCTTGCCTGGTAAACCCCATGGACGGAGGATCCTGGTGGGCTGCAGTCCATGGGGTAGCTGAGGGTCGGACACGACTGAGCGACTTCACTTTCACTTTTCACTTTCATGCACTGGAGAAGGAAATGGCAACCCACTCCAGTGTTCTTGCCTGGAGAATCCCAGGGACGGGGGAGCCTGGTGGGCTGCCGTCCATGGGGTCACACAGAGTCGGACACGACTGAAGTGACTTAGCAGCAGCAGCAGCAGCAGCAGCAGCAGCAATTCTGACTTAAGAAATACGTGACCACAGTCCTTTGTGACAGAGAATTTCACATGAATCTCTTTTCTCTCTAAAATTTTATTTTTATTCATATGTCAACTCATTTTATCCAAACATAGATTTAAAAGTCTTTAACCAGTCAAAAATATGTATAGATTAAAACCTTTAAAAAAGGGTCTCGTAACCAACCATAAGTATATTAAAAAATTTTTTTCTGTATTAGTTAGAATGATTCATTGTATATAATTAATCAAAAAGGTGAATATTATAAAACTTTATTATTAAAAATGAAAGGCTGGATGTTTTTTTGAAATTCATCTCTTAATGAGAAAGATAGAACCTTATACAAGTGGTTCATGTATCCATAAATAAATACAGCATGCTCAGTCGTGTCTGACTCTTTGAGACCCCATGAACTATAGCCTGCCAGGCTCCTCTGGCCATGGGACTTCCCAGGCAAGAATACTGGAGTGGGTTGTCATGCTCTCCTCTAGGGGATCTTCCCGACCCAGAGATTGAACTCCCATCTCCTGCATTGCAGATGGATTCTTTACTGCTGAGCCACCAGGGAAGCCCAAATAAATATTATTTATTGCTAAAATCAGACAGAATTCAGCTTTAATTTTTTTTAAGATGGTAAGTAACAAGAAATCTCATAAATGCATAGTAGGAAATGAAAGGTGTTTAGTTACAGCTTTATGATTGTAGTCTTTGAACTCTGTTCAGAGTTACCAAATATCACACAGTGATCTCATAAAAAATGATCTAAAATTGTTTTTAAATTTTATGTTGGAGTACAGTGGAACTAATACAGTATTGTATTAGTTCTAAGAATGATTTTTAATTATCATTCAGCTGTAACTCAGGTTCACCTTCTGTTTTTTTTTTTTTACAAGAAATGGAAACAGACTTAAAAAGAATCTGTCCCCCAGTCATCAGAGGGACTCACTGTCTCAACACTGACACCAAGACATCAAATTGCCCTTTGACTGGCACCCCAGATATTTTCACACCTGAGTGGTGGGTGTGAGTGCTGACAAGTCTTTTCTTTTGTAAAACAGGAGAAAAGAGACCCCTGCTCAGGCAGATCTTTTAGGAAAGAACCCACAGAGAAGTTAAGATCTAGCTAGTGATTTCCTGAAAACTCTCCATGCTGAGGACCAGCTGGAAACCCTCCTTTGCCCCCAAAGCCACCTTGGTTGGAAGAAGGCAGCCAGTACATTTAAAAGTAAAAATCTGCAGAAGGAGAATGATGCAAATTCATACTTTGGATGCAATCTTGCTTTACCTGTGTTATTCCTTCTGAAAGCAAGTTCTGCCCCCAAGGGTCCCAGTGACTTAGGAAACAACCGGTTGTTCCAGACATACGGGTTCATATCCTTTCCACTGGCAACCATGGACACGTTCTTGGGGTTGACACCTTAGAAGGACAAAACAGTCATTTCAGAGGTTAGAGTGCGATTGTAAACTTGAAGGAGAAATATACATTAAAACTAAGACTAGAAATAACTTGGGGGAATGGAAATAAATTTTGGCTGTAGGATAGCAAATATTTGCTATGTGACACCTTCCTAACCCTCAATACAATAACCTGGAATCCTCACAGTGTCTTTTAGAAATGTAAGGTGTTTTTTTTTTTTTTTTTTTAATGCAAATAAACATTGGACATTTCCTGCTAAATGTTTCGTAAAAACTGAGATGGCACAAAAATCTTCCAAAAGACACTTCCATGTCACTCACTCATTTTGAGTGTGCGATCTACGCCAGACCCTTCTTGGTTGGTTTCAAGCTGGGAAAACATTCTGGATTCAGCTGGAAAAACAGACATGTGGCCAAGAACCCAGGGGAACTGAGAAGTTGGAAAGTACACATAAAGATTCATCTGGCAAGCTTATTTGCATGTCAGATACAGTAAAATCTCAACAATTTATTTATGATTTTCCAAAATCTGGGAAAGGTGGAATCAGCCTTTGTTACCCAGTGGCCAGAAGGTGTTGGCTTAATATGTTTTAAAGAGATTTGAACACTTCCTGAACTTACTGTCTTTTTACTGATAATTAAATTTGGTTCAGTTTAGGAGACACCAGAGACATTACACTGTCTAAGCCTCTGGGTTGTATGTGTAGGGTTCTCTACCACTAATGTAGTGAGTCAGAAGCTGGCCCCAGGTGATACAGGCTCTGGCTTTTCACAGAGCTTCTTGGCAAGGTTTCACGTTTCTGAGACATATAATATCCCCGGTTTTAAAGCCAGAAACACTCCTGGTGGTTCTGACTTGAGCCTCAAGGTTACTTATCATCAGTTCTCTAAGGAAACACTCCATCAGGTAAATCATTTCCCTTTATTATAGGATGTAGCTCCTTATGGATTTTGGTTTCTAATAAAATACCTACAAATAGAACTACAATAAGCAATTACCCAACAATAAAGAAGATGCACCAAGTAGCAATTACTCAGGTTAAAAACATCTTTAAATATTTACCCACAATGAAGGTATCAGGTCAGGGGGAAAAACTACAAATCTATCTAGGTGAACATTTTTTATAGTTCAACAAAGAATGAGCCCTGAATAGTTATTTTAAGACAATTAGCCTTGCAATACTCCGAGTTCTTAAAAGGACATACATACTACACTTTTGAAGGTAACTGCTTCAATTCTTTGTCTTTTTAAAGATTTCAGTTTTCTTGGAAATAGACAAAATGTAGAATTTTAAAACATGTATTAGTTTACAGGCTTTTCTAGACCACCTTCTTAAACTAAACAGTCTTAAAGAGATGCAGAAATCACTCTACTATCATCCCTCCTCTCAAAGGAAGTTAAAAAGTCAGTTAGCAAATATTTACCGAGCACTTCCCGCATGCCAGGCAGTGTGTGTGGCACTGGGGAAAAAGTGGTGAACAGAACAGACCCGTCTCTGCCCTTGTGGCTCTTACCATCTGCTGCTGCTGCTGCTAAGTCGCTTCAGTCGTGTCCGACTCTGTGCGACCCCATAGATGGCAGCCCACCAGGCTCCCCCGTCCCTGGGATTCTCCAGGCAAGAACACTGGAGTGGGTTGCCATTTCCTTCTCCAATGCATAAAAGTGAAAGGTGAAAGTGAAGTCGCTCAGTCGTGTCTGACTCTTAGCGACTCCATGGACTGCAGCCCACCAGGCTCCTCCGTCCATGGGTTTTTTCAGGCAAGAGTACTGGAGTGGGGTGCCATAGCCGTCTCTGCTTACAATCTACTCTGATAAAAAGGGAGACATCAACAGCTGTAGAGAAGCAATTAGCAGTGTGGGGATTATTTAGAAGAATCTCATGCCGAGGGGACAAAAAACAGAAGCAACTAAGCCAGTCTTTATTTTAAAAAGGTACTTTAAAGCTGAAATGTGAATCATGCTGGGGACTTGGTAGTTGGTAGGGAAGTGCGTTTCTGGAAGGGAAAAAACCTGGAGCCAATCCCAAGGATGGAGGAGGGTGGGGGGAATGGGACCTGGCCTGAATGGGGCTGGAGTGGGGGGCGAGCGGGTGGCAGATCCCAGAATTCATGTCTTGCTAAGAAATTGAAAATACAGGTGGGAGGGGCACACACAGAAATGACACAGGATGCTGGATTCACCAGGTAGAAGGAAGGACTGTATGTGACGATGAGACTCGAGAAGGGTCCACCAGAGCCAGGTTTCAAAAGTGCCGGAACCGGGAGTGAGACCAGAGGGCGTCCCAGAGCTGGTTAGCATGTCCTCCGTACACTCTATTTGCAGCAACTACCTTGAGATCATTAAGTACCTAAGGCTTACAGGGCGAGCTGATGACCACAGTCCCACCGTAAGAAACAAAACAGAACCGCAGAGTCGCGCTCCAGTTCACAGCCGGTCAGCAGCAGGTCAGTAACTGTGACTCTTGTGTCTCTCTCCCTGAAGGCCAGTGTCACAGATCTGCCAGTCCTTGTAGTATAATGTCATGCTGCCCTGAAATTACATGGCACATTTCTGGAGCTCCCATGATCCTGAAGGTTGATGCTTAATAAGACCTTAATACTTGGCTTTACAGTTGAAAAAAAAAAAGGTGGGGCCCAAAAGTAATATTCTCTGTTATTCCTGAAGATATTCAATGAGTAACTATGGACCATAAATAAATGTCAAAGGTCACTTTTGTGTATCTGTTCTCTGCTGGCTCACAGTAGGTGCTCAATAAATGTTTGTCCAAGTGACTGAGCTGAGCTCAATTCTAGTTTCAATTCTCACCCAGCTCTAGAGGGGCCATCTTTGAGACAGAACGTGTCAGAACAGGGTACAGTAAGGCTCAAGTTTAGATTGCAAACAATTCATTCTAATTTTGAGTGTTTCTTCAGTTCAGTCGCTCAGTCGTGTCTGACTCTTTGTGACCCCATGAATCGCAGCACTCCAGGCCTCCCTGTCCATCACCAACTCCCGGAGTTTACCCAAACTCATGTGCATTGAGTCAGTGGTGCCATCCAGCCATCTCATGCTCTGTCGTCCCCTTCTCCTCCTGCCCCCAATCCCTCCCAGCATCAGGGTCTTTTCCAATGAGTCAACTCTTCACATGAGGTGGCCAAAGTACTGGAGCTTCAGCCTCAGCATCAGTCCTTCCAATGAATACCCAGGACTGGTCTCCTTTAGGATGGACTGGTTGGATCTCCTTGCAGTCCAAGGGACTCTCAAGAGTCTTCTCCAACACCACAGTTCAAAAGCATAAATTCTTCGGCACTCAGCTCTTTTCACAGTCCAACTCTCACATCCATACATGACCACTGGAAAAACCATAGCCTTGACTAGATGGATCTTTGTTGGCAAAGTAATGTCTCTGCTTTTTAATATGCTATATCGGTTGATCATAACTTTCCTTCCAAGGAGCAAGCGTCTTTTAATTTCATGGCTGCAATCACCATCTGTAGTGATTTTGGAGCCCCCAAAAATAAAGTCTGACACTGTTTCCACTGTTTCCCTATCTATTTCCCATGAAGTGATGGGACCAGATGCCATGATCTTAGTTTTCTGAATGTTGAGCTTTAAGCCAACTTTTTCACTCTCCTCTTTCACTTTCATCCAAGAGGCTCTTTAGTTCTACATTTTCTGCCATAAGGGTCGTGTCATCTGTATATCTGAGGTTATTGATATTTCTCCCGGCAGTCTTGATTCCAGATTGTGCTTCTTCCAGCCCAGCGTTTCTCATGATGTACTCTGCATAGAAGTTAAATAAGCAGGGTGACAATATACAGCCTTGACGAACTCCTTTTCCTATTTGGAACCAGTCTGTTGTTCCATGTCCAGTTCCAACTGTTGCTTCCTGACCTGCATACAGGTTTCTCAAGAGGCAGGTCAGGTGGTCTGGTATTCCCGTCTCTTTCAGAATTTTCCACAGTTTATTGTGATCCACACAGTCAAAGGCTTTGGCAGTCAATAAAGCAGAAATAGATGTTTTTCTGGAACTCTCTTGCTTTTTCGATGATCCAGCGGATGTTGGCAATTTGATCTCTGGTTCCTCTGCCTTTTCTAAAACCAGCTTGAACATCTGGAAGTTCACGGTTCACATACTGTTGAAGCCTGGCTTGGAGAATTTTGAGTATTACTTTACTAGTGTGTGAGATGAGTACAATTGTGTGGTAGTTTGAGCATTCTTTGGCATTGCCTTTCTTTGGGATTAGAATGAAAACTGACTTTTTCCAGTCCTGTGGCCACTGCTGAGTTTTTCAAATTTGCTGGCATATTGAGTGCAGCACTTTCACAGCATCATCTTTCAGGATTTGAAATAGCTCAACTGGAATTCCATCACCTCCACTAGCTTTGTTCGTAGTAATGCTTTCTAAGGCCCACTTGACTTCACATTCCAGGATGTCTGGCTCTAGGTGAGTGATCACACCATCGTGATTATCTGTGTTTCTTAAGCTTCAATTTACAGCCATGCTTCTGACCCAGAGTAAGCAGAATTGGTTAGAGCTTTCTGGTTAAAAAGGAAACAATCAGACAGGTCTCAGATACCCTGAAATAACTTGAAAACTACATTAGGAAACAAGCAGAACTGGGAAAAGGGTGTTTGGGATCCATTTATCCTCTGCCCCGGCAGCTCAGATGCTAAAAGAATCTGCCTGCGATGCAGGAGACCCGGGTTTGATCCCCAGTTCGGGAAGATCCCCTGGAGAACGAAATGGCAACCCACTCCAGTATTCTTGCCTGGGGGATCCCATGGACAGAGGAGCCTTATGGGCTACAGTCCACAGGGTGGCAAAGAGTCAGGAGATGACTGAGCCACTAATACTATCCTCTGCTGAAAAATTTACAATCGCCTTTCCCACCACCAGAGGGCGAACTTCTATAGATAACAATCACTGATTTTATTTCAGTGAGGTGGATTCAGTTTAAAAAAAAAAAGGAAAAATGTCCCCCAGGAATCTGTGTTCGGAAAACCCTGTTACACCCCTGCTCTCGCAGTCAGAACAGAACCTCCTCATGGTTTCAACACCAGAACTGACACTGACTGGGGCCTTTGCACTTTTCCAAAGTGCACCCTCTCTTATGGTCTTAATAATTCCCACTCCTCTCACCACGGTCCTAAGGACTTCAGTCCCAGAACAAGTCTTCGCCCTCTCTACCCAGATATGGGCAGCAGGCCCGCGACCAGTCCCCCGACCCCTTTTGAGCCCCTAAGCGTGGTCTACCTAGCAGCTAGATGATCTTTTAAAAGCACACATCAGATTATTTAGGGAACATATATAAATTCTATCTGTTTAAAAAAAAAACTTGTAATGGGACTGCAGAACTGTCTGAATAAAGTTTTGCGTTTATGAAGGCGCAGCTTTGGTGGGGAGGGTGGTATTTCTCTAGCATACTCATCATCTTGACTTGCGGCTCCCAGGCGTTCCTTGAGCCCATTTCACAGAGGCAGAAGGTCCAGAACAGTACCTGGTGACAGGCAGGCCAGCGGAGGGCTGCAGCGGCGGGTCACGGGCGCCCTTTGGTCAAAGACTCAGAGGCCCTGGAGCATGACCTGCTAGCATGCTTTCACCACCAGGAAACACTTTGTGGTCTCTACTTACCCGGAAGGTATCTTGACTGTTTCAAATAGTACTGTTTGGCCGTGGAAGCAGCTGACAGTTCCGAATCTGATTTCAGGGTAACAGCAGCAGGTAAGCTCTTGTTTTCCCTCGTTGAGTAGCTGGAGCCCGCGGGCACCGACTCTGGAAGCCTCGAAAGTCAACACGAAGGGGTGTCACCGGGTGGGGGAGAGCAAGGTGAGCCGCTCGGCGCTCCCCACCCTCTGCACACCTTTTCAGACCCGCCACTGGTTTCTGATAAGACGCCCCGAGTGTCAACTCCGGCTGAGCAGAGACACTGCAGTGCACAGAAATCGTTCCCGATACTGGACAGCGTACAGCACAAAGATTTTAGAACTAAGCAGCAATCGCCCTGAGTACAGTGTGTTTCCGTTTTTTTTTGTCTACACCTGCGGCAGCTGTGGCTTCAGGATGTGGCAAGATGTTGTGTTGAAAGGGGAGAGACTCTCAGCCGTGTCCACCCGTCTACTCCGGGGGTGCGGCTCCACGAGGGTGTTGGGAAACACTTTGGGCTGGGCTAAGGAGGGCTGCAGTGGGAAGAAGGGCTAGGAGAGATCCCAGACAAAACTTCCGGTGAGCCTAATGCCCGGCAGGGAAATAACACGTTGGTGAGACATGCCGGGAGAAGGGACCCACGCTGCCCACCACGCCCGCTTCCCCAGGCCCCGGTTTGGTGCCCGAACGCAGGCCTTCGGCGTGCCGGCCTGGCTCTGTCTAGCGCAGAGGCCATTTCTCTGAGCAGCGGCCATCACTGCCAGAGGAGACGGCTGTGATTTTGTGTTTTTTTTGCTGCCTGTTGCTCTGCATGTGGCCCTTCACCACAACCTTCTCCCGGCTCCTCTGTGGAGGCCTGGCCACACTGGCTGCTCTTGTCACCTGTCTGATCCCCGGCCTCCATGCTCACCCCTGGGAGATCCCCACCCACTTGACCCCCTGGGAGATGGACACTCAGGTGACTGGTCCTCTCTGAACCACTGGCCACAGCTTTGGGGTGGCCCTGGACACCGGGAGACCCTTCATGAGAAACAGCCCTACTGGAGGTTCAAGAGGGAGGGGACACATGTAATCATGTTGATGTCGGGCAGAAACCATCATAATATTGTACAGTAATTATCTTCCAATTAAAAATTTAAAAAGAGACTGCTAGAGATATCAAGCTTTCAAGAAAAGTCCAGAAAACGAGCAAAAATGTTCAGAGCAGCAAGCAAATGATCCACTCTGAACACTACTGGCAGAGGAAACCATGACCTTTGTAGATTGTGCTTGGCTTTTTGCAAAGAGGCGTGTGGGCTTCAAAGGGCAGTGATGGTGGATCGTAATTCAGCGGGGGCACACTCAACGCTGCACCTGATAACCCCTCACCCCACACCCTCAGCCAGTGATCCCGAGACTCGTTCCTGTGCGGAGTCAGGGGTCTAAACTTCCCCAGAGGGAAGCGCAGAGATCTGGGTTTGAGAGAAGAAAACACCACCAAGCTACTTCTTACCTTTTGCCATCTACACTCATTTGCGCTTAATGAGTAGAGTCAAGTTGATGCGGGCTGAAAATATACGTTCCTGAGAAAACGTGAGCCCTCCCTTACCGAAACGGAGACTCCTTGCTCCTCGTCTCCTTGGACGAGCCCATGCTTGGCTTCTTGGAGTGGGAGGCTCCAAAGTCGCTGTCCTCCAGGTCTGCCCAGCCGTCTCCAGCCTTGCACACGGCCTGGCCCCAGCGCCTCCGGGCGCCTTTGTGGCCCAGGGCGCCGCCCGGCTTCTGTGGTGGGAAAGCAGCGTCGCCGTCTTTAATCAGGGGCCGAGGGCCTACTGTGTGCAGGCTGCCACATTCGGCGCTGCCTGTCCCCGTCCTCAAGGGGCTTTCCACAATTAAGGAGACACACGGGCACGCAGTGTTTTAAGACGCTGACAAAGGCAGCGCAGGTTAAAAGTGTGATAGGCTGTTGAGAAAGATCTCCGTGAACCTGGGTTGCGGGAGGCTTGAGTACTCAGGATCAGAGCTGAGTCTTCGTTGACGTGTAATCTAGAAAACTCCCGTGGGTGGCTATTTGGGCAAATGACCTAACTTTTCAAAGCCTTAGTTTCCTTCCCCTTAAATGGTGGTGTGTGTGTGGGGGGGATACAGTGTTCATATCTTAGTGGTTTTGGATTTGATAGTAAAATATATCAAAAGTTTTTAGCAGGGGCCCTTGCCTGTATGGGCTTCCCTGGTGGCTCAGCTGGTTAAGAATCCACCTGCAATGTGAGAGACCTGGGTTTGAGCCCTGGGGTGGGGAAGATTCCCTGGAGAAGAGAAAGGCTACCCACTCCAGCATTCTGGCCTGGAGAATTCCATGGACTGTATAGTCCATGGGGTCACAAAGAGTTGGACACGACTGAGCGACTTTCACTTCCTTGCACGTAAGTGTGACTGTATTAGGTATGTTAGGTATTGTTGTTGTTATTCTACAGTTTGGAAAAGGAAATGGATGAAGTATATCTTTTTAATAGAGAAGTGTCAGTGGGTGTTCTGGGGAGAAAATGTAGACGGAGTTGAGTGGACTGGATGTGTTGTGCTGTTGGAGGACGAGGCTGTAAAGACAGACGGGTGCTCTGTGATGCAGGACTGCATGAATCCCTAAGACATGGCAGCTGTCCTCTGGACCACGGAGAACGCTGGATGTTTTTGAGCTAAAAAAAGTCATGTGATAAAGGCCCTTTTTGGGAAAGGTCAGGCTCCTCAGAGAGGAGGCCTTTGCAGTTAGAGTGGCATGCAGTGACAAGGACAGCAGATTCATCGTGGCTGGAATGCTCGAGAAAGCACACGCTTCTGTTAACAAGGAATAAAAGGTGTGGACTCAGTGTCTCTCTGAACAGAGGTCAAGGTGAGTGTGGCAGACACTGCTGGTTGCCCCCTCAGTAGCCACCCTCCTCTGTCTCCTTCCTAGGATTCTCTTCTGGGCGGCAGTCTGCCCATGTAAAATAGCTAAAACAAAATGCCAGCCTCCCTCGCAGCTCTGTGTACCCAGGGGACACGATCTAGCCAGTGAGATGAAGTGCGCATCTGTTGGGAGGGGCTTCCAGGAGGGCCAGCGTTAGGCTCTGCTGGTGGCGTGTGCCTGTGTGTTTCACGCTTGCCCCCTTGGGGATGGCAGACACCACCCCAGGGAGCAGCAGCCATCCATGGGACCGGGAGCCCCCCGCTGAGCGTGGTGGTGGGGACAGGGAGACAGGGCAGTCCGGTGCTCTTTACAAGCGGCACCAGCCCTGGCTGGTCCACCACCCGCCTTCTTGCTATCAGAGAAAAACACCCCTCCTGGTTTAAGCCACAAGGGGTCAGGTTCTGTCTTAAGTCACCGAGTGTGGTCCTACAGGACACAGAGAAGGAGAGGCAGGCGTGACTTCACAGCGCGAGCCTGGCTTCTCAGAGGGGTGGCTCCATTAATAAGGAATGAGGAAGACCTAGGCTGGGGCAGACAACAAGGCGGTTTTATTCAGATTAACGTGGGTGTTCTGGGGCTCACGTAAACTCATGTAAAAGGTGACTGAGAATTGGGAATTTGGAAGCAAGGTCAGCAAATTCAGCTGCATGTGAAGCAAGAAGATGCTTAAAGAGTGGATATGCCATTGCTTGAAGCTCATGGTGCCATAGTGATGGGTGATGAACAAAAAGTGGTGTTTGAGAGAGAATGAGCTCCAGACTAAGGAGAACAAGGAGATCCAAAGCCTCAGATGGGCAGAGTTAATCAAAGTTATCCTTGTCTGAGCCCGAGACTCGTATTTCAGTTGAACTCTATGTTAGGAGCTGCTGAACAACGCCAGTAACATCTAGTCGTCTTATGTCTGAGAAGATTGGAAAAGGGAAAGCATTAATAACTTTTATAAAGTAGCAGGTGGATTTTTACGAACTCTACAGTAGTAAGTTTGGTACCAGCTGAGGGCAAAGACTAACGGCAGTTACTAAAAGAGACAGCGTGCTAGGAAGGAAAGGCGGTAAATTGTTCAGGTCACTTTGGGAATGCACACGGGGGCTGCATAGTGCAAGGCGCTGAGTAGCTACGACTGAATTTCCTTATCTTTCCCTCCCGGTACGAGTCACCATTTTATGTGCCTTTGAAGGGGAAAAAAAAAAGATAACCCTTGATGCGTGAGTGAACACCGTTCCGGAACTGTGGTGGTGATTCACCCACCACAGGTATTTCCTACCTGCTCTCTGCCGCTAGTTCTGGAGAAGGGGAACGAAGGACAGGGAGGGGACTCGGGGAGTCAGCCATCAGTGAGTTCCAGCGGAGCCTGAGAGGGAACTGGGGGTGTGTTTCTCCTGGAGAAAACGGCAGGTAAGGTAAGGCTGCCTTTCCAGTATCTGAAGGCTGCCTTTCTGAAAGACTGATTCACTTTTATTAAAAGCTACAGAAACCAAGGACTTCTCTGGTAGCCTGGTGGTTAAAAATCTGCCTTCAAATGCAGGGGCTATGGGTTTGATCGTTGGTCTGAGAGCCAAGATTCCACGTGCCTCCCGGCCAAAACAAAACCAAAACAGAAAATGGAAACAATACTGTAACAAATTCAATAAAAACTTTAAAAAATGGCCCACATAAAAAAAAAATTTTTTTTTTGAAACCAGATTTTCGTTCACTGTGAGGAAGAACTTTCTAGTAGTCAGAATTGTCTGAAAGGTAACGTGGACTCCTTAAGACCCTCAGGGTGGTTCAAAATCAGTGTGGACATTTACTTATTTATTCATTCAACAGATATTTGTTGAGAATTTACCATGTGCCAGACAGCTTCTCTGGTGGATCAGATCGTAAAGGGTCTACCTGCAAATGCAGGAGACCTGGGGTTTGATCCCTGGATTGGGAAGATCCCCTGGAGAAGGGGATGGCTTCCTACTGCAGTATTCTTGCCTGGAGAATGCCATGGACAGAGAGCCTGGTGGGCTACAGTCTATGGGGTCACAAAGAGTTGGACAGGACTGAGCAACTCACACTTTCACTTTTAGACACTGTTCTGGGTTCTGGGTCTGTACTGATAAACGAAACAGACAAACATCTTTTATATCTTCCCCGACACTGAGAGAATGCCTAGAAAGGAAATCCTAGTGGAACCAAACCATCCAAAGTGTCATATTGGGCTACTTACGGTGGGCATGCTTTTGACGATACTTGGAAAGAGGGTTGGCGGCCTTTTCTGCTGACTGTGCTGTTTGGGTGCTGGCTGGACACCCACGTTCTGCGGCGGCTGGATAGACCGCAGTGGCTGGTGGCTGTTCTTCAGCTGGGGCGGTCCGGCAGCCTGGTCGTTTATGTCCGGCAGAGGCTGAGGTTCTGGATCTGCTGCAGATGGCTTTGGTTCGAGTGGTTGCACAAGCTTATTTAAAGGCTGTTTCGATTCCAAATGATGTGAGGAAGGGCCTAATACTTGACCAACTTGAAAATATGGGTGTTTCAAGGCCTGTAGCAGCATGGAAATAACAAATGAAAAATGGTTTCTCCTAAATTTACTGCATATACACTACCATCCGGCATTGGGCTAGGCATGTATCACTCGTCTGGGTAAGTTTCAAAGATTTACAGAGCATCCACCTTTTCCCTTATGTGATGACTTTAAAAAGATACCCAGGAAAAAATAATTTGAGAACTAAATTTCATTTAAAAATTGAAAAAGTACATGTTAGTAGGAAGAATTTAAGACTCACATTCAGTAATTTTCACATCCAGTCAATGTAAAAGCAAATGTTCTTTTAAAGACTTCATATGAAAACAAACTCTAGCTTGTAACATTGGCTGAATTTGAAAAAAATTCAAACCAAAATGGTAGATACTGATAATGGTTTAGACCCCATAAAGGCATTAAGAGAAATGAGTTAAGAAAGCCTTCTACATAGTTTGTTTTTAATGAAAAACTCTACCATCATATAAAATTCAGGGTTATTGTAACTATAACTCCATATTGACTAGCAATAAAAAAATTCTAAGAAAGACAATAACAAACACATACTTATAAAGCCTAATTTAACAATATGCCAGCAAAGAGAAGATTACTTAGGGGATAGAATATAAAAATACTAGTTAAAACAAGAGAGAAAATACTAGTAAAAATGGTCACTATTTAATTGGATCGGTCATCAAACTGCTGCTATTACGTGGAAGTTGGGTGGGGGGACCTGATGATTGGGTGACACAGTCTTGAGCAGGGGTTCTGGACTGGGGAGACTTTGCCCCTTAGGAGATATTTTTTATTGTCACAAATTCAGGGGATGGGGAGTGCTCCTGGTGTCTAGGCATGCTGCAGGAATGCCGCTAAGTATCCTACAACGAACAGGACAGCCCGCCCCCAACCCGTCCCCTCAGCAAAGAATCATTGGGTCAAAAATGTCAGGAATACCACGGAGTACTCTGGCCACCTGATGCAAAGAGCCAACATCGGAAAAGACCCTGATGCTGGGAAAGATTGAAGGCGGGAGGAGAAGGGGACGACAGAGGATGAGAAGGTTGAATGGCATCACCGACTCGATGGACATGAGTTTGAGCAAGCTCTGGGAGTTGGTGAAGGGCAGGGGAGCCTGGGGTCACAAAGAGCGGGACACGACTAAATGACTTAACGACACCGGGGTTGATGACAATTGGTCTGGAGGCTGTCTGAAGGTTTATCTGCAGCTCAGCTGTACATATAGATCTTTGTCAGTATTACATGTCTGGATGGGGAGGGAAGTTCCCAGTTCTATTTTTGTGTGTGTGTGTGTGTGTGTGTGTGTGTGTGTATGTGTGTGTTGGTGGAGGGTGGCTCCTTAAGATAACCAAGTCCAGTTCTCCTGCACCTCCTGCCCTAAGCCAGTCCCCACCCGCCATGTAGAGGCAGAACCATGACCCACAGTGAACTTCTTAGGTGCGCAAGGGCAGATTTTGAAGGAATAGAGGCAGCATCCAGAACTTAACCTCTCCCGAACTATGTCTCCCTGCTTCCACTGAAAAGCCTGGCACTGAAATAGTGAACAAGACAGAGGTTAAGGGCAGGGAGGTATGTTTTGGCAGAAGTCGGGGGGAGTTTTATTCTGAGTTTTCCCCTTAGACACTTCGTTCTGTCCCCTACCACACCCCATGCATGTGTTAATTACACAGACACTGCTTGGTGGAACTCAACCACTGTAGATGATTTAAATACATCAGTGCCTGGCAGCCAGGAGGCAAATTCTGAATCAAGTAGTCTCATTAATTAGCATGTCAGTATTACTCAGGCAAGAATGTACACATTTATAAGAGTGTGTTTTGCAATTTCAAAGCTTCATCTGTAACTTTTCCCCTTTAAGATACCAGCTACCATCCTTAAAGAAACAGGAAATCTTTAAAAATAATAACATTTTTTTCCTGTTTGTTGAGGGAATACTGATTGCATACAATAAGCAATGTATAGAAAGTTCTCAAGAAGAAATTAAAATTATCTCTAAAGCCAACACCAAAGAGAAAACTACTGCTCACATTTTGATGCTTTTCTTTTTAGTATTTCTTTTTAGTCTTTCATTTACATTACCTTTCATATACATACATATGGTGTGGCAAAAAAAAAAAAAAGTAAATTGTATTTACCATAAAAAATAATTGTTAAGTGATAGTAATTACAACAGTGAAGTTACTGGCATAGATACTTACAGTTGCAGAAGCTGTTAAGTCTGTAAATACACATGTATTTATAAAAAATGAAAACAGAAAAGCCTATTACCACTCAAAATGTATTAAACTATGAGAATTCCTAATAGAAAATGACCCTATTAAAATATTTTGTGACTGTGCCTTTTGCCATTTACCTTAATTAACAATATCTCACTTCCACCAATTATTGACTATACAACATTGCACAAATTATGCAATGTCGGAGTTCCTCAGTTTATTTATTTTTAAGCAGTGATAATGTGTACCTAATAGAGTTTTTGTGAGGACTGTCAGAAATTTTACATAAAGCCCCTGCTCAATAAATATTAGTTATTGTCATTAATTAATAACAGCATTACTGTTATAATAATAATACACGAGTGCTTGCTTGCTTGCTAAGTCACTTCAGTCGTGTCTGACTCTGTGCGACCCCACAGACGGCAGCCCACGAGGCTCCCCCATCCCTGGGATTCTCCAGGCAAGAACACTGGAGTGGGTTGCCTTTTCCTTCTCCACACGAGTACTAGCGTGGCTCAGATGGTAAAGAATCTTCCTGCAATGCCAGAGACCCAGGATGGATCCCTGGGTCGGGAAGATCCCCTGGAGAAGGGAATGGCAACCCACTCCAGTGTTCTTGCCTGGAGAACCCCATGGACAGAGGAGCCTGGTGGGCTACAGTCCATGGGGTTGCAAAGACTCGGACACGACTGAGCGACTAAGCACACTTATGCCAGCACCTTCACTGTTATTACTATCACTTAACAGATTATGACTTTCTTGTAATACACACAATTTATTTTTTTGGCCATGCTGTGAGGCATGTGGGACTCTTAGTTCCCCAACCAGGGATGGAACCCATACCCCTTCCTGTGGTGGAAACGTGGAATCTGAACCACTGGACTGCCAGGAAGTCCCATTACAGATTACTTTAATATTTGAAAGGGCAAACTGTCTACCCTTACCACCATCCCCCAAGTTACTTACTCTCATTCAAGCCTGTCTTGGTTATTCTTTCCTATCTGTTCTTCCAGTTGATCTTTAGAAAATATTTTCCCAAATTAAATTTTTAAAAAGCCAAACCATTATTTGGTTTATTTCAACACTTAATGAATAGTTAAATAAGACCACCATAAAGCCCATAACAACGTTTTAATTTACGCCATTTGCAGATAAAACTGTACTGTTTTTAAGACCACAAGACAAGGTTCCTCTGTAGGTGCTGAAGGTATAAGTCACAAAGAAGCCAAGCGTGGGTGTCACATGCTGCCCTCCTGTGGGAGCCAGAGAGAGGAGGCTCCATTCCCGCGGAGGGACGACCGTGCTGTGTGGAGGGAACAGGACTCCTCTAAACAGCAGGAGAGCAGTGGAAATTCTACGAGACTGTCTAACTGAAGAGATGCTCTTTTACCACCCATGACAAGTTGCTTCCTAATTAGCCTGTCCCATGCCTGAATTTTTATCATTAGAGATTGATTCCTTTCAGCCTCAACCTCCGTAGGTTCCTCATTTGAACCACAAAACACAGAAAATCACCGGAGTGGCTATTTTTTGCAATCCTTCCAAGAATCTTACACGCCTGGAAGTTAATTCATTAGGTACAGTGTGTGCCTTAAGTTTTAGGGCTTAATTCTCTTGGTAAAACTCTGGTCAAAAATAGACTTGTCTCTGCAAAGGAAGATACCCCAGATATAGTAAAACCTCAAATTAAAAGAAGAAAAAAAAGCTATACCAAGGAGATTTGTCTTACCTGGCTTGCTGTTGGTCGTTTCTTTGGGTCCCAGTTCAACATTTCAGTCATAAGCTGAATGGCTTCGTTACTGGCATTGGGAATAAGAGTTTTTAGGTTTATAGGAACACACTGGGGAAAGCGGAAATTCATAGAGGATGCAAGCTGGTACCCTTCTGGCCAGTCACTCTGTTGAAGGAATATATAAGTGGGGGAGAGACAGCAATAAGAAAATTGTTTTTAGTGATCAGTTTAATACAAACATAATAATATAAGAATCCCTCATGTATGAAGTGTTGACTCATAAATAAATGTGAAAACGAAATAGCCAATGGCATACCTAGCTCAGTGCTACAAACAGTATAGAGAGAACACTGAATTAAGAGTTAGGGGAAAAATGAGAAGGCACTTTTATAAATTTCAAAACGTTAATGACGATTGTGATGATGGCACCCAGGTGAGTTTGAACAACTAAGGACAAGTGATTTACAAAGAGAATAACTATTACAAAGATCCTCATTATATGTTAATGCATTGCCTCCAATGTCAAAAACTGCACACAGCTGGGAAATGACAGTTTTGTTAAACTTTTAATAGCTGCATTAACTTGTCTAATATTAAGTACGAGGCACACACCCAAGTAAGGTGTAATTATATATATTTAAACTTATTAAATAAGTACAACTCAGAAAGTGAAGTCTAGCTGAGTGCAATAGTTAATTGAAAAGTCCTAATTTCAAGAAATTAAATATCTGTGGCAGAGGTATATAAAAGTAAACAAGAAAAGGTTAAGAGAATATAAAATCTAGGACACTTGGCATTAATAAATTGATTCCAATGGACATTCAAGAACAAGGAGGAAAGATTCTGAGCAAGGATGTCTCTGTATCCATCAGCTGGTCATCTGCTCGAAGTTAAACATATAGAACTCTAAATATAGAAAATCCTCCCTTATGTTCTTCAAGGGAGGCAAGCACCATTTTTCCACAACCTGATAGAATTCTAGCTTCTGCAATCCTCATTCCATCCCAATTTAAAAAAAAAGATTATAAGAAAATTAACTGTTAAAGCATAAGCCTATTTGAAAAATTCAAATACCAGCTAGCTTGCCAAAAGTTATAAATAATGAAAAGTTACAACTTAGGGACAAGAGTACTTACTTTTTTAGGAGTCCCTAAAACCTGGCAAATCTTAAAGATTTCATCGACCTCACTTGTCCCTGGGAAAAGTGGTCTTAATGTATACAGTTCAGCCATTATACTGCCGACAGCCCACACGTCGATGGGAGAGCTATAAGCTGAAGATCTTAATAAAACCTCAGGAGCGCGATACCTATGAAAAGAGAACACAAAACCGAACAGGCATTCTGGGTGTCGTTCATGAGACGGAGGGACAGCAGGCTCTCATTTTGTTTGGTTGTGTATTCCAGTCAAGGACTGGGTGTTAAATGCCTTCTGTGTATCAGGCGTCTGCACAGTGGGTTGGGTTTCTATTGGATGGAGCAGATTTTTCCTGACCACATAACATGTAGCGGAGCTCGAGACAAATATCAATGAAATGTCCAAGTGACCTAAGATAGGAACTCCAACAAACAGATGTGAAAATGCTATATAAAATACTAAGGAAAGGGGGGGGAAGCTCTGAATGGAAGCAGATATATCCTAAATGGGAACAGCTGTATAATTTTACAATGCATTACATCCTGATACATTCATATGAAGGACAGAAAACAAAAGATTAACAAAGATTATCCCTGAGTAGTGAGCTTTCCCCCCCTTTTTTTTAAGTTTATTTTATTCAAGTATAGTGATTTACAATGTTGTGTTAATGTCTGCTGTATAGCAAAGTGATTCAGTTATATGTGTATACATTCTTTTTCATAGTCATTATGGTTTGTCACGGGATATTGAGTATATCCTGTGCTTATTTATCCTTTTTTTTTTTTTTGCTTATCAGTTTGAAAGCAGCAGTTCCTCAACTGACTCAATTCCCTTAATTGATAATATAGTATATTCACAGAGTTGTGTATCCATCATCACAATCAACTCGAGAACATTTTCATTATCCCCCAAAGAAACCCCACATCACTCCAACAGCCCTGGGTCCAGCGTCTCTAGTCTGCCACCTATCTATTGATTTGCCTGTTCGATCACTTCACATCAATGGGACCATACACTGTCTGGTCTTTTGTGACCAGCTTCTTTCACTTAACATGTTTTCAAGGTTTATCCATGTTGTAGCATGTATCAGAACTTCTTCTCCACAAGCTGGAATCAAGATTGCTGGGAGAAATATCAACAACCCTAGATATGCAGATAATACCATACTAATGGCAGAAAGTGAAGAGGAGCTGAAGAGTCTCTTGATGAAAGTGAAAGAGGAGAGTGAAAAAGCTGGCTTAAAACTCAGCATTCAAAAAACTAAGATCATGGCAACCAGTCCCATCACTTCATGGCAAATAGATGGGGAAAAAGTAGAAGCACTGACAAATTTTATTTTCTTGTGCTCCAAAATCACTGCAGACAGTGACTGCAGCCCCCAAATTAAAAGACACTTCCTCCTTGGAAGAAAAGCTATGACAAACCTAGACAGTGTACTAAAAAGCAGAGACATTACTTTGCCAACAAATATCTGTATAGTCAAAGCTATGATTTTTCCAGTAGTCATGTGTGGATGTCAGATTTGAATAATAAAGAAGGCTGAGTGCCAAATAATCGATGCTTTCAAATTGTGGTGCTGGAGAAAACTCTCGATAGTCCCTTGGACTGCAAGGGGATCCAACCAGTCCATCCTAAAGGAAATCAACCCTGAATATTCATTGGAAGGACTGATGCTGAAGCTGGAGCTCCAGTACTTTGGCCACCTGATATGAAGAGCCTACTCTTTGAAAAAGACCCTGATGCTGGGAAAGATTGAAGGCAGGAGGAGAAGGGGATGACAGAGGATGAGACGGTTGAATGGCATCACCGACTCTATGGACATGAGTTTGAGCAAGCTCCAGGAGATGGTGAAGGACAGGGAAGCCTGGCGTTCTGCAGTCCATGGGGTCACACGGTTAGACATGAGTGACTGAACAACAACAATATTGCACTGTAGGGCTAGACCACATTTTGTTTATCTGTTCATTGGGTGTTTCTACTTTTGGGCTATTACAAATAATGTTGTTATGAGCAGTTACAAGTTCTTGTGTGGACATATGTTTTCATTTCTCTTGGGTGTACACCTATAAGTTTACCCACTGAGGAACTGCCAGACTGTTCTGTGCCATTCTGCACTCCTACCAACAACCTATGAGGGTTCCAATTCCTCCGCATCCTTGCCAACACCTGTTACTATGTTTTGATAGTTTTATGAGGCAAAATTATTTGAAACGTTTTGCCAGGTTTAGATACTGAAAACAAATAGTTTCAGTTTCACTCCATTTCAGTACAGGATCTAAATTTACCCAGCTGAAAATAGAAGCTCCTTAAAAAGATTCTTCCCCGCAAGAGGAGACTTTCCAATTCTAACTATACATTTAAACAGATAAAAAACTAGTATACTTTGAGCTCTTAGCATTTAATCTGTTCAGTTCCTCTTTTGCTTTTATAGGGATAAAAATCATCTTCCTGTTTGCAAGCCTCATTTTCAATAATTCCAGTTTGCTATAAACTTCAGAACTGTGAGTTTTTGGCACTGTTTATCAAAAATTCTGAAGGAAGATTTCCAAGGGATTTGAAACAAAATGCAACCAAAATATAAAGGGATTATGTACAAAAAAGCTAGGTACTACTGTAAATTATTGAAATTGACTTACAAAGTAGTTTTTCAAAGGTTCAAACAATTCTAAAATTCGAATGACAGCAAAGAGAGAAAAATACACAGCCATGCTGCAGCAGTCTTTGAAGTCAACCTCAATGTCATCAAAGAAAATTTGTGGTTTGGTTAGGCTCTGTCTGTGTGTGTGTGTAATGTGTATATTTTGACAACTGCAACTTGTTATTTTGTTAGAATGTAATTTAGAAGCCTATTTGGAAGCAGTTACAAAACAGATGTGCATCATCAATACCCTTCAGCTTTCTAGGGTTCTTAATTTAGTAAGAACACTGTTTTAATGATGTTCAGCATCATTAAAACTTGTGTTTGGTTTATCACTTCAAAAAGAATGCTATTTTCAATGCACAAGTTTTTTAACCAAAATTAAGTAGCATTCCCAGTCATGTCAGCCATTTCACTTTTCAAAGAATGACCTTCCTAAAGCTTCATATTGATTCCGTGGATTGTGATGAAAAAAATCAAACCATTATTAGAAATAAGGTAACTAGCCAGTTTGAAGACGCTCATTTTTTTTAAACTGTTTAAAATTTTTTAAAAAATTAAAAAGAAAAAAAGAGAGCTGGCGTTGTTAATTAGCTGTGTGTTAAAGTGTGACCTTGGTTCACTGTCTCTCATGTTAGCAGCTAAGACTGGGGGAGAAGCAGGAAGCATAGAGTGTCGGGGGATCAGGCGTGAGTCAGCTCACTTTAATGAAACTACTGATCACAGGCCTCGGCCAAGACTGTCCTGAGCAAACCGGGACATACTGCCACCCTTTCCCGGCTCTGTCCTCAGACTGATTCATTCTTTAACCACACTCGCTCCCTCAGTGACCTCATCCAACCCTGTAATTTTAAACACTGAGATCTCCCAAGTTTCTAGCCCAGCCCTGCCCCCTGAACCCAGGTCATAGGGCCCGCCGCCTACTGTGACATCTCAGGGGCACCCCTCACCTGAAAACAGCCTTCCCCAAACCCGGAGCTCCACAGCAGCACCATCCCCATCAGGGCCCACTCCAGCCTCCTGGCTGCTCACCAAAAAGCCCCTGAAGTGCCTGACTCCTTTCCTTACTCCCTTGTCTGATCCCCCGTGTCTGCTCTGCCTTAGAAACACACCCGCATCCTGTCCCTCTCACCACCTTCACGGCCACGAGAGCCAAGTCATTTTCTGCCATCTTCTGCCCCAGTCTCCTCCCTGCTCTCCCAGTTCTGCCTGTGCTCCTCTAAATTCTGTTTCCAATCCAGTAGCTCAGAGCCTCCCAAGGGTCTCGCCAGTTCTCGCAGATCAGCAGGCCACCCTTGTCCTTACCATGATCCACAGGGACCTCTGAGAGCTGGCCACCCCTCAAACACTCTAACCTCGTTTCCTGCTCTTGCCATGCGTGTTCATTCTACTCTGTGCAGAGTGTTCCTGCCTCCAGGCCTGGTCTCAGCATTTACACTCAGCATTTTCACCGCCTGAAAAGCTCTCACCGGCATCTCCCCACCCCTGCACCCCAGCATCACTGAGACCTTCTGTTTAAAACAGCAACACGGGGACTTTCCCGGTGATCCAGTGGCTAAGACTTTGCCTTCCAATGAGGGGATGCAAGACAGTGCAGGACAAGGCCTTCCAACGCAGGTTCGATCAGGGAGCTAAGAGGCCAGAAAAACCCAAAACAGAAGGAAAAAAAACCAGCAACATGCCCTTCCCCTCCCGTGCCGCCTCCAACCCCGTGTCCCGTTCCAGACTTAATTTTTCTCTGTAATAATTTTTTCTCTGTAATAATTTTTCTCAGTATCACTATCTGATACTCAAATATTCTTAACTGCTTTCATTGGAGTATAATATAAATACTTTGGCCAGCTGATGCGAAGAACTGACTCACTGAAAAAGACCCTGATGCTGGGAAAGACTGAGGGCAGGAGGAGAAGGGGAAGACAGAGGATGAGATGGTTGGATGGCATCACCGACGTGATGGACATGAGTTTGAGCAAGCTCTGGGAGTTGGTGATGGACAGGGAAGCCTGGCGTGCTGCAGTCCATGGGGTCGGACACGACTGAGCAACTGAACTGAACTGATACATACAGAAAAAAGCATGTGTCCCAGGAATACAGCTTGCTGAATTTTCACAATTAGAACGGACCCAGCACCCAGATCAAGGGGCTGCATGTTGTCAGCACCCCAGACGGTCCCTCTCCTGCACTCTTCCGGTCATTTCTGCCCCTCCTCACCCCAGTGTGTAGCCGCTATCCTGACCTTTAACAGCATAGATTAGATCTATTTTTGTTCATTAAATGGAATCCCGTAACGTGCTCTTTTTCCGTTTGGCTCTTGCTCTCCGCACTGTATCCGTGAGATTCATCGAACTGCTTATGCAGTTTCTAGGCCTCTGAATCTCATTGCTATAAAGCAGTCTAGGCATCACGTCTCAGACTACCCAGACGTGATGAGCTCTGATGTCTTCCGATGGGCCTGTGTATGTCTCTCTGTGGGTAACTCATGCCGTGTTTAATTTGTTCATGGACTGGCTGTCATGTAAGTAGCATGAGGCAGAAATTCTTTTCTGTTTAGTTCTCTTCTGTGTTGTTGTTGGTGTTTAGTCACTAAGTCCTGTCTGACTCTGCAACCCCATGGACTGTAGCCCGCCAGGCTCCTCTGTCCATGGGATTCTCCAGGCAAGGATACTGGAGTGGATTGCCATGCCCTCCTCCAGGGGATCTTCCCGACTCAGGGATTGAGCCTGTGCCTCCTGCATTGGCAGGTGGATTCTTTACCACTGAGCCATCTGAGAAGCCCTCACTTTTGTGCTCCCAGTGCCTAAAATAGTATCCAACAGGAGGTGTTCAGCAATATTTGTTGAATGAGTGAATGGATGTGTGAAATCCTTTTTCCTTCTCTTTTTATTAATCAGAAGAGTCATGAGCCAATCTTCCACTCTCTCCAAAGAATATTAAAAAAAAAAAAATCAGTTCTATATTTTAAGTACTTGATATAGAACCTCCAGAAAGACACAGAACAATCTACTGTAGGAAAACTTCACCAGGGACAAACGTCTCCCGACAGTTGCATAAACTACTCACCATCTGGTGGATACATAGTCCGTATACGGGGGCTGTGACCTTAGTTCTCTCGCAAGTCCAAAGTCAGCAATTTTCACAAGTTCTGGGCCCATACAAAGCAAGTTTTCCGGTTTCATGTCCCTATGGAAAAAACCTTGGTAATATAGAGAGGAAAAACAATAAATCATCGTATCTGGACATATTTGATTTATTAACAAGATGAAGCTGAACCTCTGTTCTAATTAGGAATGTGAATTTAGGGGGGAAATTAAACCTTATTTATTGTCTATTAAATGATGGGAGGTGGGGACCGTGCTTTCAGAATAATTTGGCAAGGAAATTATACAGTATATATGATGGGTAAAAATAAATATGCACATGTATTTCCTTTCCTTTTTTTTTTTTTTAATGTTTATTTATTTATTTGGCTACACTGGGTCTTAGCTGTAACATACAGGATCTCTGATCGTCACTGTGGCACGTGGACTCTAGTTGCGGCATGTGGGATCTAGTTCCCTGACCAGGGATTTAACCCAGGCCCCCTGAATTGGGAGCACAGTCTTAGCCACTGGACCACCGGTGAAGTCCTCCATTAGTATTTCTGTTTGTGGATCTGATGCGTTCAGGCACTGGGTTAGGTACTACCACATTACGATTATCTCCGTGAATCTGCAAAGCAGCCCTATGGAGGCCCTGTGATCACGAGTGTGTAACAGACGAGAAGGTTCAGCCTGGAGAGAGGCGGCCATGTGAAGCTCAAGGAGGGTTGTGCATCAGTTCACGCCAATGCAGCTGGTCTTCCTGCTGCTGGCAGTTTAACCGCAATTCCTTGAGTATAATCACTTATTTGAGAAGTGCATTAAGTGCAATGGGAATGTGCTTATTTACCGAACTAATGTATAAAATAGACGGTTCCTGAAGCTACACGGCAGCCCTGTGAAAATGAAGCAAAAAGCCCTCCTTGCAAACGTCTAAGGAGTATGCAGAGCACACTGGCTGTACACAGACGGCCTGTATCCTAATGACCCTTCCGGGTGGAGAATTAAGAACGGCCTGATAATCGGTTGTAGGTGATCGTCATCATTCCAATAGGGTTTGAGCTCAGAAGACTTTTCTAAGCCTGAACTGTTCTAATCCCTTCAGAGCCGTTGTCGGCTGTGTGTGACATTGACAGATGGACTCGGCACCCCTGGTACCCCTTACTCCAAATAGCTATTGAGATCCATTTCATTCACTTTCAAGAGAAACATGTTGTATTTTCACAATGAAGACAGGAGAGGGAGCACGTGACATTAATCTATAAAATCTTAGAGAATTAAACCGGGAGAAGGCAATGGCACCCCACTCCAGTACTCTTGCCTGGAAAATCCCATGGATGGAGGAGCCTGGTGGGCTGCAGTCCATGAGGTCGCTAAGACTCGGACACGACTGAGCGACTTCCCTTTCACTTTTCACTTTCATGCATTGGAGAAGGAAATGGCAACCCACTCCAGTGTTCTTGCGTGGAGAATCCCAGGGACAGGGGAGCCTGGTGGGCTGCCGTCTATGCGGTCGTGCAGAGTCAGACACAACTGAAGCGACTTAGCAGCAGCAGCAGAGAATTAAACCAGAGTTGAAGTTTTCCCCACCTTATATAGTATAAATATATTGGTAACTTGGTCCTATTTTAACTAAAGTATTAGTTCAATTTTTTGACAGCTACCATTTTAAAAGTGTCTGTTTTCTCAAAGGATTACATCTGAGACGTTTAAATACGACAAGAATAAATTAGCTTTTGTAAAAATGTCTATTGTTCTTGAGTCTGCTTTCCCAAATCACAATGTAGACACTTAAAAAGCCATCTCTAGGTTACCCTTTACTTTTAGCAGCAATTTTTAAATCCTAAATTAGTTTCCTTTTTCAATCCCTTATGCTCTGAAGGTGCTGGTTCAGTTCAGTTCATTTCAGTCGCTCAGTCATGTCCGACTCTTTGCGACCCCATGAACCGCAGGATGCAGGCCTCCCTGTCCATCACCAACTCCCGGAGTCCACCTAAACCCATGTCCATCGAGTCGGTGATGCCATCCAACCATCTCATCCTCTGTAGTCCCCTTCTCCTCCTGCCCTCAATCTTTCCCAGCATCAGGGTCTTTTCAAATGAGTCAGCTCTTCACATCAGGTGGCCAAAGTCCAAAGTATTGGAGTTTCAGCTTCAACATCAGTCCTTCCAATGAACGCCCAGGACTGATCTCCTTTAGGATGGACAGGTTGGATCTCCTTGCAGTCCAAAGGACTCTCAAGAGTCTTCTCCAACACCACAGTTCAAAAGCATCAATTCTTCTGCACTCAGCTTTCTTTATAGTCCAACTCTCATATCCATACATGACCACTGGAAAAACCATAGCCTTGACTAGATGGACCTTTGTTGACAATGTAATGTCTCTGCTTTTTAATATGCTGTCTAGGTTGGTCATCACTTTCCTGCCAAGGAGTGAGCGTCTTTTAATTTCATGGCTGCATTCACCATCTGCAGTGATTTTGGAGCCCAAAAAAATAAAGTCAGCTGCTGTTTCCACTGTTTCCCCATCTATTTCCCATGAAATGATGGGACCGGATGCCATGATCTTCGTTTTCTGAATGTTGAGCCTTAAGCCAACTTTTTCACTCTTCTCTTTTACTTTCATCAGGAGGCTTTTTAGTTCTTCTTCACTTTCTGCTATAAGGGTGGTGTCATCTGCATGTCTGAGGTTATTGATATTTCTCCCAGCAATCTTGACTCCAGCTTGTGCTTCCTCCAGCCCAGCGTTTCTCATGATGTACTCTGCATATAAGTTAAATAAGCCGGGTGACAATATACAGTCTTGAGGTACTCTTTTTCCTATTTGGAACCAGTCTGTTGTTCCATGTCCAGTTCTAACTGTTGCTTCCTGACCTGCATACAGGTTTCTCAAGAGGCAGGTCAGGTGGTCTGGTATGCCCATCTATCCAAGAAATCTAAACCAATTTTATTACTAGCCTAAAAAATAACAGTAAAATACAAAGCTCTTTACAAAAAAAATCAAAAGAATTCATGAGGCTTTTGATTTTTCACACCACACTTGCTTCCATTAGCATAAATTAACGCATGCAAAAATCAAGAGTTATCATGCTGACCAGAGTTTTAAAATGGATTGAAGATAAGGAATCCATTACAAACAATTAAAATAGTATATATCCTTAATTTTAATTAACAAATGACTGACTTTTACCAATCAATTGTAGTAAATTATCATGGGTTTTAGATTTTGAAAGACCTTAATAGCTTATATAAAACTGGGAATTCAAGAATGTTCTTACAAGGTTTATATGGAATTCTGCATGGCATTTTTAGAAAATTCTATTTATTTCCTGTAGCAGTTAAAAGAGTAAAGAAAATATCAGATGAAACATGAAAGGAGACTAATAATGGTGAGTTTTGAATGCTTGTGCTCAAAATGCAGCAATGGTAGCATAAACTTTTCTAATTTAATATCGAAACAGCTAGTGATTCTAAACATTCATTAAAAGTTTTCATAATAATCATATTAACTTTTCAGGTGAAATTATTTTGGTTTGATAGAGATGCAAAAAACAATATCAGTTAAGATTAACATAAATAAGAAATTCATAAAAATAAGAACAAGCACTTGATTTAATTTCTTCAAGAACAGAAATAACTATTTATGAGTACTAAGAAAAACTAGAAAATACTATAGCTTGGGTGGCTTTAACCTAGTTAAATGTTAGTAATTGGTCATGATAGATCAAAGCATTTCAACCTTTTCCAAAAGAGGAACCTTATAATTTTTTTATTTCCATGGTAAAATTAGGTGGAATAAGGTAGCAGGGTGGGTTTATGATGACTGAGACTAAATGCTGGTGATCAAACTGCTAAAAAATTCTGATATATAGAGGACGATGCTGCTGCTGCTGCTAAGTTGCTTCAGTCATGTCCGACTCTGTGCGACCCCATAGACCGAAGCCCACCAGGCTCCCCCGTCCCTGAGATTCTCCAGGCAAGAACACAGGAGTGGGTCGCCAATTCCTTCCCCAATGCATGAAGTGAAAAGTTAAAGTGAAGTCACTCAGTCGTGTCGGACTCTTAGTGACCCGGTGGACTGCAGCCCACCAGGCTCCTCCCTCCGTGGGATTTTCCAGGCAAGAGTACTGGAGTGGGTTGCCCTTGCCTTCTTCGATAGAGGAAGATAATTATAGGTTATAGAAATTCTATTTTATTTAGAATTGTAGAAATTCTGAAGTTTTTAAATATGTCATTTAGTAGGCACATACTCCAAAGTTGTAGTTATCTAACATAATATTATTTATTTAATAATAGCTTCCATATAATTCCTATCCATAACTGATGATAATCTAAAGATGTAGGGATATGAAACCTACCATGTTTATGGATAAATGCCAGCCCCTGCAATATCTGATACATAATATTTCTGATGACAGACTCAGGGAACAACTTGTTTCTGTGAAGAAATGAACAAATAAACAGTAATGTAATTCAGTTTGTAAAAAGAATGGTATATACTGAAGGTACAGTCATAGAATCAGACACAATGTTTTGTACACGGGTCTTCAGCTGAAATGGAAAAGGTTACTTGAATAGGAAAGGCTTGTAAATTAATCCTCATAAACAATATTTCAGGAAGTTAAGCTACCAAAAACAGTGTCAAAATGGCACTTACCCTCAAATAGCCCTTTTACCATGCACAGTCATTAGTACTTTCGTTTATACTTTTTTCTTTCTTTTTTTTTAAATTATGAAAGTATGATAACACATTTATAGGAGACTTGGAAATAAGTTGTACTTTTATACTTGGAAATAATATTCTAAACAATATCACTTTTATTTCCATTTAATTTAGAAATCCAGAATAGAATCATGAAATTCCAAAGCTGCCTCTTTTTCAGTGCTCATTTGCAATTGTATTAATTACTTCCACCAAAAGGTTTATATATTTTTTAAAAATCAGATGAATATATTTGTTATATTTATATGTACTTAATTTTTTCTTCAAAATTATATCTCAACGTATCTTGTTTATCATCTTATATATTTAAAAGAGCATAAATTATTATTCAAAGCCAAGATTACCCATAATCATACCACCTGATGAAGAAACTATATTGATTTTTCAGTATTCTAATCCAGTCATAATTCACATGTATAATTCTTATATAAGATGTCAGTGTTACATAAATATAACTTTGGTTTCTGTTTTTATGGGGTCGCTGAGGGTCAGACACGACTGAGCGACTTCACTTTCACTTTTCACTTTTATGCATTGGAGAAGGAAATGGCAACCCACTCCAGTGTTCTTGCCTGGAGAACCCCAGGGACGGGGGAACCTGATGGGCTGCCGTCTATGGGGTCGCACAGAGTCAGACATGACTGACGAGACTTAGCAGCAGCAAGCACTTTCATAATCTTCATAGTTATCACTTCTAATGGCTACAAAATAACTACATCAGTATTATCCATTATAATTACCAACCTTTTCTCCCATTGATAGTTACTTATTTTAAATAGTTCAGAGATAGGTGAAGCTTTGTATAGTCGTTTAACAGAATATTCTAACTGTGGTCACTATGGGTATTATGTATCAGCATTAAAAAGAAAACCTGTAAGTGGATAAATCAAATAAGAAATGTATCACCACTAAAATTACAACTACATATAAAGCACGCATGCCTGCATACAGGAGCTAGGAAGAACTTGAGAAAAATAAACACTGATTTGAGAGGTAGAGGTTTTCTTTACTTTTAACTGCTATTAATGTCATAATGCTATCAGCCTGGAAGATAACATATATTCAGTATTTTTGAAAGAAGGAAAAATAGGATTAAATAGGATTTCTCAAGTTCATCCTTAGAACTTGAGAAAGTGTGTATGTGTGTGTGTGTGGGTGGAAGAAACACAGAGAGAGAAATCAGCATCAATCCACTGGGAAATTCATCTCATATTTTAGGATCTTTTGCTGAATGCCTCTGGCTTTAAAGACAGGCAAAATGGACATTAAACTCCAGATGTGATCAGTAGCTACCATGAGTTGTTTCCATGCTCATGGCACATGACTGAAAACTGCCCTTGTTTAGAGATTCTGTCCGTATGTTTAAAAGGAGAATTTTCCTGGTGTTGTAACACGTTGTTGTCATTCACTTAAGCATTCTAATGAACCAGTTTATTAGGTCCTTTCTTAAAAGCAACTTCATTCTTTCCTCCATTCCTTAATTAACCTTCACAAGATGCATGGGAGAGCAAGGTAGATGCTCTTCTTAGTTTTGCCCAAGGCCAGCTTTATTACTGAGTATTAAACTATAGATTTTGTTTCAAAAACTATAGATAGTGTGTTTATATGAAATATTTATCTTGACTTCTAAGAGATTACAACAGAAAAATGGTTCTTCTCCAATTAGACATTATCCTTTCATAAAGATAACAGCTAATTTAGAGCTACCCCTTGGACCTGTATATTGCAAAGTGGGATATATTGAAGGGCTCCTAAGGGACTGAGGGAGGAGACAGTAAGGCAAAACTTAATTTTCATAAAGACATACCTGTCTTTCATTAATTGATAGAGGTTTTCTTTCATATATTCAAATATAAAATAAAGATGGTCATTTTCTCTGATAACTTCTTTCAGTTTGATCACATTGGCATGATTAAGTTTCTTCAGAGACTGCAACAGAGCAAGTAAATATGAAAAATTCTTAAGGCAAAGGTACCGAATCTAGCAAAATCTCATCAATGCTAGATAGGATAATTACATAATTTTTCATTTCTTCTAAATTCATTAATGAATTATGTTTTAATACCTATAATACTTTACACATCTTAAAAACATCTTAGAACACCTATTAAGAGTAAGCAGAAAGGGCTTCCCTGATGGCTCAGGGGTAAAGAACCTGTCTGGGAACCAGGAGACGGAGGTTCGATCCCTGGTCTGGAAAGAGCCCACGTGCCAAGGAGCAGCTAAGCCTGTGCAGCATGACTACGGAGCCGGTGCTCTGGAGCCCGGGAGCTGCAGCTACCGAAGCCCGAGCACCCTGGAGCCTGTGCTCTGCAACGAGAGAAGCCACCGCAAGGAGAAGTCCATGCACCCACAACTTGTGAGGAGTCCTCACTCGCCGCAGCCAGAGCAAGCCCGAACAGCAACAAAGACCCAGCACAGCCAAAAATAAAGAAGTAAAATCTTAAAGTAAGCAGTGATTGTTTAAGGAATGAATATAAGTGCAGAAATAAACTAGGTCAACAGTAGCTGTCAAGCATTTCAGTCTGTCAACTTTTTTTTTTTTTCTTGGTCATTAAATAGGTTTAACCTCTCTTCTGACTTAACTGTGTGCAATTCCATGCAAAAGTCTCCGAAAATGCATCCACATTGTACACATAAAATATAAAGAAATGGTATGTGGTAATTTAAAAAATTATCTTTCCTTTGATAGTATGAATTAAAACGCTCTTTTAAAAGTGAGAGTGTACTTTCACGGCTATATTTAAAATGGATAGCCAGCAAGGACCTCCTGTAGAGCACAGGGAACTCTGCTCAATGTTATTTGGCAGCCTGGATGGGAGGGGAGGTTTGGGGGAGGATACACATACATATACGTGTATTTCTGTGGCCGAGACCCTTTGCTGTCCACCTGAAACTATGACAACATTGTTTGTTAATCCATACAAAATTAAAAGTTTAGAAAAATAATAAATGGAGATCACTGGCATTAAAAAAGTGAGTGTACTTTCAAATGTGAGGGTACAGTTATTTTCTGCTCTCCACTGACATTCTGATGAGAAATTAGGAAGATAAAGAAAAACATAAGAAATAGAATTATCTTTGGTCTGCTTCCCACAGAGAACGAAACAGTCTCCTTAGCTACCATCCTCGGAAATGAGAGACGTGTGAGGTAGAACTGAGGTCTTCTCAGGTTCTTTTCATCTCTGGGGTTTTACCTTAACTTCTCTCAAGTTCATACATTCATCCCAAGAATAGAACTTTCTCTTCATTCTGAAATTAAAAAAGAAAAGTTTAGTGCCTGGGGACGGAGGGTGTGAAGACACAAATTACACTGCTGGCTTTCTCATTCTATTATTAGTTTGCTTCAGGCAAGCTGTGTATCTGTCTTCCCTCCTCCTTAAAAGCAGATCATCTCCATTCTGTGCATCTCAAGGCCACTTCGTGCACGCTCATGACTATGTCACTTCTTGGACAAATTACCTAATGACCCTCCGTGCCGCAAATTCCTTAGCTATAGCGTAGAAACCGCTGCATAAGAGAAGCTTATTGTAAAAGGCTTAGGTAAGGACTTAGTAAATATTAGATGTTCCTATTTTTACCAGTATCTGTGAAAGTGAAAGTGAAGCCGCTGAGTCGTGTCCGACTCATTTCGACCCCATGAACTGTAGCCTACCAGGCTCCCCTGTCCATTGGGTTTTCCAGGCAAGGGTATTGGAGTGGGTTGCCATTCCCTTCTCCAGGGGATCTTCCCAACCCAGGGATTGAACCTGGGTCTCTCACATTGCAGGCAGACGCTTTACCATCTGAGCCAGCAGGGAAGCCTCACCAGTATCTGTGGTTGGCTACAATGAGATAAGAAGGGCATCACTGCTATTATTCCTAAAATACTCTTAGTGAATCCGAATTTCACTTATATGTATTCAGGTGCTAAAAATTAAGGGCTTACTGACTTACCAAAAGATACTTTTCAGTACTATAGCCATAAATGTCTTGCTGAAATGAAGAAAGTCCAGTGCTCAATTTGAAATAAAATACAAATCAATTCAAATATAGTATAAAAGTATTTTCATCAAGTGGTCAGATCCATCCAAAACTGTACATATAATCTCTATAATTCTTAAAAAATAATTATAGAATTTTTAATCCAACCTTTAGAGGCTAGTTAACATATTCAAGTTCTTTTTCAAAATTTAGTACAAACTGAAATGTTTATTCTGAAAAATCTGTACTAGCTGCAATCCACATTTACTAACATGCTACTTTCTCCTCAACAGTTACTACTTCTTATCAATACTACCTTAAAGTGATACAGGTATCTATATGCAACAAATATAGAAGTTTCTTCACAAAACAATTATCGCAATTTCTTAGACCAATTTAAAGAAATTAATTTAATTGTAAGAAGTTAAACCAATTTGTTAGAATTCCTTTTAGACTCCCTGCCAGCTTCTCTTCCATTTATTTATTCATCCAACACCTACTACGTGCCCGGATGATGAAATCGGGGATGGTTACCGGTGCTTCGCATCTCACAGGAAATCGACTTTAGTTAACACAAAATAGACATACAGATCAGCTTTGAGGATCATGAGATAAACTGGCCAGGCCTCAGGCCTTTGTGATGAGGCAGTGTTTCAGATGAGGCCTGCAAGACAGAACGCACCAGCCAGAGAAAGACAGCTAGAAAGAGCTTGGCTGGTTAGAAGAATGGAGAGAACTTTCACCTTAGGCTGATTCTTATTCCTTGAATGCCAGAAGCTGGCTTTCAGGGCTCTGAGGTCACCTTTCCTGTTCTGCTTTTTCTCCCATAGCACTGACCACTTTCTTATGTACCATATAGTTAAATTATTACGTTTAGACCTTGTCCCCTCTCCTCAAGCACAGCAGCAAGCTCTCTGAGGACACCGCCACCTGCCTGATCAGTTTTTGAGACACAGTTTAAGTCTCAATAGATATTCACTAAATGGTGGCTTGATGGGTTTTGAAACCCACAGGTGGGGCTCCTGAGGAACTGTCCCACAAACAGGAGACCCTCTGGAATGGAACTGCCTCTCAGGTCTTTAAAGGACACAGGACTTAATAAATATTTGTTAATTTAATGAGGTGAGAGGGTCTTATCACCAGCCCCTAGAAGGACCATGGTATAGCTTTTTTTTTTTTTTTTTTGCTTTTTTTTTCCTGAAATGGCAGCAGATACTACAAGGTTTCTTACCAGTGACCTACAGTAAAATTTCCCGAAGGAAAATCTCTCCTGCTTCTAGGCCTTCATACATGCATATCCTTCATACATATCCTTAAAGCCTGGCTATGCTTCCCTCTCCTCTTGATAGCTTTTTCTCATTCTCAAGATCTCATTTTCTGTGGGAAGTCTTCCAAGATCATACCATGAGACCCAACCCTCATTCTCATTTTCTTATCCCTCTCTCCCTAGAAGCATTCATGGATTTTATTCATGGATTTTATTGTAAATCTTTCCAGTCCTTTTAAAGATATTTTTGCACATAAATTTATTTGTATGTAATGAAGTATTTTTGTGAATTTACATAATCACTTAACCTATAACTAAGAATGATTTCATCTCATTTTGCCTGATAGTTACACCCCGTTTATTACTTTTTTCTCTTATTGCACCAGTTAGGGTCTCCAGTACAATCTTGATCAGTAGTGGATACAACAGGTATACTGGTCTTAAAACCAACTTTACGGGAAGTACCTGTAATATTTCACCTTTCAGGTCAGGGAAATTTCTTTTTATTCCCGTTTTTCATTTCAGTTATGTAAGCATGCTAAGTCACTTAAGTCGTATCCAACCCTTTGCCCATGAGGCTCCTCTGTCCATGGGGTTCTCCAGGCAAGAATACTGGAGTGGGTTGCAGTGCCCTCATCCAGGGGAATCTTCTCAACCCAGGATCAAAGCCACGTCTCTTAAGTCTCCTGCACTGGCAAGAGGTTTTTTTTACCACTAGTGCTGCCCGGGAAGCCAATTCATTATACATTTACTTACTTGATACTAATGGCTATTTGACAATACTTTATAAAAGGGTTTCCTTATGTATGTAATATTTTAGATCACGATATTGTAAAGTTTTTAACATTTGATAAACATTTGTTAAAGCATTTAAATTTTGGATGATCATCCTTTGGTTGAAGTGGTAATCAGTTTCCAAGACTTGTTGCAGTGGAAGCCAGCTACCGTGTCATGAGAACACTCGAGTGATGATCTGTAGAATCCCATATAGAGAGAAATTATCTTTATATAAATTTGTCTTTATATAAAAAGAAATTTGGACAAAGAAATATGCATCAAGGGAAGCTGATGTGGGAGGCACATGGAGAGAAAATGCCATCGATAAGCCAAGGAAAAAGGCCTAGGAGAGATCCCTTCCTCCCAGCCCTCAGCAGGAACCAACCCGGCTGACACCTTGACTTTAGACTTGTAACCTCCCAACTGTCTCAATAAATCCTTACAGTTTAAGCCAACCAGCCTGTGCTTAAACTGGCACATACAGAAGTCCAGTCTGAGCCACACTGTGTCCCCCCAAATCCGTATCTTGAAGTCCTAACCTCCTGGTACCTCGGAGAATGACTGCATTTGGCGATAGACCTTACAGAGGTAATTAAGGTTAACTGAGGCCTTTGGGGTGGGTCCTAATCCGATATTACTGGTGTCCTTATAGGAGGAGGAGATTAGGACCCAGACATACACAGACGGAAGACCAGGTGAACACACAGGGGAGAAGAGAACTGTCTGAAAGCTGAGGAGAGAGGTCTCAGGGGAAACCAAGCCTGCCAACAGCTTGCTCTCACACTTCCAGCCTCCAGACTGTGGGGAAATAAATACGTAGCTTAAACCACCCAGTCTGGGGTACTTGGTGAGAGCAGCCCCCAGCAAACTGACACAGCGAACCAGCTTGCAAGTGCGTACTCAGGCCCTGGTCCAGCCTGCAGACAGACGACTGTGACCTTGGCCGACCTCTACCAGCACCGCAGAGAGACCTGGAGCCGGAACCACAGCTGAACTGCTCCTAAATTCCTGACCCACAGAAACCATGAGTTACTAAATGTTTCTTCTTGTCTTAAATCACTAAGCTTTGGGGTAATTTTTTTTTCTTACATATGACATATCAAATACAGTAGATTAAAGAAATAATTAATAAGTCCTCTGTTTCATTGGTAAGCTTGGGGAAATACCATATGCCATTCAGAACTGTTGGATATTATGAATACCATCTGATTTTGAGGCCTGTTGTTTTAAAGAAATAATAGGCTCTACTCTATACTCCACTTTAAGTGCTCTAAGCATTACCTTCAGTCTCAGTTCAGATTTATCATGCAGAAGAAGCAGAGCCCTAAATAGGTAACTAATAGGAAGCTGCTGTGTAACGCAGGGGGCTCAACCTGGTGCCCTGGGGCAACCTAGAGGGTGGGATGGCATCGGGAGTGGGAGGGAGGTGCAAGACAGAGGGACCATATGCACACTTATGGCTGAGTCATACTGATGTATGGCAGAAACCAACACAACCTTGTAAAGCAATTACCCTCCAATTAAAAATAAATACATTTTTTTCAAAAAGCAGAGCCCTTATATTTCTTGCTGGACAAACCAGAAAATTAAATTCATATACGTGGGGACCAGCAGAACTCCTTTTTTGCAGTGCTGTCTCCAGAATGGCATTCCACGATGGCCTAACAAGTGTGGGGTCTGGACCAGACTTCTCTCTGCGCTTGTATACGTTCTCAAGCAAGCAAAGGAGAGGAACAGAAAGACGGGTGAACGTGGCAGGGCCGCCCGTGGTACCTTTTGATGGCCACCAGCTCCCCGGACTCGTTGCTCTTGCCCATGAGCACGCTCCCGTACGTGCCGTCCCCCAGCTGTCTCATGGTCGTGTACCGGTTCATCTTGGAAGAATGATGCAGTGCAGGCTGTCCACGGGAAATAACGTCTTTGTTGTATATAAATATAAATGCGTCTTTTATTTTTACTCGTTTCTGCCCTTAGACCGTTGTTGCTACACTGGTGACAGGCTTTGTCATCATTAAATACAAGTTCTTCCCCAAGATTCTGTAGGTTCATAAGATACAGCAGTAAGGAATCTGGCAAGGAAACGGTGCTTCCATTCTTATGAACACCCTGTAGAAAAAAACAACAAGAATAAAAGGAGTGTTCATTAAAGAATCACTTCCAAAAATGTACTGGTAACCTAGGAAAACTGTAAGACAAAGACTAATTGTTAAGCACGTGCCAATAAATCACTTGTGCCATGTGGAATGACGTTCACATATGATAGACTGATGAAAATCACTGCAGAATGCATTTATTAATACATGGTACCATGTAATGAAACTGAACCCAATAAACACTGACTTAATGATGTTTGTGATTCCTTTTTTTTTTTTTAACTGACTATAATAGAATCTATGGGCTTCCCGGGTAGCTCAGCTGGTAAAGAATCCGCCTGCAATGCGGGAGACCTGGGTTCAATCCCTGGGTTGGGAAGATCCCCTGGAGGAAGGCATGGCAACCCGCTCTAGTATTCTTGCCTGGAGAATCCCCATGGACAGAGGAGCCTGGTGGGCTACAGTTCATGGGGTCGCAAAGAGTCGGACACAACTGAACGACACAGCAGCAACAGAATCTATATGAGTCCACATCAGACTGTGGAAAATCAGATTCTCCACTCTATCCATTCTTAGAATCAATTTTTGCATCGTGTTTAATTTGGACCACAATCCCTTATGTGAAATTCCTGGGCCAGATGTGTTTGGGATCCAGGTACTTGCGTATTTTAGAAAAGAAATAGAGAGTTTCCCTGCTGGCTCAGGGGTAGAGAATCCACCTGAAACACGAGACGCAGGTTCGATCCCTGGGTCAGGAAGATCCCCTGGAGACGGAAATGGCAACCCACTCCAGTATTCTTGCTTGGAAAATTCCATGGACAGAGGAGTCTGGTAGGCTACAGTCCATGGTGTCAAAAGAGTCAGACTTGGCTTAGCGACTAAACCACCAACCACAGAAAAGCAGGAGGGTACATAACATCTCCCAAAGAGCAGCTTAATGTGCCTGCGCAAAAATGTACGAGAAGAACACTAAGCAAAGGAATGAAGACTGTAAGTGGCCTCACATCATTCGGGTCGTATTTTATTGCAAATGAATTTCCACAAATTAATTTCTGAAAATTCATCTTTCAGAGCTTTGTGGATTTCAAAACTACAGAAAAGGGGTTGTGGATGTGTATATATTAGAAGGGTACAGGTTTCGATAGGTTCTGATTTTATTATCACAATTAAAAACAAAACAAAACAAAACCGAAGCACATAAAGCCATAGTACCTCCTTCATTATAACTGTGTTCAATAATCTCCTCCCACTCTTCTGTCTCAGTTCAGCTTTCAAGGAACAATTTCTCATTTCATACCTGTTTATCATACTTATGTTGCTTTCAAAAATCTATCCTCCTGCTACAAGGCTGTATTCTTAGCTGCAGAAGGTAACAACGTTTGGCACTATGGAAGGACATAGTCTGTTTTAAAATGCCTTTTATAGGGAATTCCCTGGAGGTCCAGTGGTTAGACACTGTGATTTTGCTGTCAAGAGTCTGAGTTCTATCCATGGTTGGGGAACTAAGATCCAAAAAGTGGTGTGGTTCAGCCAAAAAAATAAAATGCCTTTTATAATCTGATGCTTCAATCAGTGATTATTTTTCTTTCACTGTAGCACTACTTCCACAAAATAAAATGACAGAAATTCCTTCTCTATTAGACGCAGAACTGTAGGAGCAACAAGAATATATTGTAATTGTCAAAGTACCCAAGGCTTCCAAAAATAGGCTTTTCTGCGGAAGCACAGCAGACAAGTGCACTGAACGACGCGGTTCCCTTTATACGGGACACATTTGTCCACAGGAAGCTCTGGAAGGACCTGTGGGGCTTGTAAATAACAGGAGTGTGCTTTCATTTGTCATTTATTTTACTTCATGACAGATAGCAACCCCTTCAAAGGCGCATGAGTAGTTTAAGCCACACTGACTCTGTGGCCAGGATCTTGACAAAGAGATCTCCATAGTAAATTCCATTTCTATTTAGTGGTTCCTTCATCTGGAAGAATTGATGCCTTTGAACTGTGGTGTTGGAGAAGACTCTTGAGAGTCCCTTGGACTGCAAGGAGATCCAACCAGTCCAGTCTGAAGGAGATCAGCCCTGGGATTTCTTTGGAGGGATTGATGCTAAAGCTGAAACTCCAGTACTTTGGCCACCTCATGTGAAGAGTTGACTCATTGGAAAAGACTCTGATGCTGGGAGGGATTGGGGGCAGGAGGAGAAAGGGACGACAGAGGATGAGATGGCTGGATGGCATCACTGACTCGATGGACGTGAGTCTCAGTGAACTCCAGGAGTTGGTGATGGACAGGGAAGCCTGGCGTGCTGCAATTCATGGGGTCACAAAGAGTTGGACACGACTGAGCGACTGATCTGATCTGATCTGATCATCTGGCTCAGTTATGTCTTAGCAAATGGTTTCAACAAATGCCAGCAAATGCTTCCCCATTTGCCTGAAAATGAAGTTCTTTTGCAAGTGGTCTTTACATTATACATAGACACAGGTTCTAAACACGAGGGCATTAATATAGAGAAAGGCAACATCCCCCTGCACAGTTCCTGACTGTGTATTTGGTTTCCTTAATTTTTCCATTATCTAGGTAAGGAAAGATAATTTTGAAAGCTCTTTGGGGGTTTGTTTGGTAATACCTGTTTATCATTCTTATGTTGCTTTAAAAAATTTATCATCCTGCTACAAGGCTGTATTCTTAGATGCAGAAGGGGTTTGTTTGGTGCTATGATTAAACAAAACATAGGCTATAAAATGTATTTCTTCTGATCATTTAGAATTTTATTAAATCAGCATTTTTCAGTTTATTGTTAGATGTTAAACTGCTTAACACTCTTTTTTTTTTGGCTGCACCACATGGCTTGCAGGATATTAGTTCCCTGACCAGGGATGGAACCCAGGGCCTTGGCAGCGAAAGTGCCAAGTCCTAACCACTGAACCACCAGGGAGTTCACCTACTGTTTGCTTGACATTCTTTTCTAGCTTCACTATTTAAGGTCTTTTAAGGAAATGTGCTCTTCAGAGGTTTACCAATTCTTTCTGGTTAAGTAACAATACAGAGAATAAATTTGTCCAAAAGGCCACAGTGTTCATCATAACAGTAACAATGTACAATAAAAAGGCAGAGGGATTAAATGACCTAGGATCGATCAAGAGAATCAGTGATGGAGTTAGTCTAATAGTTGCATTAGCTTGAAGCTGTTTGGTTTTTCAGTGCGGTCCCCACCTTCTAAACAACCCATCCTTGCTAGCTACTACAATCACTGATGCAGTAAAAGAACCACCACTCTTCACTCCCAAACCATGTAGAATCTAACCCACGATGAAGGCTGCCCACCCCCACCACCCACTAAAGATGCCTAACTCCTCACCCCAACACGGCAAGATGCTATAAACAACCTGAAAAGTACACAGAGGTCTCCCCACCCCGACTACGCCGTGGGGCTAGATCTGGCTCATGCAGATCTCCTGGAAGGACACTGAAAAATTAGGCCAGAAACAGTGAAGGCGGAGTGAGTGAGTGGGGGAGAAGGGAGTCTACTTGGAGTTTGTTAAGAAAGTTATTATTTTTACCCCACCCCCAAGTTACTGAATTAAATTTTAATGGGATAAATAGCAGCATCTTTTCTTTGCAAATCTGCTGTATATGCAACAGATTATTTTCATGGTAACACCTAAGCGAGGACAAACATTGAGGGTCTAAGAGGTAGGCGGTGATTATAGGCACTCCTGCTGCTGCTGCTAAGTCGCTTCAGTTGTGTCCGACTCTGCACGATCCCATAGATAGCCTCCCACCAGGCTCCCCCGTCCCTGGGATTCTCCAGGGAAGAACACTGGAGTGGGTTGCCATTTCCTTCTCCAATGCATGAAACTGAAAAGTGAAAGTGAAGTCACTCAGTCGAGTCCGACTCTTAGAGACCTTAGAGACTCTTAGAGATGCAGGACCTGATGCAGTCCTGCATCAGGACTGCAGCCTACCAGGCTCCTCCGTCCATGGAATTTTCCAGGCAAGAGTACTGGAGTGGGGTGCCATCGCCTTCTCCGATAGGCACCTCTAGAAAGGGACAAAAGATAAAGGAGTGAAGAGGGAGCTGCCCAGGTTGGGAGAGAATTTCAGAGGTAAGGGCTGCCAGAAACGTGGAAATTTCACCTTGCAATGGCTCAACCACCTGCAAAAGTGGAATAAACTGCCTCTTTCTCTTACACTGTAAAGAGCATCAACCATAACACCACCAATACTATTACAGCACAACAGACCACTGATGCCTTCCTGCTCCAGCTTGGAAGCCCAGCTGTTTGTTCTTGTTTTTGTTTTGGAGTGGCTGTAATAGAAACCTCACTCCAAGTCTTCCAAAAGAAAAAACACTGGAAACACAGTTTGCTTCAAGTGCTATAGCATAGGATACTCATACTCAGGGAAAAATAAAAGAGGTACACGGCCGTTTCTCGGCTTCTTTTGTTTGAGGGGGTGAAGATTATGGGAATCACGTGGATTTTAAAAAGT